>NC_137467.1:81387190-82118259 GCF_964235325.1 Thermobia domestica
CCTATTTGGTTGGAAGTACAGAAGTCCCGATTTGTTTATAGGGAGGACAGAGAACTCCTTTTTAATGTTAATATTTTCGGCCTATTCTTCGCCAAGAAACCTACATTTTTCTTTCTTTTTCTAACTTTTTCTAAACTTTTAACTTACACATTGCTCTGTTATAGTGGAACTTAGTGCGGTTCTTGGCTAAATAGCGATATTTTGCATCATTGAAGGAGAGATGGATTTAATTATATCTTATTTTTGAAAATGTATTTTGTGGAAAGAATTTTCACACGGTGTAAGTTTTGAATCAATTTCAATATAAGAACAACTCTATTGATAAAGTCGACATTGCTTAGTAGCCGCGACTGTAATAATTAATACCTGATGAAGTTATATTACAATAGTATAAATTGTCTTACTATGTGGAGGCAGGAGACTCTCGATTCAGCCTTTCTGCACTCATTTTTCCCAGAATATTTTGTGGTCTGTGACGTCAGGTGGAAGTATCGCTAAGGATGTTATGAAATGGAGTATCTGCCCATACCACAAAATCGTGAAATCATGCCTCACAGCCATACGTATCCAATGATTGATGATTTTCTTACCTGTGGAAGATTATTCCGAGTATTTTCTTCTCTCTCCTATTTGTACGTGCATTCATACGTGTAGCATATAACCACTGCATACTTTAAATCTAAAGCAACGACTTGAATAAAAATGAACGACAGACACATTACATGTCTACATATGAAGATAGCAATGTTTTGAGCAAACATATGTGCAAGGGTGCCGATCCTGGGGATCCGGGGGGTCCGGGCCCTTCCAAAGCTCATGTGGGCCTCCCTATTGAATGTATAAATATACAATATTTGGCATAATTTGAATGCATTTTGTCTTAAAATCCTCATATATATACCTTCTGCATCTGAATGTCCCCCCTCCAAGTTTACAGAGAAATCGGTGCTCTTGCATATGTGGCGGAACTGGATGCTATTTACCATACACTATACCAGGCAGGTACAACAGCCGGTCCTCGGGTCAGTTGCGGCCAATTGAACTCTTTCATACGGCCCATCTGATCTATTATTGCAAGTGCTTTTCTTACGTAATTCTGAATTTAATTTGTTTCCTGGATAACTGATTTCACCTTAAAAATATCCTTCGTGTTGGAACATCCAATGTACGAACAGTGAGAGGCTAGTACAGAACATGAACGATAAAGTTTCTCACTAAAATATTAAGTAAGTAGATTATTCTGCGTTTCTTTACTAAGTAAATATTTTTGTTATCGTTACAGCAGTTTTTCTGTTTCTGTGGTGCTATTGCAAGATGGACAAATTTTTCCATTAAGTATGGCTATTCAATTCTTGAGAAAATGTTATACATTGTCTCGTACGGACCTCAACACCGGTAAGTGCTTCATGTTTGACCTGCACATGGCTGCACTATACAAATAGGAACCCATTCTCTTCGGAAATAACCATCAAAATAGTAAGTCACGAGTAGTTGGTGTACAAAATAAAATTATTTTGAATTTAATTTTAAAATAATCAAATTTAGTTACTAGTATATTTTCCTCAACTTCGAGAAATAAAATGTGGGAGGAATTAGTGAGCGTTGTAAATAGCCCAGGCATTTTAAATAGTCCAAGAAGAGCAAATAAGACTAAAAAACAGTAGAAAAACGCACAAAATATGTAAGTATTCGGGGGCAATCACATAATGCGAGTAATACCAAAGGGTGTGGAAGCTATTCGTAGTCAGCTATCAACACAGCAGAACTATTGTGATTTAGTAATATATTTTTCCGTCATTAAACCATAATTATATTTATCATTTTTCCCCTTTCATGACCTCCAGGCTGAAAAATCTCGCTATATAGGTATAAAAGTTACTACAGGGTACAAATAGAAACTTTTGTGCTACATGAGTCATAATCAAAATCAGAATTATCTTACGTTTATATGTGTTTCTCCTTGCAACTTGCTGTTTTCTAAACTACACATTCCTTCTTATGCTTATCTTGTGCATAGTTATACAATCCACTTTCCGCAATCCCAAACTACTCAGTTCATCTACCACTTGTTATTAGTATCAAGCGATCGTCAAATATGTTCGGTAGGTATTAATGGTACAATCAATTTTTAACCTTTCTCCTTACAGGTATAATAGTCATTACTATAAAGCAAATTACAACGCATGCATAGACAGTAACTCTTCCCTTATGTACAATTTGATGATGTGATGAACATTTTTAATGTTATTTATACAGTAATACTTCATTTACATTAGGAATGTAATGAGGTGTATACCCACTTAATATTTTTTATAGTCCAACATATACGCACGTTAAAATTACGAATGAACGAGAGTATAAGCTGAAAGTTGTCTGTATTTTAGGTATTTTTCCCACTCTTCCAAATGACGAAAACACGTGTATTTGTGTATATGAATGATATAACATTTCTTTTGGAAATGTTTAGTTTCGTCAACTAATCTTCTGTTCTCATCCCCTGCAATATATCTGGTAGGAGATCAATAGATAACAAATTCTTTTGCTATTTCATCGTAATTGTTCACTAAAATTTGTGAGGGAAAAAATTGAGAGAAAATTGTTTTGACTACTTTGTAGAAGTTCAGAGCAATAATCGCTAACTTTTTGTGACAAATGTTTGACAACAAAAATCTGACACTGACGTAGCTACGCATCAAACATTAAAAAGGTCAATGAAAATCACAAAGAAAAGTATGCGGAGAGTTATAGCACAGCATGAAACTTAATTAAAGGCCATCTCCACCCAATGCATTGTTGACTCCCTACTTTCTTGACTGGTAAGTACCAGGGTTGGCATGGGTATATATAGAACGGATGGGCTCTGTAGGTCACGGATAAGTTGGTTTCGATGTCGCAAAGTGAGGTGTGTTTGAACAGGAGTCGAAAAACCGATCGACAATCCCGACTAGGGATGGCAAAAATTTTCTGGAATCGGTTTCCAGAAAATGAAACCACAGAGATCCAGCAGGGTCCTCACAAGAAGTGACGAGAACCGTCCCAGAAGTACGTATTGTTTACTTGTGGGGCACATATCTCCGGTGACAGAGAAGCCCCTCGGTCATTGTGGTTATGGGGAGAACGGGAAGACATGGTAGTTTCCGAGTATGGAAATCCCGGTGTCATGTTTGAAGTTGTTCCAGTTCCGGAGCTCAAAACAGGCAAACTGTTGATCGACCTCGGCTATTTCGACCCATGTATCAGCTGAGCTTGGTTTGGGTCCAGTTGGAACCCACTCTTGGGCTTAGTTGTTATGTCCAGCAGGCCTGTAGCTAAGAGTGTGTTGGGATAGGCACATTAAAATTTGCTCCCTGATACAAACTAAACTCATTGTCAGATGACTCATAATTTGAAATATCCGAGAGCGATCAGCAGTGTCAGGCTGTTTTAGGCCCTGGCACTGAAACAATTTCAAATGCGACATCGCGGTTTGCATATTCGGAGCTAACGTGTCTACACCAGAGATGTTCACCCTCTCGAGGACATCTTCACCCTCAAATTCCCTCGTCCACAATGACGCGAGAGCGAGGGTGCGGGAGGGCGAGGACAAGTTTCAACAGCGATGGCGAGGGTGTGCAAGGGTGAGGAGAAATTACCAACACGAGGGCGAGGGCGATGGATAACTACCTTCGCGAGGGCGAGGGTGAACGAGGGCGAGGAGCACCTGTCACTACAAGGGCGAGAGTGTGCGAGGCGAGAGTGTACGAAATCGAGAGTCAACTTCCACTGCGATGGCGAGGGTGCGCGAGGGCGAGGAACAATTTCCTTCGCGAGAACGAGGCACACGAGGGAAGAGGACAAGCTTCTTTAACAACAACTATTTTGAATTTGGTATTTGACCATTCTTGGTGGAATATAATATTTAAAATAAGATCTGCCATGTCCCCTAGATGAAAAGTTGATGTCTTAGCAAGATTATAGATTGGTCATATTCATCCTTTCATTTAATTGCAGTAGACAGTACTTCCACATAATTATTAAAAATAATAATGCCAATGAATATAATATTTGCTTGTTTCTAATGAATATTTCCGGATAGAAGCGAATGTGTCTCATTGTTGCCCTGCCTGTGGTAGAGACTTTTTAGATAAAAAGTGTCTACACTGTCATGTTTAACGAGTCAGATGGAAAAACATTTGACGGAATGACTTTTGTTCATAGATGGCTAGTTTGCACTGGGCTCGCGTTCACTTTTCTCACTCTGGCTCGGGCTCATTTCTTTCATCTGAGCTGGCGCTCGGGCTCAGTTCTCTCAGTTTGGCTCGCGCTCATTTATTTCATTGAAGCTCGCGCTTGCTTGCGCTCGGGCTCACGCTTAATTATTAAATGAATAGTTTGTATTAAGTTTCTGGAAAAAAGCAATATATTCTGAAGTTGATTGAGTACTAGTTTATTTCTTTACGTTTCCAACTTTTGTTGTGAAAATAGATATTAAGTGATATGATACGTCCATAATACGTCCACGTAGTTTTATATGCTCAAAGACACAAAATACTGTGTGTGTCTTGGGGTAATATACTGTAGTATATACAATATTTATGCCAGTTAGTTGGGAACCTGGGGTCCCGCAATAGTGTTCTCAATCGAGCTCTGCACATGCTAAGTCCATTAGATTACCTTTTCTTCCCTTACTTTGAAGCAAGAAAGCTTTAAACTTTTAACTATATGACTTCCCTCAGGAGCAGCCTCTACTTTTAATTATGTGCTTGAAGACATATTGTCTTGCTAAAATACATTAAATATGATAATTTGTTAATTAGTTTTTTTTCAGTAGTAATAAAGTTCGGTCGGACACATGTTCTTATCTTTATTATTATTATTAGATAATAGACAATATTACTTACTCACCAACCAATAGGCATTTCTTGGAATTTTTTCGAATCTCGTGAGCAACACTAGTTCACTCAAGTCTTAGGTCTCAAACACTATTTTAGTGCTAAATGACCCGTACGTAAAATCTATAAATTGATAAAAGTAATTGTATAATCAGAATGAAGAGCATTTATGAGCCTTTAAAGATACTCAAATCACAATATATTCCAATAATATACATGCTTTAAATGTTGTTAGATACACCCTTCTTACAACTCTCGTGACGCAGAAGGATTCTGAAAACTTCTAAATAAAGGAATATAATTTGTACGTAAATTTACAGAACGAGATGAGAAGTGAGTCGTCGAGAATCGAGACAATAAAGAAGTTTCCAAGAATTGAGACGAGACGAGACCTATAAAATTTATGAAATGAGATGATAAACCTTATTTCTCGTCTCGTCTCGTCTCAGGGGCAAAACTAGTTTGCTCCGAAAGATGTAAAGGAAACTCTATTCAAATCTGATCTGAACATATTCATGGTAATATTAAGCGTGGAGTAGTCAATGATTTGTTCCATTTTAGGAGATCCGTAGTAAGTTATACGATGATATGTTTAGTTTGCTTTCTTTAGGACGTATGTTAAGGAAATAATTCAGCCAATAGGCTGGAAAATTGAGGAGCTGATCCTCACGAGAGAGGACCTTGCGAGGGTTTCCTCACCCTCAAATAACCCTCAATTATAGGAGGGCGAGGGCGAGCGAGGGCGATGGACAACTCCCTTCGCGAGGGCGAGGGCCAACTGCCACTGTCAGGGCGAGGGTGCGCGAGGGCGAGGAGAAGTTTCCAGTACGGGAGCGAGGGCGAGCGAGTGCGATGGACAAACATCCTCGCGAGGGCGAGAGCCAACTTTCACTGCGAAGGTGAGGGTGCACGATGGTGATGGACAACTCCCTTCGCGAGGGCGAGGATAAATTTCCAGCACGAAGGCGAGGGCTATAGACAACTCCCATCGCGAGGACGAGGATGAAGTACGGCGAGGGCCAACTTTCACTGCGAAGGTGAGGGTGCGCGAGAGTGATGGGCAACTCCCTCCGCGAGGGCGTGGGTGCGCGAGGGCCAGGACAAGTTTCCAGCACGAGGGTAAGGGTGAACGAGGACAAGGGCCAACTGCCACTGCGAGGGCGAGGGTGAGTGAGGTCGGAGTAAAATGAACATCTATGGTCTACACGTTCTCCCCATACCCACATTGCCCGAGGAGCCCATCGGTCATTGGAGATACGCGCCCCCACAGGTAAACAATTCGTGCTTCTGAACTGGTTCTCGTCACTTCTTGTAAAGATCCTGCTGAATCTCTGTAATTTCATGGGTAATGTGTGGCATAGAATTACACAGCAAAGTCAAGAGAAGGGGATAGACCCAAAGATATTTACCAGAAGTCTCTCCAGTCGTGCACTGTGACCGGAGAAGTGACTGCAACACTATAGGGACCGTCGATCAGTTTTCCGACTCCTGTTCGAACACACCTCATTTTGCGACGTATTCGTGACCTACAGAGCCTACCGGTTCTCTACATACCCATATCAATCCTGGTACTCACCGATCAAGAAAATAGGGAGTCACTGGAAATTTCTTTTGACACTGCCCATAGCATCAGAGCTGGTGCCTTAATTCTTGGTTGGGCTGAAGCATTTCGGATCGTGCGCTTCTTTAAATATAAAAGTAGAACCATGATTTGAAATAAGGGGAACAAAGACTTATTCAACCATATCACACGTTTCCAGTCATCAGTGGTCGTTTGTTTCATGTTCGCAGCATCATTGACATCGTACTAAAGCGTTATGATCCCTTATCACCGGTTTCGCCTGTTCAACCTGATCCCCTTTGTGTACCTCATATAAATCTACGATTGTCAACGCATGCTGTGAGTAGTACTTGGGATTAATTCTGCAAGAAAATGCAGGAATAGAAGATGATGTAAAGAGCAGAATTAGCAGCGATTGGAGGAAATGGAGAGAAGTGGCAGGAGTGTTGTGTGACCGTAGGATACCAATACGCCTTAAGAGTCTTCATCCCGGAGAAATTAAAATACCGCTAATTTTACAGTAATTATGTGATATATTCAAATAGATAAAAGATAATTGAAATATGGAACAAGAGCGCCCTAGACAATATTATTTTGCATGAGGTACCATTACCACCAGTCACCTAGTGGCTTTCCGTTTTTAACCATTTAGAAACGCGAAAATAAATGCCGATTTCCAAAATGGCTGGAAATCGAAAACAGATAAGTGAGTCGTGATAACGGTTTCTCATGTAAAATAATATTGTTCCACATTTCAATTATCTTTTATCTATTTGAAGATATCACATAATTACTGTAAAATTAGCGGTATTTTAATTTCGCCGGGATGAAGACTCTTAAAGGAAGAGTATACAAAACAGTAGTGAGACCTGCGTTATTATACGGAGCGGAATGTTGGACGACGAAGAAAAGAGAGAAACCAAAGTTGCATATTGCAGAGATGAAGATGGTGCGGTGGATGTTTAGAATGACGTGGAAGGTCAAAATTAAGATTCAAGAGATCCGAAGAACAGTAAAGGTAAGAGCGGTAGCAAAAAAACTGCAAGAAAGTAGACTGAGCTGCTTGGGCATGTAGGAAGAAGAACTTTGAAATACGTAGCTCACTGAGTAAATGCTATAGAGGTGTGGGAAACGAGCCCGAGGCACGCCAAAGAAGAAGTGGGAAAAGTTGTTAAGAACTGAATATGACACAAGGTCGAAACAGGTAGAGGACAGTGAACCGAAAAGCCAACCCTAGCTAACCGGGAATAAGGTTTAGAAGAAGAAGAAGAAAACTAAGAAGATGTGGGTGTTGCTGCTTGAATTTTTCTATCTCTTACATTGTAGTAGCACAACTGTCCTTCTGAGTGACGTTCCACCTTAACCCTCGGAGGGACCTGTCACTGAAGGTTTTCTTCCGGCCACTATTCCTCTTCTCCTGTCCTTTTACTGTGAGTTGATACAGAATAAGCCCCCCTTGAATGAATTAAGTTCGTATCCCATGATATCACTGTACATAATTACTTTGAATTTTTAGACATACAAACAACTGTTATTTGTTAACCTCAACGATAAAAATAATTTCGAATAATAATTATACAGTTATAGCAAAGTTAGATTTGTTACGCTCTTTACTGTTACCAAGTGTCTCGTAGAATACAATAAACTTTGGGTTTATCTTAATAATCCCCATGACATTTTCAAAACAACATAAACTTAATTTATTCAGTTCAATTAATTGGTGTTTTGTAGTCAAACCATCCTTAAGTTATTTACATGAATTGACAAAATAAAATATTAAAAAATTATAATAACTTCTTGATGTTGGTATACTATAGTTATAACGTTATTTTAGAACTATCTGTGTGTATATATAAATAAACAAATTCCGATTGACTTTGTCTCATACCAAAAAAAAAAAATAAATAAATAAATAAATAAATAAACACAACTAGCTTTGTCATAAATTAAGACAACAGTAATAACTTGCTAATTTTTACCCTATCGCATGTGTAAGAGTAATATGTTTTGAACATTGAAATCAAGCTGTCATCACAATATCTAACATGTTCATAAACTGCGTATATATATATATATATATATATATATATATATTATATATATATATATATATATATATATATGCTTTAAATAAGGGTAAGGTGGGGCAAACGATAAATGGGATACGTGGACTGAAATCAGATCAATGACTTGGTGAGATTTGTCATCCTCTTTTAAGATTTACCAACAATGAAACAGCTAGTAACATAAAGAAAATAAAAAAGGAAACATAGTGCAAAACGAGACAAAGAGAAAGAAACAAGGACAAAAAAGAAACGAAAAGAAGAAAGAAGACTGAAACTTAACTATCTTAATTACTCCACCTCCGTAATCAATCTTAATGTCAGCGACTTGTGTGTACTAACCTCCCTTCATCTTGACCGGCCACTTGCAGACATTAAAACATAGGTAAAACTGCGCATGCGGAAACTTCTAACCCATGCTTTTTTTTTGGTGAGGGGCATGGGGAGGCTTGTACTTTCTCTTTGAAACTAGTACCACTTAATGAACCTTTCAACACGATTTCTCCCAAAAAGGTTAAGCTCAATGCTTCTTAATTCCTTATTCTCTGTGAAGAAACATAAAAGATTGAAATATGGTTCAGAGATGGTAGTGGTGTGTCGAGACGCAAAGAAAATATTGACTATGTATCATTTCAAGAAACACCCACCGTTTCGTTATATATCTACGTACGTATATCACACATATATGTATGTGTAGACTATATATTTTTTAATGTTTTTCTTCATTTCTAATAGAAGTTTGTCTTTTCAATGAGGCCTAGTGCATTGCGTGTCCTGTCATTTTATTTTCCCGTGTCACAACTTTTCACAAAAGACTTGCATAAATCGTGTTATATGAAAACTTACCAGGGCTTGTGGTTTCGTAGGGGGTGTAGTTAATAGGGTTGCTGTGAGATGGTTGGATTCCTGTTTGCTTCGGCTTTTTCTTTTTTTGTTCACTTCGGATGCCCTTTTTGTTATTATTATTATTATTAGTTTAGAAACATATATCGAGTAAAACCACACAGCGTGAATGTGACCAATGGGCGACATTTTCAGACGGGATCATTTATCTTTTCCTTGGTGACAGTAAAATCAATACTATGAACCTTGATTCACTGTTTATTACTCTATCTTTTCTTCCTTTTTTTAAAAATACATTATCATATAAACACAGGCATAATTCTCTTTCTGTGGCTTATACATGAGTAAATATCACAACTTAAAAGTTGTTTTTTCTCCTGACTCCATGTACGAATGTGTTTGACTATAGTTCCATTTCATTCAGTATCCTGGTGCATTTAGGAATTTAACAAAATATGATAACTGTCACCGTTGACTTAAGTAATAGCACAAAACATCCTAACTTTGAGGTCACATTTTCCTCTTGACCCCCTGAACTAGGGTTACCAGATCGTGAAAGTGAAAAAAGAGTACACTTAGCAATGACTCTTGAAAAAAAAAAAAAACAATATAAATGAATAAAGTTTAACTGAAATTTCAGTGTAATAATAATAATAATAATAATAGATAAATATTATACAAGTTTCCCATAATTTATATTTAAAAATAATTGTAATAATGAGTTTGATAACCAACAAATGTTCAATATTCTTTCCACCAAAATACAGTAAAGCTACGATTATCCGCGGAATTGGGTGGCAAAGGATTACCCAAAAAGACAGACTAAAAATAAGATGCAAACACGAAAAAAATATATATATTTCAAGATAAAAATTAGTTTCTATTGTACAAAAAAAACATAATAAAACTTTTAATATATTGTACACTACAACAGAAACCTTTGCTCTACGTCTCAATCACTAAAATAAAGAACAATAAACAAAGGACAATACTATTCTGTAAAAAAAAAAAAAAAAAAAAAAAATAGTTTTGAGTTACGCCTTTTTAAAACAACTCATCTTTGCTTCTTGCTTTCGGAATACTTTTTCGCAGCACTCGAGGATAATCGCGGCTTTACTGTAACATTTTTTAAACATTGTAACTTTGAATTGATTGTGATAATGACTATATCAGTATTAAAAGGAAGAAAATGAAATCCTAATTAAAATAACTACGATTGTCTACAATATTTCAACCACATGCTTAAAACAAAGTTTTACCTTACAAATTAGCTGTACTTCGATGAATTTCTGACTTTCTGAAGTAGCTCTCTGTCCTTCAAGCAAAGTTCATAGAATTGGACGCAACTAAAGTCTTTGAAATTGTACTGAGTCAACAATTGGTTTTTAACTGAATCCACTGACAGTCTATTTCTTTCTTGTGTCCAAGGGCGCCCATTAGGGGGAAAAGGTGGGGCGCTCGCCCCCTCCTAGTGGAAATTGTACTTGGGAATATCGAAAACCCAATAGAATTTTTACATTAGTTACAGCAAAATTTGAAACTATATTTGAAACGTCGCTTATACTTGCCCCCCCTTGGAAACCGCAACATCGGCACCCTTGCTTGTGTCCACTGTGATTTCATTAAACTGAAAATCCTTTCCACGTTGGCATTGTGAGCAAGTATTGCATAGAAAAACTGACATATCTTCAAAAGTTCAGAATAAACCGATACTTTATTAACACTGAAATAGTTCACCCACTTCTTAAGAGACAATGCTTCATTGAACTCTTTATCATTTTCCTTTTCCGCCAGAAAAATTTTCAAATTCGAAAGTTGATCAAACAAAAGGGACTCCTCAATACTAATGCCTTTATCTATCATAAATTCTACACTTTTCTCTATATCTGTCCACTGTGGAATTTTATGGAGCTCCATCCATTGAAAAATGTGAAACTGATCAAAATTTCCAGTCCATTTCTTCAGATATTTTAAACAGCTGTCATATACATACAATAATATCTTTCTTAAAACTAAACACTGATGCTCACTTTCCTGGCTCTTTTTAATCACTTCCTTAACTTTTAGTGGCAAGAATTCTGCTTCTTTTCTTTCTGTTATTGTCCTTTCCACGGAAGTGAGAATAGATATGATTTCCACAAGTGAGTTACTCTCATTTTCCATTGCCTGAATGTTATTATGAAACACAAACATCAATGAATGAAGAAACCAGAGGTAACATTCATTTAAAAGGTTTTCAAAAAACTGTTTTAGGACAACAGGAGGATGTTCTAGGGAGAGGAAATATGATTTCAGGGCTGGGAACATCTCGAGTATTCTGTTGATAGCAGGGAACAAGAAAAGCCATCTAGTTTTGGAATGATAAAGAAGTTGTTTGTATTCAATGTCGACAAAAGATGAAAATTCCTTTAATCCTTCAGTTCGGACGGTGTAAGTTGAAAAATAGTTAAATATCTTGAACACAGGGCTTTCAATGTCAATTGCCCAACCATCCACACCATGCTGTACACAGTTATTTAAGATATGGGCAGGGCAACCTACTCCTAAAATAGTTTTATCAAGAGAAGTTTGAAGGTGATATAAAACATTATTAGTCCCCTTCCTATTTAGACCACCAAAATTGCTATTGCAATTGTCCCCACTGAAAGCTATGTATTTATCAGTCATTATTGTGTTTTTTAATGCATTAACCACAACTTTCGAAATTGCGTCAGACTTTTCATCTGGAATTAATGTAACATCTAACAGTTTATGTGACATACCTGTATTCCCATCAAAGTACTGAATCAAAATAGGACAGATCTTGATTGCTCCGTGATTGGAAGTGTCACTTGAAACTCCAATATATTTTATATTTTGAATGTTGAACTCATTTGCTATTATGTTCAAGGAATGAGGAGCCAAAACATTATTTACTATAGCTTCTGCTTTCGTTCTTGCTAAGGAAATGTGGGTGGCAACTGAGGAGTCACTGAAAATCGGCTTAAATAATTTCGTTGAACAATCACATGATTTGTAGCTTTGGTGATGAGCCACAGTGTAAAACGCCAATGCAGCCTCTGCTGCCAATACTTTATTTTCTTCTGTAGTGTCTTGTTTTAAGAAGAATTTGTCCACTGTTTTAGATGAATAAGCACTACGTATGCATTTTTTGTGTTTTTCTGAAGATAAATGTCGATTCAAGTCTGCGCGACCTTTATTCGCTATCGATACGACGGAATTACTCACTTCATAGCCACTTTTTGTCTTTTTAAACACGGGAAACTCCTTCTGTAAATCGTCATTAAATTTGCACTTTCGTCGTGACATTTTATCTACCACTTTGATTCAAAGTAATTGACACGAAAAAATCCAAATAATAATGCTCTTGCTGTTTAGTTTATCACAACAACAAGTCGTCAACGCACAGTCAGGAACTAATTGGCGAATTAAAAACGATTGTTCAACTGCTGCCCAGCGTTGTTACCTAAACAGCAGATCATTACATCACTACGCTAACAAAATTATGATCTTTCATATATAATTATGCCAAAATTAGACTCGCTTTCTTTCTTATTATATTTTACTTAATAATAACTTCGTTTACCCAGATATATTGAATTCAGAAAAATTCGAAGTTTTATTTCCTGTACACGACGTGTAGGAAGTGCCAGTATGCGTATTTCATAAGGATTTCATTTCCGTGCAAAACTGGTGACAATCTTGAAACCGAGAAAATATCTTTTTTTTTTTTTTTTTTTTTTTTTTGAGGAGGCGATGCGGCTCAAAATCACGACTTCTGCCAAAAGGAATTTGTTTGCACTCTAACTCGTTGCTTATACAGCTTTAACTAAATAAATATGTATTTACATGATTTCAGATTTCCTCTTCAGCGATTATGTACGTTTCTGACATTGAAATAAGGTTACGAAATCCGAAATCAGACTCAACAATCGAGGAAGCTTAAAGATGCTATTTGTGTAGATGATATGAAATCGAACAATATATGCTCATTCACAGACATCTGCGTCCTTAAGGAAGGCCAAGAACTCGGCAGTCGTTTTTGTGCTTACTGAACGCCCCTTTTGATTTCTTACCCTCCGCCACAAAAACTGCATTTCTTACTCTCCGTGTAAGTGAGAGAGAGAGAGAGAGAAAGAGAAGGAGAGAAATAACATTTTGGTCTCAACTAAGGTAAAGTATTATGCAGGACTACGCTATGCCAGATGCTAAGACATTTCAAGTTATGCTATGTTTCGCATAACTATGCTAGGATTGACAACGCTGCTAATGTGACTGCAGGTGCATTATCTTTCTTATCAAATACTCTCTCTTTCTTATCAAGCACTTTTTTAAGAATGGATCACTGCTTGACGTAACAGTGATTTTATCTTATGAGTAATTTTTCGTTCATTTATGCTATGCTAGGATTATTATTTTTGCCACTACAAATCGTTTCTTGATTTTAAAATTATATCTAATTATGAACTGCAATATAACAAAATCCCTGAACATATAATTTGTACATACAGTAGGGCTATTTGTTAGTTAGCATGTTGAAATTCACACCAATTATTAGCCCACGTAAAAAGAGTACAAAAGAGTACTTCACTGAAAAAAGAGAGAGTACAAAAGTACTTGCCTTGAAAAAGAGTACATGTACTCTTAAAAGAGTACGTCTGGTAACCCTACCTTGAACGGACATGTCTAAGAATAGTACCATTGGATTTAATATCTTCAAATTAATTAGAAAAGGTGCTCGTTTATTTTCAGCACAACATTTTGGAAGATTTACGGGTAAAATTGAATACTTTGCAAGAAAAGACATATTTATAGGGAACAAATTTCTGTATGCGACACAATTATATTCAAAATTATACAGCTGTATTTTAGGTTTACAAGTGTAGGTTTACTAATGGAAAATCATTACAAGTGCTTTACGGCAGATAAAATAAGTGAGTGCGTATGAAAGATTACTGTGTTAGATACTATTTTCCACCGACTGTGTATTTCTTCACAGTGTACAGAAGCTGTATGTTATGTTTACAAGTGGAGCGCTACTAGTATGAAACCATGACAAATGCTATTGAAACTACTATCATTGCCAAAACCCATTTGTTTTCACTACCCTCCCTTAGACGTATAGGCCTACTCACCGTTGCTGTCGCGCCTGCTCACCAGATTCAATCTGCCCTGCTTCTGTTAGATAGTATTCGTGCTTTTAGTGTCCACCTAACAGATGTAAGTTTGTGTTTTTTGCACTGTAATGTTATGTCCTACATCCAGACGCCGTATTTAAACGTAAATCGTAAAAGAACTGTAACTTTTCAACAATCACTTGTGATGGAATCCTTGAATTTTATCTACGCAAAGTGAGGTATTTTCATGTCACAAAAGGGCCATTCCATCGTCACGGGCAGGACATTTACACTACATTTTTGATGCTTTAAAGTTGTATATTTCTAAAAGTACAACATAAATTCTGCTAATTGTATTATATATGAGCAGTACAGACTTGGGAGCATATGTAGCTGATGTTTTCAGTATTTTTTTCTGTTTAGAGTAGAAAATATTAGTTCCTAATTGTCTGTCACGGGTGGGGACAAAAAAGAGAAGTGACTTTCGACACACCAAGTGAATGTTACAAAACTCTGTGAATTCTTGGCTCAAAATGTTTTTATTTAAACGGAAATGTATAAATGATGAAATTTTAAAACAAACTTCACATAATAGAAATTTGCCAAATATTTATTTAATGAATAAACTAAACTTTACTGTGTCACGGGCAGGACACATGGTTGTCACGGGCAGGACACCGTGTGAATCAACACACAACATCTCAATAAGAATGATTTCAAAAATGAAATAAAATGGAAAATAAGTTAATTTCTGCTGTTCTGTTATAGCATTTTACATAAATAATTATATTTACTTTAGTTGAGGCTCGCTTTTACCACATAAAAATAATAATATGTCGTACACTTATTTCTCACCACCTACACTTTAGGAAATGGTTTTATTTGCCCATTTACACCCACCTTGTAGAGAAATTCGTACAAAATACTGTCTAACAGTATATAAAATAGGTGCTGGTATCCAGTGCCCGTGCTGTGGAAAATCAGCGCCGCGGGCGAGAGTATACGACGCGTCGCGACGTCGCCCCCGTAAATATGAGTGAGATCGACAGACCAGCCGCAAAGCGTCACCATGGTTGGCGCGATGCATAAGAAAATTTTCAAAAATAAACTCTGCTTTTCCTTGAGTTTGACCACTTTTTAATACTGTTTTCCTTCCATTTTCATATATATATATATTCCTCCTGAATTTTGCGCCCCCCTACTTTGACGCCCGGGGCCATAACCACGCTCGCCCCCCTCCCCCCGGGCACAGCACTGCTGGTATCAAAGGTATTATTTGATCGAAATGCACGTAAGACACATCTTCAACAGTCTTGAAAATTTTAACGCAATCACTTACGGTCTTCATACGAATTTCGTTGACTTCTTCGTCCTCTTCTACTGGGCTTTGTGCGATAGTTGCATGTCTGTTTTCTTTTTCTGTCCACTAGAGAAAAATTCCATCAACAGAAATGTTTATTGTGCCATATCTTCAACAGCTGGTCTAACACAAGTCTTGTTAACATGCACAAGCCTTGTAAGTCGTCTCTCAGGATACCTTCATGGCTTTTGGAGTCACCATTTTCAGAATCTGAATAAAAGTATATTAGACATTTAAAGATTTTATACGGATGAAGCTCTAATTTAAAAGTTCGACGAACTACCAAATTTTCACTGTCAAATTGCAGGAATAACTGTTTTGATTGGGGACATTCAATTGACAAGAGCATTTTCCCGTCTTTTATTCAAAACGTCTTTTTTTTTTTTCAATTTCTGCTGATAGTAGTAAAACAGATATATTTTGAAACGAAGAGTTTAAAGCTGCTACGAAAATAGCAGCACATTCTACAATTATTTTGTTTTGTTTCATAAAGTTCCATACTGGCCGTTTTGTACGTACTTCAATCCCATCTACTGCTCCCTTGAAACGAACAGAAAGGTGACACTAATGATAATATTTATATGACATTTATTTTAAGTTAAAACATCATACTGACAGTAATACATAATCCTCTATTTAAGTAAATAATGTTCATGCTTAGAAAACTTTATTTTAGTACACATGGAATAATTTTCTATCTTGAATAACCAATGTACACAAACTGTCCCACCAGTGGCATGCCCACTGTCACGGGCAGGACAAGTTTTCAAATTGAAATAAATCGAAATATATTGTTAGCATTAGTCCAAAATTTGGTAAATGTGAAGTACGCGTGAAAATTGTTACTTCTACTAAGTACGAACCACATTCACAAATTTAGTAATTCAGTACAATAACTTTTGGTATTTTTCTGTCACGGGCAGGACACTTAAGCTGACGTTTATATCTTTAATGATATTATAAACAATTTTTATCCTGTAAACACTATTTCAACTGCAGCTTGTAGCAAAAAGAAGCATCTTGAATAGCTCGAAGTTATTTCAGCCGAACATGCACAATATACCGCAAAATGTTGCCGATAACAAGAATAAAAATTTTCCTCCCAGCTGACATGTTACAAATTCACAACTCAGACTTAAAATTTTACGTGAATTCTAAGTATAAATAAGTTTTTCTTTGTGAAAAAGTAAATTTCGTTCTATTTACTTCATATATACGTAAAAATGCATTGATTTTAACAGTTTTCGAAAATTTGGGTTCAGGCTCACTTTCGCGTGGAATGGCCCAAAACGCAAATCATTTAGCAGACAGTAAGAAGGAAATTAGTGAAAGAATTATAATTTATTATTTTTTGTGGTGTGCCAAAAGTAAACTTGCATGTATAAAAAGCTCAGAAATTTATTCAAGTATGGTCACTTCTTAGAATGGCATTAGCAATTAAGATTATATATCTATATCTATATCTATATCTATCTATCTATCTATCTATCTATCTATCTATCTATATATATATATATATATATATATATATATATATATATATATATATATATATATATATATATAAGTATTAGGGTTGCTAACATATCAGCAAGGAAAGTAAAATAAAAAACTGGCACCCCCTTAAAATTCCCTAAGACATAGGTCTAAGTATGAAGTACGTCTGTTCGGACCCATCCATGGAAAGGAAATGTACTATCGTGAATACAAGTGCATTAACATCTGTGTTCTGCATAGGCCTATCCTTAGTACATTCAGTAATGAGCTTAATAGATACATTCTGCTATAAATGAAAAACTGAAATCAGCATTGATCATTTTATTTTATTTACCAGTAACTGCCACTTCATTAAAATTATCTAAAGAGATGAACAAAATATATTAATCGCTGATAGATGGTGAAAGGTGACAGTTTTGAATTTACAGAATGAAAGTTACTTTTTAAATCTATACTTCGAGTTAGATGAAACTGCTTCGAACTAGATACAAATCTGAAAAGGAAAAAGAAAAAAAACATAAAAGGGCTGGTAAGAAGTTTGTACCGGTCACCAGCTTTAATCAAAATAACAGCAATATTTCCGGATATGCCGGTGAAAAACCGGCTAGTTGGCAACCCTAATACGTATATAAGGCATACCTTGAGCTTCATTGTGCTTAAAACAAGCATTGAAGACATTTCTCATATTTTAAAATATTTACTCAATTGATAGACCGTCTAATTATGCGATTCAAGAAACGAACTTTTCTATTAGATAGTCAAAAGAGTATTAAGAACTTACAGACAAAATGGAAAATTTAGGAGCAGTTAGCGAAATACCTGAAAACAAGGGCGCCCATGTTGTGATTTCCAACGGGGGGCAAGTATAAGCGACGTTTCAAATATAGGTTCAAATTTTGCTGTAACTAGTGTAAAAATTCTTTTGAGTTTTCGATATTTTCAAGTACAATTTCCTCTTAGGGGGGGCGATCGCCCCACCTTGCCCCCCTGATGGGCGTCCTTGTCTGAAAATACATGCACGTACTGCTCAATGTATGTTATTACTAGAAATATCAAATTAAGTTACATAGAGAACAATGAGTATGCCAATAATAATACCATAATAATAGAGAAACTAACAACCATTACCACACATACAAAGTTAATTACTTACAACTTGCAGTGTAAATACACTGCTGCGAGTATAGCCTTCATTAAGTTCAGATTGCCCCCGGAACGTTTATTGGCGATTACAAACCTAGAGTGCAGTGTTTTTTTGTTCAAATAGAATCGTAATGCACTTTTCAAGCTTACACACTAAAGACCGCCTGATACTTGCAAAAAAGATGTTCTGTCATATAAATTAATGTGATAGTAATGGATGCTAACCTGGATTGAGCATGCAAGACCGGACTATGTAGCGTTCGGTTGGGCATTTCAACCTGATATCATATCTGGCAACACTGCATCACCTGATTGTTGGTGTGTGTTGATCTTATCAAGACAAATGCGTGTAGTACTTGCCTTGAGAACTATGCTGTATTACAACTGTGGAGAAATATATTGAGTGGCTGTTTTATCCAAACCAGTACTGACTCTTTTACAAAAACATAAAAATACAGATACGGATCGATTTAAGGGAAACGTTTGGAATTAAAAACAAGTCAGATGTGTGAGTTGGTGACGGTGAAAATGGTGAGCGCAGCATCAGGCTGTTGGGGCAAACTCCATACTATGTGACGAGCAGTAGAACGGCTTTGTGCAATAAACTGAGCTGATGGAGCTGACAGTGATAATATAAAATGAGCGACCTTTCCGATTTCCAAACAGGGGAAATTATTAGTGTTCCGTTATGTGGTGCGAGATTGACGAAAATGGTAAGTGTGTTGGGTGTGTCGCGAGTGAAGTGTCCCTGGGGATGATGGTCTACAGAACTCACTGCGAAATCACATCGGCGAAGAGGAACAGACGTTGGAAGGAAGCTCTGAGTGGCATATCTCGGCAAGCAGTGGCCTGGTTGTCCTGGCGAAAACGCTAATAAGGGACCTTATCTTAGCACGACACCAATTTTGCTGCGAACATGCAACGTGGACTGCTCATGACGGAAACGTCTGATATATTCGGATGAGTCATTCTTCACCTTGTTTCAAACTATGGGCCATGTTTATATGTAGCTGACTTTCAAACAAACGTATAGCTTCAATGTCTCCACCCAACCGTGAAACATGGCAGTGGGTCCGTGATGCTATGGGTCGCAGTATCCTGGTTTCCATTGGGTGTTTTGCTGACGCTTATCAATCGCGTCACTGTTCGTGATTATGTTAGGCAGCCATATACCACCTATGGTCCAGAAGTTGTTTCAAAGCAGTGATGTCATATTTCTGGATGATAATGCGTCAATTCGCTCAGCTGGAGCTGTTGTGAGGTTCTCTAATTGAGATCGATGAAGTTGAACATTTCCCTTGGCCCACCCATTCAGCGGACTTAAACATAATTAAACATCTGTGGTCCGTTTTAGAGACACGAATCTGGCGCAGATTTCCACTGTCATTTTCTCTTACAGACTGAAGTGATACACTACTGGTGGAGTTGTAGGATGTTCTACTTGCTATGCATTCGACGTTGCATCAACCTGTTCTGTAGGTGAAAGATGATCCAACTTTCTAAAGCAGCAGTTCTGTAATTACTGCGCGAAGAATTTCTAGCTTAACGTTTTCTGTTCTACGTAAGATTAACTCACAGTGAATCGAACAACGGATTCAGCGTTGAAAAGGAATAATCTAGCCACTTAAAAGTACTCGTATGTCTGAAAATATTGAGTAATTGAGGAGTTCTGTGTAATAAGGGCCCATAACGAGAAACCATGTTCTGAGAAAATCACGTGTAAACACTTTAAATATAGATATATTTTTTTTTTATTTAAGGTTTGTGCATGTGCACCCTACAAGAGAAACATGGATTTATTCTTTTTCTTCTACAAAATACAAAGAAACTAACAGCTTGTTTCACTATAACATAAATATGAATATTTTTTTAAAAAGCTTACATAGGCCCGTTTTAGAGAGAACGACTGTGTAGAGTTCTTGTGTATATGTATCACAGCAATTATGTGATACACTTTGTGAAAATGAATTAAGAAATAATTGCAAAGTAAGGAACATGGTATAAAGTAAACAGAACAATATATGTGCAACAATAATACATTGAAGTAGTAAATTTATTATGTAGAAACTGTACATGTAACAGTCCTGGATACTGGAAACAGTCTATGCATTAAGCAGGGCTGGTAAAACATACTCATGAAGATCATATTCTACATCCTTGCTGTTTGGTTCTTGGCTTACGGTTTGGGGTTGATGGAACACTTCCTCGTACCAATCAACAGCATCTGGGTCCAGAAAGGAGAACAAACTCCATAGGTTTCGTTCTTTGGCTCCGTACGTCTGCTCTGTAGTAGGCCTGACAGCAGGGCATCTGTTGTTCCTTTGAACCACTTCTGTAAAACTGAGAAAACGACTTTTCTTATTCCCCAGCATTTAAGTTCTTGCATCATTTACCTTTACAGAACTTCTCCACTAATGCAAATTGCTTTTCGGGATATCTTTGCCACTGCTTATTATATAGCTCTCATTTAAGTTCTTTTTCTCTTTCATTTCATTATGACTGCTTTCTACCCTCTTCTGTTTCTTCGGATTATAATCGAACTCGTGCTAGCACACTACGACATACTCAACGTTGTTCAAACAACTTTCCCACCAACATAACTGCAGCAGATACTCGCTTTCGTCTCACGACGACCTCTATTCCTTCATTATAGCAACATCAAGACTTACGATATTGAAATGGAATTTTGCAGCTTTATAGAATTGATACTAAAGAATTTAGAACTTAAAAATGCAATCTCCCTAAAAAGGACCTATGCCGGTATGGGACCTTATTACATAGAACTTCTCAATTACAAACTGTAGCCTTCAGAAATCGTCTTCAACTTGTATTGTCAATTGTTTCATTTCAAATCCGAGCAAAGCGATTACAAGGTGTATTCAATATCATTTTATATTTTTGAATAACCACATTTCTACCTGCAATACCTTTTGGTTTATTAGCCACTAAAATGTGAGAGGACATATTAAGTCACCCTGTATAATACAAAGGTGGTTCATTAGAAATAGCACATTTTTTTTTTTAAATACTAGTTTCTGGTAGATTTTTTCCTTCTCAAACCAAACCATGAAGCAGTATGAAACAAAAGTATGACTTTACTGGAGGAAATAAAAATAAAATGGAAAATAAATCAAAGGAAAAAAATACGTATATTAGAAATAGGACAAAAAAGGTGTATGTGAAATTAAGTGATAAAGTTGACACATTTATTAGAGAATCCGCGCTGAGAAACACAAACAGGAAAAAGGAAATGAAAAGCAAGAGAGGAGGAAAAGTAAGAAAAAGAAGTTAATCCATTTCGATTTATTTTTAAGCACTACATAGGTCAGAAAAAGATAGCTGTAGGACTAATGCAAGAATAAATGGCTACGCAGTGGTTGGAAACCAACATTAAGTTTGGCAGAAATCGTGTTATTAGAGTGAGATAAATGGAAAATGATTACGTCTAATAGTTTATTTCTTTCCTTCCAGAATAATTACGAAAAACAATTAATTTTACTCAAGCAAACACACACACAGAAAACATTTCTTTTTCTTTTAGCTTCGAAAATTTGGAAATTAATTTCAGGCTCTTGAGTAGGAAAGAAGTGAATTTTGTTTCATACTCTAAAATCACGGTGCATTTCTCTACTATAGGGCTTCGATATTTTAAAATTCTCCCTGTAAAGGGGTAGGTAAGTAAAATAAACATTGTAGTTTGGAATCTTTTCCCACTACCGCTTCATCATAAAAATCCACTATAAACAATATTCCACAAGAATAGTGCAATAATGTAAATTCTTTAATATGTTAAATTATATATATCCAGTGGCGTATTTAGGGAGGCTTCCGGGATTAAGCGCCCCCCCCCGAAATCTTACTTACTATAGTAAAGTAAATGAAATATCTTGCAGAATTTTCACATTTTCAGGCAAAGCCCCCCCCCCCCCCGAAACAAAATCGTAAATACGCCACTGTATATATCCCTACTACTTGGCGGTCTCGGGAAGGATTCTCGGTAGCGAACTACATGAAGAGATGTAGGGCACTCGCTACTCCACTGGAAGCAGAGAGGGGTTAGAGATCCAGACAGAGCTCTACTGCAAGATAGGCAGGGTTGTAATTAGGAATCTCTCGCTGCTCTACTCAAGCAGAAAGAGGGATAAAGTCTTCCACAAGTCTCTACTTCAAACCAGGAGGAGAAGGAACCGTTAGTACCATTGTAAGGTAAGATTTTTGGTTAGCTGAGGTGCTTTCTTGGCTCCACTACAAGAAAAGAAAGGGGATTCGACCAGTAGAAACTAATGGCTGTTTATAAAATCCTCTTGAATATATGGCGCTCCATGTGGGGGAGTTTTCGCTGTACTCTTTGTCGTCTGCAGCTGTAGTACTCCAACGTAAGGTTTAATACTCCATCGTAAAGCGCACGTGGTTGTTGTTTGTAAACAGGGGTACGTATAGAATATTTGTAAACACCAGGACGTAGTACATTACAATATTCTAATCAGAAATGATAGATTTAGAAGTTTCAGTTTCAATAGGCAGATAAGGGGCAGATGAAACCCATTCTTGGAATCAGTGATGGTGGCCCGTGGATTCTCCCCTTCTCTTCGTAGCTATAATCGGGTATCGTGCTCAAAAACAGTTACCAATATTTTTGCAGTACTACTTTAACCCAATTCCTCTTCGGAACAAATGATCTAAAATCATTGCTGCTTGGAATTGGTGCATCAATATCAGAAAATAATTTCTCGCTCTCTCATTACCGTTTAGGGGCCATGGTGGCTCAGTGATAGAGTCCTTATCTTTGATGTGTGGAGTTCCTGGCTCGATCCCCAGGCAAGGAAGTTTGTGGTGCATAACATCGTATCTGTGAGTTTTCTCAGAGTGCTCCCGTTTCCTCCACCATTCGCATTCTACTAATTCTTCCATCATTATTCACTGGCCTTAATCATCGTCTCCCTTACCGTAAAAGGCATAAACGTAGGACGTTAAACTAAAATATTTCATTTCATTATTATTTACTCATAAACGTTTTGCACTTAAAGTCTACTATTAAACCGAAACTGAAAGATGTCTTTAAAAATTCCGGTTCTAGAGTCTTTAAAAATTCCGATTCTAGAGTCTTTAAAAATTCTGGTTCTAGAGTCTTTGAAAATTCCGGTTCTAGAGTCTTTAAAAATTCTGGTTCTAGAGTCTTTGAAAATTCCGGTTCTAGAGTCTTTAAAAATTCTGGTTCTAGAGTCTTTGAAAATTCCGGTTTTAGAGTCTTTAAAAATTCCGGTTCTAGAGTCTTTAAAATTCCAGTTTTAGAGTCTTTAAAAATTCCGGTTCTAGAGTCTTTAAAAATTCCGGATCTAAAGTCTTTAAAACTTTCGGTTCTAGAGTCTTTAAAAATTTCGGTTCTAGAGTCTTTAAAAATTCCGGTTCTAGAGTGTTTAAAAATTTCGGATCTAGAGTCTTTAAAAATTCCGGTTCTAGAGTCTTTTAAAATTTCGGTTCTAGAGTCTTTTAAAATTCCGCTTCTAGAGTCTAAAAATTCCGGTTCTAGAGTCTTTAAAAATTCCGGTTCTAGAGTCTTTAAAAATTCCGGTTCTAGAGTCTTTAAAAATTCCAGTTTTAGAGTCTTTAAAAATTCCGGTTCTAGAGTCTTTAAAAATTCCAGTTTTAGAGTCTTTAAAAATTCCGGTTCTAGAGTCTTTAAAAATTCCGGATCTAAAGTCTTTAAAACTTTCGGTTCTAGAGTCTTTAAAACTTTCGGTTCTAGAGTCTTTAAAAATTCCGGTTCTAGAGTCTTTAAAAATTTCGGATCTAGAGTCTTTTAAAATTCCGGTTCTAGAGTCTTTTAAAATTTCGGTTCTAGAGTCTTTAAAAATTCCGCTTCTAAAGTCTTTAAAAATTCCGGTTCTAGAGTCTTTAAAAATTCCGGTTCTAGAGTCTTTAAAAATTCCGCTTCTAAAGTCTTTAAAAATTCCGGTTCTAGAGTCTTTAAAAATTCCGGTTCTAGAGTCTTTAAAAATTCCGGTAAAACTGAAATTTCATCTATTCTTGGGGGACTTAATTCGTAAAGAAGAAACCTTTTCTCGCTATCTATCACCATTTTTGAACTATGGGAATCAGTACTAAAACCGGAAATTGTAGAAGATTTCCTCATATTCCGGTTTCAAAGAGCATTAGAACCAAGATCTAACCTATTTTTTGGACATTAGATTCATATCTAAACACGTTCCACTCTATTTATTATCGTTTCTGGTGTATGCGGAGTCAATCTTCAAACCGGAAATCGTGGTAAATTCTTACCATTTCCGGTTTCCATGGAGGGTAAAGGAATCTGTTCACATAATGCTGAATCCATATTTAAAAAACTTTGTATTTTACTGTTTTTCCTCTAAAGCAGAGGTTCTCAAATTTCTTTACCTAACACCCCCTTTCGTATATTACGTACACGTCATAACTCCCTTCCTTACTGCTTGTTGGTCGTATGGAGTACATAGTGTTGCCAGGGCTAGTTTCATTTCGACACTCATATATATAAAAATGAAAATCACTGTGTTTGTGACTTCGGACCTCTTGAACCATCTGATAGATCTCCCTCAAATTTTCAAAATAGATGGGATTCCGGCCTGGGATAATTTTTATTTCACTTTGATTGTGGATCTCAGGGGAGAGGGAGGTATTAAAAACCATCAAAAATGACCCTTGTTAGTGTTGAATCCATAGTTTTCGGAGTCATTGAGATAAACAGTGACATTTTGGATGCCGTTTACACGCAAATTCAGTCCTACAACTACATATATATGATTGAAAATGATCGATATTAGTGCCAAATCAATAATTTTCTGGGTCGTTTAGATGAACAGTGACACTTCCGATGCCGTTTAAATCCAACTTCGGCTCTTTATGTACAAAATGAAACGTATTCTCCCCGTGCGGAAAACGGGTACAGCTCATAGTACATACGAGCATTAGCGTTTTTTAATTGGAGAAAATTTTGTACAATTGTAGGACTTAAAACAATCGGTATATACCAGCAACCAGAACACAGTGGTATGGATGAGTATAAATGATGATGGGTAGTTCTAGTGAAATTCGTTTTTTTTTTTTCGTAAGGTTAGAAATTGATTCTCTATGATTCTTATTAAGATTAGGGATGCGCACGAGATGAGTCGAGACAGGCTTTTCCTGACAAAATTCGAGTCGAGACCCGGCTCTTCCAATAGAAAAATATACATTTTTCGAGTCGAGACATCACTTTTACAGCACATTTTCGAGACGAGACAGCCACAAATTTTGCCTCGTGCGCATCCCTAATTAAGATGAAACTGATACTCATATACAGTGGCATATTTAGGGAGGTGGCTTCCGGGCTTAAGCCCCACAAAATCTTACTTAGTATAGTAAAATAAATGAAATATCTTGCAGAATTTTCACATTTCCAGGCAAAGCCCCTCCCGAAACAAAATCGTAAATACGCCACTGCTCATATATAACTTCATTAAACGCTTCATTATGACAGTAGCCAAGCCAGATGACAGTGCATAGTATAGTTAACGAGATATAGCCAAAAATAATGATCAGCTGTTAGACTTTAATATTTTCTTTAATAGGGAGGCACGGTAACTCATTGGTAGAGCGTTTACCTTTGTTGCGTGGGGGTTCCTGGTTCTAGCCCCGGCCAAGTAAGTTTGTGATTCACTACATCGTGTCCATGGGATTTCTCGGAGAACTTCCGTTTCCTTCCACATTCTCATTCCACTAATTCTTCCATTATCATTTACTTCCCTTAAACATCGTTCTCCCTTAGCCTAAAGAGTATAATCGTGGGATATTAACCTTACAACGGTTGGGCGGGAAAAAGTTTCATAAACGGTCGGGCTGGGTCTGAGAGACCCTAGAAAATAAAACTGCATGATTAATTTGTAAACGATATTTTTTAAAACAAAAGCATACTTTTATGTAATGCCAGGTATTTGTAATCCAGAGAAAAGCTTTTCAGCTCAAAGTTGGTGTTTTTGCTTATTTTTTAAAAAGTATTTTATTGTATTGTATTGTATTGTATTGTATTGCATTATATTGTAATTGTTGACGTATTTTTTAGTAAATTATATGAGACTAGCAGCGTTCACCCCGCTTCGCTGCGGTCACCCCGGAACGCAATAAACTTTGTTACTTAGATAATTTTTACTTTTTCGCTTTCAAGTGATATGATAAAAACCATAGAAGATTGCACTAATGTTAACATTATATCGCCTGTCATTTATGTTAACCCGCCCCGCTTCGCTGCGGTCACCCCAACCCGCCCCGCTTCGCTGCGGTCATCCCGGAACGCAATAAACTTTGTTACTTAGATAATTTTTACTTTTTCGCTTTCAAGTGATTTATAGCGCCTGTCATTTATGTTAACCCGCCGAGTCACAGGGTCATGCGGGTTGCATATAAGTACGTTTATTTTTATACCTATGATGAACTAATAACAAAGGATTTGTACGTATGGACACCTGAATGGTCAATTATCTCAAGACACTGGTAATTGAAAATTAAAGTGATATGATAAAAACCATCTAGGGTCCAAATCCTAACAACCCCCCAAAAATGAAAGAAATCGGTTCAGCCGTATTAGCGTGATGAGCGGACAAAGGATTTTTTGTACGTATGAACACCTGATTGGTCAATTATCTCAAGACACTGCTAATTGAAAATTAAAGTGATATGATAAAAACCATCTAGGGTCCAAATCCTAACAACCCCCCAAAAATGAAAGAAATCGGTTCAGCCGTATTAGCGTGATGAGCGGACAAAGGATTTTGTGCGTTCTCTTTTATATATATATAGATTTCCTAGAAAAGTATATAAAAAAGGAATAGTGTCTTAAATATTGTTATAGGTAAGTAATGTTGTAAAGGACACTTATAAATTTATTTAACGTAACCTAAGGCACCACCTACATTGCAATGTATTGAATGTCAGGGAATAAAGTTTTCTAGTTTTCATAGCATTCATCACACATCATTTTTCGACTGGCTCAAACATAGCCATGCTTTACAAACTGTGCAATAGTATTTAGTTTTGCTGTCTTTGCATCTGTGGCATCTTCCCCTCTTTCCTGTCTCCAAAGAAGCTGGTTTGTCCAGCTGGATGTCAGAAAATCCTGCTACAAGAAACCGAGTTTCCCGTGAGAGATTTGAATGTGTTGCGCGCTGAATCATGCAGGGCCTTCGTGGAGATTTCCCTAAATTCTTGAGATAGTCCCGTCTTGACATTTTTATTTGATTTGCCCTAAGAATGTGATAGCCATTCGGTGCACCAATGTCCATGACTGTGAAAAAAAAGACACAGTAACTATGCCTGGTTCCTCTTGCGCCTGTGTTTTCACCACACATAGCATCAACAACGTTTACACAATCTTTGATTTTGTTGTGATATGTTATTATGCTAAGTTTCTTCTTTTAACCGCTTTCTAAGCCAATTTTTTCATCACCATGCTACTACCATGGTTATTAAAAATTCGAAATCAGCATCTGCATAGGAATCATCCAGTTCACTTTCATCATCATATAAAATTCTATGAATCTCACTCACAGAAACGGTTTCACGTTCCATTACGTTCTAAAGTTGCTCAAAATACTAACTGAAATGTTCGTATATACATACTTAAAAATGTCGAATAGGTAATCACAATAAAAAATTAAACTTCTTACACTAGCAAAAAGAAAAAAAAAAGTTATGTAAACGGTCGGGCTGGGTCTGGCAGGTCCACGCGGAGTTCAGAGCTCTACTAAAAGCAACCTAACAATAATGTGAAGATATGTGTATTTGGACACATAATGAAGCATTTTATTTCGGACTTTGGGAATTTTATTTTAAAACTATATGCAGTAAAAAAAGCATAATCGTTTATTTAAAGTTGAATGACTTTTCATTTTTTTCTAAGTTCATTTACTTTTCTTACAAGAAAATTTTCTTGCTGTTCGTTAATTCCTTCAACATATATAACTTCTAAATCAATAAAAATGACAGATTGTTTCTCTGTCAGCATTTCTATCATCACCTCACCTTTGGTTAATCTATGAGCACGCACTTTTATCGAGACTGAAGAAATAGTCAACGACTTAGGATATTAACCCGGAAGGGACATCGAAGAAAACCATGTAAAGACTTTTGGGAAGAGGTAGTTCGGATCGTATGAGAGACGAGTCAATATGTAGGAGCACGAGCTACAATTCCGAGTTACGAGAAGTTTACCTTGGTCTAATCTGGAGAGCACCCTGCCTTAGCAAACGTTATAGCTATCAACTATTATGGACATTCCGTTAAAGAGCGATTTCGATATTGATAAAATTTACTGTTTTCGCAACGCTAGTTTTCCTGCCCGGGTTTCGCAGACCCTTAACACACGACTACCTGCACGCCCAGTAGACCAGAGAGAATAATGGACGGACATCAATCCACTGGAAGAAGCGTCGAGGAGGAAACACTGGGATTTACAAGTAACTGCTAAACTACTGGTTTGCGATACTAAGGTCTCTTATCGGGCGTTTCAGGAAGGTATGCGAAGTTGCAACTCAAACCGCTAACTTTAAGTTGACAATTTTATTTAAAATATATGTAGATGGATCTCACAGACCCGGCCCGACCGTTCTAAGGTTAAAAAAAAGATTTTGTTTCATTACATTTTATTTATTTTTTAAACATCTATAATATTATTCAAAGCTGAGACATACATTTGTGAGTCAACTCATCATGTGGAGCTAAACGATATGAATTATTTCTTGGTAAATCCGATGCGTAGTTTTCGAGAAAATCGAAATGCCAATAGTAATTCATAGGTTTAATTCTGTTGGAACAAATTATTTATGTACGTACTGCATATAATAAAAATAGCAATCTGCTGTATCTATTGTTTTATTTCTGCTGACTACATACTATTACCAGAAACATATATATATATATATATATATATATATATATATATATATATATATATATATATATATATATATATATATATATATATATATATATATATATATATATATATATATATATGTGTGTGTGTGTGTGTGTGTGTGTGTTTAATCTACAATTGGAGATCATTTTACGAAATTTATCCTCCTAAAGATACACATATATGAATTTGGTCTTTATACATACAAAGTACAATGCAAGAAATAATAAAGATGGAGAAGAAACACGTGATCTAATAATAATAATTTTGAATATTTTACAAATATTAACAATTAATGAATATAGTTGTTATCAGGCAATCAGCCAGGTGAATTCTACATCGTCCAACGTTCCAAGAGCTGGCAACATTGTTCTCGCCTTCAGGGTAAAGTATGAGAGACCAAAAACAGAAACCTTTATTATATAAGTGCTGGTAGGAAGAGGTGGAGTTTGATTGGTGAATGGCGACATCCAATTAGCGTCAGTCTGTTGCTTAAATTGTGATTGGCTGGTTGATTGTTTTTTTTTTTTTTTTTTTTTTTTTTTTTTTTTTTTTTTTTTTTTTTAGCAAACCCTGATTGGTTGTTTTCAATACTAAATCTTTCTATGAGAGGAAGCCATGTTTGGCTGGGTTTGAAGACCGGTATCACTACTGAGGTTGCTGCCTTCTTCTATTGCTCCCTTCATTTTTGTTTCTCTTTTGGCGTGGAAGGTTCGAGTTCAATCCCCGGCGGAAGCTCATGTGTTTCGGATTCCACGTTAATCAGTAGGCCCATGCCCCAAATAGCCACGCTGCTGAACGGGATGTTAAATTCAAAGTCAACTCAACTTTTCTTTCCTAGTAGCCTGAACACTTTACTTTCAAAGTTGCTACAGAGAAAGACATATTGTTTGTCTCAGCTATGTTATGGCATTGGACGGCGTGAAATTCACCTCTCTGAATGCCCTAGAACAACTATATTCATCACGACACTCATCATGACACCTACAAAGCTTAAGCTCTTATTAACATTTAAATTACAAAATATTTTTAAAGGAAAAACATGTAGAACAAAACCTGAGAACGTTGGGTTCAGACAAAAGATTTAATATTGCAAAATGTCGCTTGACACTAAGTTTCTACAATTTATAAATAATTGCATGTATCACAAAAATATAGATTCAAAATTAGTACATAGGATGCTTTGGAGACGAAAAAGGAACATAGTGTGTAATTACATATTTCTAACAAGCAAATTGAAGTCGTGAGGATATATATATATATATAAATGATGTTATGAAGAGATGAATTAACAAGACGAAATATTAGCGAATATTTGTACTCCTCTTTCGTTACACCCAAAAAGATACAAATAGACACAGAAGTGAAACAAACTAAAAGATGAACTTGAAAGTATTAAAATTAAAGCCCGAAACATTAATATGTGTAAAAAAAGTTTGATTATAATAGTTGAAACGTTAAATTTACAGACCAGTGTTTGCAAGTACAGCATGCTCCGGAAATGGGCGTACCCCTAATTGGTGTTTTCTGGCGGTTTTAGGTTTTACCCACATTTATTTGGTATCATTTCTTGGCATTGTCTGATAACATTGCTTGGCATTGTCTGGCTTTGCTGTCCATGTTCATTTGTTTTCTGCTGTTTTCTGCTTGACAATCACCTGAATCAGACGTTTCCTGCCCGCTGGATTGGAAGAGGTTGTACATCTTCACCAGCTCCCTTTGCCTGGCCTCCAAAAAGTCCCGATTTGACGACACCAGACAATGCTCTCTGGGGTTTCATAAAGCAACAAGTAAGAAACACTCGATATCACAGAACGCAGGAATTACGAGCAGCTGTGGAACACGCCTTCACTCTCGTGACTCCGGAGTATCTCCGCAAAACATCTGCGAGAACTTGACGCAGAATCAGCTGTGTTACGACATGAATGGTGATCGTACTGATGTTTATGACTCTTAAGACTACATGGTAATTGTGTATAGACATTCTACCATAACTAACACTATACTGTTGAAACTAAAGGGGGATATATCCTATTTCCGGACCACACTTTATTGCCATTTTTCGCTACATGCAGGGAGTTCGCAATGTGTGCTCGAATTACAGTAAGGTATCAAGTCAGAGGGAATTGGATAAAAGATCAAGGATGAAAAAGCACAATTGCTTTGGGCTCTTTTCACGTTTTATTTAGACTCGAGTCTGATGTGGGTTTGCTTTTTTTTTTTTTTTATTATTCGACGTTTCGTCTCTTAGGTAGACAGTGATTAATGTAAATTACAATGTCTTATTAGGTTAACAAAAATATCATTATTGTCACGCCAGGTTCCAGGTATAGAAGAAGAGACATAAGAACAATGTACCAGATGAATGAAGTGAATTCATGTTGTTCAAGGTAAGTATTGACTATGGAAGAGAACTGGACGAAGAATTTAAAGTATCGATAGCTGTCAAGTATAAACCTGGTAGTCGGTGGATGATCAGACGTAGTAGGCTATATAAATATAACATTAAAGGGGATTGTGGCAGTTATTCTGAAGATTAATTTAAAAAATTAGATCAATGCAAAATTGGAATCTTACAGTAATGGTGCACACTGGCGCAAATCCCAGGAGGGATGAAGGTGACATGTCCAACGCCACCTGGATACAAGACTTACAGCTCCAAAATGACGTCATCATCAGAAGGCCACAGAAGTCTTAAGGACCAGATGGCATTGACATGTCTAAGGATTGATCCGGGTCCCTGGATCAGTGTGGGTCTCCGGATATGACCGGATCAGTGATTTTTTCTGGGTCAGGCTGGTTTGAGAAGCGGATACTAACCTGGATGACCGGGACAAAATTCGTGACTGAATTGATCCAAGTGATTCTGCAGCACTAATGTATATAGACATCATTTATAAAGCTCTCACCGTAATCCTTACTCATTTGATGATGAATTATGGCTGTATTATGGTATTCCGTCTACAACAATCCAATAGTAACATGTAGTTCATACTTGGCGAGCAATAAAGTTGCGCTCATGCAACAATCGAATAACATGTATTTAATAGTTCACACTTGGCCCCCTTTAAGGTATCATTCATTCAACAGTCGAATAACAATACGTAGTTCATACTTAGTGAGAATTAAGTTGAACTCATGCAACAATCGAAAATTTTTGATTTTTACGTCCCACGGTTATGCCGGTTAGGCTAAAGGAGACGGTGATGATGAGGAATAAATGAAATGGTGGAATGAAGAAAGTGGGAGGAAACGGGAGAACCCCGAGAAAACCCACGCCCGCGGTGTTTGTCCACCACAAAGTTCACTTGGCGGGAGTAAATGCAACAATCGAATAACAACATGTAGTTCATACTTAGCGAGCACTAACTGAGCATTCAATATGTTGTCAAGCTTGCTATTCAACAATAGTTAAACGGAAGAGTCTGTCTATTGGATGAGAAGGAGGAGAGAATCGTCCAATGAACTGTTTGATCTTATCCTCGTTTCGTCATCTCACATGATTTTCCTCTGGTAGCTTAAGGGAGGTTGAAAAACTAGCCTATAGTATATTATAGTATTAGTTATAGATTAGTCTATAGTATAGTAATATACTAATGCAAAACGAAAACCTCTTCTTATATTGATATAAGTCCTCCCAGTATGTTTTAATTTCGCTTGATCCTAGCCATAGGAACTAAATACACTGTTCTGATTGGTTGAAGTTATCAGTTTCTCGCCACATAGTATACATACAGCACAAACTTAAAGCTTGCTGCTGTGGCCGAGCGTGCTAACAAACGGGCTAGTAATGAAAGTCGTTCTTGGCGTGGGTTCAAACCCAGCCCCAAAAGATATTTTTTTTAATTTTTCAAGTAAATTCATAATACCTTTTTCATTAAAATAAGATAAAAAATAATACTCATTTGCTCTTGTACGTAATATATAATGCATAGAAAGTTATTTACTTACGTTATTTATTTATTACTTATTTAACAGTAAATAAAAATAAATAAAATGCATTTCTTTAGGGTAACGCGTGAAAAAAGAATATGCCACATGTCCTTACGAAATGTAACCCAAACACATATCAACACACAAAGTGACGTTTTTCTTCTGTTACTATAATACAAAATACATGCACCAGAAGATTTGGACAATTCCAAACTGCAACCAATCAGAAACGTGTATTTAATTCCTATGACTAAGGTCGAGAGTGAAAAAATATGCTGCCCTCCACCCCACTTAAAACAAAAACTGAAATGATACTATTGTTTCTCGCTATGCCATTAACAGATTTGTCGTGTAATATAAATCCTTCCTCTCAAATGTAGAAAAGTTCTCCTTTTAGAAGTCTGTCGTGGGTAATTTTATCCCGGGTTGAACTTCCGATGGAAGAACATCGAACGCATTACGGTAGTATCGTTAAACTGTAGATCCACATCTTATATAGCTTTGTTGCTGAAAGGTGTCCCTAAACATCAACAGATAAACAATCAACCAAGGATTTTACCAAAGGAAAAGAACATGTTCTATACGATTAAAAAGGAATATAAAATATCTAAGAGATGGACAAGACCGTGTTTGTGAGTTTTCCTATGTCTCTGTCATTTCCTTCGACAAGAGAGGGGCACGGTGACTCAGTGGTGCACTCCCCGCTGGTCTAGTTCTAGTACGTGCACCTTTTCTGTATGGGGTCCCGGGTTCGATTCCCGGCGGGGGAACGTTTGGAATTTTAGCTCTTCTCGATGTTTGTGTGTTCTTGTTCCCATCGTTAAAGGTTAATGGAAAAACAAACACAATCAAGTAAAATATAAGTAAAACGTAATAATTAGATAATTAAGTTTCTGAGAAGCGTTCGTTAAATGAGCTAAAAAGTCGTAGAGCGCTTAGCTTTGGTAAGCGAGGTTCCTGGTTCGACTCCCCGCCAAGTAAGTTTGTGATGAACAATATTCTGTCCATGAGATTTTCTAGGTACTCCCTTTCCTCCAACTTTCTAATTTCACCAATTTTTCCATCATGATTCACTTGCATTTATGATAGTCTTCCTTACCTTAAGGACACAAACGTGAGACATTAAGCTTAAATACTTCATTTCCTTCCACTTTTCCATCCCACCAACAGCTCTAAAAATCCTTCAGTTTTATTAATCCTCCATCACCTTTAGTTAAATGGCATAAACCCATGACTTAAATTCCTATACTAGGGAATTTACTCAGCAATTAGTTAGCAACAGTATCACAGACTTTGGTTTGGACGAGCTGAGAATTCGTTGGTTACGTGTATCAAAGAACAGTGGGTTGGGGGTAGGAAGGGAAATTGTGTCTTTGTTAGTACCATTGTTACTACTTTTACTCTATATGAGAATTGTTGGTTTTTAGTTGGTTGCTAAAAAACAAAAGAAACAAACATAAACGATGTGTTGTATGAGGGAGAGGGGTGGGTAAAGTGAAATGGAAGGGAGACCATTCTCGTAATTAAAATAGCGCTGTATTGAACATAATATAAAATTCCAAAGCGAGATCTACTCATGAGTGTGTAATTAGTCCTCAAAACTTTTCTATACTAAACGTCATGAAGAACAAAGGCTAAAAACATACAAACATCCAAGAAGGAATGTTATTATTTTGTTTTTCAAACGTTATATTTCTCTTAATGGAGAAAAATATTTATTAATTGCTTTCCTCTTGTTTTCCCCGTTTTTTTTATGATGATTATTATTTCACATACAGCTTTTTAATAACAAACATAAAACAAGAGAGAGAATACCATTTGTCTTTCCGCGCGAATAGCTTGTATGGATTCGCGTGTGTGATGAATTCATGTCTAACTCTTTTAGAAAAGAAACATGTAAATAGTTATGCAACCGTATATACACGCATGTTTTGTGTTGTGCATAGATATGTTTTAAATGAAAGATTTTATTTCTGGAACTGATAACTGTTAACATTTATTGGTAATTGGTAACTGAACTGGAAAGCAGTTCGTGTAAGTCCTTCTTTCATTTTATTTTATTTCTTTTTCTCTAAATATTTAAATGAAAATGGCTACATTTTTGTACGAAAACTGTCAAACAAAAGACCTTTTCTTTTCGTTCTGATATTATTGATAATTGCTTTCTTTTTGGTCAACGCTATTATACGTATTACGAGAAAATGTTTCAATTTGTAATTGTGCTACTGCAATGGATGAACATTATTAAAGAAGATAGTTTGCAATGTTACCACAAAGATTTTATTACATGGTATTCAACCCTGAATGGATGTATGATATGAGAAGGTTCTTGTCTCGTCTTGTCTTCTTCAACATTAATAGTGTTTTAATAGATGCATCAGCTATTTAAGCCAAGTATGCTAAAAATATATGTATTTTAAATTACTTATTCAAAAATTGTATTATTTGTATTAAAAATTGTAAAGAAATTTACAAATGGCGGATGCCGCCAATTTGCATTTGTTGGCCGACTTTCCAGTCGAATTGCCTGTCATATATAGTTAAGAAAATATATTAGAGTAAAAATTGTCGTTGTGCTAATTTACCGCGAAATTTTCTGCGCTTTCTACCTCAGCGTTCTGGAGCAGTTTTACCTCGTTCTTTGTCGTCTGGACACCAGAGGTGTGAGCTGTACCTATTTGCCTCTGTCAAATATTTACTGAATTCTATAGGAAGAAGAATAAAAATCCAGGCAATGCTAAGTTATATAGTTAAATAAACACCTCAGAAGCTAAAGGAGTCCCAATCTATTAGAATTTTATCTGAAAACAGATAGAAAAACTGTGAAATATGGAATTTCAAGTCAGGAACGCCGTGTTTGCTGGTACGAATAGTTATGGACAGGATTGGCATTAAAGTGGTTGTGTGACATTTCAGACTGTTTTGGAGATAAGAAAATCATTTCAGAATTTTCCTTTTTCTTTTATCATAGAATCAGATCCGACAGCCTGTCTTTAAATAGTTTTCGTGTGTAGTATATTAGACTTTTTTTTAGCCACAGCGGTATATAGTTTTGTGTTAGTTAAGTTAGATATTAAAATGTCGGAGTACGCTTCTGTAGGGACTTCTGTTTACTCTTAAATTGACCTTGCTTCCTAAAGAGCATGAGTTAAATAATTTCGTGAAGGTTCCTTTCTCTTCAAGAAAGGGATCTTCCTTAATCTTCTTTCATATGTCCCTCCGGGGTCACCAATAATAATGTTATAATTAAAAAAAAAAATAGGTTAGCTTTTGATACAAGGGCCACTTGGTCCTAATTATTGCCCCTCCTTTTTAGCATCAGAGCCGGTTAAAAATGTGGTGATGTTTAGAAATGTTTAGTGTAGATACGTAGAATTTGAATTTCTGTAGTAATATGTATTATATGTGTAGTTTAGTATATTGTGGTTAGATGTAATGCATGTGTGAGAGTGCTTGATAACTTATTTTAAAGACAATGTATTGTTGGTTTATTATTTGTTAATATCTTTCGGTCGAACCTGATAGTTAACACATCCCTAAATTAAAGCCATTATAATATTACACACTTGTCTTGTGATATGGAATAGTTAGTTTATCGTAAATAGTGCGCAAACCTTTTCCAGTACAAAGCTTATTGTTACCTTATAGCGCCCTCTAATCGCCAGTGAACAGTCGCGCATCGCGAGCCGTTTATCAACATAGTTAAGAATATTTGTAAAGTTAAAATTGCTTATTTTTCGTCAATATTTGAAATTATATGCTAGCCACAGTTCATATGTGTAGTTAAATCATTAAAGAACATTACTCATTACCTATCCTGAAGAGTATTATCCGTTCTGTAGTGAAATAATTAAATATTAAACGAAAATAAACTTTACGTTCGTGCTTAAACACAGGCCAGTATATAGAACGCTATCTCCATCGTCAGATCATAGCTTCAAAATTTTCCTTTCTTGCTTTCTGCAAATAATTCCATTGTTGAGTTCGGAATACAAACAAGTATTTATAATTGAGTATACTACAGAATTATGAATGATTTTACACAGCAATTTGCGTGTATATAATGTGAATAAAGTATATAATATTGAATTTTACTTGCGTACATATGGTTATTAGGCTACGGAGTGTAGATTTAAGGTGTTGTTTACGATGCAAGAAGTGAGTTTTGGTTCATACGAATTTTCATGTATTGGTCTGTGTTTGAGAATTTCATTTAGTGTCATAGATTTTAATGTAATGGACAGTTTTGGACATATTTGAAGAATCGAGTGTCTCAAAATAAAACTACGATATGAAATGTGAGTAAATATAATTAATAATAATAAGTATATATGGATATACTGTGTATAATTAAATAATAGGACACCTTCGTGTATATGCAAGCCCAGTTTATTCTTTTGCCACTATCTAACATTGTGATTGTTTATATATGATAATGAATGTCCGAGCAGTGACCTCTACATTAGAAATTCGTATGGAAAGAAGTGTTGTGTACGAATGACTGACTATGTTTTCACTTCGTAACCTATTGATCAACCGTAATCGTTTAAATTGATCCGAAGAAGTGTTTTAAAGAATCATAGTGTTAATATTTCGTAAATTTTATACAATTTTTCCGCTTTTACATATTTTAGTAACTCGACTGAACTTGCTTGGTAAATATTTGTATGTATTAACTGCCTATCTAGTCTGACGATGTGAGTGGTGTTTATGTAGTAAATGTTTTGTAGTACCTCATGTTTATCATTTCGAAAGCAGCAAGGATGTAAGCTTGTTTTATAGTGTCGCGCGGTTATCCATCATATGGTCGAGTATATTTCGTTGAACATGATGTAGTAGTGAAACCTTAGAAGTTTATTGAGCCGGGTAATTAATTTGAAATTGTAGAAAATGAGTAAATGTATGTATATTGAATTATAAGTATGTAATGAATGTAAGTGTGATACTAAAAAGAATTGTATAATGTTGAAATACAGGGTGTCCGAGAAGTCCTTCCCTGATTACAGAAATTGATAACTCAGGCTAGAAATAAGATAGAAATATGAAACTAGTGTTGAATTGTTTACAAACTATAAAAGTTTTGTAACTTTTACACATCAGTACACTTCCACATGAGCACCCTTGGTAGCACGTAGCACATCTAGGCGATATTCAATTTCCATCCACACATTAGCCAACATCACTGGAGGGATCGATGCAACGACTGTGGTTATTCGTTGCTGCAGGTTTTCAAGATCTGGTACACGTGTTCGGTAGACCTCATCCTTGACATAACTCCATAAAAAGAAGTCTAATAATACTGTGACTAATGACTGTGACTAATGTACTGTGACTAATGTAAATAATGGGTCTTTTATCTACCCCGAACGGTTGCTGTTTATGCCATAATTTCGTAAATTCGACTAATGTAAAACGTAAATTTGGAATATACCACCCTATGTTTAAATATCATCCTTGGTTTTGTAATGTGTTTAACTTATGTATGCATATTAACATCTGAATATCTCATTAATCGCATGCTGCATGTAAACAAGGCAGGTTATCGTAGGAAACTACCTTCAAGTATATCCTTAATCCCATGAACCTGGAACCTTCCCATATAGTCGTATCTCAATTCCCTTGTCATGTGCGAATCTCCAAAATCCAAAGAGTGTTACATCTCAATGATAGTAATCTTATCACAAAAGTGATTAGTAACGTCCAGAATACAATACCAAGTATCCTCTAACTATCATACTAAATAACCTTATGAATCCGTTGTGCTTCTTAAATTATATGAATATGGCTTTGATGTGAAACCTATAAGTGATATCGATTTTGACTAAATAAATAATAAAATGTCAAGATGAACCATTCAGTTTAACTAAATCGAATAATAGAAATTTAAGTATCTTCAGAGACGGATATATATGTATATATACTGATATGGTAACTATATACAATATATAGTTATCATACGGATATATATATATATATATATATATATATATATATATATATATATATATGATAACTACATAGACCGAATATGTGTCAGGGTGGAAGAATAAGTAATCACGATATGTATATGTTAAATGAAGGAGACTACGTGCATGGACGCCAAATAGGTGAAGTATAGACACGCGGAATAAAATATTATCCGAAACGACGAGAAAATGACTCGTTTGACATTTTTTTTAAAAAAAAAGAGAACCCTCTTAATATGCGAGATATGATTTAATGTTACCAATGTTTAATCTGTATTTTTTCTTTTCAGTGTTGAATTTAGATTGACATAATTGAACACTTTATGTACAATGATATACTCATATATATACTTATTTGCATGTAACTAATATCTTCCTTGTGTTTATTCTTAATATGTGTAATAAATGTTACAAAACTGTAGTTAGGGGATAGTTTCTTTCAAAGTAAATCTTAACCTATTTACCAATACATTGTCCGGGATATACATAAGTGTGTGTGTGTGTGTGAATGAATGAGAACTCTAGTTTTAAGTTATGATTTCTAAAGTCAGCAGTGGCGTATTTAGGGGGATGGCTTCCGGGCTTAAGCCCCCCCCCCGAAATCTTACTTAGTATAGTAAAGTAAATGAAATATCTTGCAGAATTTTCACATTTCCAGGCAAAGCCCCCCGAAAGTTATCAAAGCCCCTCCCGAAACAAAATCGTAAATACGCCACTGAAAGTCAATATATAATAATAACATATATTATGTATGTGTATTATTATAACATGTGTATATCTTATTCATGACCGAGGTCATGAAGGTAAATAGTCTTAAAGTAATCCAAATCGGGTCTAAAAGGCAGGCCGAAACAACGGAATAGGCTGGAGATAATGACAGTTTTTTTTTTAATATCAAGAACTTCTATTTGTGGAAAATATATGTATCATTTGGATTTTTTTTTTCATTGGCTAACTCAAACGTGTGTTAGACCTTCACCACGTAAAATCAGTCACTGGATGAAAGTTATTGAGCTGAGCGAAGCGAAGCTCTTATACTCGGGTTAGCCGTTTGGTTGTCCGCGAACTCCTCCTAGACCGTTTGGCCGATCTCAACCAAACTTAGCACGCTGATAGAGTATGTCGTGCTGAGTGACAACATAGGTCGAAATCAAAAATTCGATGTACCATCGAGGAATAATCACCGAAAAACGCTTCCTCCTAGACCGTTTGGCCGATCTCAAGAAAACTTAGCACGCTTATAGAGTATGTCGTGCTGAGTGACAACATAGGTCGAAGTCAAAAATCCGATGTACCATCGAGGAATAATCACCGAAAAACGCTTGCATAGACTTAACATGGGGAAAAAGTTTTCACGCGATTTTTTTGTCAACAATTAAAAATGGCATTTATTATTGCATAATGGCCAGGAATGATTACGTAGTTTAAGCTCGCTCAGCTCATTTCATTGCAATCGGGTACATCCATTGCATTCCTAGTTTAATACTCAAAAATAACAGATAAATGATTAAATTAGTACTTCTCATCATCTGGGCTGGGTCAGAGTAACTCCAACTTGTGCAGTTACCTGGATCCAGGTCGGAGTAGTATGAAGGAATATGTGTCTCATCAATAGGAATTCAGAATTGATTCTTGAATAATAAAATCTGGATATGAAACGCCTTTCTTATGTTTATTTAAGCTTCCTTTCATTATTTCTGTAATTATCCAGTATTTCTTTATTTCTAATGTCTTCTTTATCTTCCTCTTTTATCTTATTCTGTATTAACCATAGACTATCCAACATCTCTTTTCTGAAACATTTTCTTTTTGACTTTCCCTATCTCCAATATAATGGATTTCTTTAGAAGACCTTTCTAACCCTCTTTCTTTCTTCTATGCTCCTTCTTCTGCTTCTTCCTTTTCTATCTTCCTCTCGACTTACTATATTCCTTTCTTAGTCTTCCCTATTTTTCAGTAAAACTGGGCAGTTGTCACTATAGGCGCGATCAATAAATTCAATTAGATTTCTCTTCGGAAGTCCCATATTAAATAACCAATAGAGAAATACTCGTATATGTAGAACAGTGAAAATAAAAATTGTCTTAGTTTATTTACTAATCTGACATATTAAAGATCAAGTTGGCGACAACCAGAAGTGTCCCCACTTCTTTTTCCAAGTCTCGATACGCTTCATTCTCATGAGTATTTGTAGATGTGTAAAATAAGTGTACGATGAAAAATGTTCACTTTAACCACTTCCTCTTCTGCACCCCACTATCAGAGATGTTGACACTACGAGACAAATGTTACGCGGAACTACGAGAAGGTTCTGGTGGATAGGAATCATCCTCAAAATATTTAAGAACACCTTTTAACAAAAGACAATTCACATTTTAATACAATAAACTACGATATTTACTTCTTATTGGCTTGATACTAGTTAATTATTGAAAATTAAAGTTTGGAATAAAATATTTTTATATTTTTCTTGTACTCATGTATGTCTTTTCGTATTCAATTTAAAAATTGGATATCATTTAGGATAATACATGTTCAAATTGTTTTTTTCTTTTTTACATCAGACACTATCAGTATACAATTTTTGATCTTACTGAATTGTTTTAATGTACTCTATAGTAATCAGTGTTATCTATTACCGTTTTTACTCTATAGCAATCATCGTTATCTCTTACAGTTTTTACTCTATACTAATCAACGTTATCTATTACCGTTTTAGTCTATAGTAATCAACGTTATCTATTACCGTTTTTACTCTATAGGAATCAACGTTATCTATTACCGTTTTTACTCTATAGTAATCAACGTTATCTATTACCGTTTTTACTCTATAGTAATCAACGTTATCTATTAATGTTTTTACGCTATAGTAATCAACGTTATCTATTACCGTTTCTACTCTTTAGTAATCAACGTTATCTATTACCGTTTTTACTCTATAGTAATCAGTGTTATCTATTACCGTTTCTACTCTGTAGTAATCCACGTTATATGTTACCATTTTTACTCTATAGTAATCAACGATATATATTATCATTTTTACTCTACAGTAATCAACGTTATATATTACCATTTTACTCTATAGTAATCAACGCCAAAATCAAAAGTGGTTGATTTTCTAACACTCCCGGTTTGAATAGAGTGTTACGAGAGAAGATGGTATACATTCTTAGAGCTCTAAATTGATTTTAGAAAACTGCTTCTCGATATGAGTAGTAGGGACCGGCGTTGGCCCGAATGACTCATCCTCACTCTCTTTTATGACCGGGATTTTTGAAATTCGTTCCCTTTTACGGCTTTGGTACCTCGATTCTGATTGGCTGAGAGAGGTCACGTGACGTTAGGCCCCGCCCACGCGAGAAATTCAAATTTTCAGGTCACGTGGTATGACGTCATGAGTCACCCCGCGGGGAAATCCCTCACTAATTTGTTCCCTTTTATGGGTAAGATGTGTGATTCTGATTGGTTGACAGCTGTCACGTGATTTTAGACCCTGGGATATTTGAAAATTCGTTCCCTTTTACGGGTAAGATGAATCCTTTGGTACCACGATGCTGATTGGCTGATAGAGGTCACGTGATCTTAGGCTCAGGGATTTTTAAAATTCGTTCCCTTTTATGGGTAAGATGAGTGGTTTGGTACCTTGAATTTTATTGGTTGATAGAGGTCACGTGATCTTAAGCCCTGTGACTTTTGAAATTCGTTCCCTTTTTACGAGTAAGAAGAGTGTTTTGGTACTTTGATTCTGATTGGCCGACAGAGGTCACATGATCTTAGACCCGCCACACGGTGAACAGAATACGTGGGAAAACCCCTCACTCATTTGTTTCCATTTTACGGGTAAGATGGTTGCTTTGGTACCACGATGTTGATTGGTTGATAGAAATCGCATAATTTTACATCCCCACCCCAATGCTAGACATTCAGAGTGCTATGACGGCGATCCACCCTAGACCTGTATTTTAGAATTTTGTTCCCTTTTACGGTTATCCTTAAAGTTCCCATGGAGGGTTCAACCTCCTCCTTAAATAACCCTTTTTTGGTATCATGATATTGTACTGAAGTTTACATTAAATATTATCGTTCTCTTTGACAGATAAGATGATTACCAGCTTTCTTACCTTGATGGAGATCCTGTCCTTGAATTAGTAGCCTATGTCTCTGGAAGTAACAATGGTGAAAGAGGGGTGTCGCTTGTAGATTTCTTATAACACATTGTTGTGAGTTTAAGCGATTTTTTTTAAACGCTCAGTAAGCGCTTCATTAATGGAAACAGTGTTGCCAGATTTTTTCTTACTGAAACTGCTCCGATTCTTTTCGAAACGGTTCCGCAGAGTGCAAGAAATTTTAAACTAAAATTTTTTCGAACTAAAAAAAAAAATTTCAAAACTAAAAAATTTTAAACAAAAGTTTTCAAACAAAAAATTTTCGAACTAAAAATTTTGAAACAAAAAAAGTTTCAAACAAAAAATTTTCGAACTAAAAAAAATTGAAACAAAATTTTGTCGAACTAAAACATTTTTAAAAACAAAAGTTTCGAACTAAAGATGTAAATCACATCTAAAAATTTTCAAATCAAACTTTTTATCGAACTAAACTTTTAAAATTTTCGAACTAGAAATTTAAACCAAGTTTTAGAAAAATCCTAAGAAATGTTTCTCCAGGAATTGAACTCAGGTCTTTCAAACCAAAGATGTGTATGCTAACCGTTTAGCTATGAATGAATTCGGTTTTAATCGTGCTTGGTGGGTTTCGAACCATGGTTCTTGAAAAGGATACACATATACTTTAAGAAAATAAATCTGACAGTGTAACGCTTCCGTTCATGGATTAAAATAAAATGCTGATAGACTTCTTTGTGTGTAGACATAGAAGTACATATGATTGAAAATGCAAACGTCAGCGGATCGCATTACTTTTGTTTTACTACGAACGTGTCAGCATGGTTCATGAAAAAAGCAAACATTGACATTCTCGTATGGAATATGAGGAAAATGAAATGTCCTCACAGTTACGACAAGTAGTGACATGATCCTGGCAGAAGGGAATTGGCATCGGAATTGCGATACTAGATGTTGTAACTATTGAGAAACGTGAATGACGTCACGATCGATTGTTACACATCGTTTTGGTTCGTGATTCATGACAAAAGCAGCGAGCGTTTTGATTGGTTCGTTGTGATGTCATTTTATAAATTTCCTCGTTTCTGATTGGTTGACGGTGACATCGTTTTCGCAGCGACCTAAATAAAAATCTAAATTTCATTTTTCAAATCCTACACCGCTCTCAACTATCAAGTGAGAAGGTCTGTTTTTTAAAACTGTCTTCATTTAAGAAGCTTTACTGCACCGACTTTTTGTTCATTGAATTTGAGGTAAGTTCAGTGAGATTTTATTTTTTCACACAATATTCCAAAATCATTTTTATTTTATATTTGTGGGGCGGATGACGAATACAGTGTTTTACTTTTAGTACGAAATATTTAGACTATGAAGGAATTAGTGGAATGGGAAAGTGGGAGTACGAATCAGGAACCTCCACACATTAGAAGTAAGCACGATAAATGATATGGTTTAGCGTCCCTTCAGCTTAATGTTGAATGTAAACTCCCGTCGGGAATTGAACCATGGTCAAAGATGTGTGCGCTTAGTTTGAAAAGAATGCATTACAAAATTTCAGAAACTATGCCTGAGAATAATATGGTTCGATTCCCTTTGAAAGCATTAGCGTCCCCTTCAGCTTAACGTGATATTCGAGCAAACACCCGGGATTGAACCAAGGCCAGAGGTGTGTACGTCAATCATTTAACTTAGTTTTGAAAAGAATGTATGATAACGCGTGAGAATATTAAATTTCAGAAAAGGGTTGACAGCGATCCGATGTGTGAAAGCAAACCTCACCGAGGATTGAACCAGGGCCTTCCACATCCGAAGCATGTACGCTAACCGCTTAAATAAAAAAGAGTGCATGAATATTTGGTTAAAAGATTTACGCTATACAGATTATGTTTTGACAATTACGTATGTGTTACGTTAATGTTCGGTGAATCTCTTCAACTTGCAAACGCATCATTTAAAGGTCGTTGTGAGTGGAAAAAAATGCTTACGCGTGCTTTATCACATCTCAGTACTGTTGAAACATTCATTCATTCATGCATTCTTTTTATCACTATAGAATGGTAGGTCAGTTACATGCTGATGTAATGGTTTCGAGTTTGACAGCAATAAAACACACATTTCAGTAACATAATTATTTAAAAAAAACTTTGATTTCTAGTACACGTGCTTTCATAATGAGATTCTGAACGCCACCCCCATGGGGAATCAAACTCAGGACCTTTACATGAATTGCTTAGTTAAGAATTTATCATGAATGTTATGATTTCCTGTTTATCAGGTGATTAAGATTTTTCTTTCTTCTTTTCTTTTGTAGTAAATTCACGCTGCACAATTCCTTTTCTCCCATTACATATTTGTTTTACCGTAATTGTACCTGTTTGTTTGTTTTCATTTTTAACCATGATCGAATCGGGTTTTACTGTTTGTAATGAAATCACTTGTCATTATAGACGATTTATGTACGTTTATGTATTATGAGGTGTGTACGTCAACCATTTAGCTTAGTTTTGAAAAGAATGTATGATAACGCGTGAGAATATTAAATTACAGAAAAGGCTTGACATGCCCCCGACGTGGAAAGCAAACCCACCGAGGATTGAACCAGGGACTTCCACATCCGAACCATGTACGCTAACCGCTTAGTCACAATAATAATAAAAAAAATACACTATACAGATTTTGTTTCGACAATTACGTATGTGTATCGTTAACGTTTGATGAATCTCTTCAACTTGCAAACGCATCATTTAAAGGTCGTTGTGAGTGGAAAAAAATGCTTACGCGTACTTTGTCACATCTCAGCACTGTTAAAACATTCATTCATTTCATGCATTCTTTTTATCACTATAGAATGATAGGTCAGTTAAATGCTGATGTAATGGTCTCGAGTTTGACAGCAATAAAACACTCATTTCAGTAACATAATTATTTAAAAAAAACTTTGATTTCTAGTACGTGTGCTTTCATAATGAGATTCTGAACGTCACCGCTAGGGAATCAAACTCAGGACCTTTACATGAATTACTTAGTTAATTATTTATCATGAATGTTATGATTTCCTGTTTATCAGGTGATTAAGATTTTTCTTTCTTCTTTTCTTTTGTAGTAAATTCACGCTGCTCAATTCCTTTTTCCCTTACACATTTATCGCAATTGTACCTGTTTGTTTTCATTTTTAACCATGGCCGAATCGGGTTTTACTGTTCGCAATGAAATCACTCGTCATTATAGACGATTTAACATTGAGGGCAGAATGCTCGAAGTTCAATTCAACGCACCGCCCGTAGGAACCGATATCATACAGTATGTACATAACAGTTTCCAAGCAATGCTAGACCATTTGTTAGCCAATGTCGACGATGAGGCGATGGTTGGTTTATCAGTAATATCACCACGCAACACGAATAAGCCATTTTGGGTGAGTTTTCGCCAAGCACGAAACCTAACACTGGAAACGATGTGGGCCTCGTTCGAAAGAGTTTTACAAAGTAACAATGCATTTCTCCTGCACGAACCATTCACCGTTCATTTCCATCGTGTAGATATTCCACGTGGCTACGGCGGCGGTTTGCGGCAAGGAGTACTTCAAAATGAAGAATTGTTACGTAGCAAGCGAGGGATTGTACGTGTACAAAATCAAGACTCAAGGTGCCTGGCGTACGCCCTTGTTATTGCTATTGGCCTGAAGGCATACAAGAATGTAGATGTGAAACGTTATAAGCAGTATCAACGCCAATCGAAATATGTTGTGGACGATGAAGTCGATGCGTTATGTGCAAATGCAGGAGTCAATTTGGATCATGGTGCCAGTGTAAATAAAATACGACAATTCCAATTATACCTCAAAGAATATAAAATTACAGTGTATACCAGTTTCACAGGTCATGATATCATGTACGAGGGGCCCAACGATGAAAATCGCACTCCCATAAATTTGATTTGTTTGGCTGGACATTTTGACATCATCCAATCTTTAACTGCTTGTTTTGCAACCAATTTCTACTGTGAGGCGTGCCATAAAAAGTATAGTAAACGTAACAGACATGTGAAAAATTGTCCTGTAACATGCTCCAAATGTTTACAGAGACCACTATGCGACAATAATCAAACGCTAGTGCAGTGCAACGACTGCAATCGTCAATTTTACGGCGAACAATGTTTTAATAATCATCGTAATGCTCCATATCATCAAGGAGAACCTGTATGCAAAATGGTGAAGCAATGTACTAGATGCTACAGAGTATATTCTTTTGTACGAAGTGGACAACGCATTCATGATTGTAATGAGATCTTTTGCAATGTTTGTAAGAAGATTGTTCCAGGATCCCATCAATGTTATATGCTTCCCGATCGACAATGCTTGAAACCTGGTGTTCCTTCACTCATGCACGCAAAGAAAGCCTTATTGATATTCTATGATATAGAATCTATGCAGGACACGAATATTGATGATAATACGTATGTACACATTCCAAATTTATTGTGTGCACAACAAGTGTGTTATGCATGTGTTGAAAACGCTAATATCGAGCAGTCTTGCAGTACGTGTGGTCAGCGCCAGCATATTTTCCAAGGAGAGGATCCAATTTATGATTTTCTCCAGTACTTGCGGGAACGTCGTCCCAATATAAATAGGATTTTCTGTCTTGCTCACAACGCGAAGGGATACGATGGATATTTCATCCTAAAGACCATGGTCGAACAATGCCAATGGAGACCCGACGTCATATTAAATGGGACCAAGATACTGAGTTTAACCTTGAATAATCTGACGTTCATTGACTTGTTGAACTTCTTGCCTATGGCATTAAGTAAATTGTCAAAAGCGTTCAATTTACCCGCAACCAAAGGCTACTTCCCGCATTTCTTCAACACCAAAGAAAATCAATCGTATATTGGACCACTTCCAGAAACAAAGTATTATGGTGCAGATGAAATGGCCGTCGAAGACAGGAACAAGTTCATGCAGTGGTACAACGATCATCGTAATGATACGTTTGATTTCCAGAAAGAAATTATCAAATATTGTATTCAAGATGTCAATGTACTGCGACAAGCATGCGTTTCGTTTATGACGTCATTTGAAACAGAAACCAAAGTGAATCCCTTCTTGGAGACGATCACGATTGCCAGTGCTTCCAATTTAGTATTCCGCCGGAATTTCCTTAAACCCAACACCATTGGAATTCTACCGGCACATGGCTATCGATGGAGAAGTACCCAATCGATCGCTGCAATGCAATGGCTGGCCTACATTGAAAAAAGCGAAGGAAAACAAATCTTACATGCGGCCCGACAAAAAGAAGTGTTTATTGCGGGATTCCATGTTGATGGCTACTACCAAGATCCTGAGAAGTTAGAGGAACACATCTACGAGCATGCTGGCTGCTTTTATCACGGGTGTAAAGTATGTATTACTACTGGCCGTAATCAGCCCATCTATGGCAATCCAGAAGACACCATGGAATTCCGTTATGAACGAACGCAACGCAAAAATGCAAGACTGCGTGAATTGGGGTATATTGTACATGAAATGTGGGAGTGCGAATTTAAACAGTTCTTAAAACAAAATCCTGCAATGGCGACGTATCTGAAGAATCACCCGTACATGAACCGCAGACCATTAAATCCAAGAGATAGTTTTTTTGGAGGAAGGACCAATTGCGTGAAATTGTACCACCAAGTCGACGAAAAAGCGGGGGAAGTAATAAAATATTTCGATATTGTTTCACTTTATCCTTACATAAATAAGTGTGCTAAATACCCTGTAGGCCATCCTAGAATTTATCTACAGGGTGATGAAAATATACCACCAATAAATAAAGTCAATGGTCTGATCAAAATGACGATATTACCAAGTCGCCATCTTTATCATGGTCTCCTGCCTTACCGATGCAACAAGAAACTACTCTTTCCACTGTGTGCTGCGTGTGCCGAAGAAATGAACCCAGACCCTACAGCAACGTGTACACACAACGACCAGGAGCGGTGCCTCACTGGAACATGGGTATCATATGAAATCCAGAAAGCAATAGAATTAGGATATCAACCGGTGGAAATTTTTGAAATTTGGGATTATGACATTGAACAATATGATCCCATCACGAAAACAGGTGGCTTGTTCACGGAATATATCAATACATTTTTGAAATCGAAAATGGAAGCGTCTGGCTTGCCCAGTTCCTGTGTCACCGAAGAAGACAAATCAAAATTCATACAAACCGTCCTGGAGCGTGAAGGTATTGCATTGGATCCGACCAAAATTGAAAATAATCCTGCACGAAGAAGTTTATCTAAGCTTTGTGTGAACTCATTATGGGGAAAACTTTCGCAACGTTCAAACTTTAGCCAGACCACAATTATTGATCGGCCGGAAGAATTTTATGAAAAACTCACTTCCCCCGACATTAAACTCCATCAAATTGTACCCATCAATGATACGATGTTGTATGCGTTCTGGGAGTACAATGAACATGTGCCTGTTCAAACCCGAAACACCAATGTCGTGTTAGGTGCATTTACAACATGTCAGGCACGTCTGGAACTGTACAAGTACCTGGAAATGTTGCAGGAACGTGTTTTATATTTTGACACGGATTCTGTGATATTTACAGAAAAGCCCGGGGAGCCAACCATTGAACCTTCAACGTACTTGGGATGCTTATCGGATGAGATGGAGTCTTATGGCCAACGAGCATACATCAAGACATTTGTCAGTGGAGGACCAAAAAATTACAGCCTAGAAATATACAATCCAGATACCAACGTCACCAGCTACATATGTAAAATTAGAGGATTTACATTAAACTACAATGCAGGACAGCAATTAAATTTCAACACGCTAAAAGAAATGATTACAAATCAATGCCGTGGACAAGTCACCATCACTATCCCCCATAAGATATGCAGGACCAAAGACCATACCATCGTCACACGCAAAGAAGAAAAAATGTACAGCATCCGATACACAAAACGTCGATTTAAAGAACTCAATTCTTATGATACGGTTCCGTACGGGTACGTTAAAAAACAGAAGATGGAACTGGAAAAAGAAGATGAAGAAAAAACTGTAAACACCCAATAAGGCCGCCATTTCTTTTTTAATTTCCTTTTTTTTCCACTCCTTAACCATAAAGCAGCAACACCAAGAAGAAAAAAATGAAGTACCCAGAAGAGTTCATAAATCACCACCAACACTATCAGTGGAAGAAATGCAGAATCTCATATTCAACGGGGAAATCTTGACCATAAAGCAGCAACACCAAGAAAAATGCAGTACCCAGAAGAGTTCGTAAACCAACATCAGTGGTTGAAATGGTGTCATCTTGTACCCGAGGATGAAGATGAGCCTAAACAGATCCATCATTTACGAGTAAGTTTTATTTCTCTCTTATCAATATTGACTCGTTTTTATTGTTTCAGAAAAAAAAGAAATTCAAAAAGTAATCCATTGTTTCTTCTTTTTCTTTACAGGATACGTCTACAAGATTCGAAGATGATGACACGTCCAACATATTCATTAAACTAGATCCTGTATTTATTATGTTAATAAAATTGTATGAGAAGAGCACATACCTTTCGTTAAAATACAACAAGTTGAAAAAAAAATATGTTTTATTATTTCTTGAAACCCTGAACACTTATTTTCAAATCATGGTAATCTTGAAAATTTAAGGTGAAAAATATATCCAAGATTTGGTTTACATGATTTTGTTCGAAAAATTAATTAAAGAATTTTTATTGTCCAAAATTTGGTTTTTAATTTAGTTCAAAAAATTGATTTGAAAACTTTCAAATGCGGTTTACATCTTTAGTTCGAAACTTATTTTTAAAATTGGTTTGGTTCGAAATTTTTTTTTAAATTTTTAGTTCGAAAAATTTTTGGTTTGAAAATTTAGTTCGAAAGTTTTTAGTTTAAAATATTTTTTCGAAAAATTTTTAATTTTTTAGTTCGAATTTTTTTTGGGTTCGAAAATTTTTTAAATTCTTTTTAGTTCGATAAAAAGTTTGATTTGAAAATTTTTAGATGTGATTTACATCTTTAGTTCGAAACTTTTGTTTTTAAAAATGTTTTAGTTCGACAGAATTTTGTTTCAATTTTTTTTAGTTCGAAAATTTTTTGTTTGAAACTTTTTTTGTTTCAAAATTTTTAGTTCGAAAATTTTTTGTTTGTAAATTTTTTAGTTTTGAAATTTTTTTAGTTCGAAAAAATTTTAGTTTAAAATTTCTTGCACTCTGCGGAACCGTTTCGAAAAGAATCGGAGCAGTTTAGGTAAGAAAAATCTGGCAACACTGTTTTTATTAATGAAGCGCTTACTGAGCGTTTAAAAAATCGCTTAAACTCACAACAATGTGTTATAAGAAATCTACAAGCGACACCCCTCTTTCACCATTGTTACTTCCAGAGACATAGGCTACTAATTCAAGGACAGGATCTCCATCAAGGTAAGAAAGCTGGTAATCATCTTATCTGTCAAAGAGAACGATAATATTTAATGTAAACTTCAGTACAATATCATGATACCAAAAAAGGGTTATTTAAGGAGGAGGTTGAACCCTTCATGGAAACTTTACGCATAACCATAAAAAGGGAACTAAATTCTAAAATCCAGGTCTAGGGTGATCACCGACATATCGCTCTGAATTTCTAGCATTGGGGGGTGGGGTAAGATTATGCGACTTCTATCATCCAATCAACATCGTGGTACCAAAACATTCATCTTACCCGTAAAATGGAAACAAATGAGTGAGGGGTTTTCCCACGTATTCTGTTCACCGTGTGGCGGGTCTAAATCATGTGACCTCTGTCGGCCAATCAGAATCAGGTATCAAAGGACTCATCTTACCCATAAAAGGGGACGAATTTTAAATATCCTACAACCTAAGATCACGTGACCTCTATCAACCAATCAGCATCGTGATACCAAACCATTCATCTTACACATAAAATGAAACAAATGAGTGAGGGGTTTTCCCACGTATTCTGTTTACCTTGTAGCGGGTCTAAGATCATGTAACCTCTATCAGCCAATCAGTATCGTAGTACCAAAGTACTCATCAAAGAGGATACCCAAATTTCAAAATCCCAGGGTCTAAGATCATGTGACCGCTATCAACCAATCATCTTACCCATAAAAGGGAACGAATTTTAAAAAATCCCTGAGCCTAAGATCACGTGACCTCTATCAGCCAATCAGCATCGTGGTACCAAAACATTCATCTTACCCGTAAAAGGGAACGAATTTCAAATATCGCAGGGTCTAAAATCACGTGATATCTGTCAACCAATCAGAATCACACATCTTAGCCATAAAAGGGAACAAATTTCAAAAATCCCGGTCATAAAAGAGAATGAGGGATTTCCCCGCAGGGTGACTCATGACGTCATACCACGTGACCTGAAAATTTGAATTTCCCGCGTGGGCAGGGCCTAACGTCACGTGACCTCTCTCAGCCAATCAGAATCGAGGTACCAAAGCCGTAAAAGGGAACGAATTTCAAAAATCCCAGTCATAAAAGAGAGTGAGGGTGAGTCATTCGGGCCAACGCCGGTCCCTACTACTATATGTCTTGTTATTTTTGCTCTACGTAGATTAATTTGGAAAGCGGAAGTTGTAGTGAATTTCCATTACTTTTGGTTTTAGTAGAGAGTTATAGATGGAGGTGAAATGTATTGATTCCAGGAAACCACTTCTCGCTATCTAAATTTATTACCATTTTTGCTCTACCTGGATATAATGATCAACGTTAACTTGAAATCATTGATTTCTCTACTTCCGATGGATGAATCACTCCCATCAACGAATCCAATTCCTAATATTTGACCTTCTGCATCCGTACCAAAGTTGATAGTGATCCACCAGCTAGTTCTTGAAGTTGTTTGTCTCTCCGACGGACAAACCCGAGCAGGGATAGGCACGAGCAAGCCCGAGCGAGTTTTCTTTGAAACTGGATTCGACTCAAAGCAGACATCTTTGAGCAAGACTCGAGAACACGGCTCGAAAAATTTCCTCCAACTCGACTCGAATTCGGGTCGAGTTTCGAGTCGAGTCGAGCCAAATCCTGTGTGTAGTTTACAGTACTCTCTTGAACTATCCTACATACACGATGTAATTATGATCAATGAAATTGCTACTACTATAAGTTGTTATTATGATTGTTATTATAACACAGTGCTTAAACATGAAAGATAGGTGGTTTGTATCTGAATACTAAAAAAATAGTTGATTGCTAACCTCGTTAGTCGTGAAGTCTAGGAGACAAGGACATCCTTCGCGAGGTTCTGAGTTTGAGTTTTGGAGAAGGAAGTATTCTGGCTCGACCAAAAATTGTTCAAAGTTATAGGATGTCGGCCAAACATTTACAAAACTGTTTTGCCCGTGTTTATTGTTATCATCCCAAGTGAGCCTGAACTAAGACGATTGCTCATCCCAACCGAGCCGAATGAGCTGATGGCTCACCTCAATCGTTCCGCTGAAGCCATCGACTCAATTAAGCCGAGTCGATGACTCACCTCATCTGAGCCGGCTCGAGCTGAGCCGGTTGACATCACTGCCCCGGCTTCTGTTTGGGCTCGAAAAATTCGATCGTGGAGGTCTCAGCCTTTATGGCCAGAGCTACAGTACATACTTATATTAGTGCTCACGACATTTGAGGCTGTCTCGCTATAAAAATCTATTGTCATCTCGTTATCAAGAAGAGACGAGAAGTAAATATTGTCCCCTTCGTGAGCAACACTAAAAGTATTCCACATTGCTGCTTACATTTCTCATGGCTTTTGCTTTCCAGTTTAATCAAAGCTATGATTTCAAAACGAGGTGAACGAGCAAGTCATTTATCAAATTCGGCTCGACTCGAAACTCGACCTCAAAAACAGTGGCTCGGCTCGGAACTCGAATAGAAAAAAATAGCTATGACTCGACTCATGTCCATCCCTAACGGACACATATAAAGAAGATTTCTATAAACCAAGCTCCTAAGAAATCGACCATTTTCTGGATGGCCCTCTTCTCTAGTTACTTGCAAACAAAGGAGGTGGGCGGATAAGGGCCATTTTTCGCCCATCAGACAACGGAAAAATGAAGTGTCCGATTCCGACAAGTTTGCAATGTATTTTTATACTAGAAGATATGTTACATATGTAAGGATGAAAGATACGTGATAAAGAAAATAGTAAATCATAGAAATGAGTGCCCAAAAAGAGTTCGTTTCAGCGTTTTGCGACATTTTGGTACTGTTTGCTGTCTTTGATGGAGGCTTATAGGAAGAAGGAGTCGATGAACCAAAATAAATCTGACTCGTCATAATATAACGCTGTGTAACCTTTGATATGAGTACTAATTGATTTTGGTTCAGTGTGTCCTTCTACCTATTAGAGAACAAAATGTATTGCGCGAGAGTATAGAGCGATAACTACCGTTTATACGCTGTAATGTACGAGTTCAACTGGAGACTATAGTTCTGATGTTATTTACCGATTGTGATTGAAAATACATGCTCAGTATCTCAATAAAATATATAAAGAAAATGTATTTTTTTGCGCGGATGTGTGTGTAGGGCAGCAAAAATAGAGACAGCACGTTATGGAGTATTGAGAAAGCGTGTCATTTCTGAAAGTGGTATGAGTAAAAGTGCGAGCAGAAAAACCAATCGCAGAATGACATGAAATACTGCAATATATATATATATATATCGAAGAATCATACATACCACGCGTCAATGAAGTACCGATGGGAATTAATTGATACGTTATATTGCAATACTGAGGGAAAGATGAAAAACAACGACCAACAATAGCTACCAGATGCATCCGATCCAAGCTAATACATACCCATACCCACATACACCCCCCACCCCACCCCAATATATATATATATATATATATATATATATATATATATATGAAGCACTCCTATGCCTTAGTCTGTTGTACAAAGAGATCGTGCGTCTACGAGTACTGCCGTCGACACCACCTGTAAGAGTCCTAAAATAGAGTTAGCAATACCTCGTTGTCGCAACTCTAATAGCTGTTGTATAATATGTAAGCATAAGAAATACTTAGTGGCTGTACCAAAAGCACCTCCAACGCAGGCCTTTACAGAAACGGGAATCTATATTTCGTCGGGAAAACGCTGCTGTTAAACGCATCTTACGGAGTCCGAATTCCGTGAGGAGGCTCTGCAAGCTCTACGCCCTGTAAGTGAGAAGACAATAATGTCTGCGAAAGATATTGAAAGCCTGGTAAACGATATCAGAAAGGTACCACAGAAGAAAGGTATCGATTTCGACTCACCGGGACGACTTTCCGACTCCGATTATTATACTCTTATGGATATATCAATGCCTGATTTTACCTGTATATATGACCTAGTAAAGTCCAAAATGCGTTCCTCAACACAGAGATCCTCTCGTACTTGTTTGGCAGTGTTACTTGTAAAGCTTCGAACGGGTCTCTCGAATGGTGTTCTGTCCACATTATTCAATGTCAGAAAACGAAGAATATCATCTTCTGTGCACTCTGCACGTGAGGCTTTGATGCAGAACTTTGTTCCACTATATCTTGGAACGGAACACATCACCAGAACACAGGTTATTGAAAACCATACGAGGCCTTTAGCACGACGATTATTCATTCCCGACGACGACAATGATACTGTAATACTTGTTGCTGATGGCACGTACATTTATATCAAGAAGAGTTACCACTATTTCTTTCAGCGACGATCATTCTCGTTACACAAAGGAAGACTTTTGGTGAAGCCTATGATGTTGGTCACGACGACAGGTTACATTTTGCATGTCTTTGGACCTTACTTCGCGGATTCAAAGAACAATGACGCTAACATACTCACTCATATCTTTAAAAAAAGATGCACACAATATCAGAGAGTGGCTGCAGCCAAAGGATGTCCTGATTGCTGATAGAGGCTTCCGTGATTGTTTGTCACTTCTGGAAGAAATGGGTCTCGTACCTGAAATGCCTAGATTACTCAATAAGCAGCCACAGTTTACAACAGCGGATGCTAACGAGGCGCGTGTTGTGACGAAAGTTCGATGGGTCGTCGAAGCCGTTAATGGACAGTTGAAAAACTAGCGCACATTGGATAAAGTGGTACCCAATACGCAAATACCTTATATTGGTTACTATCTGCGAATTATATGTGCTCTTCACAATGCTTTCTATCCTACAAGGATTCACAACACCGAAGATGATGAAATAATCGCTCAGTGGATGCTGGCTTTAGTTAAAAAACCTAATTACTTAAAACAGATGGTCGACCAACAAGGCTGGGCGCGAAAAAAGGCAATTTGGGGTAAGTTAACCGAGACAGATCTTCAAGATTTTCCACGGCTAACTTGGCATCAGGTATGGCAATTAACTCTGGCCATATATCAACTTAAACAAAGCCAATCTTACACTCACGAGCACTTAATGACGAAGGTATGTACTCTCTGTACATACATCATGACGATGCTTCTGTTCTCCAAGTTCAGTTACGATCACGACACATAAGATCCAAAACTTATAATATTTGGATCAAAACAGAGCAAAGCAACATCGCACACACACAGTGGTACTGTCAATGTAAAGTAGGCGCACGGGTCGTCGGATGTTGTGCGCATGTTGCTTCCGTACTATGGTTTCTGGCTTACTGGCGCCACAATTCCACCGCAGTTAAGAAACCAAGTCTAGAATATACTCATACACTACAAGATGCCGCCGCTGCAGGATGGTCCATTGGCGATTCGGATGACGACAGCAAGCACGATCCCTAATCTGCAAACTAGCTACAAGTGTCTCCAGCTGTCTGATTATTATCTATGCTTGATTATTTCCCATGTAATATATTGAACTCATAGTTGTAGTAGACTTCATTCTTCTTATTCTTGCCGCTAGTGTTCTATTTACTATTGCTTTCTCGGATTCCAACTCATGACATTAGTGTTTACGTTGTTTCATTAACACATGATTTACATCTTTGTTTATTTTTTTTTACCTCTCACTTATAGCGTTTTCCGTCAAAATATATTTGTTTTCTTATTTTTATGATGTATACTATTGAAAACCATGCATTTCACATCTCGGGCCTGATGGGCGGAAAATGGCCCTTATCAGCCCACCTCCTTTCTATGCATTAATAACAGTCCTCGGAATTCTATTCCGCTGAATAGACATTATCTAATCCTTAAAATATTAATCTGCATTTCTTTGCTGAAGACATATTGAAAGTTCAAACACTGTCATTATAGCTCTGTTCTAAGTAAAAATCCTTAATGGGATCGGTAGATGAGAATAATAGAATGGAAAAGAATGTTAAGAAAAAGAATGAATATTGATTTGGTTTAATCCTTTCTTTGGTAAAGGACAGGAAGAGAAATCGGATAAGTAGAATAGAGGAGAAAGTCGGTGGGGAAGGAGGGGGTTCTTCTAATCCCTGATTACTTCTCTGACTTTGGTTAACTTGAAGCCTTCGACAACTAAGCTTTCTTTGAGAAAGTAGAGGATTTGGAAAAAAAACTTTCTTTTCCTTTCTAAACTAACGGAAGAATTCCCTACTATCTTTCTTTTTGGTTAGAAAAAAAAAAGAGTGTAACAGAGTTGCTAACTTGACAAAATATTACCTTAAGAAGTATTAATGATATACATACTTTCGCTAAGTTCCTTATGTACGTGGGTCGTTCAATACATGTTTCCCTAAAATGTAAAATATTTATTTTTAAGATACATTTGTAAACTACGCAAATGTAGGTGGGTATTTTGTAGGTAGGTGTATGTAGCAAATGTAGGTAGGTGTATACATGTGTAGGTGGGTATTTTGTCTCCTTTTCACATAATCCCCATTGAGATTCAGGCATTTGTCTCGCCGTTGCACCAATGTGTCCAAACCTTTTGAAAAAGAAAAAAAAAGCTCTGGCTATTTAGCATTCTCTTCATTTCTTCATCACCAGTTGATAGCAGACCAGCTCCCTTATCTCAAACCTGAACTATTCTTTAGGGAAACACAATTCGACATAAACAACCTGGTATCTTCTTTTTACTAAAGTCTTCTCGACCCAGCCTCAATCAGCATGCATGCAAGCAAGACACGAAAATGAAGATTTAGGATCTGAACGGCTGCCGCACTCTACATACAATCTCAATTTAGGGCCGAGTTATTTCCATTTTTTTCCCCGGTGTTAAAGTCTGTATCGCAAGGTAAACGTTTTGAAACAGATGAGGAAGTGAAACAGAAAATTAGGAGAGTGCTAAATACTCAGAGTCCTGATTTTTTGCAAAGAGTTTGGACAAAATTGGTGCAACGGTGAGACAAATGCCTGGATCTCAATGCAGAGGTGTGAGGAAGGAACCATCTACACATGTATAGTTTTCAAATGTATATTATTTTTTCAACTTAGGAAAACTTATATATTGAACAAGGGGCCGCGGTGGCTCAGTGGTAGAGCGTTCACCTCTGGTGCTTGGGGTCCCGGGTTCGATCCCAGCCCCCGCCAAGTGAACTTTGTGGTGGACAAGCACCGCGTACGTGGGTTTTCTCGGGGTTCTCCAGTTTCCTCCCACTTTCTTCATTCCACCATTTCATTCATTACTCATAATCACCGTCTCCTTTAGCCTAACCGGCATAACCGTAGGACGTAAAACTCAAAGATTTCATTTCATTTCATTTCATTTCATATATATTGAACGACCCACGGTCTTGAAGTTCAATTTCCTTTAAAGATGCAAATTCTACGGAGCTGACCCCGCATTGTGAGACAGTGAAAATTATTCTGTAAGTTTATCATAAATTACAATGAACTAACGATAAAAGTTTTGCCATCCTTTTGTTGTTTATTGATTGGGTTGGTGCGATTAAAATGTCTTGTTTTGCGCTTAGCGAGAAACAACTCTCTGCAACGCAATTAGTGCATGTGCCGAGGTGACACGTGCGATGTCACAATTACCGTATATGTTCAGAAAACTGGCTAGGGTATCCAGTCAGTCAAAATTATCAACAATGCATAATGAGCAAGGAGCAGTGAATGAACCCTCTGTACTATCTTCCTGAAACAATAATGAGAAATGATCTTTGCTGTTATTTGCGACCAATATGTTTAAAACGATCTCCTTGGCAACACCTTTGAAGCGATCCTTGAGAAAAAGTATTCGTGCAATTGCAGACGAGTGAAGCATATGCTTCATCACTGTCGTTCGGCGGCAATCGGTAAGGTAAAAGATTTTGTACTCACGGTATCACATGATTTGATAAAAACCCAACAAAATCCAATAATAAAAACTGATATTAAAATAAGATTAAAACAATGATTTTCCATTCTCCTTTATTACTGCACTTTGCTTTAGTATCTTACGAGAGTTGTCATTGCATTTGTCTCTTTAGATATTCTCGCTTTCCTTCCTATTTTTTCTCTCTCCCCTTTTGGTATTGATTTTCTCTCCAGTTAAGGTGAGACTACCAAATTCAGTCTGGTATCTGATTTGTAACACCAGACTGTAATTTGTTTATTTTTGGCTTCCTTTCTTCAATAATTTTTACTTTTTTTATTTTTTATCCCTCTTTTTTACCTCCCGAAAATGTAAAAACTAATCTTTTACTCATTACTGACCTGAATTCTGGATGCTTTGTGTCTAATGTCTCCTGGTTCAGGCATATATATACAGGGGGATACGGACAAAATCTCGCGGCCGAAACATCGCCGCCCAAAATCTCGCCAGCCAAAACCTCGCGGGACAAAATCTCGCCGGGCCCAAATCTCGCGTGGCCAAAACCTCGTCGCCCAAAACCTCGCGGGACAAAATCTCGCCGGGCCAAAACCTCGCCGCCCAAAACCTCGCGTGGCCAAAACTTCGCCGCCCAAAACCTCGTGGGACAAAATCTCGCCGGGCCAAAACCTCGCGTTGCCAAAACCTTGCCGCCCAAAATCTCGCCGGGCCAAAATCTCGCCACCCAAAATATCGCTTGGCCAAAACCTCGCCGCGAATGAAACTTTTCTTTAAAATTTACAAAACGAGTTTCTTAATATGCAATTCTACATTACAAATAATAATAATAATAATAATAATAATAATAATAATAATAATAATAATAATAATAATAATAATAATAATAAGAAGAAGAAGAAGAAGAAGAAGATACAAAACATCGTGTGCGTGGGCTTTCTCGGGTTATTTCAGTTTCCTCCCACTTTCTTTATTCGATCATTTAGTTCATCCTGGTCATCTACGTCTCCTTTATCCAAGGGACGTAGTAAAAACTCATATATTATTTCATACTTTCATAAATATTATTAGATTTTTTTAAAATTTTAAGTTTTTGGATGTTCAAAAGTTCACGAAACTAACCCCGTTAGTTGTCATTACTTTCCTTATGCAGACTTTCTTTTCCTATAACCAGTTTAAAAACATCATGTCGCCCTACCTTCACATTGAAATCCTCTAATACAGAAATAGAATTTTCATATGGTATCGCGGGACTTGGTCAAATACCCGAGATACTTCTTCTGAAACAGCGTCTTTTATACCGTCATCCTTATCATCTGTTGGAACATTTACATTTTGGTCAGGCGAGATTTTGGGTATGGCGATATTTTGGGGCGCGAGGTTTTGGAAGACAAGGTTTTGGCAAGGCGAGGTTTTGGCCCGGCGAGAGTTTGGTCCGCGAGGTTTTGAATGGCGAGGTTTTGGACCAGCGAGATTTTGACAAGCGACGTTTTGGGCGGCGAGGTTTTGGCCAGGCGAGATTTTGTCCCGCGATGTTTTGGGCGGCGAGATTTTGGCCAGGCGAGGTTTCGGCCGGGCGAAATTTGGGGCCGCGAGGTTTTGGTTCGCGAGGTTGTCTCCGCGAGGTTTTGTACCCAAACCATATACAGGGTGTTTCAAAACAACACCGACAATATTTGGGGGATGATTCATGACACCAAGATAAGACAAAAAGTATAGACCAACCTGGGTGCACAGATGCTTTCTTCCGGAGTTATAGGCTGCCGGAAACAGGAAAAAATCAACTTGGAGACTCATAGCTCCAAAACTATGAGACCTATCGTAGCCGGGACAAGGCTTCATTTTGGAAGTAAAGCCTGTGACAAACATCTTGATATTTCAGCTAAACGAATAAAACGCAAGCTCTGGCGTGACGTTGCCAAGTGATAAAGGAATGTGGCCATGGGTAAGCAGACAAACTACAGCGCGATCAGGTGGCAGGGGATAGACGTGGATGTGTGCAAAATAAACGTGGCAATACCGCTGGCCTCTCATTTGCTAGCAGCATTTAAAGTGAACTTGGAGCGCCGCCTTCAAATGCCAAGATGTTTGTCACGCCGTTTAGTATATGTTCTATGCAAATATCCGAGTTTCAGAATCCTGTGGTACTTCCGCAACAGTTTTTATAGAGGTAGTTGGATAGTACTTCAAATTATATGGCCGTAGCCAAACTCCCTGTATAAAAATTGTTTAATGAGTACCTTAGACTTCTGAAACCTATATTTCTGGATAGCGCACATAGTTTCTAAGTGAAGTCTTACCCGACTACGATAGGTTTCATAGTTTTGGAGCTATGGACCTTTAAACTTCAATTTTTCATGTTTTGGCAGCCTATAACTGCGAAAGGTAGCATTTATGTACCCAGGTTGGTCTATATTTTCTGTCTTATCTTAATGTCAGGAATCATCTCCCAAACGTTGTCGGTGTTGTTTTGAAACACCCTATATATATATATATATATATATGGGGGTGCATGTTAACGCAGCACTCTTCTCCTAACGTTTTCTTCCGGATTCTGATAGTGGTTGCTGGCAAGTAATGTTTAAGAAAATATCGGATACGGTATGCAAACCGTAGATTAACGTCGGTGATGATTGGCCCCCAAAGACGTTTAGGGTTCCTCTACTCACAATACAAAAAACAAACGGTGGTAACCCGAAATATCGATGTTGAACACAACGATGTGCATAGATGTTGAAGACACAGTCCAACCATTTATTTGTTGTCGCAACTCTCAACCCAGTGGTCCAGAAACTGATGGCTGGCACAGGATTAATGCCTACACCCAGACCATTAATAATCACAACGCCATGTAAGGTGATACAGCACTGGCGTACAAAACGTTAACGAGCATCTAGAGACGAATTGTAATTTCCATATGTGATAAAATGTAGAAAGAAGATGAAATTACTTCGAAATAGAATTAATTTCAATAGCTTTATAAAGAACATAATTTGGCTGCATACAAAACCTTACATAACGTGAGTTTTTAATAGATTGCATACAATCGAAAAAGCTACATGCATATTTTTGTAGCATCACTCCCACAACAATATCCGATTTAAGAATTTGATTTACCATAAAGGTTCTCGTGATGGAATACATAATATATCTATCTCCATATCCTGTTAATTGTTGTTACAGGTACACAAAAGGTAAGTGCTAGATGAGTTGATTATCAGCTAGTAGAAGGATGTTACTATTTAAGCATTAACTTCAGTAGGTATGTTAATTAGTTTTAAGTTAATAACAACGTTAATAATATAGCTGGAATTAATGTTTTATCTTTTCTTTCTAGGTCTCCAGCGAATATCCTGCAAATGTTAACGACGAGAGGTTAAGCGGAGCGAGGTAAGTATCATAACATTTTCATTATATTCCTGTCATATTTCTTTCCTTCCCAATTTTGCCACTTTCCTTGGTTATTTTGACATTGAAATATCATTACCATAATAATTCTTATTCCCTATTTTTTAACGTAGCTCAGCATATACTTCCTTTATTTCTACAATCGTCGTAAATAATACGTAACTCCAATTACATACGTATATACATGTATATTTATTAGGAATGACAATCATTTAAACTTTTAGTTGAAGGTATAATTCCCAGATTCCATCTTTCCTACGTAAGTGTACTATCCCAACAAGTACATACAAGTTATTTAATAGAATAGCAAAACATTAGCGATGTTTGTTGTTGATACAATTAAAATGTAGAAACATAGGCTACTTGTGACAACATGATTTGTTTGTATTTATATTGATTTAGAAATTTTGACTTAAGATTTAGAATAAGCATCTTATAGAATATTTCGATTACGACATTTGATTTTGAAGATAACGAGGCAGCATGATGGAAAAAGGAGGATTTTCTCCAAGCCTGCACTTGTAAACTATCGTGATATAGAGTCTAAAGTGCGTCCAGTAAGAGAACGTCTCTGACAGCTCGCAGTGACATTGCCACTACTCGCGTGTCAACGTTTTTTTCGGTGCAACTGTAGTGGCAATTTAATTAATGGTTTAAGACAGAGTGATCGTGGTTGGTAACACTTGTATCAAGGTAGGGGCTCCAATGTCCCACCGCATGTGGTAAGAAACGTCAGAGACCATCTCTTGTTGGCCGTGCTATAGTACTATTGGTTTCCTCAAAACATACTTTGTTTCCTCAATGTATAATATAACGTACAAATTAAATTTAATTATGAATATTACCTTTTTGTAGATCTTTATTTGTGAATTTGCACCTTCGGGTTCAAAATTATTTCTTTTTAAAAAAAATAATTTCTATTTCTACTTGAAACTGTTATGGTTTTAAACTTTTTTATTCTATAATTTCTTCGAATTTCTTAAATTTGTATTTTGTTTCCTTTACTTCATAACAAATTCTTCGATGTATTTGTGCAGACTGAAGAAAGTTTAGTATAGATACAAGGTTTCGTATTTGTCTAATTTAGAATACATTCCCCAGAGAAAAGTAACAATATCATATTTAAAATATATGCTCACTTTAAATCGACCATAATAATGTATTTTAATAATCTTACTGAGTATCTGTCAAATAGATTAATGAGAATTTTTTTTGTCTTTTAATTTTTATATATTAATTTTGGAAGAAATCGCCTTTGGTATAATTTTGATAAGTTGTGAAAGATACAGAAAAAGTACAAAAAGATAAAAACACGGTGGGTATAAAAGACAGAAAGTAATTGATATGAGAAAAGAGCAAATCGAATTTGCACAGTTAGTTATATAATGAAAACCTTTTCTAATGTTTTGACAAGAGGTAATGTATTTCTTGACAAACAAAATTTTTTATGTTTGTGTCAAGGATCTTATAAAATAGAGGATCTGCCCTTACAACAAAATCTTGAAGCCATACGTCACAGTTTCGACACCCCTACTCTGCCCACTCCGCCCAATAGGATCATGGCGGAAACGAAAGTAGCCAATCAGACGATGGCAGAAACGAGAGTAGCCAATCAGACGTGCCGATGTTCGGTTGGTTTTTGGCTTCATCGATTTAATAGGATGAAGATACATTTGGGCAGATCCTCTATTTATAACATCCTTGGTTTGTGTAAAAATTTTCACTTTTTTTCTTGCTTTTTTTTAAAAAAAAATCTCAATTTTCTTCGAGCGGATGATGATTATTGTGGTACGGACCAAGTATCAAGTCACACATAACTTTAAATAAAGTCAACAAGTATAACATGTATCAAAACAAATAGCACATTATGAATTGTGGAATACCTTCATGGTAACAAATTTTCAGAATACAAAATGGCGGCTTGAAACATAAAATGGTGGCTAATCACGGGCGTCTCTGGTGGGGGAACGGAGGGAAACGCCTCCCAATATTTTGAAGTACAAATATTCAATATTTTATTCTAATTTAATTTATTTACTAACGACAGAATATCATATAAATAATAATTATTCTATTTATTTGGAATATAATATTCAGGCTGTGAAACGATTGTAATCGAGTTCTTGATATACCTTAGGAGGTCCGTGAAGGTAAGCAGAAAGGTAACAAATGGAATCGAAGTTAATAAACAGGTTGGGCTAGGTAGTACTATTTAAATCACTTTTTTTATATCCCCCCCCAAATTTTACATGCCAGAGACGCCAGTGTGGCTAATAACTGTAATATGAGGAGTGGTATATTAAATATATATATATATATTTTAGGTATATATATATATCTTATCTAATCCATCTAATATAAATAAAATAAAGAGTTTGTTTGTGTGTTTGTCTGTCTGTCTATGTGCGGCTAGGGGACCAGACGAGTAGACTGAGAGTTACCAAATTTTGGTCACGGGTACCTTGGCACAGGTCCCACATCAAGACGAAGCGCTTTTTTATAAAATTTCGAACCAGGGGGCTCACGGGGGCCGTTTACCGCGACCGGCCTTGGGACCAGACAAATTGACCGAGAGTTACCAAATTTTTGTCATGGATGTCTTAGTCCAGGTTCCAGACCAAGATGAAGTGTTTCTGTCAAAATTCGAACCAGGGGGGTCTCAGGGGGGCGTTTAACGGGATATGTAAAAGTAGTAGAAAATGACCGATATTAGTGACGAATTCATAGTTTCGCGGTCACTGAGAGAAATGGTGAAACTCCGGTCGCATAAACTTCCAAATTTACCCTTTTGGCTGTGGCCGGGGGTCACCGGGGGAATACCGAGACATGTAAAAATAATCCAAAATGACCGATATTAATGTCAAACCTATAGTTTTCGTGGTCGCTAAGAACAATGGTGACATGTATATTAACAGCTTTACCAGGTCAGAGACAAAGAGACTGACAAACCACTGAAGTCTACGATGATTGATTCCAAGGAGGATGGCTTTCCGGTATCCTAGAAACCCGATTTAGACCGACTTCTACCGGAGAACTCGATTTCCTTTTGAAATATAATACAACTACACTACAGCGTAGAAATAGCTATTTTACAGACTTTAATTCAGTATATAGAAGGACTGTTGAATATGGAATTGCCACTTTCAAACTTCGGCAATTGGCATGAAATAGAAGCCTAAGTACAATGAAATTCATTGTAATAGGATACAAATATACAATGATACGTGAAAGAAAAAAGATTGTAAAGACATACAATGTGAGTGCAACTGAAAAATTTTCGCCCACTTTTTCATACCGTATGGTACGAACAGTATAAACTAATGCAGCGCTACCTCAGTCGTGTCTATGTAAATGGCATTGTGGAAAACCCGGATTCTATTCTCGGCGGGAGCTTCGGATTCCACGTTAAGCTATAGGTCCACATCTTATATAGTCTCGCTGCTGAACGCAACGCTAAATTCAAATCTACATCCAATTAACTTGAAACCAATGCAGATTTTACATATCTAACTATAAGTAAGAGTAATAAAGTAGGTAACTAGTTATTCTATTTTATATTTTAAACAATAAATATTAGAAGTATGTGTGCTACATTAGAGGAAGATAAATAACAATATATACATACCGCCTTATGCAGAGTCGGTCTGACGTATAATTAGGGTTATACTAAAAGCCTGACTACTGCAGGAAACATATGTTAGTCGAATTCTTTAGTATGGCACTAATCACGCTCTCAGAACGATTCTGCATAAAGCCCATACAGTCTGCAAATATTTTTTTCGACCAACAACATACTCTTCGGTGGCCAGAGGTAAAAGTGGATCTGAAAAGATAGGGCATGACGTCGTGTCGGTCCGCGTGCCTATCTTTGCCTATTGTAATTTTATAGGATGTTGAAGGGACGTCATAGATATTTTTGGAAGTTGTGGAACGGCGTCTCCCGGCGTTCCCCTCACTTTTACCCCTGTCTGCGGCACAAAAAATTGATTTTCTTGATTTCCACGTAAACTAAGGATAATAATTGGATGACGTATTTGTGAACGGAAGTGCTTGTTTGTGTACTTTTCAAAAATAATTTTCACAGCGTTACTTACATCTAAAGAAATATTTACATAAGTACAATCAATTCTTGAAATACTAAAATTCATTGTGAATTATGAAAAACATACAAACAAGATGATTCACAACAAGATGATTAGAGAAATAATTGATGATCACTACTCTTTACAATTATAATTATATAATTTATTACATATCATCAATTCAATTCAAGTTTATAACATCCAACCTTAATTAAGGTTTAAGGCAATGCGATAATTGGTCCGTACCAACGCTTAATACAATGTATCAAAGAAAAACGATAATTACACTTCAGAACTTCTATTCGTACGTAAAATGTCTCATGCATAAGTCAACAGTCTTCATCGTATAAACCATACAAAGACAATGCTATAAAACATTTAATCCTTTAATGGGCAAGCATGGATAGCATTACTATTAAAATATTTAGTTTGTTTTTATGGTTGAACCATGTCTTTTTCATCATAATTTCGTAATTTTTAAAGTATTTTTGTACTTTGGTTACAAAATACAGAATGTTTATTTCAAATCAATATTGTCATAAAATAGGTCTTATGTGTAGCTACTGAGCATTACCCTATTATGGTAAAATATCATAAAAAATACTCTCAGTTATTACAAACAGTTTCGTTGAAATATTTTCCTACAGAGCAAGAAACCACAAATAATAATAATAAAAAAAAAAGCTTTCGCGGAACGTAGGAGATAAAGCTTCTACAATACTAAATTTGACTGTCCCCTATCGACGAAGATTAGAAGTCTCTAAAGAAGCAACCCGCAAATCATGTATATGAATATTGTATGAAACCAATAGTGCCAATTAAATGATCACTGAAGTTATAACTCGTGCGGATAACGCAATAGGATGTGATGTTGCTTGAAAGCAACAGTGGCAAATAAGTTATTTTAATCATCTGGATAATTAATCAAAACTATAATAAAAATATTGTAATTTAATTATGTATATCAAAACAATGTGCGCATAAAATAATTCACATTTGAAGCACACTGAGACATAAAGTCTGGTGCCCCTTCTTAAAATCAACGAAAGTGATGAATAAGTAAGTAAGCATAATAATTTACATTTACACATTCCAATTTCTTTAGCATAATATTATCTACTGATTGATCCCCCATCCTTATATTTGGTGTCTTTGAACAATATTACCGTTAACCCTTTTGGGATCTTACGTTTTTGGGTTATTTTTTAGACTTTCAGTCAAGCAGCTACTGCATCGCCACTATACATGCTAGGATCATGGTTCATACCTCATTCTCTTCAGAATAGAACTGGCTTTCAAATGGTACCACTTGCATGCTCATACCATATACCAGAAGCGGGAAAAAATGTCAAAGTGAAAATTTCGGAGGGAAATTTTTTTTCTCGAACTTTGGCCCCCCTTGGACCCCCCCTGTGTGAACGTAGCCATCTAAAAAAACCTGAGAAATAGCACTTGGTATACTAAATGTGTGTGCCAAATTTCAAGAGTCTATCTTGAATAGTAATTGCGGGAGAAATTTTATCAAAAATTCCCACAAAACACTATGATCTCAGGGAAAAAAAACTCCTGAGACATCCCTAATTACCCTAGGGTCATGTGTCGCCCATATTATCTTCTGAATAGAACTGCCTTTTAGGCGGTACCATTCACTTGTCTCCATCATGCATCTAAGGCGGGAAATTCCAGAAAAAAGGGATTTTTTCGTCTAAATTTCCCTTTTTTCAATTTTTAGACCCTCTGGACCCCCCTGTTTTAACACAGAAATCTGAAAAAATCTGTTAAATACTACTCGGTGGACTGAATGTTTGTGCAGAATTTAAATCTTCTAGGTGCAAAAGTAAGCCCGCCAGAAAAAAATTCAGAAATTTCCCCATGTTACCCTATACAGTATATTTTGTGAAAAATTCACTGAGACGTCCCTAATTACCCTAGAATAATAATTCGACCGTCATTCTCTTCAGAATGGAACTGCCTTTCAGACGGTATGACTCACGTGGCCCCATCATGTATGTGAGGCGGGAAAATGACGAAAAACGAGATTTTTGGTCTAAAAATCCCTTTTTTTTTCAATGTCTTTCCCCCTCTGAACCCCCCTGTTTTAATGCAGGGATTTGAAAAAAAATCTGATAAATACTACTTGGTAAGCTGAATGTTTGTGCACAATTTCAATCTTCTAGGTGCAAAAGTAAGCCCGCCAAAAAAAATATACCGACCATGTCCCATTTTTCCCTATATAGAAGTATATTTTTCAAAAAATCCCTGAGACGTCCCTAATTACCCTAGGATTATGATTCGACCCTCATTGTCTTCAAAATGGAACTGCATTTCAGACGGTATGACTCACGTGTCCCCATCCTGTACGTGAGGCGGGAAAATGATGAAAAACGGGATTTTGGGGGTAAAAATATCACTTTTTTTTAACCTATTGCCCCTCTGATTCCCCCCATGTTTTAACACTGACATCGAAACAAAAAATCTGGTAAATACTACTCGGTGGACTGAATGTTTGCGCAAAATTTCAATCTTCTACATGCAAAAATAAGCCCGCCAAAAAATAATGAACATAGGCTTCATAAGGGAAAATTTCTATTTCAAAATTATGACGTCATCACCTCCTATGTCTGGACGCAGGACGGTCTGAAACCATACGTAATGTCTTCTACAATGTCTCTGGACTTGAAAAACAAAACAAAAAAAAAACTCCCGGACGAAAAAGCTCAAATAGAAGAGAAATAACGCAATGTATCCTCGTCGCCATAAGTGCCTTTACATCGCAGTGACGGGTATGTGACCGCGCAGTACTCCAAGGAAGGGATGGTTGTATAAGAATTTGTGATTAATTTTGAAGAGTTTTTATTTTGACTAGGGAATTAACATAGGTGAAGGGAGTAAAGACACAGATTTGAAGTATCAGTTCGCTGTTATTGAAGCATCAGTGCACGAAAAGATTCGTATTCTCAGTTTTTCTATTTATTGTTTTATTCTATCTATTCAGAATTACGAGATAAAGGTGAAGAGAGAAACATTCCCATTTCAAGAATTATATAAGGAAAAAAATCTTTTGACTTAGACTAGATTCGAACTCGCAACCCTTGAACCCATGCTTCAGCGCTCTACCGATTGAGCTAACAACTTCTGGTGGAAAAGTCTGATTTCTACAACTACTGCTTGCTGAATGGTGTGTATTAACCAAGTTTGCCGAGATAATTGCTTCATATAGCTATTGCAATATTAATAATAATAATAATAATAATAATAATAATAATAATAATAATAATAATAATAATAATAATAATAATAATAATAATAATAATAATAATAAAGCAGAAGAAGAAGATCAGAATTTAAAAAGTCGCATATGTTAAAAGTTTGACGTGCAGAGTAAGTCCTAATATGAGATTTTATTAATTATACATAATAAATGTAAGCGTGGTTTATTCGTGCGTGCTACTCAAACTGCGCAACTCACCACCTAGTCCCATAAGGGTTGTACAGTATAGTACAGTAGCCTTGCGTCCTCCAACCGTGAAGAATGTTTCGGTTTGAACCTATGCGTGTCCTAAGAGGAAGGAGGAGATTGAAAGAAAGAAAAGTGGTTTAGAAATTATGCAAACGTAGAATATCTCACGAGGTGAGATGATATAGAGTTCAGCGTGTCTTTCAGCTACTACTATATACAAGACATGCATCTACGACTTAACGTGGAACCCGAACCACACGACTCCTGACGGGAATCGAAACCCGTATCACCTCTAGTTCTATTATGGGAGACACAGGAACATGTAAAAATAATCGAAAATGAACGATATTAATGTTAAATCCATAGCTTTTGAGTACATGAATTATGTATGATACCCTCTATATCGTTCACATCAAAGGTTAGTATTATCGGCATGGAGGTTTAATGGGAGGGGTGAAAATGAAAAATTCCTAATTGAAAGATATGATTGTCTATTCAATAGCTTTCGGGGTCGCTGAAGTGAATAATTACACTCCCGATACTATTAAAGCCCAAAACTTTACTCTTTCGTTAGCAGGAAGTTTATTCATTTACTTAACTCAGGACACCTTAAAGTTAAGGATATGAAACTCGATTCATATATTTCTAATTCAAAATTATTAGATACGTATTGTAGCTTATACTTCTAAGGAGGGGAAGGCGAATTTACGCAATGATTTCCCTCACATTCGAATAAAATACTGCCCCATTATATTGCGAAAACTCATTTCGAGTGGTGTCATTGCTAACAGTTTTCCGTATTTGTTTATATCCCTACTCATTTATAACAGTATCTCACTTTTCCTGTGACGGGAGCAACACCTAAGCGAGCATTCAGTAAAGTAAATGCCATTAAAATCTATATCCATAGCACAGTGGTGCAAATAAAGTTGAGCCCTTTGGCAATCTTTAGCATGGGAAGCGAATAAAGCCACCACATTGGAAAAGTAGCTAATGAATTCCTCTCCTAAAAAGATCACCCGTACATTTATTTTACAGGTGGTGGTTTATAGCTATACTTAAGTTTGTTGAAATTGCTCCAGTGGGGCGAGACACTGAAGTCATTCGTAATAAGGGGGGAAGTGACATGTAAAAGTAGTCAAATATGAACTATATTAGTATCGAAATCATAGTTTTCGTGGTCGCAGATGAATAGTGACGCTATCGATGTTGCTTAGGAACAAGTTAAGCCTTGGTTGGCATGGAGGTCAGAGTGGGAGGGTGACAGGCAAAAAATAAATAAATAAATAAATAAATAAATAAATAAAATAAAATCGAAAATATCCTATATTTGTGTCGAATATATATTTTTCGGTATCTCTGACATAAATAGTAATATTCCAGATGTGGTATATGACTAAGTTCGGCCCCATTTGCATGCGGTTTCAGAGGAGAGAACCGGTGAAGATTTCAGAACAGTTCCTTTGACTTAAGTTTCAGTACACTGAGAGTAAAGAGTGGTGACACACAAATACTGGTGTCACATCCGGACCTATCAGAGGTATGATTTCTGGGGAACTGTCGTTGCTCCAGGGAGGCATTACCCCCTGATCAGTCCCTAAAATTCTTACTGCTTTACAGGGACATAGGCAGGAATTTATTTCAATGATCGTAAGCATTTTTAGGGGTAAATTGTCCAGATGGTAATGTATACGTATACTAAATTCATTTGAAATCCCTCCAGGAGCTCATGTAGCATCGTACGTTCAACTGTACTTTTTCTGAGTCAAAACTTTGTCTCTCTCTCTGTCTCTCTGTCTCTCTCTCTCTCTCTCTCTCTCTCTCTCTATATATATATATATATATATATATATATATATATATATATATATATAACAGTAACAGGGTCGGTTGTAGACATTTCGTAACTGTAAGCAAACAATATTTAGGCGCCCCTCCTATATGATAATAAAATAATAGAATGCTGTAATGGACAAAAATTCTTCAGATAATTGTTACAATTACAAATTTCTTCAATATATAATAATTCAGTCTTCCTGTGAGTATTAAAGGAAAATGGCGAAATTAAACCTAATTAACTGTGGATAAATCATGACCAAAGTTCCAGTTTTAATAATTTATATCTTTTTTTTATTAAATAAGCACAGGAAACAACTAAAATGTATACCTAAGATGTATTTTGACAAATACAATTGAAACAAAAGTCGAAATAGAATAAAACTAATGAGCTTCAAGTCTAACATTATCACAGGTTTGTTTTTGACAAAGAGATATGCTCTTACACTTCATTAAAAGTATATTTAAATAGTGTTTTCTAGTGATACAAATATGGTAATTAGCTTAATTTCTCGTTTTCTTTGTTACTGTAAAGTTCATGTTATAAAGAGACTTTTCTGGCTTTCAATTTGGCACAATCTCTTATTATTGCATCCATATCAATTTCATTCAGAATGTCATTTTCAATGGCCATCAAAGCTAGTCCATTTAATCGTTCTTGAGATATACTTGATTTCAAATAATTCTTTATTAATTTTAGTTAAACTAGTTCAATACACAACAAATGACAAAAGTGTGTGTCTTAATTTATATGTAATTTGTCCCCGATCAGTGGCAGAACTTTAAAATCAGGTTTCTCCGCAAAAATTCTTTTCAGGGCCCTTTATGCCTATAGAACAATTCAATTCTTTCATGTTTCTTTCTAACATAGACGTTCGAAATCAGGCAGTAACACAATGTAAACACAAGCAATGATGCACCCAAGATTTTTCTTTGGGGTCCGAAGAGTTTTTCGGAATAGCCTACAAAATGCAAATAATTTTGTGCATTTGCCCCCTGAAATTGTGCTAATTGGGAGATCCAGACTCTCAGACTACCTGTTCAGTGTTTTGTCCACACATATTTTAGGGGGCCACTCCCCCAGGGAGAAGATCAAAATAATACGTCTATAATATAATAATAAATAAAAGAGTACCAGCAGTGGCCCTCTGAATACTAAGTGTGCCCCCCAGAAGATTTTTTCTGAATGGAAAACTGCACCTATTAGGGATGCGCACGATACAAGATTTGTGGCTGTCTCGTCTCGAAAATGTGCTGTAAAAGTGATGGCTCGACTCGAAAAATGTATATTTCTCTATTGGAAGAGCCGTGTCTCGACTCGAATTTAGTCTGGAAAATCCTGTCTCGACTCGTCTCGTGCACATCCGTAGCTCCTATGTCGGTACATCCCTGAACACAAGTAACTAATAATCAAAACTCTACTTTGCATTAGAATTATTACTAATTTAAAATATAGCTCCATCTAAATTTATTAGCAGAAAATGGATTAATAATTATTGTGGAGTGGAGTGGATTTTAGTTTAGCGTCCCGTTCAGCAGCGAGGCTATATGAGACGTGGACCTACTGATTAACGTGGAATCCGAACCACATGAGCTCCCGCCGGGAATCGAACCCGGGTCTCCCACGCCAAAGGCGCGTACGCTAATAATTATTGTTATCTGTCATAATAAAACGAGCATCTGTATACGCTGCTGTGATTGAAAGTGAGAGTACTGAAAATAATACTTGTCATCCAAATGACCTTTCGTCGCTTTCGATTTTATCCTTTCAAGTTTTATACTTATATGCCACGGGAAAACTAATTGTATTCAAACAAATTTTGAAATACATGAAATTTAATTCAGACCCGTAACCGAAATGACCGTATCGTTCCATTTTAATTCAACAATTAAATTACTGTAATCAGGTAAAATAAATTTACAGAGTCAAAAGAATGTCGACCTGCAAATTCTTTCGTTAACAGTGACTGATATTGACAACTCCCCACCTCAATATTTGTATGATTTTGTCCAGCACTCGAAAGAAACTTTTTCGATTCCCGGCGGGAGCTCATGTGGTTCGAATTCCACGTTAATCAGTAGGTCCACGTCTCATATAGCCTCGCTGCTGAAAGGGACGCTAAACTAAAATCAACTCAACTCGAAAGAAACTTTTTAGAGCCTTCGGTTGCCTCTTATCTTCTTTCACGTTTTGTAGCTTTCTTTTACTATAAAATGCTCACTTGGTTTTATATCGTTGGTCGAGTAATGAATGAAATGGTGGAATGAAAAAAGTGGGAGGAAACGGGAGAACCCCGAGAAAACCCACGCATACGGTGTTTGTCCACCACAAAGTTCACTTGGCGGGGGCTGGGATCGAACCCGTGACCCCAAGCACCAGAGGTGAACGCTCTACCACTGATTCGTTAACTTGGTAGAAGTATATGAAGAAATCACTAACAGAAAATAGCTGAAACCATCTCAGCAACCTCGAAACTATGAACTCTACATGAACATCGGTTGTCTTTTTCGATCATTTTATATGTTACTCCCTTCCAAGGTCGCATGGTGTCTTGCCCCTTATCCCAATGCATGAAAAGCAAATGATATTTTCGCAAACAGCCAGGGGCAGGGAAGGAGTAACAGAACGCACACAACTCGCTGTATAGCTTTAGGGCAAATACCTAAAGGCACAAGCAATAGGCCACTTGACCAAGAGCAATGTTGCCAAGCATAAGACAAGATAAGCCCACGCTCAGCCTGTTCGACACAAAATCACTGACCCTTCGAACAAGATAATATTGTCGAGCTCTCAGAGTCAGGTTTTAATTGCATTTGTGTTGAAGTACGTTTTCTTTGGTTTTTAAACATTTGATGAATTTCTTACACACTGTTGTGTATGATATTTTCTATGTGGAATATTATTGTATATTTTGTACTGTACACGTTGTGTAAATAGAACTCATCTGTATTTCTTACATTGACTTTGCAAACTTTAGCAATGCCCTCATGCGCTGTGTACGGCTTTAAAATGAACACACGAAATAGAAAAGTTGGTGAGGAGAATGTTAAGTTCCGTTCATTTCCAAAGCAGGGAGATATACAGCAATTGTAAAGCAATAGGGGTGTAATTTTGTCATCTGTGGTTGGACCCAAAAAGCCGTAGATCCACGCTACTTATGCCCTTAGCAAAGCTGAGCTGATTTTGAGTTTAACGTTCCGTTCAGCAGCGAGGCTATATGAGACGTAGATCTACTGATTAACGTGGAATCCGAATCACATGAGCTCCCACCGGGAATCAAACCTGGGTCTCCCACGCCAAACGCGCGTACGCTAAGCTTGTGCCCTTAGTTTTATGAATTTTACCAAATTAATGAATATCTACATATTTTAACACAGTATATGAGTTCTTTGCTATACTGCTTCTGTAATAATATTTTTGTCATTAATTTGCTTATTATGTATCTTTCTATATAAAATAACAAGTTCTGGCTGGCTGATTGATCAACGCTAGGCCAAACCGCTTAAGCTAGAAACTTGAAGTTTAGAAAGGGCATATGATTTGTAATGTAAGGTCCCACTAAAAGAAGAATATTTGGAAATTTGAAGGGAAAAGGGAGAAAGAGGAGTGGCAATTAACTTAAAATGCCCATACCTTGGAATCTTTGAGTGTTAACGACATGAAATTTGGTATATGGACTTCTCATTTAAAATAATTAGATATGTATGTAAGCGCTTTTATGATATTTGCCCTAGAAAGGAAGAAAATAGGGTAACGTTACAATTGTTATAATTGGATAGTCATAACTCAAAAATCGTTAAGGTTATTGACATGAAAATTGGTTGAGTTGATTTTGAGTTTAACGTCCCATTCAGCAGCGAAGCTATATGAAACGTGAACCTACTGATTAACGCGGAATTCGAAATACATGAGCTCCCACCGGGAATGAAAATTGGTGTTTAGGTTTTGCAAGTAAAACAATTAAAGACATGTTTCTGCGTTTTTCATTTTTCCTTAGAAAAAAAAGGTTTAAATTGTAATTGGTAAAATAGAATGACCATATTCCAAAATCCCTTAAGAGTAGAAACATCTTGATTAAAGATGTATTTCAGTTTTTTGATATTACGGTTAGAAGAAAAACAGCAGGAAGACAAAGTTGGGGGTTGAAATTGTTAGAATAAGATATGCCATATCTCGAAACCACTTAAGATCAGAGATCTTAGGGATATGAGAAGTGAGAGGCCGGAGAAAGAGCAAATGCAAGCGTCTGGGGGCGGACTCCCCGCCTAGCCGAAAGCAAGTTATGCAATTAAAAAATTTGCATCAGTTAAACTTTACACGGTGGTTTCTGGGTGTTGGTTTTTGAAGCTCCAAGTTAATCACATAACTTCAATTTACATGTGTTTATTTTCTAAAATTCAGCAGTTGTTTATAAGTGGGTATTTTGGACTCAAATTTTACATTTAAATTCATATGTTTTTTCGTTATTTATATCTGGTATCAACTTATTTTCTTTATCAGAAAGATAGAAGATAATTTATTAGAATATTTTCATAGTTGAGGCTTTTGTTATACAGTAATGTCAATCTTAAGCACTCTCCTTTAATATGTCACATTAGGGTGGGCCAAAATATAAAACGAACAGTAGCCGATTGTCCACAAGGTTTATTTTATTCCTTGTGATGTATACAAATAACCAACGAAATTTCAGTACAATTAAGTCATATTTACAGGTCGCTTCATTTTTGCCTTGTTTTAGTTATTGTAGGATTAAAAGTGGATCTGAAAAGGCTGTCCCGCGTGCCTATTTTTGCCATTTGTAATATTTTAGGAAGTAGGAAATGCCATGTATATTTTTTGAAGTGAGGCTAACGGCGTCCCTCCATTCCCCCTCAGTTTTACCCCTGATTTGATGCCAAAACTTTTAGAAAAATGTCACTATTTGTATCCTCAATTTAAAAAACGCTTTCTTCAGTGGAGTGGAAACATTTTTAAGATGGTTTTCGACCAATCGAAGAATAAACTGTTTCTGTTCCTAGTCTTTTGTCAAGGCTTCATTATACTTTTAGATGAGACTGATACCTCTTTCAGCTACATTATTCACCACAGCCATTTATTTTGATAATTCACAAAATTCTTGAAAAAAAAAAAAGCATTATCTCGCCAGCGTTGTAGTGTTTGTTTGAGGAAAGATTGAGTGTTCTTGCTGTTACTAGATCCTCCAAATTAAGTTCTTCGGGTTTCTTTGTCAACTTAAGGGGATGATCTATCTTTTCTCGGCACAAAAATTTTTATATTGGACCTTATGGGGAGAACATGGCTACCGAATTTCCTCAGTTTCTAAGGAACTAGGTATCTCTAATGGAAAAGAAAAATTTTGCAGCATTCTACAGAAGTTTATTAACGGGTTGAAATACTTAAATTGTATATTTGTCTGTTAGTTTAGCAGAAATAAATTATTAAAAAATAAATAAATTAGTTTCTTTTTATACAAATTAAAATATGTCTAACTTTGGAACCAATTATGGTAGAAAGATCAACTTTTTTTTGTTTTATTACTTGAGAAGAAACGACTCTAATAGTTTTAATCACAACCATATCTGATACGCCAATTAAAAAATAGTATTTTAATATAAGTATTAAAGTCCACCTGTCAAGAAGTTTGACGAGGGTAAGGCATCCGCGCCCACCCTTTTCTTTTGTTTTCGTCCCGCGAGATATGAAGGGAAGGATCTTCACAAATCTCTTTCAGCTATGTACACAGACCGTTTGCACAGCAGGTGTCAATGCGAATGTAAACATCATGTCCTCACGTTCAATAGCCCAAGTTCGGCCACTTTCTCTCTCTCTTTTTTTTTCTCTCTTCCGAGGAGGTGTTTCTACCCTGTAAGAAAATTATAGATATGTAGAGAAAATGGTAATCAATTATTTCTGAGAGCCAGATGATAGACAAGCATTCTAAAATGCCTTCGAATTCCAAAAATGTATCGACCATAACTTTACCATCTGGTTATTTTCAGGAGGCAAAAGTTATATTATTATTATTATTATTATTATTATTATTATTATTATTATTATTATTATTATTATTATTATTATTATTATTATTATTATTTGAAGTTAGATTGCAAAGCCACAAAGATACAAATGGCTCCATTGGCTAAACATACACATAGCTGCCCCCATTCAGAACATTCCTTTGTGCGTTAGAAAACATGCTATAACAATGCGCCCCTCGCAAAAAGTCTAATTCAACTCTTATTGACCTCAGTAGCGCTTACTAATAGCGTAAATGCTATAAATCAGGCATTTGCAAGTAGGAACAGGGATTGGCCGAATCACAGAAATCTTACTGTCGTCACGGGCTGTAAAAGGTAATATATGACATTTTCACAAGAAATAATTATCGGACCTACCGTAGTCGGGTCAAGACTCCACTTAGGAACTAACAGGTGCACTATCCAAAAATACATGTTTCAGAATCCTAAGGTACTCACGCAACAATTTTTTATAGAGGGGCTTTAGCTACGGGCATATAATTTGAAGTAGTCACCAACTACCTCTATAAAAATCATTGCGGAAGTATATCGCAGGATTCTGAAATTTTGAGTTGGTCTATACTTTTTGTCACGACTAGCTATATACCGTTTATATGCTAGTCAGTGGCGGATCCAGGGGGCAATCGCCCCCTTCCCCAGAAGAGGAAACTTTCTTATTTTATATATATAAATAAAACCCATCCCAGAGTTTAGAGCTCTTAAAAGTATCTGTAAGTAGCAGTATTACAACCCCCCCCAGAAGTCCGTCCTGGATCCGCCCCTGATGCTAGTTTAATACTCTACGTTGAAATGTATCATAACTCTGTCATTTGAAGGAAAAAAAAAGGAAGGAGAGCTGTTGTGCAACATAACATGGTGTTGACATACTCAACCAAAACGACCAGAATGCTTCATTCGGGTAGGTTCAAGACGATTCTTAGTGCACGTACGGACACAACAGCTGTAAATTCCTGGATATTGTAGAGAGTTGTCACAGGAAAACATAAGAGTAGAAGAACCTCTATTTTGAATTTGGTGGAGAAGATAATAGAGCAGAAACCTAGAGCTGCAGGTCCTTCAAGAAACTCAAGAATGTAAAAGAGAGGAGACCCTAAAAGAGAAACCTCAAACTAATTTCGTGATCAAAGGTTTGCAGTGCTATCCTAGAAATGTTGGACATTACAAGTGTCAATAGTTGAGTAATTGTGTTAGAATCATGTACAATAGTCTATTACAGAAAAAAGTCGATAGAAGATATTCAAAGAATTCTTGTAATTTGTCAACATTATTTTCAAAGACGTAGCCTTCAATGTGAATGCATTACTAGAAAATAAAGATTATACGGGGGGACAGTCAAAAAGTTCCTGGAATAATATTGTAGCTATTTATTACCACGTACAATAGTCTATTATAGTCTGCATATATATATATATATATATATATATATATATATATATATATATATATATATATATATATGTTTGTATGTATGTATGTGTGTGTCGTGGATGAATAGTTACGCTCATCCCTTATAATCAAGGAGTCCCTTGTTTGATTCCCGATGGAGACACAAGTGGTTCGGATCCTACGTTAAGCTGTAGGTCCCACCCATAGGACGTCATCATTCTGAAAGTATGTTCTTTTCTGCGTATCCTGCTTCTTGTTTCAACTCTTTAGGATAAATCGAGACTAACTGACAGTGCGTAGTCTTAGCGGGGTAAGCGCGGAAAACGAAAAAGTCAAAGAAAACAGGGCTTTGCTCCCTTCTCCTCATATAACAATGCACAGTATGGACACCGTTCCAAATGGGTCTTATAGGAGTTATCATGGCAACATTTTTGTATAAGACAATTGGTGTGTTTTGTCTGCATGGTTGTCTGGGGACAAAAAGGGCAAACATGTTTTTCAATAAATAAATAAATAAATAAATAAATAAATAAATAAATAAATAAATAAAAGAAAACGTGCATTTTTCAATTCCCATATCCTCGTCATAAGAAGGCACTTAGCGCAACGAGCCTAAAATTTAAATGCTTTGAAAGTTTGTTCTTTTTTGCGTATCCTGCTTCTTGTTTCAACTCCCTAGGACAGTGATGATTTCAGGAGTGATTCTGGGGGGAAATTCTCCCAAGAGCTACGAAATTCACCCTCGGGTGCTTGAGATCTTCGCAGAAATTTCTGTGGAGCACGCAATTTTTTGTCGCTTTCCCCCTCTGTGCATGGTGCCTCCGGAGGAAATGATCTGAAATTAACACTGCTATAGGATAATTAGAGATTGGCTTACAGTGCTTAGTCTTAGCGAAGTAAGCACGAGAAACCAGAAATATCACAAAAAACAGGGCTTTTGCTCCGCTGTTCCCCCGTAAAAATGCACGGTTTACACACAATACAGATTGGATCTAACAGGGCTATTTAGAGAACGTCTTATAGAGCATTTGGTGTGCAGTGTTGTCTGCGGACAAGGAGGCAGTGATTTTCATTAAAAAATGGAGTATTTTAAATTTCCCTCGCCCCCTCAGGAGACGCTTCTTCAATGAGACCGTATCCTGCCTTTTTCTCCCATTCTCTAGGTCAATTAGGACTGACAGGCATTTAAATAAGTCCATTATTTGGTTGCCTAGTAATTAGCCATCATATTGGCTGCCATATTGGATTTAGACAAATGTTCTCTCATGTTACCATGTAAAATATGTCTTGTCGTGATGAAAGCTACCAGAAAAAGTAGGTTTCGCTTAGTCCTGAGGAAGTACGCTACATCCTAAAGTAATGCGTGCATATACGCATTTGTAACTTTGTACAGTTAATCGTTAGACAACAGTGTTGCCAGGTTGTAAGGTTTCTAAGTGGCAATAAATAATGCCATATTCATCGGCCTCAAAAACCTATACTTTGACACCAAAATTATCTTTCTAAGTGCCTTGGTTCACGATCTCTCTCTTTATATATATATATATATATATATATATATATATATATATATATATATATATATATATATAAAGAGAGAGAGAGAGAGAGAGAGATTTACGTAGGGCGGCGGCCATGGAAAATGACGGCTACCAGGAAAACACCTCAAATTTGAAATATATTCCCAAGACATTATATTTTTTTTTATGAACACCTGTATATGGGGGCCAGGACTTTACATTGTCGGAATCCTGTGGGGGCACCCCTCTGCCCCCTTTCCTTCGCCACTACTGTATGCTATAATATTTGTCCGGAAGGGGTAAAAATTCCAAAATAACAGCGTTTTCTGATATATACTGTTCTTCCCACGCACTCTAGAATGCATCTTGATGAACTTCCAGAGGTAACGGGAAAAAGAGGATACTTCACACCACATCGTCCAGTCTCTTAGTATGGAACCATTGAGGGAGACAAACTCTATCAAGCTAACAGTATTTGACAGCTGACAGGTAATCTCAGAAACTGGTCGAGAACCTGTTTTATTCAGCCATCCACCCCCTCCATTTCACCAACCCCCACCCTTTCCGCGGCCAAGCTTAGAGTGGGGCGTGACTTACCCTCGTCAAACTTTGACAGGTGGACTTTAATACTTATATTAAAATACTATTTTTTAATTGGCGTATCAGATATGGTTGTGATTAAAACTATTAGAGTCGTTTCTTCTCAAGGAATAAAACAAAAAAAAGTTGATCTTTCTACCATAATTGGTTCCAAAGTTAGACATATTTTAATTTGTATAAAAAGAAACTAATTTATTTATTTTTTAATAATTTATTTCTGCTAAACTAGCAGACAAATATACAATTTAAGTATTTCAACCCGTTAATAAACTTCTGTAGAATGCTGCAAAATTTTTCTTTTCCATTAGAGATACCTAGTTCCTTAGAAACTGAGGAAATTCGGTAGCCATGTTCTCCCCATAAGGTCCAATATAAAAATTTTTGTGCCGAGAAAAGGTAGATCATCCCGTTAAGTCGTAGTGGAATGTTTGGTTATGCTGGCCGCTGCAGGCTTTGGACCATCTTTTCCTTTGTTTCTTCTGATACTCTCTCATAAAAAAAAAATAAAGCTAATTCTGATAAAAGTGCAGACAAAAACTAGAGATATCTTCAAAATGCTGCACATGCACTACTAGAAATGCAGTCCTCTGAGTAAGTTTTCAAAACTGACATAAAGTTAGTCATTGAGAGGGGTTTGGTTGACAAGGGAAGCTTCATTCCACTTTTTCACATAAACAAGGCTGACAAACAGCGCTAAACATGTGATAATTTTACTTTCGCGCAGTCATCCTAAATTGAGACTTAAAAAAAAATCAATGCTTAAATGCCTTTCCCCATCCATCTAGCGTGATGTTTTGGGTCTCGAGCTCGAAATGACTGATTGTCGTTGCATCCACCAAGAAATATGAGAAATAAACGCAAAAGTTCCTTATAATCATCTCTAGGCTTCTTGGCTTAAGGAGCACTTGGTAAATATTTTAACATCTGATATGTTTGTGCATCAATGGATTTTGTGCATAGCATCTGTGCATCACTGGACTCTCAAATAGGTCGTCAGTTGTCTTTGTAAATCATCCTGATTTACTGATGACCACTGTTTATGAAATTGTTTGAACGATGAAGTTGATAGACCTTCTGCCGGACTAAACAAACATTTGAAGATACTAGAGAGGGGCCGTGGTGTGTCAGTAGTAGAGCGTTCACCTCTGGTGCATGGGGTCCCGGGTTCAAATTCTGTCCCCGCCAAGTGAACTTTGTGGTGGACAAATGCCGTGTGCGTTGATTTCCTCGGGGTTTTTCCGTTTCCTCATACTTTCTTCATTCCACCATTTCATTCATTTCTCAACATCACCATCTCCTTTAGCCTAGCCGGCATAACCGTGGGACGTACAACTCAAAAATTTCATTTTATTTTTTAAGACACTAGAGAGGACTACCTCCATAACATGATGACACCATCTAATGATCACAATGAAAGCTACGAACTTATCCGGCTATCCGGCTATTAGCACAGCAACTGTGTTAAATTACATTGTAGTCTTGACGCCTATAATATAGTATACATGAATATAATACCCATTAGGAACCTAATATTTTTCTAGTGCATCATATATTTACCTTAAATTTACGAATGAACGAGTATATACGGTGAAGGGTATACGCTATATTTTTGAGAACGGTCCAGCGTATACCTCAGAAAACTTCTAGCGTTAGTTCATTGGTAATACTACATAAACAAAAAGATTTAAAATGGAGCGACCTGTAAATATTAAGCAACAGAACTGAAATTAAGCAAGTAAATAGGTTATGGCTAGAGGAAAAAATAAGCCTTGTGGACTATTATTTTGAACAAGCTGAATTTTTGCATTTGATTTTGGACCACCCTAATGTTACATGTATCGTTTAAAAAAAATAATCCTATTCTTTCTAAAATTATTTATGTAGATCAAACAAGGAACAGAAAAGAAGTAAAATTCGTCCTTATCCGTTTGTATTTCAGCTGCTATTTGTTCCTTTCGTTTTGTAGAAAAATCAAAGTACAGAATTGTGCAGGAAAATTGCTTTTGAGAAAGGAATTAAATGAAGATTGTTTAGAAAATTGAAAGGGAATCACTTGCGGTATCGGCATTTGTGATACTGCAACAATTGCGGTACTTCGGGTATTGACTTTTGTGGTATTGGGACATTTGCGGTACTATTTGAAATAATTTCTTATTCTCTTTGCTAAGAGAAAATATTTTCGAGTGTTCAGTTACAGGATAAGCACGCAGTATCAACTGCTACACAACGACCAAATTTTATAACATTGGTGTAGCTAGCACTTTGTTTTAGGGGAAAATAACATGACTGTTTTAGGGGACTCGGGTTTTTGCATACTAAAAGCAGAATAAAAATCTTTCAGAATATGAAACCATTATTAACTCACATACATACATACAAACTTTTTTCAGAACACTAAGAACATGTAAACTCAAATATAAGGATCAATTATACAGAAAAGTGAAAAGAAAAACATTTACTAGGATACATGGTAGACACATCCGAAAGATGTAAACAAATGCTTGTTTGTGATTGGCCAAAACTGGAAAATGTAAACAAATTCTTATCTCTCATTGGTCAGATGCCTGTCCATAATATTTAAAGGAAACTTCTAGAAATGTTTATATTTTTGTTTTCTTTCATAGCTTTCATTAACACTTTTCCAAGAACTACAGATAATTATGATGGATAGATTGAGACAACCTACAATCACAATAATAAAAACAATAAACAACGTAGCCTCTATTCTGGAAGAAACAATAATTACTCCAACTTTTGAATGTGTACCATTTTCCTCAAGAATTTCTTGACATCTTTTGAGGATACATAATCAGTTAATACTTTTTCTATTCTTCCGTCCAATTCTATGTACGCTTGTTGTCTACGTTTCCCTTCAATGTTTAAAGGTCTTCTTTGATACAGCTAGCTGCTGTACACAGCCTCATTTTTTAGATACTTCTAAACAACACACTTAGGAGTTGATTTACTTATTAATGATTTGATTCTGTAATTCCACCTTCAACAGCATTATTCGTTCTGTGCTCTTGATTCGAGTAGTTTCAGGTGAATATGTCAATACCAGTATTATTTAACCGGCATTATTTCTTAATCACTGTTCTGCAAGATAATCTAAAAACCTAAAGTCTTTCGTGATGTGATGCATCTTCGATAATGGAAAGCCACCCAATAGCAATATCATCTACAGGGAGAAATGGTAGGGCAAAAGAAATTCTGAGGCGGAGCCTCATCTCTGGAACTGATTTATAGTTGAGCCCTAATTCATGAACCTTCCTCCACAAGCACTGATTAAAATGGAACTTACACCAAGTAATGTGCGTTTCCTGGAACAGTGTTCTTCGAGATGTTATTGCTTTTTGCTCGAAACGTAATTTGCTTAATTTCGGATTCCAATCATAATATTAACCTTCACCAAACTGAAAAACTCTGATATCTCTTACTATCTCTTGCTGGTAAAAGGACGAAGATCCAAGGGACAATATTTGTTTCCTTCAAGATATGTTCCCGTTCTGGAAATTTCAATATTGTCTGTACTGAAAACCCTGATGAGAAACGCATGGTTTCTTAGATGCTTCGATTATTGTGATAGTTTCCATTAAGCAGCCCGCGTGATCTCCTCTTATATATTCATGACCTAGTAAAATCAGCCAAACAGAATGAATCACATATATTATTCTGTTGCATCTGCATACCCAACCTCTTTATTAATGTATTCATTCTAATTTAGATTAACGGGTCTGAAACGGATGATTTCGGCGCACGTTCCACGGTGTGTATCGCAAATGTCCTACTGTTTAAGGGAAAATTTTGAACAGTACCGCAAATATCCCAGAAAAACTGGTGTTCTGGTTTTACCGCAAATGTCCTGATACCTAGAAAACTAATGAGTTCAAGCAATGACCATCCGGATTCTCTAAGATTTAAGTACAGATAAGAGGGTATATAATGGAAAAGCATTCTACGTAAAAATATTGAAGCCATTGAAGAACCTTATACACAGCAGGGAACAGTAACATCTGCATTAATTGAAGATATATATACTTGAGAAACTCGGCACTACATGATGAATTATTTACAACAGTACCAGTGTTGTCAACGGCTTGAGCGGATAGGATCACGGCTCAGTAACCACCGAGCCGAGCCGAAAAGTGAGCCAAGGAAAGAACATCATTAGAAAATTAACAGGCATCATAAAAAAATGAATTTGTTAGCAAGTGTGAACCGGAGGTTTTAATATTTTATCCCATTTAGAACATACATAAGTATAAATTAACTAAACAAGCAACTGAGAAGTTCTTCCTCCGAAAGAACATTTTACAAGCAAATGAAGAAAGTGATGAAGTGAGAAAATTAAAAGTTCTGGAAAGAAATTCTGATTGACAAACGCAACTGGATTAGGCCAACTGGGGATACAACTTAAGGAACAAAAATAAAAATGAAATCTTTGAGTTTTACGTCCGACGGTTATGCTAAAGGGGGTGGTTATGATGAGTAATGAACGAAGTGGGAGAACCCCGAGGAAACCCACGCACACGGTGTTTGTCCACCACAAAGTTCACTTGAAGGGGGCTGAGATCGAACCCGGAACCCCAAGCACCAGAGGTGAACGCTCTACCACTGAGCCACCGGGGTCCTTAAGGAAAAGGAAAGACAAGCGCACCACAGACAATAACTCTAGAGTTGTGGGGAAAGTTGTCCAAATAGACTTTTCTTTTTATTTACATTTAAAAAGAAATAAAATATATTTCCATGACGGAATAAAATTCCACTAATATAATAGACATCTAAATTAGAAATAGCAAAAGACAGCTGAAAGTAAGGAGAAAACAGTAATTTCACATCAGGTTCCAAAGAGAATACACAACAGCAAGCGAGTAAGCAGACAACAGCGTTACTTCTCCTGTGGTTCTGTCCCGAGCGAGTGTCAAAGGTGACGTCATTGCACGAGTAGGCCAGAAACGCGTTCAGTGATGAACTTACCAAGGCAGTAACTACTGTATTTACTCCACGGAGTCCGACACTCTATAAAGTGCCTTTTATCTATACAGGATTATGCGCGATCAACATTATAACTGTTACATTTTTCATTCTCTGTTGCAAGAAAATAATTGACATACGGATAGGACCTGTACTTAAACGAAAAATTACATAAACGGTCTGGTAGTTTTAGATAGAACGATCCGTCAACTGGAGGTGGGGTAAGTTCTCAAACATTTAAATATACGACGTCTTATGTAGGTGCACTACGCAACCAGTTACTAGACAACAAGCCCCGAAGTAGGACTGGTATCAAAACGAGACAATACGAGACTACTTACAGTATTAGTCCCCTTTCAATCGACAAATAGCTATCTCAGTCTCGTCTCGATAGTTCCGAAGTAAATTGTGTGAAATTATTGCACACTAAATTCGACAGTAGATAAATAAAATATACCTTTAAAAGTTCTCCCTATTACTTCAGAATATATCCTGGATGCACCATTTTCTACTAGATAAAGTATGAATTAGCAATTCATATACAATATTCAAAAATGCATATGTCTATTTCCATTAAATATAACCATTAGATATATTTGAGATTAGTTTTCCCAGTAGAATACGTATTTGAATCGGAATGAAACAGTACGAATCCATTTCCAGCAGGAGCAACTGAATAAACTTGCCGCTAACGAAGAATAAAGCCTTGGGCTTTCTTGGTATCGGGAGTGTCATTATTCACTTCAGCGACCCCGAAAACTATTGAATAGACACTCATATCTTTCAATTACGAATTTTTAGGACGTCGAAAGCTTTGGATTTAACATTAATATCGTTCATTTTCGATTATTTTTATATGTTCCTGTGTCTCCCATAATAGAACTAGAGGTGATACGGGTTTCGATTCCCGTCAGGAGTCGTGTGGTTCGGGTTCCACGTTAAGTCGTAGATGCACGTCTTGTATAGAGTAGTAGCTGAAAGACACGCTGAACTCTATATCACCTCACCTCGTGAGATATTCTACGTTTGCATAATTTCTAAACCACTTTTCTTTCTTTCAATCTCCTCCTTCCTCTTAGGACACGCATAGGTTCAAACCGAAACATTCTTCACGGTTGGAGGACGCAAGGCTACTGTACTATACTGTACAACCCTTATGGGACTAGGTGGTGAGTTGCGCAGTTTGAGTAGCACGCACGAATAAACCACGCTTACATTTATTATGTATAATTAATAAAATCTCATATTAGGACTTACTCTGCACGTCAAACTTTTAACATATGCGACTTTTTAAATTCTGATCTTCTTCTTCTGCTTTCTTCTTCTTCTTCTTCTTCTTCTTCTTCTTATTATTATTATTATTATTATTATTATTATTATTATTATTATTATTATTATTATTATTATTATTATTGCAATAGCTATATGAAGCAATTATCTCGGCAAACTTGGTTAATACACACCATTCAGCAACCAGTAGTTGTAGAAATCAAGCTTTTCCAGCAGAAGTTGTTAGCTCAATCGGTAGAGCGCTGAGCCATGGATTCAAGGGTTGCGAGTTTGAATCTAGTCTAAGTCAAAAGATTTTTTACTTATATAATTCTTGAAATGGAAATGTTTCTCTCTTCACCTTTATCTCGTAAATCTGAATAGGGATCTTTGGATGTGAAAGAAAAAGTATACTAGAATATAAGAAAAGAGAGGTAAATTACATGATACCCTTTGCAATTTTTAACTATATTTTCACCTATCTAGGACGTTTCTAAAAAGTTCAGGCTTCTAGAGCTTCTTTTCGCCCTCTTATGTGACCTTTAACTAATTTCTACAGTTACTTAGTGAATCACATATACATATATTACAGATGTCGTATCTCTTTCTCTTCTCTCTACATCATGTCTGGAGATGAATGTTTTGACAATAGGTTACAAACACGATTTTAAAAAAAATAATACGATCTGCGATATCAGTGATACATATTGTGGTGTTTAACTTAACATATAAAACAATAAATAGAAAAACTGAGAATACGAATCTTTTCGTGCACTGATGCTTCAATAACAGTGAACTGATGCTTCAAATCTGTGTCTTTACTCCCTTCACCTATGTTAATTCCCTAGTCAAAATAAAAACTCTTCAAAATTAATCACAAATTCTTATACAACCATCCCTTCCTTGGAGTACTGCGCGGTCACATACCCGTCACTGCGATGTAAAGGCACTTATGGCGACGAGGATACCATGAAAAACGCGTATGGTACAAAAGTTACCATAAGATCCCCAAAGGGTTAAAGAAAAATTAACGTTAGGTATGCGCACGAGACAAGATTTGTGGCTGTCTCGTCTTCAAAATGTGCTATAAATGTGGTCTCGACTCGAAAAATGTATATTTCTCTATTGGAAGAGCCGTGTCTCGACTCGAATTTTGTCAGGAAAATCCTGTATCGACTCGTCCCGTTTGCATCCCTAATTAAAGTTTTAGGTTTAATCGTAGTTTTTGGACTATCTAACATTAACCGTACCGTGTTCTGCAGGCGCACTTTGAGGGATCCAAGTTTTGGGAAAAAGAAGTGTCCAATACTAGAAGCTATTACATTTATGTAGTATTGAAAGGGTATTATTCTGCACCCAACAAGACGATAAGTAATTGTAAAATACTTTCACCTATAGGTATATTCAGAAAAAAAAAAGAACTAGATTGTTTTAATAAGAGAAATGACACACATGAATTGTAAGATCAAATTTTCATGCTACATCAATCATTTCCCTGTTAAACCATTATAGTTTTATTGAGAAAGTGTACAAATGTATATTTGAGTTAAGAAGTTCTTTTCTTGGGGAGTCCGGACCTGGTTTACTCTTGCACCAGTCGGGGCGTCCCTACTGTATTGTCGTACTGCCGGTGTCCTGTGATACTAAAGAGCTTCATGACATTACAGTACAGGATCAGTTTTAGCTTAATAAGTGGTGAGGTGGTCGTAGAGGATCATTTTACACGATTTGAAAAAATCCCACTTTTTTTTTGAAAACTACGCGTGAGGTTTTGAGCTCATCTACATCATCCTGTTGAGCTCAATATGATAGATTGGTTCCATAGATTAGTATCTCTCTCATTATTGGGAAATTATTTTCCCGTTAAATGCTAACAATATTGTAAAACAGGCCCGCAACCAGAGGAGGGCTATGGAGCCCTGGCCCCCATAAACTTTGGTGGCCTCTCCAGACCTTAACACAAAATGTTATTATTAATACAAAAAAAACACAATTTAGCTGTTGATAAGAGAATGTTTAATGACTTGCCCCCCTCTAACATATCATGGCCCCCACAAACCTCTGTGACTTGGTTGGGGTACTATTGTAGAACTCCCATTCTTTTCTAAGTAAAATATTTTTGAAGTCCCAAGGCAGTGTGATAGCCCAATCTTGCCCACAACTCTTAAATAAACCTCAATATACATAAGAAATATGTGAATCTTTTGCCATTTAATTGTGATATCAGCGCTAAAAAGTATGATCGGTATAGTACAAAATAAGTAATATTCACAATATATAATATCTATAACTAGCAGAATGCCCGTTCTTCGTACGGGAAGAATAAGTTTCATTTTGGACATAAAGGGCACGAAAACTGTCACCATCAACTTAGAGACCAAAAAAACTATGCGTTCAACACTAATGTCGTTCAACACTAATGTCGAAGCAGCTTCGGAAGTGTTACTAATCATCTCAGTGATCCCAGAAACTATGAATTCGATACTGATATCGGTCATTTTTGATCATATATATGTCCCCTTCCTCCTCCCCTAAGTTCCACCGTCAAAGTAAAATGATAAAAATCCTCCCAGGCCAGAATCTTACGTATGTTGAAAATTTGATCGAGATTGTTTGTGTGGTTCAAGAGTTATTAAGTAACAAACAGTGTCACTTTCATTTATGTGTGTATATTATATACGCGGTGTCCACATGAAACCTCCGTGATTAAAAATATTAATTGCATGGAAACTATTAGGGCCTGAGAATAACGGTTTGCGGCATCTTGAAGAGCAACTTAAGCAGTGTTTTGTTGTTGATTGTTAACTGTTGTTATTTGTTGCAGGTGTTCATGACCAAAGATGGCAACAACACAACAGAGAGAGCAGTGTGTGCTATGTTTGACTGAGACTAAATCACCAATTTCCGTGCAAAGGAACTTCAGATGAAACTATCAACGAGACCCACGAAACATCGAGACCATTAAAACATCGTTTAACAAGTTTTAGCTACGAGGAGTGTCAACCGACAGCCTGGCTCGGACAAAGCACGAACGTCTGAGGAAACTGTGGATGAGGTCAGGGAGGCCTTCACAAAAGCCCAACAAAGTCAGTTCGCAGAGCGTCACACGAGCTGAACATCCCATGTTCAACGGTCCATAAGGTGCTCCATAAAAGACTGCGTTTGTATGCATATAAGGTGCAAATCGTTCAGGCGCTACCCCGATGATCTACCGAAACGAACCAGGTTTGCAATGGAGATTCTGGAACGGATCGAGGATGATCCCGATTTCTTGGGGAGGGTGATTTTCAGTGATGAGGCAACCTCCCACACATCAGGCAAGGTGAATCGTCACAATATGAGCATTGGGTTCCGAACCCCCATACGTTGTTCGTGAATATGTCAGAGATAGCGACAAAGGGAATGTGAGGTGTGTTTTGGGACGAGACAGAATTATCGGACCATTTTTCTTCATGGAACACACAAAAATAGGCCCCGTTTATCGGGACATGCTTGAACACTTTGCTTTTCTACAGCTACTCCCTTTACAACCAAACGTGAACAGGATAGTGCCCCACCGTACTGGTGTTTAGATGTCCGTAGGGCTTTAGACCGAACGTTTACACAGCTATGGATTGGACGCGATGAACACATTCCTTGGCCACCGTGATCTCCCGACATAACCCTTATGGATTTCTTCTTATGGGGCTATGTCAAAGATAGAATCTACGCCACATCTGTACGGGATATTCCTGCTCTTCGTCACAAAATTGAAGAAGCCATCAACTCGGTCACACCGGATATGCTACACAACACATGGCGGGAGATAGAATATCGACTGGACATTCTGAGAGCTACTAACGGGGCCCACATAGAAGTGCATATATAACTGAGTTGCTCTTCAAGATGACGCAAACCGTTATTCTCTAGCACTAATAGTTTCCATGTAATTAATATTTGTAATAAGCGAGGTTTCATGTGGACACGCTGTGTGTATACATATAGTAACATTGTAAATACCTCGCTTGGTAAGTGTAATGATTATGCTTTAGTATGTATAACGATTATGAATGTTATTCTTGCTTTGACAGAGCTTGTTTTGTCCTTCCTTGATGGGTTTTATTTATTTTTCGACTTTTGCACTCCTTGCATCAGTTAGTAGTCAACATCGTGAGGAGGATGCCACCACTGATTCTCCTCAATTAATCAACCAATGATTATAAGTGTAAGGTTTTATGAAAGTTCTTTGTAATGTGATGGTTTTGTTTGAATGTAATCAATAGTAGAAGATAGCACTAACATAATTTTAAATTTTAACACAAAGCGTTTCTCCTTAGGATTTTCATGAACGGGATGGAAACTTTGTTAATCAATACGAATTTCAAAAGTTAAAGATCGCGCCCTTTCCTTTTGTCTTTCGTCTGTTTTCAAACAACTTTTTTATACCCCTTCTTTTGAATTTTTTCCAACAATTCTTTTTCCCTCCTTCTCGGTAAGCTTTCTTTTGCCCCTTGAGGATTGTCTTTAGGTTATTCAGGGAGACGAAGGCCGTTACAAACAGCACTAATGAAATCTGGCATTAGCTCCCTAAAAATGGACGCCACTGCCAAGTGCCTTTCAAGGGCTTTTCGGATTAAAAAGGGTTGGCTTGAGAAGGTGGCGGTCGGTACACGAGGTGTGTGAGTGAAGGGTAGTAGTAGTGGTGGTGTTGGTGATGGTCCTAAGAAGAGCCGCCAGAACTGGTCTCTGAGCCTGAGTTTTCCCACATACAAGATTCCAGTACACTCTGCTCACATTTACACTAACACACACTCACAAATTGTACATCTCTCTTTCATTCATGGTGTTCCTTGTTCCCTGTTAAGATCCTCAGGAGAGAAAGAGGTGCGTATTTTCTCACTCCACAGACAGGGCGTTAGATTCTCACGAAGGATCTGCAAGTACTTCAAGAATACCTCTCCATCCTCTTTGCAGCTCAAGTCCTACTACTACCAATTCTCCCGATCCTCTCTCTCTTTTCCCAGGGCACTATCTATACCCCTTCCCAATCTCTCGCTCTCTTTTTCTGTATTTCTCTCTCTCTCTCTCTCTCTCTCTAGCCATCCTTCTGCTTCCTTCAGGCGTGCGCGCATCAAAATCTCCAAATCATTAATTAGCGATTCGGAAGAGCGTGCCAAAGTTTTGAGACGTCGTCGTGGTAGAGTGGAAGGAGAGACCTCTCTTTCTTGTGTAGGTATGTGTATGTGTGTGTGCTTGACGAAAATTCCAGCTGACACTATTACCCGAAGTTTAGTTCTGGACTGATAACCAGTACGACTTGAAGAAATAAGATTTCTTTTATTTAAAAAAAATTGAGCTTCGTGGTAAAAAGATTTGTGTCTTTTTTCTTCTAGATCTTTCCTTACAAATCTACTATTTTCCATTTGAAGATTCTTTTTCCTAAAAATTTTGGAAAAGAAGATTATGAACTTACATATTCATAAAGTTGAGGCCAGCATTGAAGATAAGCTGCTGTCTTTAACTTTCATAATCAAGATCTTCTTACCATAAAATTATGTATATTGTATTGTGTCACGATAACTTTATAATAGAACATTTTTATAAAGAAATATTAATCAATTTCGAAAAAAACCTAAAATGAAAAAAATAAAAAGAAAAAAAGAAAATAAAAGAAATTAAAAGCGCTAAAAAATAAGGAAAGTAATTTTAAAAAGTGCTTATATAAAGGAGAATGTAATTTGAATAGCGCTAAAAGGTTACTATTATCAACAATAAAGTTTTAAGTCTCTACCATGTCAAAGAAATTATTGCCTAATGTAATTTTAAAGTTTCAATAGTAATTTTCTTTGACGTTAGTTTCTTTAGTTGGGCACGAGATTCAATTTTTTTTTTTTGTTGATGATAGTAACATTTTTGCGCTTTTAAAAATTATTTTCCCCTTTGTAAATTTTTAATTTTATTTCTCTTTTTTTTTTAAAAAAAAGTCGTTTAATTTTTTCACCATTTCGTTACCCGATGTCGGCTTACGAAATATATATGAACAAATATTTTTCTTCAAATATCGGTTCACGAGTATTAATACTGTCATACATTGAGAGGATTTATGGTCTAACTGTGAAGATTAACATCAGAAACTGTTTAAAATTACACGTGATACCGCGGAAGCATATACTTTGAAACAACAAATATGACTAATCAAAATCAGTGCATCGATGTTCAAGTTATGCATGAACATATCCTAAACATATCAAAATCGGTGCATCGATGTCAAAGTAATACGTGAACATACAGTGAAAATATCAAAATCGGCGCATCGATATAAAAAATAAATAAATCTATTGTTTTTGCAGAAAGGAAACCAACTCCAAAATCTCAATTTTCAGATATAGATGTTCAATAACTACTCATTTTGTTAGTGGCTTGTGATGACATTATAATGCTCTACTTCAACATTTATATCTCAGATATTAAGAAACAATAATCAATTGTCAGTAGCACAATGGGTAAAATAAATAAATAAATAAATAAATAAATAAATAAAAGGCTTGAAACTTGTGTGTTAAGATTTTCTCCGATTTTCCCAAAACAAGTTATAGCAACTTCACATTAACTTTTAAGACTGGCAAAGTTGGATCCCAAAATGAAATTTTTGGCTACAGCCCTGTTATATCCCTAAGTCTATGTTACTCAGAAGAAGCCAATACTGGGGTTATTGAACCATAGTCACATTTAGTGGTGATATGAAAACTTTGTCAAACTATTGTTTGCAAACTCCCCATAAACTAGTCAAGTCACTTTCAAAAAGCTTTACACTTTACACTGTGAAAGTGAATTCTGTTGTCAAGGACTAGAACTAGAATCTTACAACCGTCTGTAGCCCAACTATGCTGTCGAAATCACTTTGGATGAAAGAACAGGTGCAAGTCGCTGGCGTGAGCGCGAGGTCACGTAGATTGCCGGTGTTTGGTCCCCGGTTATAATGTGATCGAAGAACAGGTCACATTCCTGATGTTAACGCAGACAAGGTCAAAGAGTGCATTTGATTTTAATTCATATGCTCCTCTTGAACCAATCGTCCACACAACTTGCAAAACTGCAGTCAGTGACTGATGATCTCACACAGCAAGAAGCGGAAGACTTGCGGGAACTGGCACGAGGGTTGAAGCACTTTCCACCAATTTAAGCGTCACCACGAACAGTTGGCCGATACATGTTCGTCGTGCAAATTGGTGCAATCTGCTGTGAATTGTTTGTATTGCACCATCTTCTAACCATAACTTCAGTCATCTGGTCCATACACTTCATACAAATGCCGGTGGATTTCTGACACCGATAATGTGGAGAAACCTGATAGCCGTGCGTACTTGCACCTGGTGGGAGTGTTTATACGTACAGCCATTTTCTTGCTATCATGGTTTTCTCACAACTGCTTTTACTGCAGGTCTTTGTTACATTCTGCGCAAGTGTGTCTCGCCGTTGCCTTTCGTGCTATCTTGGGACATTTTAGGAACTTATTATATCTGGATCCTCCTCATGTAATACATAAATGTTATCATACAATACAATTCTCCTTAGTGCGCTTTACAGAAACAAAAGCATTTGAAGTGCATAGAACAATTAGCACAGTTTAATGAGATTTTGACAACTTAGGCATTCTTCCCTGAATTTCCGAAAACAGAAAGATGACAAAATCTACTCGTCTTTCAACGTTACAAGGAAGGAGGAAAACTCAATAAAGATTGACTCTCAAGGATAACACAGCAGTTACAAAAAAATTAAAGAAAGAAAGAAATGAAATGAAAAGAGAAAGAAACAAATAAAAAGGAGCTCTCACCTTGTTCAAAGGTGTGATGGGTCAGTAATATTAATATAATATTTTAACTGCATTCTCTGTCTCTCCTCACAAACAAATGGAATTTCCTTCTTTTATTGTTTTGCTTACAATGAAATAAATTATTAGAAATTCTTAATTGATTATTTTTTGAACACATATTTACTTAAACGAACAAGTGTAACTTTCAGTGGGTCTTTAGTTAGTCACTGGATAGCTCAGCTTGCCCTGGGCACCTCGCAATATGGAGATCGTAAGAGCTCTTTAAGCCGTAGATGTGCATTTCACGTAGCTCTTTTTTTTTAATATTTCATTGGAAGAAAAGAGATGACCCCAAAAGTTTATCTCAAACCTACGATTTATAGGTACCAAGAGTTTTCTTTGAACAAAAGATTATTAATAATTGAGTGACTCGGGGAAACATAATGGTATGTCATATTTTCTAATTTCCGAGTAACCATTCCCATGCAATGCATTGGCACATACCAAACAAGCATTCCCTGCCATCTGCAGGTACATTTTCGAAAGAAAGCTACCTTCATACTCTTCTGTGTTTCGCTCACTACCCATTCCAGATAATATCTAAATTTCATCTGAAGTGGTGTTTATCATTATCTTCAGCCGAGCCCCTCAATTATGTCTCTACACAGCAAAGAACAAGGTGTTGCAACAGCTCAATTTTAACATAGGGTAATGGACCCAGCCATAGATGGAGTGGGCCAGTGGATCAGTGGGTAATGGGTCAAGTGGATCAAGATTTGTGAGTGGGTCAGGGAACCTGTGAAAAACCACCCACCGGAACCCTCTCATCCACTACGACCAACCGACCCACTCTGGTCAGTAGACAGCATCTTCTGATGGTAAATTTGTCTACGCTTTATTTCCAAGGTCTCCATCTTTCTTTCTTTTTCACTTGTTTCTATTTACTTACCTGAGATGAGTATATCTAAGGGAAAAAGGAACCTTCTATTATAACAGAGCAGTGCTTGAGCGATTGACCGTAGAAATTCAAACTTCGATTAGTGATAATTTCACAGCCTTGTTTTATTACAAGTGTAAATTCTTCAGTGAGTGAAGAAAAGAGTGTGGATCATGGAGCAGAGTTGATGACCATGAGTTCTGTGAGTGGTGGGTTAGAGTGGGTCCCGGTGAGTCATGGTGCGTCGTGGGCCAGAGTGGATCATGGTGGGTCGTGGGTTGTAGGTCACGGTGGGTGGTGGGTTAGTGGGTCATGGGTCAAGTTTTTGTTGATACACGTCATGTCTGGTCTCAGCATAACTACCTCCTTAGAACGTTATTTCAACAGAACGTGTCCGGTATTGTGATTAACACAGGCCTGGTGTTAACGGTTTTACGTGGAGAAGGTGATCGTCGGGGTGAAAATAACACTGTGGCCATGTTAAAGAATTAGGTAAATGAACAACTAAATAGAACACAATCACGGTACACGGTATTATTTCAATATATATATATATATATATATATATATATATATATATATATATATATATATATATATATATATATATATATATATATATATATATATATATGTGTGTGTGTGTGTGTGTGTGTCTTGTGATTTCAGTAAGACACACGCTCGCATGGTGAACTTAATTAATTCATAATTTGCTATTCGTCAGTGATTAGGCAATATTTTTTGTTTGGTAAAGTACAGCAATTAAGCAAATATATCACTATCGCGTCAAAATCCTATGTCTAGGACTACCAAAGGGATATGTGAACTATACTGAAATATTTGGTGAGCACAATGATTTCCAAGGATATATTAAGTCTCAATGATCGATACATTTGATATTTACATCGCCAAGTAACGAACAATGCACTATAACTATTTTCTATAATCATTTATGGAAATAGTTTTCGTGAATATGAATTTTGTGATAAAATTTATATTAGCAAAGTGCTATCATCCGTTTTCGTGTTATGGGTGTATTTCAATCCATAGAGACTCTCTAAATGGAGTTAAACAAAGAGCAATTGACAACATGTCTGATTATTTTATTGGTATTCCCCGATACTTTTCTTTCATTTCTTCAGTTTAACGTCCCACAATTATGCAACGAGGCTAAGCGTAGACAGTAATAATGAGACGGATGATAATGGTGAAATGAAAAACAGTTGGAGTCAACAGGATAACCTCCACGCACACGATGTTTGTCCACCACATTCTTTTATTTAGGAAACGTTATTGCCAGGTTGTAACTTTAAATTTCGTGGTGTTTCTTTTCCTAGTCTACTATGTTTCGTTCATCGTAATCATTTATAATTGATTATTCAACAACATATATTGTTATCCTTCATATTAGTCAATAAGGAAGAGAAAGTTTTCTTCTAAATATAGTTATTTGGCAACTATGTGTTATTAAAGCGACTCCATACTACCTGTCACTATGTCAAGTCGTTCATTTAACCACTGCCATTTTAACAATTTTGTCCGAAGCAAGATGAAATTGAAGTAGCACCAAAGATGCGTTAAAATTTAACACAAGTAAGGTAACACAAAGCCATTATGTTGAATCAATACATCTTTCCTAACTGGGTACTTGGCGTAGGCCTACTTCAATTATACCGTAACTCCAAGAATTTAAGAAATTATTTTATTGGAATGTGTGGTTTCTTTGCTACGAGCTAGCAGTTAGCGTTTCTCCTGACATCTGTCGGTAAAAATTTGTACTTCAGCAACCTAGCTGTTCTGATATAATCCTTTGAACCATATAACTTGTCTTTGAAACATATTCAGAGGGAAAGGTGAGAAGGTTGAACAAACAGTGATAAGATGGATACAAAACGAAACGAAACACAAGGTGTAAGGATTGAGATTGTAGATGGTGGAAGGAGTGAGGGAAAGTAAAAGAGGAGATTCGAACAATGTGGAGAAGAGTCTGCAAGGCATCTGGAACGTGTTTAGACTTGAAATTCAATTTCTCATTCGCCGAAACGACTGCTGTTATCGTAAACAGTTGGTTTCGTGAACTGAATCCTTTAGTATGGATGGAACGTTGTACAGGGTTTTTACGGTTGAAACCAAAGCACAAACGGTTGATTTGATGGAAGAAGAAGGAGGAGGAGAAGAAGAAGAAACGGTAAAAGGAACCATTCAAGTCGAAAAAGGAAACAAAAGTGAGAAAAAGAGGACAGCAACATATGAACTTGGGGAAATCCCTACCAGATATTTGAAGGCACTGCAGCGTCTCTGTTGCCACAACGCAGAAAAGAGTAGACACACATAAATTGATGTTTCTGTTGCCGTTGAATATGAAAAGGTAATTACCACATTAAACTGTTAGTGCTTATGTCATATCCTCAGAACTGAAAAGATATCCTAATAATTAAGGCTCGGATTTGTATGACATATCATATTTTTTTGACTTCGGTATAAACTCGAAAATACTTTTTTTATTGGTCCTATAAATGCATATTGCAGCCACATTTTAATTTGTTATGTTTGAGCCCAAAAGTGATATTAAAACGTTTTATTTTGGTCATATTTTGGACGAGCTTCACTTATTTCTCAGAAATAGGCTACATACGTCAGTATCAGTGTTCCTTCCAGATGTGATTTTGGGCGTCACTACCTCCACCCCCCGGATCTATGAGAGTGCCGCTGGAAAGAGACCAAAATAATAGCCTATAATATAATAAGTAGAATAGTACTATCAGTGCTTCTCCGGATACTAAGTGTGCCCAACCGGAACATTTTTTTTTTCTGAAAGACACATTGGGTATTTGCAAGAACGAGATGGTAGATAATATTGCTGATCAAGCTTGAGAGTAGATTGAACCCGGATCGCACCATTTCAAAATATAATGTAAACAATGTGATTTCATCGATTTTTAAGAATGCGGGCCGCGGTGGCTCAGTGGTAGAGAGTTCGTCTCTGGTGCTTGGGATCCCGGGTTTGATCCCAGCCCCCGCCAAGTGAACTTTGTAATGGACAAACACCATGTGCGTGGGTTTTCTCGGGGTTCTTCCGTTTCCTCCCACTTTCTCCATTTCACCATTTCATTCATTACTCATCATCACCGTTTCCTTTAGCCTAACCATGGGACATAAAACTCAAAGATTTCATTTCATTTCGATGGTTAAGAGCTTAAAAAGTATTTATTCAGGACATAAAACTTTATAAAGGTATTATTCAAGTCATAAAACTTTATGAACTTCTTAATAAATTATTATCTTTTGGGAATGTTTGTTAAATATTTATTTTTGTGGATCGTTCTGTCATATTTTACCAGTTCTATGGCATAAATTCATTCATAATTTCGAAGTTGATAGGTTATAGAAATTAGAGTTTTATGAAAACAAATGCAGGAGGCAAGGTGACTCAGTGGTAGAGGGCTTACATCTATTGTGTGTGGGGTACCAAGTTTGATCCAGGGCCAAGTAAGCTTGTGGTGGACAATATCGTGTCCGTGGATTTTCTAGGGGTACTTCTTTTTTCTCCACAATCTCATTCCACCAATTTCTGCATCATCATTCATATGATTTATTCATTCATCTCCCTTAGAATAAAAGGCATAGTCGTGGGAGCCTCAAGACAATGACTGCCGGACATGAATACCCCAAGGTTATATACCAGGCCGAGGCCTTTTTCAGGTATAAAACACAAATAAAGTATATTACAATTCCCGGTTGGAACTCATGTAGTTCTTATCTCAATTTAGTTAACGGCAAAACGTCTCAGTGTGTGTGTGTTAAGGTTAAAACATACGTTAAAGGATAAATTTTTAGTGGATATTACTTTTATTAAGTAGAAGTAACTATTTTATTTAATTAATTCATAAAATAAACATATTTTGCGTAGACACAACATAACATATTACGCTTAGTCACAATTGAGGAGTTTAATGCAATAAGAGCGTAAGTCTGAAACATGCAGTTGAAGAAAAATTTAATTTAAAATATTGAAAATTTAAGTATTGTTTTTTCTTACATAAAACAGTGTAATATGCAGCATTTTATTTCGATATTGAATTGAAATGTTACCAGGAGGTTAAACAAGCATGGCAAAAGTCACAAATGCGTTTGATGCAAAAAGAGCCTAAAGTCGCTTACTACATCAAACTCCTCAATTAAATATATTATTTCTTCGTTTTATCAAGATGAATCGCACATCTGAAATTAAGTCTAAACAAGTTATTTTAACATGCAGGTAGCAACGTGTATCGTATGAGGTGTACAGAAGTCTGAAATATTTATTGTTTCTTTATAGCATTTGTACAGTGTTTATGTGTATAACTTTTCTTACTCCACTGTCTGATAAACAACAATAAAACCACCTCATTATTTCACGCTCCGAAAATATGATAGTCTTTTAATCCATCGGTAAAATTGTATTTTTAAAAAGTTGATACGTTTTGAATGAGTTCAAGTCTTAGCTTTTGTTTGAATGTTCACTTGGTAACACTGTTTGCATATTCAAACAAATAGCAGGCGAGTGCCTTTTGGATCAAAAGATTAAATATATTTCAATCAAAACTCTTCTTGTACGCCTTATGATATATCTGGAGGACTACATATACTGTAGCCAAACCCAAACTATCACTTAAATCAGCACCATATGCTTATAACGTAGAAAATACGAAAACTCGATTCAAGGGCCGTTCAAAAATTCTGTAGCCCCTGATCCAAGATTCAATATATTATAATCAAAATTTTCTTGTATGCCTTACATCTGAAGGACATACATATGGTGTATCCAAACCCAAATTATCACTTAACTCAGTATGATGTGCTTATTCCGTAGAAAATATGAAAACTCCTTTTATGGGGTCGTTCATAAATTTTGTAGGCCCTGATCCAAAAACTAATTATTGACCAAGATCGAAATCTTTTGGTCCATTTTTGGATCATTCCTAAAATTCTAGTTGCAATACAAATAGAAAACAAATGATTGTTCTATTGACAACGCGCTAACAGCTGGAATCTCATAATTAGTGGCGTTAATTGTGGCTCCACTGGTTACTTTATAACTCTATGGAGGTTATAGATTAAAACTTGTAACTAAACAGCGAAGATGAAAATACGAGCAAAGAAACAGTGTAACCAATAAGCAAGAATGTACTTCTTTTCACAAAGAACAATAACATCATAAACAGAAAAGGAGAACATGCCTAGAAGTTTAGTTATAACACATATCATCTTATATGAAATTTATACATTAAAAAAAAAAAAACGATCTTCAGAACCTCTATCGTACATCACTTTTCTAAGTATTTTTTTTTTTTTTTTTGGCAAGGGAAGTCATATTTTCTACACTACTCTACACCACTCCTCAATCCCTTCTTCCCCCCGTACCAACATCTCTCGCAGCCATACTCCACTGACTTCAATATGTTATGGTACTTGTCTTAATAATATTGCACCCTTAAGCACTTTACGAAAGAACACAATTCAGCCTACGCACGAGTGAAGACACATACACACATATCCCTATATATATATATATATATATATATATATATATATATATATATATATATATATATATATATATATATATATATATATATATATATATGCAGGGTAAACTAAAATAACATGAGAGGGAAGGGTGCTTTTTACATACTGTTAGACGTGGTGGAGGAGTTTTGCGCTGGAAAGAGGTAGGGTGTTCTGTACTGAAGCTAGAGTTTAATGGGTTCCCGGTATGTGATCCACAGTCTGGGGAGAAGCTCTGACGTAGTCCTGCTTTTCTAGTGTAATATATGAGAGTAAAACAGTGTTGGTTCCCAGCAGTTTGGAAAGTCTAGCAAAAGGCTATTTATTATCTCGTAAAACATAGGTAGGCCCTGAGAAAACCGCTAGCAAGTTGCATTCTGTGATATATGAGGATGTAACATGTTTTAATTATTCAGTTCGTCTGTGAATTTTCTCTTTTTCTCTATTCTCTGCTTTTTGTACGTCCCTTATTCTTCCTCTAACTGCTTATCCCCTCTTTTCTTCGTCTTTTTTGCAACTATGTTGAATTTGAGAAGAGTAGGAATCATTTCCATAGATTGATGAAGAAATCATTATTTTATTATTATTATTTTTCTTCTACCATGAGTGGCGAAATTTGCATTTTTCGATCCCTCTTTTTCACTTTAATAACGTTTCTAGTAAGAAAATTGTTTCTCAAATTAAGCTAACCAATTTCTTTTCCTCTTTTAAATTAACTGCATTATTATTGTTTTCTCCCATGATCGTTTTCCTTCTGTCATACTTCTATCATGTCCTTCATATTATAAGATCTTTTCAAACCATATCCTGGTCAGTTTATTTTCCTCTTTTAATTATCTTGAATATTTTTTATTCCTTCCTCGCTTTCCTTCCACGTTACCTTATACCTCTCAAAATACGATTTCTTAGCAACTGTTCTAGCCAGTTTCTTTACTTCTTTTAATTACATATCTCCAATACAATTTTCCTCCTTCGCTTACCTTCCACCACACCTTCAATCATAACTTCTACATTACAATTTCGTCTCAAGCATCCTCACCAATTTCTTTCACTCTTGTAACTATCTTGAATACTGTTCTTTTCTCCCTCGCTCGCTTTCCTTCCACCGTATTCTATATCTCTCAGAATATGATTTCTTAGCAACTGTTCTAGCAAGTTTCTTTATCTCTTTAAATTACGTATCACTAATGCATTTCTCCTCTCTTGTTTTTCTTCTATCATAAATTCAATCATACCTTCCACATTACAATTTCACTTCAACCGTTCTAACCAGTTTCTTTCCCTATCCTAATAGAGCTATTTTCTCCATCCCTCCAGTTCCTTTCACCGTATCTTCTATCACGTTGCAGTTGCTTCTATAACAATGTCCTAACCAGTTTCATTTCTTTTTTCATTATCTCCAATGATGTTATTTTCTCGATTCCATCTTCCCTTCACCAGACCTTTAATCACGTCTCTCGTAATACAATTTATTCTCAAACGTCCTAACCATTTTTTTCCTCTTTTAATTATCTTCTGTACCGTTTCTTTCCTTCCACCTGTTACTTCCACCATAACTTCTATCACGTTCCTCTGAATACAATTTCTTCTCAGGTAATTCCCTAACAAATTTCATTGCATTTTTTAAAAACATATCCCAAATAATGTTCTCTTCTCCCTTCATTCTCATTTTTTGTTTCACTTTGCCATTGCTCTTCCCGTCCACTCAGCTTATTTTCTTTGTAATCACATTTAGAATGTGTCCAGCCATTAACGTGCCCATTCTTTCTTAAAATATTCACGTCTCAGCTCCACAGATTTTTGTTTGTCGAAGTTTAGAGTCTCTTTTCAGAACAGATTATGTGCCAGAAGTGGAACTATAGTTTTATATAATAGTTTAAGACTATCCATCGAACTTACATTAGCTAAATAATTTGTTGAATGAGAACTGCGATATTTTTTTTTTTTTTTTTTGGAACCCGAAGATATGTTAATTTATGGAAGGAAGTAATCTACAAAGCAACCTTAGCTTCCCTCTTTGTAAAATAAATCAAAACCGTTTATATTCTTTCCGTGGTTCCTTCATTTACAATTATTACTCATATTTTAATCGTATATTAGAAACTATTCTGCTACACACACACACACACACACACACACACATTTTACAAAAAAAGTCAATAAAATAAATAAATAAAATAAAATGTAAAATAAAAATGTAAAATAAAAATAAAAATAAAAATAATGATGATGATACTGATATTGTATTTCTGTATCATGTTCCCTTTCCTCGAGACTATGGCTGCGTGAATGTGTCACTGATTGCTGAACGCGAACCCACCGGGCCCAGACGGGTAAGCTATCAACACTCACTGACCCATCCACTACACCAATCATCTCCGGAAAATAGAACTCAAGTTGACCCTAAATATAAAGATTTCTAAGCCTCCTTCATTCTCACTCGCAGCCCAGTATCCCGATCCGCAGTTCATAGCCTGCATCCCATCGCGAGATAAGGTTACAAACCACAATCCGACAGAACAAGACACTGACCCAAGAGTGAAACTGACGGTGAGTGCTTCGAAAATCTAAATGTTTGTGTTTACTAACCCAGATAAAAAATTTAAAAAAATCTCAAATCGAATCTAAAACGCGCAACGGGATGGAATTTCGAAAAAGAAAACTGAATGCCAAAAAAATGAATTATGCTGATATTATTAACGAAGTGAAATTTCCTGGCAGGTCTGTGATTCCAACCCCGGTCACACTAAGTGAAAACGATTCTATACGTCTCAAGATGCTATAATATACTTTCGTTACACTATTCACGTACTGCTTTTCAAAACTCTACTTTCTGAGTACATAACAAGACTATTGAAGTTACTTTACTACATAGATTTAAGTAATTAGCTCTGCACTGGATAATGAAAGATTTTGTTTCGACTCATATATTTTTTATTTACACTAACTTCTGTAAGATGTGAAACAAGCCAAACGAAACAGGAGAACAAAAGTCGCAAAGGTTATTCATACGAATTGAATGCTTTACAAAACTGAATGGATAATTTTATCATTTGATTACATCTTCACATCTCATGAATAAGCTTTACATTCGTTCAGTTTAGTCGTTTTTTTAAAAAAAAAACAATTTGAAAATAACGACATTTACTACAAAATCACATTAGCCTTGTACTACACATGCACTGCTTATTACGGCTGTGTGCTACATACTTTACTTTCTTTTCTTAGTATTTCTCTCTTTAGATACCGTTGTGCGAGTGGGGTCAGCGCGGAGGAATTATACCAACAGGGTGACCTCCCTTATATGAGCTCAGACCTATCCACTTCCATTCCCACAACAAAACATTTTATCTCGAGACAATACATACACATAATGAATCGAAAAGAAAGTATACTTAACCTAAGTCCCTAGCCTAACTATCTAACTAACTTAACCTAAGACATATAAAATCACTTTTATTCAACAGGTTTGTAATATAGCACACACACCGCCTCTTACCGAGGACGTATTGGACGTTGACCATTCAGGTTTAATTTTGTATATTGTTGGATAAAAAAAAATATGTTCTTAAAATTCGAATTTCTGTTTCTGGTGAAAGGAATTCAAAATACACAACGAACGTGTTATTACTGACGAGCATCTCCCGTTACCAAGTACTAGCACCCTTGTTATCAACGTGAGCCGAAACTTTGTATACATTTTGTCTCATCCTATTCAAACTAAAGTAAAGGTGAGCACAAAACCAGAGAATGGATTTAATTATGTGATATAGCAGTACGGAAGAATAATAATAATAATAAAAAAAGAATATACGAAAATTACATATTCAAAATATAATTTTGGGGTGAAATGTATGTACTCGAAACTACACACATTTCATGGACTGTTGGTAACAAACGTCCACACTGAAACTCCAAAAGAACAATTTCCCCTCATTGAACAAGTGGTTTATGTCACATTTCTAAGTTCCCATATTGTATAACTTAGGGAAAACTACGCAGCATTTAGCACATATTATAAGGCATCACACCAAAAGAATAGACCATAACGAAATCCGATAATATAGAAATTTTGCAGGTTAGTATGGCCGAAAACAACAACTTGGATTTTCTGCTTACACTCTTATTTGTCGATTCCCTCCATGGAAAATAGAATTCTAGTTCCTCTCCTACCTGATTAGTCCGGGTTTGGTATTCTTGACGAAATATTCTACACCACCGCCTCTTACCGAGCGGTTACACGGTGTTTACAAAAATATTGAAATTCTCCTTCGAATCCAGGCGATTGAGCTGCACCAACACACTGGCTTACGTCGACCACTCACCCCTGACGTATGAATTTTGCTCTCACAACTGTAGCTTCATCGTCCATTGAGCACAGCAAAACACTCTCTGTATGCACAGACTGTCCAAAGACATCAAAGGTGTCAATTATTTTGTGTCGTAACCTTTAAATACTTCTATTTTTCACGTTTTTTATGGACGGCGATAATCGTACATCCATCACTAAACACCGCTTCTGGAAAAGGCAATGACAATGGGAAGAAGATCCCTAATTGGAGGTTCATTGTGACGTAACTCTACGATGATAGGTGTATCTCTCAAGATCAAAGGAGCCGAAAAATCTCAACCACAACCGTGATTGCGGAAGATCCAATCACAGATAATTTAGATTAAACAAAGAGATGCTTCAAGAAGCTACTATGGCTGACTTTACAAATGAAAATTTTTTAAAGAAGATTTTTGAATTCTTTTGAAGATTCCCTAAGCCAAAATATGAATGAAAATTGATTGGAAAAGACTAAAAACGACCAGAAATTACCTTATTTCCTAAAATAACATTATATTTTAGCTAAATATACAAATAATTATTCAATGTAAATATATTACCATATATTTCCCCCTAAATATACTAAAATCATTAGTTCAAGGAGCTTAACGCAAATTTTGCGACCTACTTCAAATCGAGTCATTGATTAATTATATATTAAAAATAAACTTTTAATAAATATAAAAATCATATATATACTGGTTGCCCAAAACTTCCGGGCCAAGTTACATTATACGATGTATAAGGTAACATTCTCCGGGAGCTTCGGAAAAAAAAAATCTAACTTAGAAGTTCTAAGTTAAGCTCCTTTTTTTTCTAACCTAACATTTTAGACATAAAACGCTTTAATGCAACGCAATCAATATAAGAAATGTTTCAGAAAATTTTTCAGAGACCTTAAGCCTAACAAAGAATTTTATAACAACTCTATACGAAAAAAGGAAAATTGGACACAAAATAGACACAAAACAAACAAAATTTACCTTAATCTAAATTTAACCTACGATTCTCTTTCTTTTTTTTTCTTTACGACTATGTTTCGTTTCTGTTGTTGGAATCCATATCGCAGTCCACAATCTCCCCTAATGAGGGCAGCGACATGCATTCTCTGAACTCTTCCTATTCGCTTCAGATGACTGCGCCATCGGCGGCATGAACGTCGTATACGGTGAAGGCCAACCAGTGGACATAGCCATTTTCACCGCTGGGGAAGGAGTGGATGTGGGAGTTGCCACTCCTCCTCCAGGAGGCAAATTCGGCATGTATCCCGGATAGGCTTGTGCTCCCGGTATGTGGTTCGAACTCGGCGCGCACTGTTGGGATGCACCTCGATGACATCCAAAGTTCATTGCTCCCGATTGGTAGTTAGGGTTGGAAACATATGGAGCATTCTGGTTTCCGTTCCCCCAGTTTTGCCTTCGGTTGTTGAACCAGGGTCTTCTGGCCTGAAAATTTCTTCTTCGACCTCGGTTCCCCAAGAATCGATTGCCATTTCCATTTCCCTTGGCATCACCATTCTTCTTTCCTTCGTCCTCCTCCGTCTGCGACGAAGTGTCTTTAGTCTGTTGTGACTTTCCGTTCTTTTCTATCTTTTTTGCTATCCTGGCCTGCCGAATGTGCAGACGATTAAATTTCGTATCTGTCACTGGTTCCATAGGTTGCGGATGACCTTGTATTTCGGCTATCTTAACAATCAGATGCTGGATATTCTTGGGCTCCACGGCTCGCAACAATTTAGCATCTCCAGCTGGCAGACAATCTAGGACAATTTCAATGAGTTCCGTCTCGTCTGGATGTTGTGCCACAGCATAATATTCAGCTATGACCTTCCAGGCAAAGTCAGTTAGCCGGTTATACTTGGTCGGATCAAACTTCATCCCTTGGATGAATTTCTTCTGCAGGCGTTCCATCCTGGCTGAGAAATAGTGCTCCTTAAACAGACGCACAGTCAGCATAACTGTTGATGACTTTACAGACCCTTTGGTACCAAGTCTTGGCCCCAGCCGACAAACAACACGGTACCAAAACCATGCGTTCGTATTCTGACGCGGAGATTATCTTAAACGCCTGTTCTAAGTTTTCTAGAAAAGACCTGACCAAACCATATTCTCCAGTGAAGTTCGGTAAGTGATTTATTTCCGACAGCCTAAGATTCAACGCTCTATTTCCAGAACATCCCTCATATCTGCCGGGATTCAGGGGAGAGTTGCAGCCAATCACAGGGCTCTTTGCATTTGAATAATTTTGTCCAAAATTCGAATAAGAGGTATAATTTGGGCCAAAAGGTAAGTTGCCTGGCATCGATACCACTATGTGACTACATACTCCCTCCGGAATTCCAACAAACGAAGGAGTCCTATCTGCAACAGTACTGGACATTACATTACTTAATTTACATATATTGGAAGTCGAGACCGAAGCCTGAGACCACGTCAATAATGGATTTAAAGCCCTAGAGGCAACCCGACCACTCATGATATCCCCACAGGTGGGACTGGAATTGTTCGTAACCAACGAATGTGAATTTAAATCAAACGGCCAGACATTCTTAGTGTGAACGTTGGTCGGCTGACAGACAGAGACTGTCACCGTTGGGACAGTACGAGTCTCCCCAACCGAAGAGACTGGTACATCCACTCGGGTGTCAGAGTCTGTTCCGTCAGAGCCAACCCCCTCACAACCAACAAAGTCACGTGACCGCTTGCGACCGGCACGACCTGGTTTACTTTGCTCCCGATCCTACACCAAAGTTTGGATCTTAGCTCGAGTACGTCATACGATTTCTGGGTGCTCAACTCAAGATGCGATAGTTCTTTGGCGAGCTGATCACATCTGCGATATTGCTTTTCTACTGACAACCGGAGATTCTCCTCAACGGTGTCCACCCGCGTTGTTATCGTATCCTGAAATTCCCCCACCGAAGTGTACAAATCGCGAACTTCGTTCCGGAGGTCCGATACGTCCTTGTTTACATTTTCCACCTTTTCATTTACGATTTGCACCATTTCCGACTTTAACAAATCAAATTTTTGATTCATCGCGTACAAATTATTATCTACCTTTTCAAATCTTTGGTTCATAATACTGTCAACCTTTTCAAATTTTTGGTCCATAATACTGTCAACCTTTTCAAATTTTTGGTCCAAAGTTAAAGTTAAGGTTTGACTAAAACGTTCTAACATTTTTGCAAGGTCTGTCACGGATGCAGGTGAACCTGCAGTTCCAACACTCTCTCCACCGTTGTGCAAGAGTTTCTCTCCCGAGTCGTGCGTCGCGGTGTTCGGTTCACTTTCACTTTCCTGTGACTTGGAAAGTGAGCGCACAGTCAGCTTTTTGGCAACACACGTTTTACAATACCATGGCTCACTACACTTATTCAATTCTTCTACCTGCTCATCGGTTATATCATAGCACTGTGCATGCACCCATCCAGAACAACCGTCACAATACACACTGAAGCCCTGTATTTCCTCACTACAAGACACATATTCATCCGGGCTACGGGATACAGTACTTGACCTGCTACCAGCAGACATCTCCATTTCATAAAAATTGTTTTCCCCAAGTTACACATATACAAACTCAAGAGTGACTACACATCGTTCAAGGAGTCGTTTGTCACAACAGTCCCCATTGCATTACACTGCTCTTTCAATATGATTCACTAAGCACTCGCGAAAGATTGAAATAACAGATCCTGGCTGTGGAACGCCAATTTTACAAAAAAAAAGTCAATAAAATAAATAAATAAAATAAAATGTAAAATAAAAATGTAAAATAAAAATAAAAATAAAAATAATGATGATGATACTGATATTGTGTTTCTGTATCATGTTCCCTTTCCTCGAGACTATGGCTGCGTGAATATGTCACTGATTGCTGAACGCGAACCCACCGGGCCCAGACGGGTAAGCTATCAACACTCACTGACCCATCCACTACACCAATCATCTCCGGAAAATAGAACTCAAGTTGACCCTAAATATAAAGATTTCTAAGCCTCCTTCATTCTCACTCGCAGCCCAGTATCCCGATCCGCAGTTCATAGCCTGCATCCCATCGCGAGATAAGGTTACAAACCACAATCCGACAGAACAAGACACTGACCCAAGAGTGAAACTGACGGTGAGTGCTTCGAAAATCTAAATGTTTGTGTTTACTAACCCAGATAAAAAATTTAAAAAAAAATCTCAAATCGAATCTAAAACGCGCAACGGGATGGAATTTCGAAAAAGAAAACTGAATGCCAAAAAAATGAATTTTGCTGATATTATTAACGAAGTGAAATTTCCTGGCAGGTCTGTGATTCCAACCCCGGTCACACTAAGTGAAAACGATTCTATACGTCTCAAGATGCTATAATATACTTTCGTTACACTATTCACGTACTGCTTTTCAAAACTCTACTTTCTGAGTACATAACAAGACTATTGAAGTTACTTTACTACATAGATTTAAGTAATTAGCTCTGCACTGGATAATGAAAGATTTTGTTTCGACTCATATATTTTTTATTTACACTAACTTCTGTAAGATGTGAAACAAGCCAAACGAAACAGGAGAACAAAAGTCGCAAAGGTTATTCATACGAATTGAATGCTTTACAAAACTGAATGGATAATTTTATCATTTGATTACATCTTCACATCTCATGAATAAGCTTTACATTCGTTCAGTTTAGTCGTTTTTTTAAAAAAAAACAATTTGAAAATAACGACATTTACTACAAAATCACATTAGCCTTGTACTACACATGCACTGCTTATTACGGCTGTGTGCTACATACTTTACTTTCTTTTCTTAGTATTTCTCTCTTTAGATACCGTTGTGCGAGTGGGGTCAGCGCGGAGGAATTATACCAACAGGGTGACCTCCCTTATATGAGCTCAGACCTATCCACTTCCATTCCCACAACAAAACATTTTATCTCGAGACAATACATACACATAATGAATCGAAAAGAAAGTATACTTAACCTAAGTCCCTAGCCTAACTATCTAACTAACTTAACCTAAGACATATGAAATCACTTTTATTCAACAGGTTTGTAATATAGCACACACACCGCCTCTTACCGAGGACGTATTGGACGTTGACCATTCAGGTTTAATTTTGTATATTGTTGGATAAAAAAAAATATGTTCTTAAAATTCGAATTTCTGTTTCTGGTGAAAGGAATTCAAAATACACAACGAACGTGTTATTACTGACGAGCATCTCCCGTTACCAAGTACTAGCACCCTTGTTATCAACGTGAGCCGAAACTTTGTATACATTTTGTCTCATCCTATTCAAACTAAAGTAAAGGTGAGCACAAAACCAGAGAATGGATTTAATTATGTGATATAGCAGTACGGAAGAATAATAATAATAAAAAAAAAGAATATACGAAAATTACATATTCAAAATATAATTTTGGGGTGAAATGTATGTACTCGAAACTACACACATTTCATGGACTGTTGGTAACAAACGTCCACACTGAAACTCCAAAAGAACAATTTCCCCTCATTGAACAAGTGGTTTATGTCACATTTCTAAGTTCCCATATTGTATAACTTAGGGAAAACTACGCAGCATTTAGCACATATTATAAGGCATCACACCAAAAGAATAGACCATAACGAAATCCGATAATATAGAAATTTTGCAGGTTAGTATGGCCGAAAACAACAACTTGGATTTTCTGCTTACACTCTTATTTGTCGATTCCCTCAATGGAAAATAGAATTCTAGTTCCTCTCCTACCTGATTAGTCCGGGTTTGGTATTCTTGACGAAATATTCTACACCACCGCCTCTTACCGAGCGGTTACACGGTGTTTACAAAAATATTGAAATTCTCCTTCGAATCCAGGCGATTGAGCTGCACCAACACACTGGCTTACGTCGACCACTCACCCCTGACGTATGAATTTTGCTCTCACAACTGTAGCTTCATCGTCCATTGAGCACAGCAAAACACTCTCTGTATGCACAGACTGTCCAAAGACATCAAAGGTGTCAATTATTTTGTGTCGTAACCTTTAAATACTTCTATTTTTCACGTTTTTTATGGACGGCGATAATCGTACATCCATCACTAAACACCGCTTCTGGAAAAGGCAATGACAATGGGAAGAAGATCCCTAATTGGAGGTTCATTGTGACGTAACTCTACGACAGGGGTGCCCACAAGGGGGGGCTATGACGCAAACTGCGTCATTGAAATATTTGGGGGGGGTTAAAAATCTATATAAATATGTTTGATGGGGGGGGTAAATTAATCGAAAAGAAGATTTTTTCATGGAAGAACACCTACGGATAGACAATTGGGGGGGGTGCGTCATGGACATAAGGGGGGGTGGGCACCACTGCTCTACGATGATAGGTGTATCTCTCAAGATCAAAGGAGCCGAAAAATCTCAACCACAACCGTGATTGCGGAAGATCCAATCACAGATAATTTAGATTAAACAAAGAGATGCTTCAAGAAGCTACTATGGCTGACTTTACAAATGAAAATTTTTTAAAGAAGATTTTTGAAATAAAATTTTTGAATTCTTTTGAAGATTCCCTAAGCCAAAATATGAATGAAAATTGATTGGAAAAGACTAAAAACGACCAGAAATTACCTTATTTCCTAAAATAACATTATATTTTAGCTAAATATACAAATAATTATTCAATGTAAATATATTACCATATATTTCCCCCTAAATATACTAAAATCATTAGTTCAAGGAGCTTAACGCAAATTTTGCGACCTACTTCAAATCGAGTCATTGATTAATTATATATTAAAAATAAACTTTTAATAAATATAAAATTCATATATATACTGGTGCCCAAAACTTCCGGGCCAAGTTACATTATACGATGTATAAGGTAACACACACAGACGCATATATATATATATATATATATATATATATATATATATATATATATATATATATATATATATATATATATATAGCAGAATAGCTAACTATATATAATAGTTTACATACTATAGCATATACAGGGTGATTCTTTATAGGATTTACAACTTCAATCAGTTATAATTCTTTATTGGAACCACATACAGACTTGTTTATGTGTAATTATACTGCAAAATACCTCAAGCTATTTGTGACAAATCCATTATGGCTCAATGCACCTGCGGTCATCCTGGACACATCTCAACGAAAGTAGATTTCCTGCCAAACAGTAGTCAGCATTTCGGGGATAACGTCCGCAATGGCTGTTGTCATGCGATGTTTCAGTTCATTAAATTATCAGGTAGGGGACGGGTATCCACCTTATCTTTCACAAACCTTCACAGAAAGAAGTCAAGTGGCCTGTAATCTGGAGACAGTGGCGGTCAGGCAATTGGTCCACCACGACCTATCCACTAATCTGGGAAACGCTGATCAAGATATTCTCTTACGTTTATCAGTTAGTGCGGCGGGGCGCCATCTTGTTGCCACCATAAACGACCATCGTGGTCATCTTCATTTAACTGTGAAACAAGGAAGTTCTGGAGCATATCAAGAGAGGCAATGCCGGTGATGGTGCTCTGAACAAAGAAGAATAGTCCATACACTCTTACTATGGAAACAGCCTAATACACGTTCACTGTGGGGTTGTCGCAAATCAGCTCCACGTGCGCATGAGGACTTTCTGTGCCCCAAATACGACAATTCTGTGTGTTGACTTGGCCGGAAGGGTGAAAAGTTGATTCATCACTGAATACTACATTGTTGAAGGAAGACTCATCACCACAAATGCGATCCAACATGGTAACACAAAATTCATGTCGAGTATGTTTATCCGCTTCAATTAGTGCTTGAACCAAAGCCAGTCTGTATGGCTTCATGGACAAACGTCTACGCAATACACCCCCACACAGTGGTCTGAGGGATAGCATTTTCTTGTGATGCACGTCGTGTAGATTTTCGAGGACTGCGGACAAAACTCTAACTAACTACTTCGACTACATAATCAGTCAATCATGGGTGAGCGCCCTGGAGCCTTTGTGTGTGGCACAGAACAACCTGTTTCAACAAATGTCTATACACTGTTGGTCTGCTGGGTGGTTCCTTGTCGTGTTATGTGCAAAACTTACGCTGTACAGTCGTTGCTGACTTCGTTTCTTCAAACCTAAACACACACTTGGCTCTTCCCGCACCATATAAAGTCTTCATTTTCAACGACTGACCGGTGGCACCGCGTGTGGTCAACTTCGCAACTACTCACTACGTGAGTCAAACTTGAAGTAAAAAATTATAACTGATTGAAGTTGTAAACCCTATATATAGTATGTTTAAAAAATTCAGTGTGAAACTCCGGAAGGCGATTCCTTACATGAAATAAAAGAAAAAGTTGTAATAAACATGGGTCGAAAAAACTCCTTTTAGATTTATAAGCTGACGAAAATGACAGAAAATAAACTTTAAAGCTCCATAGTTCAAGAACTGCGGAACTTCAAGAAACTACACAGGAACTAGTACAAGGAAATAATTTTACATCATAATAAAATTGAAATTCACCGTAATATGGCCCATGTAAAACATTTTACCATTTTATATTATAAAGGTCAGGTCCACCGGTATTGTAACAGAGCAATATTTGAGCGATTGACCGTAGAAATTCAAACTCCGGTAAGTAATAATTTCACAACCTTCTTTTATTACAAGTGCAATATCTTTAGTCAGTGGGGATGAGAGCGTAGATCATGACCCAGAGTTAATGACAATGGGTTTTGATGAATGATTGGTCATGGTGGGTCGTCGGTCATGGGTCAAGTTTTCATTGACCACGCCATCTCTGAAACCCAATATAATGTTGTACTCTTATAAATAGCATCATGTCAAGTTTTTACATACTTCAAATCAATTTAAAGAAAAAACAAACTTGTCATTCAGTGTTTCAACAAAGGATGCTACATTATCACCCACATCGAAAAACAACCAACTTTGGAGGCCTGTTCAACAGTAAAAACGTAAGTGAAACGGATGAGGCAAAGCACTTCTCAAGTATCTTAGTGTCAAATACTACGGTCGTCATATGACATATGATCTATATAATTAAAACTGAAAGTGATTGCGTTTGTGACTTAATAACTCTTGAACCACCGACCGATCTCGATCAATGAGGTTCGGGTCTGGGATGGTTTTTATAATTTTACTTTGGCGGTTCAATTAGGGAAGAGAAGGGGAGATATTTAAAAAATTGTCATAAATGGCCGACATTAGTTTCGAATCATAGTTTTCGGGGTCGCTCAGATGAACAGTGACACTTCAGATGCGGTTTAATTCAAGTTCAGCCCTTAACTTGGGGGATGGAAGATCGATATCAGAGAGCGCTTCGGTAACATTAAAAAGTGATTGACTAACGCAACATATTACTAGTTTTCCTAATTTAAACCCAACAAAGCGGGCGATAGACGCTACTACTTTCAAATAAATAGAAATTAAGTTACAAGAAATTGAAAAGTTAACTTTTTCAAATGACTTTGTTTTGAAAAGGTATTGTGATAACACTGGCTTACAGTGGTTTTGGTGCCGGGTGTTTCTTAGCTGATTTGAAGTAGAATTGGGACGCTGAATCCAAATATGGCGTTAGTTTTCCCCTAACAGCTTTAGTTTTTGAGATATAGGAATTGCAAGACTGACCTGCTACAACGTTGAAAATTGCATAGGTGCTGTTTTACTGTAAGTGAAAAGAAAACTATGACATTTAAATCTGTTATTTGGAACACTTTGAAAATAATGAAAACCATATAAACACAAACATCAAGTACATAATAACTCTGTAACTACATATTATAATAGTTTTTATGAATAAAAAATCAAATAATTTGTTCAAAACGATCTATTCAACACTTCGGAAGCTTCGTTTTCGTGACATCCTTGAATGTTTCTTTGCACAGTCTCTTTTTAGGTTCCAGCAGTAATCTGCCATCATATGGGCATCCCATCTTCCTTGGTAGCGGTCCTCCATTGTTTTAATATCTTGGTGAAATCTTTCACCTTGTTCTTCACTCAGACTGCCTACGTTGTCTGGGAAACGGTCCAAATGGCTGTGCAGGTAATGAATTTTGATACTCATATTACATCCAAGTTTTTGGAATGCATTAAGCATCTGGTTCACTAGCTCAACATAGTTATCAGCTTTATTATTGCCAAGGAAATTCTTGATAACTTCTACAAATGAGGTCCAAGCTCTACGTTCAGTCTCATTCATGGACTCCACGAAAGCCGGATCTTTCATGAGTTGTCTTATTTGGGGACCATCAAATATTCCAGCTTTTAATTTTTCTGTGCTGATCTGAGGTAGCTTGTTTCCCATGTAAGCAAAGCACGGCCCGTCCTTATTTAGCGCCTTTACAAACTGCTTCATCAAACCGAGCTTGAGATGTAGAGGTGGCAAAATGATTTTGTCACACTCAACAATAGGCACGTTAATAATATTTTTCTTACCAACAACCATGTCGTCTCTCTGCGGCCACTCTTTTTTTGACCAATGGTTTGCTTTGTCTCTGCTATCCAGGGGCGTCATTTAGGGGGGGCAGGAGGGGGCAATTGCCCCCCCAAGAGTTTGAGGAACACATATACTTTGATCAATTGTATACTAATATACTAGTACAAAACATGAAAGTCTTATGTCGGTGGTGCTCTTGCCCCCCCCAAGCGAAGTCTGAAATGACGCCCCTGCTGCTATCCCACAGACATAGAAAACAAGGATATTTTGTGTAGCCACTTTGCTGTCCAAGAAGAAAGTTCACCATCTTTAAATCCACACAAATCACCCACTGATGGTCCTGATATTTAATTTTTTCCATAACCAAAGCAATTGCTTCATATTCTTCTTTCAGTCGTGTTGAATGAGCGATTGGAATTGAGCCATATTTATTGCCATTGTGTAGAAGGACGCATTTTAAACTTCGCTTGGAGCTATCAATAAGCAGGCGCCAATCATCTGGATTGTATTCTGGAAGACCCATGTGTTCTAGGAGACCTCTAACATCGTGACAGAATACGAGATTTGTGTCTTCAGTGAAAAATGGTAAAAACTCCTTTTCCCTTGTTCGGTAGAATGTGATTTTAGTTCCTTGTTCTAGTACGTTTTTCTCCTTCAATCTGGAAGCAAGTAATTCAGACGATTCTTTTGAAAGATTAAGGTCCCTAACTAGATCATTTAGCTCATCTTGATTAAACTGTTGAGGAATTGTTGACATTCCCTCATAATCACTGTCACTTCCATCATCCATGTCACAAGAATGTTCACTACGTTCGTTTTCAGTCTCACAAAGCTCTGGCAAGTGGTGAAACGTTGGGATTGGTATTTCATCGGAATGAACAACTGGACGTCTTGCTGAAGGCAGATCAGGATATGTCCACTTGTTCCGGTTATTTCTATTCATACCCGTAACATTTACCAGGCAGAAATAACAGTCATCAACATGGTTTGTGGGTTCCCTCCAAACCATTGGAACACCAAACTTAAGACTTTTTCTTTTTCCAGTTGTCCACTGTCGCAAGTGTTCAGTACACATTTTACACACAATATGTGGAGCCCACGTTTTATCTTGGTCCCCTAGGCGTACACCAAAATATGCATGATATGCTTTTTTTACAAAGTCACTGATATGTTTTCTATTGTCTTTAAATGTGTACTCACCACATATGTAGCAAAACACATCAGGATGGTTAACACAACTTCTTCGACTTGAACTCATTTTATGTTCAGGCCACTAACACGGATGTTAAATATAAAGCCTTAGTATACGCGATACAAGTTATGATTTCAGAACAAAACTCACATGTTCCAACATGTCACTCCACCTGCAAGACAACAACTACGATCCACTAGCCAAGTAGAATACCAATGCAATCTAGTGGACGTTCCTGGAACTACTATATGACTAGTTTCCGTTTAGTACCGACAGATAGCAGCACTAATGAGAAAAGAGCGCCGTTCTTCCAAATAGAAATCTCTATAGAGCACAGTAGGATTTATTTGAGTTGCAGAGTTTATAAGATCATATTCAAACTTGTTATTACGAGAATATTTGTATTTCTTTTGCTTATTTTGTATACTATTGCAAGAAGCATGCAGAAATAGTGGTTACATCATTTATAATTTACATATTTATTTTGGATTGTAATATTTCTTCCACATACATTGTAACGTAAATAACACTACTGATACAGTAGCCTGTATCTACCAAAGTAGAGCTGATAGAAAAAAACTGCTTACATTATTAGATTCAGCGCCCCACACATAGTTAAAATCAGCTCTAAAATTTTAGGCACCAAGAAAAATTTTTTTTCTGTAGGCCTGTGTAATTATCACATCTAATTATGCAGATAATTTCCAATAGAAACAAAGATCATAAGGCCGTTTACAGCAATTTGATATCTCAAACTTTTCTTGAGATATAGAAAAAAATGCTTAAAATTGCAATAATTCTTACATGGAGTACCTTTGTTAACTTTTTAAAAAAATAATTGTTGATTTACTTTCCTTTAAACGTTATACGTTAGTAGAATTACATAATTTTAAGCAGTATTGCAAGCTTTAACAGTATTTATCATATCCTCAGAACGGTTTGAGATATCAAGTGTGGTTTGAGATACGCAAACTGCAACAGAAGAGAATGAAAATTCTTTTTAGTACGTTTGCACTAAATTATCGTGACATTTGTTATTAGTCAATTAACCAACTATTATCTTCAACATCAAAAATATGAAATCATATTCAAAATTAATATTTACAAAATGCAAAAGAACTCTTTATCATCATCATCATCATAGGTATTCTGCCATTATTGGCTGATCACACCTGCAACTTGAAGTTTCCATGCTCCACGATCTTCCTCTACCCTTTTCGTACTCGCGTACGACTTTTCTGCTTTGATATCGTCCATTAATTGTAGTCACCTTCGCCCCCTCCCTCTCTTTCTTGCCACTATACCCTCTGACACGTCCCTCATGATACAGTTTATTCTTTGCCAATGTTCCAACCAGTTTCTCTTGCTCTTCTTAATAACATCTTAAATTGTGATTTCCTCCCTCACCATTTCTAATACCCTCTCATTCGTTTTCCGCTCAAATCTTTCCCAGTTAATTCTTTCCTTCTTTCCCACACCCACATTTCGAAAGCTTCCGTTCGTTTTTCATCACTGTTGCGTAATGTCCATGTCTTTTGCCCCATACAGTAAAATACTCCACACGAAGCATGTTATGAGTCCCTTTTTCTTCAACTTTTTATTCAAGGTCCAAGAACACAGACTTTTCTCCCTCCTTAAGAACTCTTTCGCCATTTCCATCCTTGTTTTACTTTCACATTTCAGTTGAAATTGTACAATGGGAATTGGTTAAAGCCAAATCTCCCTCTATTTACATTGTGTACCCTATCTGTATCTAAAGGAAATTATAGTTCCACATTTTCCATACTCGGTACTCCAAAGATAATAAATCATCGGATTGCAGAAGTTTGGTTCAGGCTCTATAACTAGCCATGCAATAACTAATAATAACTTTGTTACCTTGTTATAGCTCTGTTTACGGATTTCTTTCTCTCTTCCTATTGAGCAACAAATTTACTTTGATACAGTCTCGCGACGGGCGACATGGGCATGCGCCGCGAAACTGTAGGCCCATGGTCGCCATAGAGGTGTATCCTCTAAATGTGATAACGCATCCGATATTGCATCCAAGTCCTTGAATTCTAGAGAGTCATGATGAAATCTTAAGTATATCACAACGCACGGTGGTGAAAATTTTGAACCGTGACGTAATTGGAATCAGAAGATCTTGCTAGATATATATTAGATAGAAGTAGGTTAATGATAAGAACGTCGTATTTCATCTTAACGTAAGTACAATAGTATTTAATATGTATTTATTACAAGATGACGGTGGAAAAAATCATTCATGAAACGAATTAAATATAACCAGGTAAATTAAATTGTGGCTTGTGTATAGCCCGCTCCCCCCAGTTCTTTGGCACCGGAACTGGAAGAGTCACTACTACTACTTATATTGAGAACAAAACCCAACCAACCCCTGCGGGGCTTCTAACCCGTTCCTACTACTACTACTACTACTATTGCTACTAACTACCACTACTACTACTACCGCTACTATTACTACTACTACTAGTACTACTACTACTACTACTACTTATACTAAAACTTCCTTACCACAGAATTTACATCTTAAATCTTTATAACATGCGGTTCCGATTCATTATGAACTAGTATGAATCGTTAGAATCATTATGATTCGTTAAAAATCACTGGGGGGAGCCGGCTATACTCAATCCTAAATTGTTTATATATTGCGCGTAGCATTATTTACTTTTAACAACATTCGTACTATTTTCATATGGATTAATTCATCATCACTTATTCTTATTAATAATAACAATAACTAATACTCTTTACATAAATCGTTCCATTGGACTTTACTTTCGAAGAACTACAATTCCTTTAACCGGTACATATTAATTCTAGTTCCTTATGTTCATGTTATCATGCATCAGCTGTTCCAGAAATGACGTACCAAACCATCTTACCTTACTTGTATACATCTAACAACATTAAAGACTTCCACTGTGACTACTTGGCTCTTTATTCTCATATGTTACTATAATGTTAGAATAAATTTTCTTATTGTGCATGTAATATGAATTTTACTGAACCAACTAGTTGACACTTTTAATCACAAAATGGAAAAACATCGAAATAAGCAGCTTACTTGAAGTTACCATTAATTTTGAGATTTAAATGTAAATATAAAATACCTTCACACACCCTAGGACTGCACCTTCCAAACGAAAGTTTTCGTATTGCAGTTGCACTTCGCCTAGGAGTAGACATCTGTGAATCACACAACTGCTCTAAATGTGGTGCATCAGTCAAGCAGAATGGTCTACACGGTCTGTCTTGTATAAGTAGCTCCGGAAGACATGTGAGGCATTCGAACGTGAATGACATTATCTGGAGAGCACTCACATCGGCGGAAGTTCCATCTGTCCGTGAACCTGTGGGGTGTAACAGATCTGATGGCAAAAGACCAGATGGCATGACGCTGGTACCATGGAAGAGGGGAAGGATTCTTCTCTGGGATTTCACCTGCTCTGACACTTTCGCGTCATCTAATTTGACTCTTTCTTCATCTCGAGAAGGGGCTATTGCAGCCCGCAGAGAATGCGAGAAAAGAAGAAAATATAAAGAGCTGCTCAATAGATACATGTTCGTGCCCGTAGCCATTGAATCGAGCGGCATTTGGGGTCTCGAAGGGCTCAATTTCATCAAAGAAGTAGGCCAACGTATAACACACCTTACTGGTGACAAGCGGGCTACTACTTCTCTGATACAACGTATCAGCATAGCAGTTCAGCGAGGAAATGTGGCTTCCATTTTAGGTACATTACCTCCTGGAAAATTATTAGAAGAAGTTTTTCTTTTATAACTAACTGTTCAAAATTTGCTGTTTATTTTATTTTGAATTGTATATTATACTCTATAAATTGAATTGTAAACAATTGTTGGCATATTATGAATATAGGGTATATTCATGATTTCCAGTCTTGCTAACAATAAAAGCCTTAAAATTTTCCCGTAATAAAAAGTGATGTACTATAAAGAAAAAAATATAAAATGCTACATGAATTTGGTGTTTTGTCGTTATCCCGGATTATTAGAGAAAGGGGGACGGAGCCCCTAAACTTACTTTTACAGACACATAATCTGCTGATATTTTGTCTCCGTCATGAAATTAACAGAATAATACACACAATTATTTCACAGGAAGTTCTTATATAAAATCTATTCAAATATTGTTTTTTCTTCTTCTATCAACATCGATTTCTGTTATGGTCCAGATCATATTCCAAGTCCTCTTAACTCAGCTTCTGTAACTAGGTTGAGAATAAGGTATCTTCAAAAATTAACATGAACTTCATTAAATATTTCAGAATAATAACAAGATTGTAATGCCCATACCGAAAGGAGCATTACAACCTGTATGAAGTAAAGGCTCACACAAACAGATATATATATATATATATATATATATATATATATATATATATATATATATATATATATATATATATAAAAGAGAACGTACAAATCCTTTGTCCGCTCATCACGCTAATACGGCTGAACCAATTTCTTTTATTTTTGGGGGGTTATTAGGATTTGGACCCTAGATGGTTTTTATCATATCACTTTAATTTTCAATTACCAGTGTCTTGAGATAATTGACCATTCAGGTGTCCATTACGTACAAATCCTTTGTTAGTTCATCATAGGTATAAAAATAAACGTATGTATATGCAACCCGCATGACCGTGTCACTCGGCGGGTTAACATAAATGACAGGCGTTATAATGGTTTTTATCATATCACTTGAAAGCGAAAAAGTAAAAATTATCTAAGTAACAAAGTTTATTGCGTTCGGGGGTGACCGCAGCGAAGCGGGGCGGGTTAACATAAATGACAGGCGATATAATGTTAACATTTACTGCAATCTTCTATGGTTTTTATCATATCACTTGAAAGCGAAAAAGTAAAAATTATCTAAGTAACAAAGTTTATTGCGTTCCGGGGTGACCGCAGCGAAGCGGGGTGAACGCTGCTAGTATATATATATATATATATATATATATATATATATATATATATATATATATATATATATATATATATATATATACGCTTTCTTAGTATACTGGTAGCTTTAAACCAACAATGCAGAATTCAAATGGTTAATGTAAAGAGGAGACATACTTAATTATGTTCAAGTAGTCACTTAAGCAATTACAGAATCAATTGTACGAACCGATCTAATGTCTACTTCGATTAAATTGGCCCAACATTGTATTTTGGCCTTATACTTGCTTACTTTCTGTTTGAAAAAAAGTTTTAAAAAAAAGAACGAAGTTGTGGTGGGAAAAGTATTTTTAGAAGAAAGAAAAAAAAAAGAAATTTTGAAAGCCTAATTAAAGAAACTTTACGCCTCATTTTTCATCTTCAGTTTCAAAATATGACCAAAACAGCTGACGCATGACCTCATTTTTCCCCCTTTTTCTTTATGTTGTTTTTCTTTTAGCAATCCAAATGGGTTTTTTTCTTGCATAATTAATATCAGGTTTTATGTGTCACATTTTCGTTTTTAATATCGCAGTTTGTTTTAATTTGGTATCGAGATTATGAAACACAGATGACATTACTTATAATGATGTAAATGTTCTTAAATTAGTATAAAAATAGTATCTTAGTATCTATATATTCGATACAAGTAATATGTGCTTAATTAAAGGAGCGTGTGTGTCACCGTTAGCGGAAGGACAATCAACAGTAGATTCAAATCTGCTAGTTAAACAATGTATTTGGCAGTACATATACAGTATAGAAATAAATAGACTCTGGTAGAAAGGATCATACACTAGGGTTCTAGTTTCTTTCAGTTCGTGCCTTCAGCATGGAGAACGTTCACTGAAATAAAGGCAATATTAAGATTTGTAACTTCTACTTTTGTATCGATAATTGGAAATAAAATATGGGGCCTATGTTTAGCAGAAGGGGTCCAGCTCTTTTCTCTAAACAAATGTTACAATTTTGGTAATTTCTATTCATATTCGGTTAGTTTAGGGTAGCGTTAGTTAGTTTAAGTTAGGTTAGGCTAGTTTAGGTGACGTTAGGTTTGTTTAGTTTATGTTATATTAGTGTAGGATTCTCGCATAATTTTCCAAAAAAAAAAAATGATAGAATTTCGCTTATTTCTACTAATATTATGTTACGCCCCTCTCGTTACGTTATGTTACGTCTAAGTATTTGCATCACTCATTTCTCCTGTAAATTTTGTGTTTCTTACGTGCTTCTGGACACCTTGTACTAAACATACCCCAAATATGGATATCTATCGTTAGAGACCGGATTCACTTCATACGTGAACTTGGCAGTGATAATTGTTTTAGTTATGTATTGTAGAACAAATACAATTCAAAAATTCTCTTTCGTTCAAATGTCCTCTTTTAGAGTAACAGACGTAACAAAAGTAGGTCACCGTTTCCAGTTAAGATATTAACGTAATGACTCCATTAATTAGATTAGCTGAGATAATTCTCTAGATATATATTCTGAGATAATTCTGATATTGCAAAAAACAAAATTTTTAAAATCTACTTCCGTTCAGGAGTTATCGTGTAGAGCAACGGACGAAGTTAATTCACCGTTACCTGTTAAGAACTTAACATATTAACTCCATTAATAAGCTCAGCCGAAATAATTGCTCTAACTTTATATTGTGAAAAAAAGAATTTTACGAACTCACTTGTGTTCAGGAGTTATTGTGCAGAGTAACGGACAGAAGTAAGAGACCGTTACCCGTTAAAATATTAACGGATTGATTTCATTAAAAAGCTAAGCCGAAGTTGTCGCTCTAGGTATCTATTGCGAGAAAAGAATTCAATATTCTCTTCCGTTCATGAGTTATCATTTGGAGTAACGGATGTGGGCTACCCAAGTTATCTGTGATCCGTTAAGATGATGGATTAACTCAATTAGGAACTTAGCTGAGATAATTGCTTTAGCTATATATTGTGGAAAAAGAATTTTAAAAATTCGCTTCCGTTCAAGCGTTATCGTGTGGAGTAACTAACGGACGGACGTACTAACATTACAATATTAAAAGTGTCACTTGCGTAATCCTAATACATTCATCCAGAAAAAAAAATAGGTCACTTGTTATTGGGAACACACCACATATAAAGTGAGTCCCAAAAGTCATGAAATATATTTTAAAACAAGATTTGTACAGAGGGTTAATATGCTTCAAAAGTACTGTCCATGAGCATCTACATACTTTTTCTACCGACTTTCCCATGTCCGACTTCCCAAAAGTCTCGACGGGAATCTCCTTTAAAGCTGTTGTGATAGCCGCTTGGATAACCTCAATGCTGTCAAAGTGTCATCCTTTGAGCACTTTCTTAGTCTTAGGTAAGAAGCAGAAGTCTGTTAGAGCGAGGTCGGGACTGTTGGGTGACTGCGGCAGCATTGCCACATACGCACAGTGATGTGTGGCTGGGTGCATTGTTGTGATGCAGCACCCAGGTAGCGCCGATGCCTATTTTTCGCACGGAAGTGATTCTTTCCTGCTGCAGTTCATGAATTTTTGCAGCATTTTTTGTCGAGTTTTGTGCAGAGCTTGATCGCCTAAAATTGTTCGAAAGTATCCACCATGATGTGATCTCAAAACAGTGGTACACTTAACCTGCGACTCTAACGCTACAGATGGTCGGAGCAGACTGTCCTAGGGTGCGCTGCAAAATTGTTAGTCCCGTCCATCTAACTCAATACGTCCGAACTTGCTGCGACCTGACAAAGCGCTACAAAAAATATATTTCATGACTTTTGGGACACGCCCTATACTTTTGAGCACACGCAAATGTTAGTTTTTGTTTATTTTATTGAAACTGCACATGCGAATATTACCTAAAGCATATGATTTTATTATGACTGATGTGATTCATTGATCGACACATGTGCCATCTTTGGACCATATTTTAGTTACTTAGAAATTAAAATTAAAAAGTTATTTATGCATTTAGACCATATTTCATTAACCATGCTTTCCACTGTCTACCTCTTAGTGTTAATGCTGAAGAGTTCAACGAGGGTATATTGCAGTATGCTTCATCTCTCCTGAGACATACTTGGTGAGTACTTCAAATTATATGCCCGTAGCCAAACTCCCTGTTTAAAAATTGGTGCGGAAGTACCTTAGGTTTCTGAAACATACATTTTTTTAGATAACGCACATATTAGTTCCTATATGAAGTCTTGACCCGACTGCGGTAGGTACCATAGTATTGGAGCTATGGATCTTTAAAGTTCGTTTATATATATCTATATGTATATATTTTCGGCAGCCTATAACTCCGAATGGAAGCATTTGTACACCCAGGTTGGTCTATACTTTTTTCTTATCTTGGTATCAGCAGTCACATCGCAAACATATGTAACGCCCTTTCATAATCACTCAGATTGCACAGAAAACATAATACGATATGCATCGTACAAATTTCACGGATGAACTGGAATAAAATGGTGCGTATGTGGTTTCATAAAGTTCTCCATTTTGACCCGTAAATGCTCAATTTCTTTTAGACAACCTGATATTAACTAATTCTAGCTTACGTATACTCGATATTACTCTTACTTCCACAACATATTATATAATCTTTGTCACTGTGTTAGGTGAGAGAGGACTGTTGTAATATGAAACAACACTCAAGTATTAATTCGACTTAGGCATCCTACTCCCAGGGAAATTGGTATTATTCACAGTAGTTATAATAAGAACAACGTAAATATTTGTTGACTAATTACTAGAAAAGTTATGATTTGGCCATTTCAAAATGTACAGGGCGGCCCAAAACAATGTCCCACAGTTGAAAGGCAAATAAAACAAAAAGTATTGCAGATAGAGAGTTGTTTACTGAAAAATAGAAAATGGTATTGAAATCATTTGTAATTATGCTCTTCTATTGTGTGTTGAAACCTCACAGCAATTTTGTCACAATTATTGTAAAATAACACCTAATAAAACCACCAACTTTTTGATCGGCTGTAACAGGGGTACAAAGAGTAGGAGTCATCGCTTTAGTTCACCTCTTCTACCGTTTTCAGTCATCATTATGATTTAGCCAGAAGTTCATTGCGCGTACAGAGTCGAAATGTTTTTCAAAAACAGCAGTTTTGTGATTTCAGTGCAAAGAGCTTTTCTCATAAAGTTTGCCATTCCACGTACTGAAGATATCTTTGACAGGAAGCCTATCTTGTACTGGGTCGAGAACTTCTGAACACAGGTTCACGCTGGAATATCAAACCTGTGAGACAGTCTAATTTGCAGCTCACAGTACGTTCTGTAAGGAAGTACGCTGCAGTTGTTGGACTTCCTAGGGAGAGTGTAAGAACAGAAAAATTAGAACAACATAATTACAAACTGTTTTCAATGTTACTCCAGTAAACAAATTTTTTATCTGCAATATTTGCTTTCAAATGTAAGAGGTAGTTTTGTGTCATCCTGTGGACTAAGCACTGTGGATTGATTTTATGTTTCGACTCTGAGAATAATAGTTGTTAATTAGAATATGGAGTGCCAAACAGCAGCAGTCGTATTTGAGACATGAACCTACAACTCACATGGATCCCAAAATTTACCGAAAATTGAATCTGGTCTCTGCACTCTGGAGGATAGTAGAATAATGAAGGTACTTAATGCATTAGAAGTATCAGTTTTGTAGATTATAAAAATTCAGTGAACTGCCACAGCCGGAGTCGAACTCGCGTCTCCAATATTATGAAACTAAAGCTTAAGCCTCTACTCTAAGACATCGATACTCTAAGAAGGGAAAAACTGGAGCTGCAGTGAATTCAGTAATTACACACTTTTACGATTCCAGTGTAATGATGCTGAAACTTTCTGATTTACAGCCATGGCATTTTAGACGTACAATTCTTATAATATTTTTTTTTCCTAATCGAATTTGAAGTGAAAAGAGTTAATAAAAGATTAATCAAATAAAATGCTATGAGTCTCCGGGCAGGTTATGAGCAAACGAAAAGAGCTATTCTAGGGTTTGAACATACGAACACCGAGTACATGATTAGTAAACTATTCACCCAAACTGATTGAGTATTTTCTGCGTTACTTCATATCTGTTTTGTGTAAAGTGATTTTCTGTTCCAAACTAAGTTTGTTTGTACTCTGATATGATTAAGTTAGCGGTAAATAATTGCAATTTACTTTTCTAGCAAGCTATAAACACGTTTTTCGCACAAGTCACATTTTTTTACGTCAAAATAGCTGTCATCTATGAAATGATAGCGGTTGCTATGATCGTTAATAACAGTAATAAAGTAAAACTAAAATTGCAATAACACTTACCTAATCAATAAAATTTGATGATGAAAATTAATTATCTCAACTAATGATCATTTGCTCATAGTGGGTCGTCTAGACTTAAACAATAGGAATTAACTAGCTAACAGATTTTGGGTAAATTCAAGGAACTGATGAGCGTAGATCAGTTTAGCCCGCAGGTGAAGCCCAGCGGTCTAAAGTATTAGGTTGATTAGGGTAAAGTGAAACCCATTGGGGGCTCGAGTTCTCCTGCAGCAACATGGGTGGAATTTCATCTGTCCTCGATATTTCTGCGTTGTGTCTCTGTCGATCCCGGTAGTCCTGAACAGTGCTAGAAAGGAGGCAATGCATTGGATTCACAACCAGAATATCAGAGTTCGAATACCGGAAAGTTCGAACTTCTTAACATGCTTCAATTGCAATATCAAACCATACTCAGTGCGATAATTAAGATCTTCTTTTGTGAAGAAAAAATAGGTATCGCAAAGATGAGAATGGAGAATTGTAGTAGAACCTTAAATGGAGACTAAAATTTACAAACTAATTTCTTTCAGTTGTTACCAGATGTGATATTTTCAGTTTATTTCAAACATTTTTAACTTATGTATGATGCGGAAGCTGAAGCTTTCCTGGTGACCTGATGATTGAGAACATATATTAACCCTGAAGATGAGATCAATGTCTGTTCTCGAAACATTGTACGTGGGTTGATCAACCAAGACTGAGACTGATTATTGTACCACAGTTTCCTTTGTTGCCGAATGCCGGCACATTTGAAGTTGAAGGAGTTGTGTTTCGTGTATACTCTTACTCGGTGGCAGCATTGTCGTATAGGTAGGTTGGGAGCAATCCGCTCTGTTTTAGACACTGCTTTCATTTCGCCTCACAACGTACTGTGTATATGCATACAATGGAGGTTACACGAGAAGAACAGTGTGGAGCAATAAAGTTTTGTTTTTGCTTGAACCATACAGCTTCTGAAACATACGAAAAGCTCAAGCAAGCATACGGTGAAAATGCATTAGCTCGAGCAACAGTGTTTCGGTGGTTCAAATAATTCACAGAAGGACGAGTTTCATGCGTTAAGCAAGGTGGACCTGGTGTTTCGGCCTCTGCTGTGACAGAAAGAAACATCAATATTACTGCTCGATTGTTCGTGAGGATCGAAGGATAACATTATGTAAACAAAGTGAAGTGTTGGGAATTTCATATGGTAGTGTTTTTTCAATAATGCACGATTACATCCATATGTCCCCTGTTTGTGCCCGTTGGGTACCACGACTGTTGACTCCAGAACAAGCTTGCATGAGTTTTTCGTATGTTTCAGAAGCTGTATGGTTCACGCGAAAACAAAACTTTATTGCTCCATACTATTCTTCTTCTGTAACCTCCGTTGTATGCATATACACAGCACATTTTGAGGTGAAATGGAAGCAGTGTCTAAAATACTGCGGATTACTCCCAACCTACCGATACCACAATGCTGCCACCTAGTGAGAGTATACATGAAACACAACTCTTTCAACTATAAAACGTGTGGCATTCGGCAAGAAAGGAAACTGCGGTATAATTAACCAGTCTTACTGTTAGTCTTTGTTGTTCAGCCCACGTACAACAAACATTTCACCTGGTTGATATCCCAAGAACATATAGTAAAGTTTTCTGTCTTTTAGGGTAGAGCTAAAAGATGGTACAAGGGAGTTTGGACTTTCCCATCACCTTTTATTATAAAAAGTTTCCTCTTGAACACAAAATATTAGAAATAAGTAGAATTGCCTCTAATTACTTTGGAGGTTTTATGTTGATGTTTAAGGGAATCCAATGACTATGTGTCTTAGGCGTATTGGATAAGTACCTCTCAATGACCGGGTATCTTAGAGAGGGGAGTTGGAATTCTCAATGACTGTGTGTCTTAGAGAATCTGGTGATTAGGTTCCTCTCAATGACCGGGAGTCTTAGAGAGGTAGAAAGGAGCTCAATGATCAGGCTTTCTTAGAGAGTTGGTGGTTTGATCAAGCGGGCGAGATTGATGTTTTCTGTTCAGTTCAGTTCGTTCTTGGCAGGCCTTTGGACTCTGTGGGAAGTTTCGAGCCGAAGCCCTTGCCTTCATTCATTGTGTTGGAATTCTCAGATTTGCTGTGCTGTTAGATCACCTGGGTTGGGGTTGCAACTGTCGCAAGGCTCTTTTGTTCAATTGTGGGTTGAGTGGGTTCATCGTTGTGGTCCTGGCATCTTGTGTGAGACTCTGCTGGGCAACTTCGTTCCGAGGGCTGCTATGTGTGGATGGTGGGAAATTCCTGATGGTTCTCCAGAATTTGGCAGAGTGTCGTTGTCTGACTTCCTGAAGAAATGGAAGATCGAGATCTTCATGATGTTTTCTGTGGTGTCCAGTCTCCTTTTATACAGAAATATTGCGAACAGCTTGCCTCTGCGTCACTTGCCGAGCGCTGACGATGGTGGACGACGTTCTTCTTTGTGGTTGTCACCTGAAGATTGTTCACTTCAAACACGTGGTGTAAGAACACATGGTTACATCCAGCCTGGTGTGAGAATATATTTGCGTTATGTAGGATCTGTTTTTTTTTCTTTCTTTTGTGTGCAGTATATATTGAAGTAATACATTATAACAGAACGAGTTATTTCTTTGATATAAGGCACTCGTTGAAACACATAATCCAAACAAAAGAGATTAAACCCAAAGTAGAGGAATTTTTTCTTCTATCAATTGTTCAGCAAAAGCCTATCTGAGCGCTCCACGCGTTTGTAATACCAGTAAAAGTATTGGATCTGACTTTACTGAGTTATAGTAGTCAGAGATTCAACTACTTTTGTCACCGGCTGTACCTTCATTCTATCTACGAGTTATTGAATACTTAGGGAAATAGGTTCCAAATTCAAACTAAACATTTACTGGAAATTTACAATTAAATTTATTTAAATTGAAAATTAGACAATAGAAGAAAGTTTTTAATATTTAAATTTTTTAACATGTTTCATTGTTATTTTTTCGGTTAAAACAATCAACAATCAAACAGTTGCTAAGAATTAATTAAGTTACCTTTTATTTGTGCGGTGCGGTCAAAAACAGTCTGGTCGGGCGATTCGGTAAGTACTCGTATTTTTGTTTCCCCAATTTTTTTTTCTAGTTGCGTTGAGGCTAAAAACGTAACTAGGAATAGGAGTATAACACATATTTAAGAGCTAGCATGAATTTTCGTAATATGCTAGTTTGTAACTTGGCTGTTAAGATTACTTAGAGGCAACAGAGGGAAGGGGAACAGCGCCCTGGAAGAAAACCCTCTATGAAAAGGAAGTTTTGACGGTTGTTTACCTTAATGGTATCTTCCTCAGATTCCTTTCTCCTTTGTAATTTGCAGGCCATGGGCGCTGAGGGCCTATATACAATCAATTGGCATCTTCTCAGGCCCGGCAAATTCCCGAAAGATGCCTGGGTAGTGAATAGAAGTACAAAGTTTAACTATCAACCGTGTTCCGTGAATAAGTCTTTACATTCTAAAATATTGTAAAAATAAAGAACATTGCTATTTATAAAACGTTTAGCCTTAAATGAACAAAATACTAAATCTAATAATAGTAATAAGAATAATAAAGTGATAAACGTTTCAGTACATCGTACGAATTCCAACTCGATAACTGTCATGCTAACGATGCCGCTAGCTCCGAGAGAAGGAATTTCACAAAACTGCATTTTCGAGAAAACTGCGATTTAATATTTAAAACCGCGTAAGAAGAATACGGTTAGTTACATCTTTTGCCCCTTTTTACATGGACATTGTTACATCTACGTATGCGTGGCATATACAGTCAAATAGTACCAAGAGTCACCAACACATAGGACAAAGCACCCGAAAGAGCACATACATGGACATTCCTTGTTTTTTCCCCTTACCCTTCAATTGTGGCCAATGTTCGTGGCTTGAGGGCGAAAAAGGGACAAAGGGAATTTTTCCACAAAACGTTAAAATTCCGGGAAATTATCGAGGGACTGATTGACTAATATAAATGCTTAAAGTTTTCTTTGTTCTTCAGAAATAAACCATCAAAATAGTAAAAATTCACGTTCGTGTGTGTGTGTGTTGAAAATAACATAATTTGCACTCATTATTGACTGGGTGCACTCATTATTTTGAGTTTATAAAAAATGAAGTAAAAAAAAATTGCTAAAAGCAAATGTGGTTGGCACTTAATTTAATATAGCTAAACTAATCTTATGACATAACTTGTGTAATAGGAATTGGACACTCAACAAACTAGGGAAAATTTTATAAGAAAAGGGAAAAATTTTGTCAGTTGAGGGAAATTTTCCAAGGAAACCTACGAGCACTGATTGGGAGTATTTATTTTGGATTAAATTCCGTTTAGCTCCGCAGCCATTCTTTACATCCCGCTAAACCGAAGATGGCCTATCGTGAAGGTAGTGCCGTGGCCAGGTGGGATAATCCGGCTCAAACCTCCCCCTATCCACATTTTGTACCTTTAGTACAGTAATAGCGAAAATGGATTCTGGTTATACATGAATTTGTTTCATTTGTAATTTTGTTGTTTTCTTTTTTTATTTATTTGTCATAAAAAGTAAGTACGAGGGGTATCGTAAAATTTTAGTTATTATAGTAAACAATCAGGATACAGGGATTGTTATGATTTTTAGTTGTTAATCCCTCTCTACCTAGTCACCACCCAGATTGACAAACTTCTGCCAGAGTTCCTTCACTTTACGAAAACCATCATTGTAGAAGGCTACACATTGTGCTTTAAATCACTCTTTCACCTATTGGATGACGTCATCTGTGTTGTCAAATTGGCGACCACGCAACGGATTATTCATTTGGGGAAACAAGAAAAGGTCACTAGATACGAGGTCAGGAGAATAAGGCAGGTGCTGCAATATCTGGAAGCCACAGGCTCTTGCTTTGTCGACAGCAACTTCAGAGGAATGAGCTGGTGCTTCCGAAAAGGTGTCAGCAAACGAGGAACCCAGTGCGCAGATACCTTAGACATGTGAACTTCGTTGTGGACAATTTTCCACACACTACCATAACTGAGACCAGTCTTATTAATAATCGTTTGAATCGTTACACGACTGTATTCGAGGATTAAACACTCCACTTTCTTCACAACGCCATCGTCCGTTAGGGATAGTGTTCCAGGTCTTGGGTCGTCTGTGAGGGACATATGACCAGTTTGGAATTTCGTTTTCCACTACAATGGTGTTATAAGATAGGCAATCATCACCTCACACATCTCGTTATGAATTTGTCTGGCATCATTACCCTTCAAATGCAGGAACGTCATCACACTAGAGCCTCAATCTTATCCATCGTGCACTTATGTCACTTTTGGCACACCCTGTAAAAGATAACAATCAATAGGAGCTAATTTCCTTAACATTATGCACATTGGAACCAAACGTAACAATGACAAAATTTCATCATATCTTAATAACTACCTGGTGATAATTAAAACTTTATGATACCCCTTATTGTACAGTCCTGCTAAAAAAAAACTTACTTCCCAGAAGCTCTATATTCTACCCTACATAAGAGTTCAGTGAATTAGTTATATGTATATACTTCATGTTTTCGAGTTCTTTCTCCCTAGCATGTATATACATCAAAATTTGCCACATTAGTGAGCGAATAGAAAACATTACAAAAAGGAAAGAAAGTAATTTTTTTTAAAAGTAGATTTAAATTAATTTACTACTAGACATTTCGCTGAACTCCTACTCAATCGAGTTAACACACACGACTTCGGTATGCGTGATATCTTACCCCCAGTAGGAGCAAATACATGTTCCGGTGTTGATCCAACATCATGAGGCAATTAGGAAACAACCAGAATTAAAAGGTATCGAATTCCGGTCCAGAAAGGCAGAAATAATGGCGGCATGTCCGACCACGCGACATCCAATTGAACGAAAACGCCATCTGGGCGAGTATAATTCTGTATGGATTGTAGCGAAATGCAATGTAGTGTTTCGAATGCCATATTTCTGATCTTCCCAATGTAATATATGTAACGATACTACATAATATTTATTATACATAGAGAGCTTAAAATCAAATCTGACCTAGGGTCATCTCTGAAAATAAGGCGCTACAATAAATCAAATCCAACTTGATACTGCATCTTCTAGCCTTAAATTATGGTTAGTAGTCTAAACAGTACGAACTTACGTACGTTTACATTTAAAGATAACAACAAATTAAAGGCAATATAAGGGATATTGTACACTTCTAGTCGCAAAAACTTAGACTGCCTTCCAGAGACTGTTTAAAAAATTTAAAAAAAAGACCCTAGATCCTTACGAATTCCCTTAGGTCTGTATTTTTGTAACTGACAAGTTTGAAAACAGCGTTGCCAACATTTAAGCATGCTTTCCATTATATTAATGATTTAAAACCACCGCCAGAAAAAATGTTTAAAAGGCACTAGAAATGCCATTAGCAATGGAAATGAAAAGCAAAAGTAATAAATTTTTGGAATAGACTGATTTGTTAGGATTATAATTACAATATAAACATTACAATAGATATAATAAAGTGATTCAAATCGCGAATGCCAAGTATACAATTCACTGACTAAACAAATCCAAATTTCTTGGTAGACATTCACTTGTTACATTAGACACTGTAGCTGAACAGTGTGGCAGACACAAAATTTGGAAAAACCACAAATGGGATGTCCATTTTCATATTTGTTATGAGTGCTGTGCCGTGGGGGTGGGGCGAACGGGGATACGGTCCCGGGCGCCGAAGTAAGGGGCGCAAAATTCGAAAGGAAAAAACAAAAGAAAAGAAGGAAAGAAAAAGAGAGAAGAAAATATTACTCATGTTAGGAAAATGCATGTGCACATGAAGGGAAGGAAAAAATAATAAAAAGTGCTCAAAATCAAGGAAAAGCAGGATTTATATTTGAAAGTTTTCTTACGTTTCGCGCCAACCACGGTGGCGCTTCGCGGTGTCGACCTCACTCATGAATGGGCGCCATCGTATACTCTCGCCTTGGACGCTGATTTTCCACGGCACGGCACTGTTTGTTACTCACCATTCTTGATTTCCATCATAATTCTTACATTGCCTGTACAACACCATACTGTTCATTTCACAGCTGAAACAAACCGTGCGCATCATATGAATATTATTATTATTATTATTATTATTATTATTATTATTATTATTATTATTATTATTATTATTATTATTATTATTAATAATAATAATAATAATAATAATAATAATAATAATAATAATAATAATAATAATAGTAAGAAGAAGAAGAAGAAGAAGAAATGCAGAGATAGCCTAAATTTTGCACGCTATCAGAGGTCGTAAATATTTAACATCTGAAAACGGTGAGGTTCAATTTAAAGAAATTCGAGTAGAGCCATGCGAGAGGGGAATACCAGATTGAAGTATCGAATAGACTCTCGGTTTTAGAAGGTTCTGAACGACTAATATTGAGAATACTTTTGTTGAAATTAGGAATAGCATTAAAATTTCAGCAAAAGAATAATTGGAGCAGGCAGAAATACACAGAAACAGACCATCATTATTGCACTAAGCTAGCTGGAAAGAGCAATCAGGCGAAATTAGGTTAGCTACAAAATCCGCACTATGTAACTACACAAAAGTTTTGTTTACATAAGACCAGGAACTTCCCAAACGTTTAGAAAAGAAAAACGCGATTTTTTGAAAAACAAAATTAATTAACTTGAAGATAATAATAAAAATAGAAACATTCGAGACATGTATAACGCTTCAACGAATTTAAGAAATGCTATAACCCCGCCCTTATACGTCCTATTATAGAAAGCCGACGGAACAACTCTTACTGACACAGATAGCATCTTGAATAGATGAAAAGATTTCTTTGACGATTTGCTTAACACGCAGCCAAAAACTAATGTTCGTGGAGAAAGTGAAATTCATAGAGCAGAACCGTATATTTCAGAGCCTAGCCGAGCAGAAGTGGAAATTTACAGACCAAAATCATATCCATGAGGAAATTAAATGTCGGCTGAAAGCAGGGTATTCGTATTATTATTCAGTTTAATATATTTTGTCGTCGTAAATCCTCTCGAGGAATTTGAATCTTAAAATATATAAAACGATAGTCTTGCCTGTTGTGCTGTATGGTTACGAAGAGGAAAGAACGCAATCTTCAAGTAATTGAGAATAAAATCCTGAGGTGGATATTCGGCCCCAAGAGGAACGGGAATGGTGAATGGCGGAAACTTCATAACAAGGAACTGCGTAATTTATACTGTTTTCGTCATCAAGTATAGAGACTGAAAAGTGGGTAATGTACGATAGCAAAAAACGTTCGTACTGTTGACTATCGTCAAATGACTCCATCCCTTTAAGTGCAAAACCTGCTCTTCATCAGCGGAAGGTGATGCTGTGTGTATGGTGGACTGTTCCTGGGATTGTGCATTATGAGTTCTTGGAAAGTGGTTGAGTTGAGTTGAGTTGAGTTGATTTTAGTTTAGCGTCCCGTTCAGCAGCGAGGCTATATGAGACGTGGACCTACTGATTAACGTGGAATCCGAACCACATGAGCTCCCGCCGGGAACCGAACCCGGGTCTCCCACGTCAAAGGCGCGTACGCTAACCGCTTAGCCACGAGGGAGCTTCTTGGAAAGTGGTAAAACCATAACCAAAGAGGTGTACTCAGCACAATTGCAAGAAGTAGCCAAACAGCTTGAAAAAAAAACTGCACTAGCGAATAGGAAGGGTGTTCTTGTCCACCAAGACAACGATAGACCTCATACAGCAAAGATGACTCTTTAGATGACTTTTTCTCTCGGCTGGGAGCTTCTGCCACATCCAGCGTATTCACTAGACATTGCTCCATCATACTACCATCTTTTTTTGTCTATGGACAACCATATGCGTAATCGACAATTCAAAACTCGCGAATAGGTTGAAAACGCAGTGGCGTAATTTTTTCGGTCCCAACACAAAGATTTCTTCAAAAAATGGCATCTACAGGGTTGTAAAACGATGGAAGGTTGCAGAAGCGGTTGGTGGATATTTTGCGGAATAAACATGAAGCAAACGCATTTTTTTGGAACGTTTCTTTTTTGTTCTGAAACCGCACGAACTTTCTTGGTTACCTGGTAGATTGCAAAGACATAACTCATTGAAGAGCACCACAGTGAATTTTGTGTTTTCTCCCATGAGGCTGATAATAATTTTATAAATGAAAAAGAAAATATTCAATATTATTGTACCGTTAGCACAGAACCCTTCGAAGCGGCCACGTCGATCTCTCCTCATGACAAAGTCTCGTGAAGATCGCACGAAAGACCTGTTGAAGAAGTAACGAAACAGAATAGACATAGACATGTAGGTCCCACAGGACCTACACTGCACGTTAAGAAAACTAACTGCCGATCTCATTGGGCCTACGCGGTGCTCTATGTGTACGATCTACGCTGTTACCGATGCTGTGATCGTCTTAACTCATCAGTTAATAAATGACGAAACTCAGAGTCGAATCTTTTCAGAGACGATATTTCACTGATATTGCAAAACTGAGCTTTAATATCATACACCTACATTTGAGTTCTATACTAAAGAAATAAAGGTACGATCCAATGCACTAAACTTTTTAGCTTCAATTTTTTAAACTCAATCATTGTACTACAGTGATTATGCTAAATTATTGAAAGATTTGTTTGTCAGTTATTCATACGAATAAAATTATACGGCATTTTTGAAGAACTTCGCTAAAAGAAAACTCACACCGAAAATTAAACAATCCTTTGTGGATTTTCCAATAAGAAACGATTTTATGCCATATATTTTGCTTATTAATAAAAATATTTGTTATGAAGTATTAGTAAAACCGCATCAGTCATTTTTCACAAAATCATTCAAATAAATCTGAACCCCAAGAGTGAACTACCCTTCTTCGATGTTTTAAAATGAAATCTTTAAGTTTTACGTCCCGCGGTTAGGCTAAAGGAGAGGGTGATGATGAGAGATTAGTGAAATGGTGGAATGAAGAAAGTGGGAGGAAACTGGAGAACCCCGAGAAAACTTACGAATATGGTATTTGTTCACTACAAAGTCCACACGGCGCGAGCTGGGATCGAACCAGGGACCCCTACCACTGAGCCACCGCGCCCCCTCGTCGATGTTTTGACCAAGGTAAATGAGTTATATGTACTTGTCGTGAACTGTCAGGCAACTAATGAATATGAACAAATTATCCCCAGTTGTTTTTGAGAAAATTTTTCGAAAATCATCACGTCAAGACTAAATTACATTTTCCAAACTTTTCCTAGAGAAACGACTTGCACAACAGTACAGTACAGAGTGTTAATGGGATATTAATATATGAAATATCAATAAACTCGTTGGAGCCATTTTCGAGAAATTCTAATCTTTTATTTTATCCTTCATTAAACTATCCTTATTAGTAGAAATTAAAAAAAAAAAAAAAAAAAACGTGGACAACACAACTCTTACCGTTTTTGCTTTATTGAAATCAATATTGAAACTGGAGTAAGTGGTAAATTTCAACCGTTTTCAGTTTCCATAGAAGTTGCGGATGATCATGCCATGTGTTGAGACACTGAATGGATTACAGAAAACCAGTTATCACTATCTATTACCGTTTTTGGTCTCCACGTTGTTACCGGAATTGGTTTATTGCTATCATTGCAGGTTTGAATACAGTGTTAACGGGGGAGATAGTACATATTTTTGGGAGGCTAAAGTGATTGTAGAAATCCGCTTCTGTTGACAGTGTTTTTGTCTATGGAGAACTTTGTTGAAACCGGAAATGGTTAATCTGCATAATTTTGGTTTGAATAGAGTGCTAAATGACGAGATGAAACCTAATCTTGGGCCACTGAATTGTTTATAAACAAGAATTTTCGGAATGATCGAAAGAACTGATTAAATGGTTGCGATCTTGATCAAGAATTCTAGGAATGATCCAAACAATGTATCAAAAGATTGAGATCTTTGCCAATAATTAGTTTTTGTATCAGGAGCCATAAATTTTTGAACGACCCCTAAATCGAGTATTCGTATTTTTCAAAGAATAAGCACATCATACTGAGTTAAATTATAGCTTGGATTTGGCTACACTATATGTAGTTCTCCAGATATAAGGCATACAAGAAAATTTTTGATTGAAATATATTGGATCTGGGATCAGGAGCCACAAAATTTTTGCACAGCCCCTCGAGTTTTCGGTTTTTTTTTTTTTTTTTTTTTTTTTTTTTTTAAGAATGAGCACTTGGCCAAACTCTCGTATGTAGTTCTCAAGATATAAGGCGTACAAGAAAATTTTTGATTGAAATATATTGTAGTTTTTTGAATCAGGGGCCACAAAATCTTTGAACGGCCCCTAAATCAAGTTTTCGATTTTTCTTTCCTCTTTTGCGGAATAAGTAGATCATACTGAGTTAAATGATAGTTCGGGATTGGTTACACTATATGTAGTTCTTCACATATAAGGCCTACAAAAAATTCTTGCTTGAAATATATTGGATCTTTTGATCCAAAGAGCTCTTCTCGATATCTCTAACTGTTTTTGCTCTATGAAAGTCAGTAACGAAACCGGAAATAATAGTTAATTTCAACCACTTCTGGATTTGGTAGAGTGTTGCGGATGGTGATGGTATGTTCTCTAAACACGTAGAATCGATTACAATAACCTCTTGTCGTTATTTATTACCATTTCTATTCTATGACAATAAATGTTGAGAACGGAAGTTGTTAATTTCATCCAATTCTGGTTTCTATAAAGGTTCCAGAGGATAAGGTGGAACTTGTTGGCTGAATCGATAGCAGAAAAACGCTTCTCAATATTTCTTTTCGTTTTCAGACTGATCTTGTCAACAGACAGACGGACGGGACCCGTTCTTTAAGACTTTCGACACTTCTGCAGAGAATGATTTGGAAGTGCAACATAAGGAAAACCTAAATCTGCTTTCGTTATTGTTGACCAAGTAACCTTTTATCCTTAAATACATAAAAAAATAAGTTCGTTTTACTGAAATCTTACTGTATAATATTTTCCCTAGTTTTACCAGGCAATATCCTTACTTTCTTCCCCGTTCCATTGCACACTCCTTTCCCCTCTATCTTGAACCGTTTCCCTCTCTCTTTCTCTCTGTTTAAGTACTTATGGGACGCTGGTAAGAGATTTCACTTGAAGATAACCTTTCCCCCTTTATCTCCTATTACTTCTCATTCTTTTTACTTGCAGCCTTCAATTACTTCCGTGCTTGGATAAGGATAAGGACCCTGTAGGAACGGTACTCACTTCTCTCGTCCCCTGCCCCCACACACTTTATTTCCCGTCTCATCCAACCCATTGCTATAAGACTTACCCCCTACTACACAGAATTGCGCTCATCCCACCCGTTCGTCGTTTCCTTTGCCCGGTAGACTAATATTATATGTCAAGAGGGCATACAAAAGTTCCCAAAGTTAAAAAGAAAAAAGAAGGAAATCGGATTTTCTTGGGTTTTACGGCTCTGGTTTTACGGTAAGCAGCTTGCTCTTATTTTAAAAGAGAAACCGATTTTGATCTTCAATTATTTCGACTTTCGATAACACTGAAGAGCATACGCAACCAGTGGAATTAAATTGGAACCATTACTTTGTACAAGATCACTTTTCGTCCATTTACTGATGAACTCACATGCAATATTTTCTTTACGTTGACCAAACGAGTGCTGGAGAAGTGCCAAAAGGTTGTATAAGAGATAAAATTGACAAGAAATCATCAAACACATGTTGCATCGAGGCATTCAGGATGTGTGTGACACTACTATTATGAAATTCGCCAAGTGTCAGCCCACCTCGGACCACTTCTAACAAAAAAGACTGCATGTTTCATTTACTCTACAAGTAGTGTCTAAGAAGTGATCATCAACACAATCTACTATCATCTGTATATGTAAAAGAAGTTCTGATTGATTGATCAATACCAAGGCCAAACCGTTTAGTCTAGAAACTTGAAATTGAGACAAGGCAAAGCGTTTGTGATGTAAGGTCCACTAAGAAACGAATTTTGGGGTTTGGACGAAGAAGGTGGCAAGAGGAGTGACAATTATTATCTTAAAATGTAAATATCTGGGAATCTCTTAAGGTTAGAGATGCCATGTTTCATGTGGACTCATTTATTTTATCCGTCGTAAAGTATTTGTAATGATTTTACACTAGTAATCCTACAATTGTAAATCTAAAATGCAGCTGTATTATTTTGTATTTAATTCTATCACCTGCAGAAATGTATTCCTTGTAATTTCATGCGAAGTATTGAATTTTACCTATAAATCTCATTACATTCCCATAATCCTAGCATGAAGTAACCTTGCGCCAAGTAGTTCCCTCCACTTGTCAAATAGTTCCATGTTTAGAACCGCATATATATATATATATATATATATATATATATATATATATATATATATATATATATATATATATATATATATATACGCATTCGCTCTCCTTATATATTTTCAAGTACACAAACAAGCAAATTATTTATTTCTTGCCGGTAAATTTTCAAAATTTTGCTAGAAACGGACAACCAACTTTGAAACTTGCAGTTTTGGACAATTTGGTATTTGCAGTTTTACCTTATATAACTTACTTGTTTCTATTCCCCTTTTGCTTTAGCTCAAGTCTCAATATTTCTTAATAATAAATTACGTAGTGTATATTATATTCAGATCACTTATTTCAGTTAAACTTCAATTTTTACAGCGATTTGCTTTTCATTATAGTCATTCCTATGTTTTATGTTTTCTTTTCTTCTCAATGTGATCTATGGTCTCAGGGATATAAAAGTGAGCGTGCAGATTGATTTTATAAACCCATACATAAATTCATGAAATATCTAATTCTTTCTCCCTGTATTCACTTTTTGTACCTTCAGCAATTATGTTTGAGGTGTGCACTTGCATTCCTCTGTGCAGATTCACTTTAAAAGAACACCAACCATTCTGTGCTAGGTGGCCACTAAAAAGCACGAATGCTATCTAACCGTGTGGGGACAGGAGCGCAGTAGCGGGATCCGAGTGGTAGTGAGGGTGTGAGTCCTTAAGGAGCAGGCGCGTCAGCGATGGTGGGTGTATGCGTAAACGAGAATTGTAGAAAATCACTGCCTTCATGATACAAATATTTGTGATTGGTCCTTTCGTTTACGCTTTCCTTTTAAAATCTGAAAATAAAGTTACCTTCTTCTATTCTTTACTTCGTGCCAACGATTTGTATCAACTTCAGAAATTTGCAAGAGCTTTACGAACATTTCAATTGTTCCGCTTCTTAACTCTTCCCCTCTTCGTATGCCCTGAATGACCTTCCTTCACTTTATACAGCATGCTCAATGGGTACATGAAAAAGAATGTGTGTGTAACATGTTACATTTCAATTTCTGATTTTTTACTTACAAATCCATGTCGGACGTAACAACTCTACGTACTTTAATGAAATGAAATGAAATCTGTGAGTTTTACGTCCCACGGTTATGCCGGTTAGGCTAAAGGAGACGGTGATGATGAGTAATGAATGAAATGGTGGAATGAAGAAAATGGGAGGTGTTTGTCAACCACAAAGTGCACTTGGCGGGGGCTGGGATCGAACCCGAGACCCCAAGCACCAAAGGTGACCGCTCTACCACTGAGCCACCGCGGCCCCTTTACGTACTTTAATTATTCAACACTAATTTATTCTATAAATTTTAGAAATCATGCATCCATTACTACTTGCTTCATGGGCGAATATGTGCATACCAGGTTCGATTTTCATTAATATATTTTCACGTCCATACGCATCTCAGTAAGAATACACCATGTTTTGATTATTTACACACTACTTTATTAAAATATTATTACAAATTTATCCTGTAAATTTTACACATATGTTGATCCATACAATCAATCTACAAAAAATTAAAAACACGTAATTACCGTATAACAAAGAATAAATAACAAGGACCAAATACCAGAAACAACTACATTTTTTAAAAATAATAACATCACGAAAAGTGGTGCCTTACAACAGGTTCAATACAGAGTTAGTCTACCAACCTTTGGATAAAAATCGGAATCGTGATTCTTATCCCGCTTTAAGCATTTGATTTAGACGGGGAACGGACATAATGGCAGGGGGACAAAATGGCAGAGGACGAAATGGCAGGAGACAAAACTGCAGGCGAACGAAATGGCAGGAGGACATAAAGGCAGAAAGTATAATTTGAATTATCGGGTTTTAAACTATTTTGTTTCTTACTTGGTAAATGAAGATTTCAACAAAAATTTTCAATTTATTTATTATATTCCAAAATTCGAAGTGCTAATAATATTTCAATTCTAATTGACAGTCATCTACAAACACCTTACTATTGCAAGCTTTCTATTCATACCAGCAGTGTCTTAATGAAAGAAATTAGTTTTAGTCGTTTTCCTTTTTATATATATTATTTAAGATTCTTTCGGGTAATACTAGAGGGGAGCAGCTTTTATCTTTATTTCTCACTGTGCTATGTATTAAAAATTATGTTTGTAATCATAAAAAGCTAGTGGCAAAAAGTGAAATAGATTTGAGGACAATAAAAGTGTATTTCTTGAAATAGTTAATTTCTCATTCTCTCTCTTTCTCTCACGCTCGCAGTGGTTCAAGCAGGCCAATCAAAAGGCAAGCAGCAAAAATAAATTTCCTCAAAAAAAATTAATTGCCTCCAAGTCACTTTCACTTTCCTTCAGACTAACGTCTTTGTTTACCAAACATATATATACAGTAAGAAAGAAATCTAAAACGTTTGCGAAAGTGTGAAAATCATACCTAAAGTCTGTTCCAGGCAACCTGATAGGAAACTCCCCTACCTCCCACCACTTGCTACTGCAGAAGGGGAAAGCTAGTCGTTGACCTTCACAGGAAGGGAAGCTTTTCTAATAAACAGAATCGTGTAAACTTTAAATTTGTACAAATCGCTCGCCCCTTATGTTGAGAAAGCACTGCTGTTCCTTTTAGTTATCAACTCCGAGTAACAAACAATTACTGTTTTTAATTTTTGTCTTGTAGAAAAGTATTACATAATTATTTATGTACTAAAGTTTACCTTACTGTAAAACATTTTATTGTCTTAACAAATATCGAAAACATTAAAATAAATAAGAGTGCTATCTTCCCAATTTTGTATGAATGTGGAAGTTGGTCCCTAACTCGAATACAAGAATTGGAACTGCGGGGTTTCAAAAATAAAAGTATTCATAAAAATAAAGGGAGCAAAGGAGGCACACATTCAAGTGAATTAAAACGTTATACAAACTTGTATTTCACAACAACTACAGGTCACAGAGTATTATAGAAATAATAAAGTTAATAATAGAGTTAAGTTAAAGATAAGCTGCTTGTATGGGAAATACGCACTAAGTCTTATTCAAAAAGCCTAGAAGAAGGAGACTACTAGCTGGGTGAAAGAGAAGGCTTCCGGACAATATAAAGCAGGATCGTTGAAGGATGGTTGATAACAAACTAGGTACATTGACTTTTTGCAGGTTAAAATCTAATAGAATTGCTCGTTTCTGCTACGATGAGCCTTTAAGCTCTTTAAGACAAAGCGTTCGCTATTTTTTTGTATAATGGAACCAACTCGTATTTATCGTTATTCTTTGTTTCTTATACAATAATCAACTCTTGTCACATTACACTATCCGCACGACTGGGGCCGCGGTGGCTCAGTGGTAGAGCTTTTACCTATGGTGCATGGGGTCTTGGTTCGATCCCAGTTCGCGCCAAGTGAACTTTGTGGTGGACAAACACCGCATGCGTAGGTTTCCTCGGGGATCTCCCGTTTCCTCCTACTTTCTACATTCCACCACTTAATTCATTCATTGTCATTATCACCGTCTCCTTTATTCTAGTTGGCATAACCATGGAACGTAAAACTGAAAGATATTATTTCATTTTATATTCTACACGCCATAACCGCAAGACAATAAACAGTTATTTTCCCCTCGTCTGCAAGAGAGGTTCGACAAACAAAATTATTATTGGAACACAATTATCAGTGTGTATATAAATATAGTTCTTTTTCCTTTTGTTCTTTTTAATGTAAGAACATCTGTTAATAAGAGAGGAAACGAGGAATGTGGCTTTTTCATCATTTCAGATTCTATTGTTATCATCTTAACGCTCTAATAACTTAACCATACATATTGTTCTAGGTTTCGATTTTACACACGTGCGTCGGTTTTCTCCCGTTTCCTCCCACTTTTTTATTCCATCACTTTATTAATTTCTCATCACCATCGTCTCTTTTAGCCTGGCCGGAATAACCGTGCGACGAAAACCTTATAATGATTTCATTTTCAGTTTTGTATCATATATTTGAAATTATTGTATCAATAAGTAAATACCCATTCAATTACCAACCCTGCCATCCCTTGCCATTCCAATATTATTTCACAAGCCCGACTGCGAAAAAGAAGAAAAATAAACAATACAACTGTTTTATAAAATTTCCATTATAATAACACGTGTTACTTACCTCATTAATACAGACAAATGTAATTGTTTTGAAATACTTAGTGCCATTATGAAAGTTGCAATTTATTATCTAGACATATTTAGATATACTCTTTACCTCTGTGTGTGGGGGCTGATGGTGGAAGACGGAACACCAACATTTACGTTTTCCGCACCTGTACTTGAGCATGGCAGGGGGAAAACTTCTTCTTTTTCCTATCAGGTTACGTGGAACAGATTATAGTATGGTGTGGGGCCTTCTTTTGCGTCCAAAACAGCTTGGATCCGACGTGGAATGGACGTATACAGCTCCTGAATCGTGGTATGTGGAATTTTGTACTATTGTTCCTCCAAAACATGCTCCAATTCCTTAAGGGATGCTAGTGGAGGGTAATGAGACTGAACACGCCTTCCTAACTCAGACCACAATGGCTCAATGATGTTCAGATCTGGTAATTGTGGGACCCAGGGGAGGTGTGATAGCTCCTGGTCATGCTACTCAAACCATGATTTCTCCGTTTTTGCAGTGTGACAGGATGCCAAATCATCTTGGTAGATGCCATCACCATCAGGGAACAATATTTTGGTCATACGTAGAACCTGGTCTCCCAAAATGGCCTCATACGCCTTAGCATTCATCATTCCATGCAGGGCTATGATGGGACCTTCAGAAAACCACGATATCATTGCCCATACTGTAACAGAACCACCCCCATGCTTTACAGTTGGGAGCAGACAGTCTGTATCATAGGCCTTCGACGGTGTTCTCCACACGTAAACACGACCGGTTGTTGGAAACATGTTGAAGGTCGATTCATCGGACCATACTACGTATTTCTCACTCCCCATGAGTCCAAGCCTTGTGGTCCTTGCATCACTGGATACGCCTCTTCGCATTTACGGCTGTGACCAGGGGTTTGGCGATAACGGCCCTGCCATGAATTTTCATTTTATGAAGTTCCCGTCGCACTGTTTTCGATGAAACCGTGTTCTGCAGGCCGTAATTGAGTTCAGACGTAATTTTCATTGCAGTGGTCTTCTTTTTAGCTGCTACAATCCGTTTTAATGACCTCCGGTGCCTATCTGACAGGATTGTCTTTCAACCAGTGTTGTGCTTTGCAGACGTCGTTTGCCCATGAATTGTGTATGCCTTCGTGACATTGAATATAGTGCCTTTCGATACTTCCACAATGTTCGCCACTGTTGCCACTGAAGCTCCAACTAGAGGGGCACCAACGATCATGCCTCTTTGGAAGTCTGTCAGGTCGCCCATTTTACCGCATCATTGTCACACTACGATACTCACAGGTAAACGGTAACTGCTGACGGAAGAGGAAGGTCCACATGACACATTGAAGACAAAATACGATCGGAAACCGCAACACGCGTTGTACAGTGGAGGGCCCACGTGTCCTGTTTGAAGTGTTTTTAGATTTTTTGTCTACCCCTATATATATATTGATCTTCACGGAAAATGGGAAATTTGGAAAATAAATATAGTAACTTGTTTCTGATTGGCTAAAAGGATAGCCAATTAAAAATTAATCTTTTCAGAAGAAGATAGGGAATGGATATATAGGTGGATATTTTTGGTTTCCCCTCAGTTTAGAGTCGAAGCAGCATCCATCACGGAAGGTTGTTAGACTCTCCCTCTCGAACGAGTAACTGGTTCAGGCGAACTGATTAAAACGCCAGTCACAACAAGAGGAGCTCACCTAGATTGTTTTTGGTGAAGAATAGGCTGTATAAGCATATACGCTTAACGAGGCCAAAACTGAGAAAGCATTCGGGCGAGCATTTAACAACTATGGAAGGCGTGTCCTCGTAGTTGTTAATCTTTTTCCCTTTCCAGGAAGAACACAGCGATCCACGTAGAGCGTCGAGAAGTTTATTCTTGTATACTTGCAGGTGTAATAGGGAGAATATACGGCCCTTTTTAGAGCCACAGCAGACCGTCAGCAACAGAGAAGCCGAGCAGTGAGGACCAGGGACTTGTCTGCCCAGAACTGAAGCTTTTTCTTCTTTCTTCTTTTCGTTACAGGTGCAGTTCAGCGAGTGGCCCTTTTCAGAGCCAGCAGAGATTGTAAGTATCCACGATAAGCCACATTCAGGCGCCCAACTGCAGAAATTGCTTTTTGAAGGTTGTGTTAGGGTCCGCAACGAAAGCATTCGGTGACAAATCCTAAGATTGCTTTAGCAGGGATCTCCCGAAGCAACCCTCATTAAGCAAGGACTGCAGGGAAGTCGTCATTTAGAGCACTTGGGCATTGTGCCCACATTATACTAAATAGCGTTACAGGCCTAGCGCCTGCCCACAATTAGCGAAAATCCATACAAATAGAAATTGTACTGTGCTGACAGAGTTACGGTCCTTCACAGGGCCATAGCCCTCAGAGCACACTCTTCCCATTGGCGACAATGGTTAAGATCCGGACGAGGAGGACAAAGCGGGATGTTGAGTCCCCCTCCCCCAGCAGTGAACCGGAGGCATCTCCTTCTAAGAGCAAAGGAGAAAAAAAATCTCCAAAGAGGCTCGAAGTTCACTCAGCCCCATCTTCTCTAGATTCAGACAACGAAAGTTGTCAGTCAAATAAGTCATATTCTGATGCTGTGAAAACAGTCCCAGAAAACATAGATAACACACTTTTACTCAGTAAGGGGTCACTTGAAACAACACCTCAAGCAAACAGAGATTCAGACAGCTCTTTGGCCACACCCAAAAGAAAGCGATACCCTCCCATAAGAATTAAATCATTAACGGATTACTTATACATTAGTAGAACCTATGGTGAAAAAGAAGCCAGCTGTACCCGGGGAGAGGAATACAAAATCACACCTCTAAACGAAATCACAAACACTAGCATCCTCAACTACTTAGAGAAAAAGAAGATTGAGTTTTACACAAACTCTCTCTACAGGCCAATCAAGGTGGTGATTAGAGGGCTCCCCCGGGAACTTGCCTCCGATGACATCCAGGATCATCTTAGGTATTAGACTCCCCTACCCTCACTGTCTCACAGATGAGAAAAACAACGAGCGCTGGAAAAGAGGTTTTGCCCCTTTTTCTTTGCACGGTCCTGGATGGGGAAACAAAACAGCGACTCATGAAGGTCCCTCATATCTTCCACATTCGAGTAAGATTTGAGGAGTACGTTCAAAAGAGTGTAGTGGTGCAGTGCCATCGTTGTCAAAGATTTGATCACGGCAGCACGAACTGCAGGCTAGCGCCTCGCTGCGTCAAGTGCGCAGGGACTCACCTGACACCTGATTGCAAGAAAACTCGCGAACAAAAGCCTAAGTGTGCTAATTGTTCAGGAGAGCATCCGGCCAGTTACAGGGGCTGCACAGTTTACAAAAAGATTGTGGAATCGAGGCAAAGAGGAACGACATCCAAAACTAACACAGACAACCTTGAAAAACGAGTAAACGCAACGCACAACATAAACAGGAAGACGACACAACCAACACACACAACAAGACCTGCGTTGCTACCTACCCCCAAACCTGGACTGCTTCCCACTCCACACCTTACATCTTTACCTTCACGTACCTTAAGGAGCACTCCCCAACAGTCACCTATCATAACCGGAAACTCACGTACAGCTCCATCTGGGGTTGTGCGAGAACCTATCCCTGAGGGTACCCAAGGTAGCAGCAGAAACATACGCAAAGACAAAAACTCAGAACATACGCAACAACAAATACACATTAACATAGACAGTGATACATTTTCACCCACTGAAGCCACCACAGACTCAGAACAGAGGAGGAAAAACATTAGAATACGACAACAGAGCGCCAAAGCCATAAAAGATAACGCAGACAACGCATTTCGGTCACTACTACCAAGTTTAGATTCACTTACGTTAATGCTTCATGATTTCAGTGTTCACTATGACAGGCGTAAAACGCTGTTTTACGTTCAACGTCTGTTAGAGTTTTACGCTGAAAACAAACATGAATTCTTTTTAAACGTCATAAACTTCATAATCAGAGTCGCTCAAACCGCTGATGGGGCACCGCGTTAGAAAACAAACAAAAATATTAGCTTGGAATGCGCAGGGCATCTCCGAAAAGAAGGACGAACTGGAAAGCTACATAAATGAAAATAGCATCTCGATAGCTTTTGTGTCAGAAACACTGCTTTCAACGCATCACAAATTGTATATCCAAGGGCACCGTATTCTCAGACATGATCAATCAAATACAAATGCAGGAAGAGGAATCTTGGTAGTGGTAAAGTCCGACTATAAACACGAATACGTACCCATTCCCCAAATAAAAACAATGGAAGCCATCGCAATTAAAATATTCGTCAAAAGTACTCCGGTTATAGTAGTTGGCATATATCAATCGCCCAATACAATCATAGACACAAACGATGTCACGCTTCTTTCCCGCCTGGGAAACAGAGTTTTATTAATTGGAGACTGGAACAGCAACCATTCTGTTTTCAAATCGAAAAGAGCTAACGAAAATGGCAAAAAGTTGCAAAATTATCTAGAAACATCAAACATTGAAATACTCACGCAAAATGAACCAACTTACTATCCTCATAATTGCAACAGTAATCCAGATATCTTGGACTACGCATTATACAGGAATATTCAATTACCGCTCTCAATAATTGCTGATGATGATCTCCTTTCAGATCACACAGCAATTATTGTCACAGTAAACTCAGAACAAGACAAAGAACCACCACTAAAGAGACTAAATTATAAGAATGCTGACTGGACCAGGTTCCAACAATTAATATTAGAAGGACTAAAGAGAAAGATTGAAATACAAACAAAAGGAGATATAGATACTGCCGTAAATTTCCTCACCACACTTATTAAAACTACTTCAGAAAAAACTATACCCTATACAACTAATAAGATAGATTTAAAAACACTACCCCCGAAAATTTTAGATATGATAAAAACGCGGAACCGACTTCACAAAAAATATAACAAAACTCGAGACCCACTTTATAAAGCGATCGTAAATAGATATAGAGTATGCATAAAAGAAGAAATATCCGCGTATAAAAACCGCATCTTTGAAAATAAAATCTCAAAAATGTCACTGAAAGACGGAAGCGTCTGGAAATATACCAAAAATTTAACTACAAAAAACATTAACACGCCACGTATACATGGAAAAAACGGATTAGTCTACTCCTCAGAAGAGAAAGCTGAAGCTTTGGCTGACTTTCTGGAGGGTTCATTCAAACCAAATCATGAACTAGAAGATCGTAGGCACGATGTAAAAGTTGAACGGACAGTAAGTGAATTTTTAAAAGCATCCCCATTAGACAAAATTAGGAAAACTAATACTGCAGAGTTAAATGGAATCATAAAACGGCTTCGGCCACTGAAAGCACCGGGTCCTGATCAAATACAGAATATAGTTTTAAAAAACCTCCCTAACGCATGCGTATCATACTTAAGTTACATCATTAACAACATAATGAAACTTAGCTATTTTCCTAATACATGGAAAATAGCCAAGGTGATAAGCATTCCTAAGCCCAATAAGGATGCTAAATTTCCTCAGAACCATAGACCTATAAGTCTTCTGAATACAATGGCCAAAGTAGCCGAAAGCATAGTGTTCAGAAGACTCAGAAGCTTTCTCTCAACACATAATATAATCACACCTGAGCAATTCGGATTTAGAGCACAACATTCCACGACACACCAATTAGTGCGCGTAATAGAATTTATCACAAACAAATATAATAAAAGACAAATAACAGGCGCGGCCCTGCTAGATGTGGAGAAAGCATTCGATAGGTGTTGGTTCCCGGGAATCCTATATAAAATGATACAATATAAGATTTCTGACTATCTAATTCACTTTGTGCAATCATATCTTAAGAATAGAAAATTTTTCGTTGAACACGAACGGAAAACCACAAAGGAAAAGGATATTAAAGCAGGAGTCCCTCAGGGATCCATGTTAGGGCCACTTCTTTTTCTATGTTAATGATATACCAAAAACTACCAAAACACAGATAGCAATGTATGCAGATGACACAATCGTGTATGCATCATCATTCTTGCCAGATCAAGTCACAAAATACATACAGAATCACCTGAACGAACTCAAACCCTGGTTTAAGCGTTGGAAAATTAAAGTCAATGCTGAAAAGTGTGAAGCCATACAGTTTACTAAGAAATACAAACGAAAACCAAACAACCAACCAACTCTATATAACACACCAATAGAATGGAAAGATAAAGTTAAATATTTGGGAGTAATATTAGATAAAAGGCTTACCCTTAGGTACCACATGAACTCCCAAAGAAACAAGGCTAGTGCTAGACTACGAACCCTAGCCGGACTTTTCCGCTCACCTGCCCTCAATACGAAGAGCAAAGTTATATTATATAAAATGTTAGTTAGACCAATAGTCACATACGCTGCGCCAGCATGGGCTTTCTCCGCACCTTGTTATACGTGGGCTCTGCAGAGACTTCAGAACAACGCTGTGCGCATAATAACAAATTCACCCCGATATCTGCCAGTTCTACGCCTACAGCAGCGCCTAGGGCTGACTCTGATTGAAGATCATATTCAGTATTTAGTAAAGAACTTCTATCAGTCTGCGAAAGCAATAGACAACGACCTTGTGAGTTCTCTAGGTAGCTACACGATTCCAGAAAGCTACTACAAATACAAACGCCCGCTTCATGCGCTAAAATAGATCAAATGCAAAACACTTTGAGAATCTTAAGACAGAGAAAAAAAATGTAAATATGTAAATAAAAAGGTATGACGAGGCCTGTTAGGCAGAAACATAACTAATACATCTCACTTAAATTATTGATATATCACTAGTATTAACAAAATTGACAAGTCCAATAGGATACTGATATCAACCATATCTCACTACATAATCGTATACATGTATATATCTTAGTCTCATTTTAGATTGACGCAGTCCAAGGGTGAAGAAGACGACAGACTTGCATGAAAAAAAATAACAAAAATCCCACTAACAAAACTTGTCCACCAAACTACAGACAACTTAACACAATAGTATAACTCACACTTGACTTTTTAAGTTAGGGAATCAATACAGACAGTAAAGATGCTTTTACATGGATTTTACCACCCCTTCATAGTGTGGTTTTGCCATGTAAATACTTGAGCACGAGCATGACCGATAAAGGGGGTTTTCCTGGACTCCATGTGTTTCCGGGTTTCTCCTCCTACTACCCAAGCCAATGGTGAGGCGAAAAATCTTCACGCGCTTTCCTATCTTCTATTTTACCCTTCTTTCTTTCTCTAATACACACTGTCCGGTAAATGTCTTTGGATAAAAACCGTGACGCGACACAACACTCGACATGCTGCTTTAGATCTCTAACTGCATGTAGGAGGTGCACGTAGATGTAGGTTGGTGCATCACTCAAGGGGGCGAGCTGTCTTGCTAAGGGGCCCTCTTTATCTCTAATTTATTTCCGCTATTTCCGCTATTTTCCCCTCAGTTTGGTAACGGTTAGCTTATGTGACTGTTGTTAGAGATGATTACTGTAAAATGGAGGTATTAGCGTCTAACAAAGAAGGTGAAAATATTTTTATCTCGGATATTCGTACACGAGACAATTAGTATTGAAGAATATTATACGGTGGAGGTGTGCTGATAGAGGCAAGTATAAGTGTCGCGCTATATTAATAACAGATTTGGATAAAACTTATCTAAATTCTTCTTGTGAACACTCGCATCCACCGGACAAGGATGCTGTGAAAATAGCAAGGTGTCGAAAAGAAATAAAAGAAAGAGCTAAAATTTTGTGGAAGCGCGCCTTTGCAAATATATTCTGAAGTTGTGTATAATGAAGAAATAAATGTGCATGCAAGACTGCGGTCAGAAGATGCATGTAAACGTACAATAAGAAGATAACGTTGTACCAATCCTCCTGAGCTGAGAGACCTCACGGAATTATACCTACAAGGTAAGTTTGATCAATCTATTTATTAAAAGCCATTACAATTGTCTTTTGAAAACGTGCTGGTCTCATACCGGATGGTTTGGGTGTGTTTCCCGGGGGATTTTGTCCTAGATTCACAAAAAGATATAAAAGATGTGGGAGGTGTCTCTTCTGTAGTCCAGTGGTGGAGCAGAAAGTGAAAGATTTCTGTTATATGATAATGGTGATGCACAGCCTGAAAGTAGAATATTAATTTTTGCAACGGATAAATGTTTGAAGATTCGGAGGCAACTACTTGGTTTATGGATGGGAACCTTTCCGTTGCTCCTCGCACGTTTTCCCAGTTGTACGTTATCAGGATTCCCTTAGGGGAGATTGCAATGTCAGTTGTGTACGCTCTGTTACAACGAAAGACACAAAGAGTCTACGAGGAACTTATTGAGGTATGTAGTTTTGGAGGCATAAACATTTTTTGTCCTGAAGTATTATTATTATTATTATTATTATTATTATTATTATTATTATTATTATTATTAGTAGTAGTAGTAGTAGTAGTAGTAGTAGTAGTAGTAGTAGTAGTAGTAGTAGTAGCGTGCTGCTGGGATTCAAACTTATGACTTCCCGAACGCGCTCCATTATTATGCGTTCGGGACCAATGCTCTGTTATTATAATTACATAAATATAAGAGTTTTGGGAAAGGTGTTTTAAATTATGTCTCTTTTAGAGATTCACTTTGCTGTCAGACCAGAATTCGGCATTAGTTTATTTTGAGATCAAATAAAATCAATCAATAGTAACATTGCACTTTTTCCAGGTTCTGAAGAGCAAATGTGAAGATCTGGGATACACTTGCCAACCTGTAACTATTGTACGTGACTTCGAAGCAGCTGTCAATAATGCCTGGAAGAATGAGCTTGGTGATGAAATTTCAGTACAGGGCTGTTTCTTTCATCTCCGGCAGGCAGTATACAGGAAAATACAGGAACTAGGATTGCCCAGGCTCTATAAAGAAAGTGACTAATTCGCTTTATACTGTATCCAAATAAGTGGTCTAGCGTTTCTCGCAGTTAATGATGTGTCACAAGGTATGAACTTGTTAAGAACTATAGCACCTGATGAAGCTTTAGAACTTCTTGGTTATTTCGATTCTGTGTATGTGACAGGCACTTACCGAAGGGTAGGAGTAATCAATGATGTCGTGAGAATTAAGAGAGTACCACCAAGATTTCCGCCGGAAGTTTGGAATGCTCATGAGGCAACTCTGTCTAACAATCTTCGCACAAACAACTTACGTGAGGGGTGGAAAGTAAGTTTCTCCATTTGGTTGGACACAACCACCCAACGGAATGGAAACTCATACAAAGCCTGCAGAAAGATAATTCCAGCGTTCATTCTACCATTTCCCAGTGCGGAAGAGGACAATATTCCGTCAAGAAAACGAAAAAGGTTTATGTTGATCTGCAGCATAGATTGAGGAACTTATGTGTGGGTTATGACACAAACAAAACATTTCTTGAGGAATTCTTGCGGGGAATTGCTCACAACTTGAAATTAACGACAATGTAAGTAGCTAGTCATTCTTATGACTGCAAATTGTTTATGTAGTCTATTTTACTGTATATTTGATTATATAGAATTTACGACGGTGTAAATAATTAGCCATTCTTTTCTTACGACTGCAGAATATTTATATAGCATATTCTAGGATATGTGTTACAGGAAGTTCACGACACTGTAAGTAATTAGTCATTCTTACGATTGCAAAGTGTGTTTATAATCTATATTAGATATATTTTGTTATATAAAATTAACGCTGATGTAATTATTAGTCATTCGTACACTACGGAGTGCTTTTATATTGTGTTCTAGGATGTATGTTCTAAGATGTTAACGACGCACTTGGTTCAATTTAGCCATATTTTTATGCTTTGGACATTCAAGGCACAAATAACTAAATCGAGAACCGTTACCTAGTAATAAACACAATAGGTGAATCCTAAAAACTAGCCCTAGGAGTTATAAGTTTTGCCAAATTAACTTCCTGCCATTTCGTCCGCTGCCATTTTGTCCTCCTGCCATTCTGACCTAAATTCGATTTAGACACATCTATAAGTCACAGAGAGCAAATCAATTAAAATACTATCTATCATTTATTTCAGTTCCGTCCGTCAATTGTACCCAATATCAGATAATACTGTAAATAGCAGAAAGATTGCATTGAATCGAATCATAATACAAATTTTACGCTTGAATTTTTGATTTATCATCGGTCACATTTTTCTTTGACTGCTGCGGAGAAATTACATTTTCTTTCAGCACCAATAATAGTAATAACAACAAAGTGGACTCCTACTTAGTTATGTGATAGTGCATAATGTTTATCACTCTTGTAATTCGATGTTAAGCTCTAGGTCCACATCTCATATAGCTTCTATGCTGGAAGGCAAGGCTGGCCTCCAATGCAACCAACGAACAAAAAGTAACTAAACTCATTACCTTTACAAATATCAGTAAATTGCTACTACAACAAAAAGCGTAAATTGCTGTAAAATGAAATTTCACTCTTTCCGAGCTTACACTGTACTACAATGGGTTTCTATACTTCTGAATCGCAGACAAAACTAAATAAATAAAAATCAATTTATAAAGAAAGCAAGAACCTGTATCCTTTCTGCAGAAGAGCAGCCTTACAAGGAGAAGGCAAACTTTGGTAAGTGAACTTCGGGGCCATTTTTTGCGAGGTGGTAGTGCACATTTAAAAAGTTAATATTACAAACTGGGAGAGCGCAATGGGCAAAAATGACGGAGAAAAACCGTCTTAAAGTTTTCTACTCGACGGATATATCGTACGACGCGCAAACGTATCAAGTGGCGGCGTGGCAGAGTGAGAAGAATGAACGTTTCAAGTGCAGAGGGTCCTGGGTGCGATTCTCGTTTGAGTCAATTTTTTTCTTGTTCTTTGCTTCGACCAATAAAGTAGGCATTTGTAACTATAAGTAAAATATTAATTCACCATATGTTTATAATGAATAAAACAATAGAAATTTTCAATCACTTGTAAATTCTTTTGATATTCCATGTTAACTAGGAACGAAATATTATTGTTACTGCAGTCGTTGTGTAAAAAATGTACTTGAAGCTTCATGTCTACATCTGTTGACAGTGTGAGAATTACAAGGAGAATGAGGGGGAAATCTGCTTTGGTTACAGCAACATCCAGTATTAGCAAAGGGGATTTACCCCGTCAACTCCTTTGTAAATCGCACATGTCAACAGATTACACAGCGCACAGCGTCAAGAACATTTATTACACAACGACTGCCGTCAAGGGCGCCGATCATGGGGAGCCGGGGGGCCCGTCCCCCCAAGCTCATGTGGGCCTCATGTATTTTTATGAATGTGAATTTTCATATGTATTATTATTGTTACATGTATTGTTGTATGTATTTTTATGAATGTCCCCCCAAATTTACAGAGAAATCGGCGCCGTTGACTGTCGTAACCATAATAAAACTCGTGATATCAGTATATTTACGGAATATATTAAATTTTCTTGCTAGTTTGCATGGAACATTGAAAGATTTTACAAGTGATTTTAAAATTTCTATTGTTTTATTCATAATAAACATATGGTGAATTAATATTTTATTTATAGTTACAAATGGTTACTTTATTAGTTGAAGCAAAAAACAAAACAAGGATCGACTTGAACGGGAATCAAACCCGAGATCCTTTCCGTATAAGTTGCACACTTTACTCACTCTGGCATGCCGTTACTTGATAAACTTTCGCGTCGAATAGTATATGTGGCGAGTAGAAAACTTTTGATGACGATTATTCTCCCTTATTTTTGCCCATTGCGCTCTCCCAGTTTGTAATATTAACTCTTTAAATGTGCACTACCTCCTCGCAAAAAATGACCCCGAAGTTCACTTACCAAAGTCTGCCTTCCCCTAGTAAGATTAGACTTTAGCCACCTGAGGGCTTCGTCCCCAGACTCCAGAATTTACTAGGCTTACGGCCTCGTCCCTCAAATTTCTCCCATTCTTCTTAGTACTCTACTTCTTCACTTGTATTTTGTAAAAGAACAAAAACAATAGAAATAATCTTCTAGTTAACAGCGTCTTTTAATATTCTTTTTCATATAGAACCTATATATATATATATATAGTAACAGGCGTAAAAGTGGATTTGAAAAGATAGGGCGATACATGACATCACGCCGTCTCCCGTATCTATCTTTGCCCATTGTAATTTTATAGGAAGTTGGAAGACGCTATAGACATTTTTGGGAACTGAGGGACAACGTGCACCCGCGTTCCAGCTCACTTTTACCTCTGTGTAGTAGACAACAACCTAATCAAGGATTTTCCAAGGATTTTAATTTCAGATGATTTAGATTTTTCCTGGGGGGTGTCCCAGCTTCTGTATATTAGGCTTCTATTATATATCTTTTACCATATACATACTTACTATTTATACTTATTTAATGTTAAAATGTATTAAAGAGCTAACATACCAATTTAAATGAATGTAATCTAAAACATGCTCGCTACTTGCGTAGCCTTCTTCTCGAGTCATATTAATAATATGTTTACTCAATATTAAACTATTGCAACTATTAAGAAAAAACTAACATTCACGACTTCTGGAGGCAGAATTAGATTTTCAATCACCCTTCATACGCACACGTAAATCCATACAGGAACTTCACTTTATTTGCAAAAGGCAGTAGCAATCCAAACACTAATCACCCTGTTCACTTGCAGTTTAATCATGTATAATTTAAGGTTGAAATAAGCGACTTTTCACTTTACACAAGTTACCTTACTTGCAGTATGTGACATTATGCACATCTAGTGGTTTCTCCTTTATTTCTTAAGCCAGCGATTGTGAGTTTTCTCAATGAAAACGTTGAATAGGCGAGCACTTTATTCTTCATCTTCCCTTGCGTCTGGAATCTTGGAACCCTCGATGGACACTTTCATAAGAGCACACACATGTTCAGGGGAGAGTCTAGTTTTTCCAGAGTAGAACATTCTGTTTGTTGTCGAGAAAGATCTCTCCACAGAAGCTGTTCCAATGCGCCGAAAAAGTATCTTCCTTGCAACAGTTGAGTCATTATAAGTTAAACTACACAAAAATCGCCACTAGAAATATCCTCTGGCAATCTCTTTTCCATTCTACCTAGGTATACTAAAAGGAAAGTTCTTCCGACACTGTCAGTAGAGAAGACAGTTTCTTGAAGTTTGGCTTCTCTTCTCTTTCAAACTTTTCTGAAACGTTCCTAAATCCTGAGAATCGTAGTTAAATCTCAGTCTAACATTTTTCACAACTGTCTTTCTGTATTTCTCGAAAACACACAGCATTTCAGCTTTGTCAGTATGACTGACGGAAACAACAGCATCTTCTTGTGCAGATTCGATCATTTTTGCTGACAGATCGAAAATATCATCTACTTTTAGAGATAGGGAAAATTCGAAATTCTCTAATTCAGTGATGGATAAACTAGGCTTCCAGGCGAGATGAGGCCTCCTGAAAGGTTCTCTTCATTTTACAACATGATGCCTAATCTTACGAATGAAAAGAAGAATGGGGTTCCTTCAATAAAGTTGCATTAGAACAGACCGATACATAAATATTTAATTTCACTTCAGAGGATCACTGTATCCTAGTACTAACCAGATCACAAAAACTTCATTTGGTAATAGAGCTTAGTATTACAAGAACTGTCAAATGTGCCATTCTAATTTTAGAAAATTGTATTGAGTCGATTATGATTCTTTTCCCTTTTTCTTTTGTCCTCTTCTAAGAAAGTTCACCTGCACCACAAAGAAAGCCCTAGTTTGCCTCACGTGGTACGTTCAAGTGATGACGTCATGAACAACACAGATTATACCCGAATTACACAAAGTGACATTCACATAATGATTCGCGTTAGTTTCATTTATTGATCTTTTGACAATCGCTGAGTAGTATCGACATTTTTAAAAAAGCAAAGTAATGGATGAATTCGCCAGTTTTGTCGCCAAGTCATTTTAAAAGTCGTTAGTCGTTTTCCTTTTAAAAAAGTCGCTATCGACCTCTTGGAATCCGCTAGATTTAGCGACTTGTCGCTAAGATCGGCAACATCAGCACCGAATTATGATATATAGTGTTGCCAGTCAAAACACTCAAATGTGAAATAAGTTTTAATAATCCTTGCCAAATAACATAGACAAGAGAATACTCTCTATTATCTACCCTAAATCAGAATATATCTATAGAATAGAAACAGAAATAAGCAGAGTAATAGGAGAGGAAATATCTTGCGAGTGTCGCTAATTCTAGAACCATAAAGCTGTGCATCGGCGGAACAAAGCAGCTTGCATGCCTGGGGTTCTTCTTGGAGCGTAGAAATGGTTGAGGAAGGGAGGCAACGCAATGTGAGTTAGAAGGAAGCAGATGTTGCCTCAGGTTCCCTCGCAAGCCTTGCCTCCCTTGGTCAACGTCTCACCTAGAAGGAACGGATAACATTCGCAAGTCCTAAACGGCATAAGACCTAAATTTTAGGTCTTGTGCCGTTTAGGACTGGCGTGGTTTAGGACTAGTGCCACGAAATAGTTTTTAGGTCTTGTGCTGCTTAGGTCTTATGCCGTTTAGGACTTGCGCCGTTTAGTTCTTGTACCTTTTTCATTCACCTGCTTTAGTTCTAAAATTCGGCACCACCACACGAAATTGCAACGATGCAGTAACTAGTTGGTAATAATGTTACGAACGTAGCTAATTCCAACGGTAACAGCTATATTTGTACTACTAAAATTATTATTATCATTATTTGTTCTGCAGTTATACATGAATACAGTTATATAACCTATTTCATTCTAGGAATTAATTATATAATTGGTTAAGAAATTCGTTTCTTTCAAATGGAGATACGAGAATCTCATGACAAATTTCTAAAGATGAATTTAATAAAAATGTTTAAACAGCATATTTTACCAGACTTTTCTGAAACCAAGCAAGCATTCAGAATTGCAATGTGGAGTATATTTTATTAAAAGTACGACAAAAACCCACTCTAAGGCGCGCTATACACCACGAGATCAATCCTAGGAAATGTCTTAGGATTTATCTTCGGAAAAATGTTATGACATATCTTGTAGGAAATCCTACCCTTTTTGTGCCATACACGTGAAGAGTTTTCCTGTCTGACCGAATGACGTGTATCAACATTGTGAAATAGTTCTATTTAATAAAAGTACAAAATTGAAGAATTACTATGCTAACCATACTGCACATCCCACTGATATTGATAACAGACGTTATATTGTTAAATTGGATACCTCTAAAAAAGAATATAAATGTCAGAAGGGTGCTGTATACTTTTGGTGCACCACATGTTAGAAGATTTACAAATAAAATTTAATACTTTGCATGAAAAGATATATTTATAAGGATCAAATTTCTGCAAACAACAGAATTAAATACAAAGTAATACAGCTGTATTTTATGTTTACAATTGTAGGGTTACTAGTGTAGAATTATTATAAATGTTTTAACGACCGATAAAATAGGTGAGAGACAATGTTTAGCAGAAAGGGTCCAGCTAATTTTTCTAAGAAATGTTACAATTTCGGTAGTTTCTATTTACATTAGTTTAGTTTAGGCTGGTTCAGGTTAGTTACGGTTATGTTACGTTAGATTATATTAGTATATGGCTCCAGCTAATTTTCAAAAAGTGATAGAATTTCGCTTACTTCTATTAATATTAGGTTAGTTTAAGTTAGTTAATTTCATTAGGTTAGATTTGATTAGGTCGAAGTACTTGTATCTTCCATTTCTCCTGTAAATTTTGTATGTTTTGCCTACTTTTAGACCCTTCTGCGAAACATTTACCTAAGTGAATGCATATGAAAGATGACCGGTGATACTGTTTTCCACCACCGGTTTATTTCTGTATAGTTTACAGAACCTATAGTTTATGTTTACAAGTGCAGCGCTACCACCACGATACCATGACAATTACTATTCAAACTCGTATCGTTGCCGAAACCCACTTGTTTTCACTATATTAACTGACGCGCCTGCTTCCTTCGCTTGCACCCTCTGACTGACGCTGGGGCCCCGGCTTCGCCCTGTCCTGACTGTTAGATAGCATTCGTACTTTCCAGAGGCCACCTAGCATAACTTGGTTTGCGTTTTTTGCATTATAGTTTTTATGCTATATATCCGCACCCTGTATTTGTACGTAAATCGTAAAAGAATTGTAGTTTATCATCAGTTGCTTTTGATGGTTCTCTTGAGGGATTTTATTTATGCTATGTGAATAATTTTCATGTCGGTCAACGTAAATCATTTAGGAAACAGTGATAAATTATAATTTTCAACAATTATTTCGAGTGGTACACCTAAAGTTATCCTAAAGTTGTGTTTTCACTTGTTTTGTTTTCACTTTCTCTTACCTGATGTCGCTTAAATCGAAATCTTACGAATTTTCTTTCCGAAATAGAGCGTGCTCTAAACAAGAGAAATCTCATAGGATCGTTCAGAACACAGGAAATGACATGCGATCTGATGCCATACACGTTGAGATTTTGACTCTAGGATAAATCGTAAGAGATTTCCTAGGATCTATCCTATAGTGTATAGCACGCCTAACTTTCCAAAGGTAGAACAAAAGCACATCAAAGTTTGCTTAATTAGGACCAAAATTTACTAGATATTTCATAAGTGAATATTAAATACCGACTATATACATTAAGAACGCAGGCAAATACTAAGGTCTATATTTAGCAGTGAGTTTTGACAGAGTTGATACGTATAAGCAAGAAAAATCAACAAATAACGCTAAATTACTAATGTAATAAGCAACACCACACGTTCGTCCAGTTAAACAAATAAGAGTACAAAGTGGATGATTAATTAGGTTCTTTTAATTATTTTAACATGTTGACCTAGTTTAATTTTTTAAAAAGTGTTTCTTTCACATTCTATTAGAAACATTATTAATTTGCTGTAATTATTAAACATAGTCTAATCCTCACTTGGGGGGGGGGGGTCAAGAGTTTGTTTTGGGTGTTAAGCCTGTTAGGGATGTAGCCTGAAAACTTTTCCAGGGGAACAGGGTTTTTCATATTAAAAGCAAACCAAAAGTATATTTCCAAATTACGAAAGTTTCAATAAGACAATAAATATAAAGTTTCAATAAGACGCAGATTTCAAAAAGGTAACAAATTGAAAATATAATACTACTAATAATAATAATATATTTATGTACGTGTGTAATATGTATAAAGACATAACTATATACATATTACACACGTACATAAATGTATTATTATTATTATTATTATTATTATTATTATTATTATTATTATTATTATTATTATTATTATTATTATTATTATTATTATTATTATATTTTCAATTTGTTACCTTTTTGAAATCTGCGTCTTAACAGTGCGTGAATTTAAAACTACAGCTTGTGGGAAATGTACGAATAACTTAGTCATAAGAAATCAGAAACTGTTCAAGAAAGTCCGTGAGTTTTGGCTGTATTTATCTTCTTTACTCTTATATAAACGAGTTAAGATAAGTGACTTTCTGGGCATACTACTACAAGTATAGTCGTTAAATTTTAATTTTTAAAGCATAATTTTCTTACGAAAGCAGGATATAAGAAATAATTTTTGGAAATACGTATCGTAAAACGAGTGGGGAAAGATTTTTTTTTAAAGAGTAGCGCATCTCGCAAATCTCTGAAGCTAATAAAATGAAACTTAGCATATAAACTTTCCACTGTAAAACAAACAAACAAACGAAAACTGAAAATTCAACATATAAAGGGAAAGAACAAAAGGTTCACTTTCTTTAATGTTCGAATTTCTCATTAGTTATTCACAAAATATTTATAAAGTAAAGAAGGATTTGCTTAAGCTGGATGCGTAAAATTCGGTATTTGAACTTTTAACTAAAACTAATAAAATATATGTTTCAGTGTCTTGAAAATTACATTTCTAAGAGGAAAACAGGGTAAATTTCTATAATATTAAAATTTCCCACTGCTTATGACATTTGGGCAGAAAACTCTTTCCTTTAGGTCTCGGTTCGTTCAGTTAAACAAATGAGAGTACAAAGTGGATGATTAATTAGGTTCCTTTAATTATTTTAACATGTTGATGTAGTTTAATTTTTTTAAAAGTGTTTCTTTCAAATTCTATTATAATCATTATTAATTTGCTGTAATTATTAAACATAGACTAATCCTCACTTGGGAGGAGAGGGGTCAAGAGTTTGTTTTGGGTGTTAAGCCATTATTTGCCGTCCGTGATACAACATTTGATTTTAACTTCACGTAGAATCAGGGCTCAGGTCTCAGAAATGTAGCATATCTGACATTTATTATTATTATTATTATTATTATTATTATTATTATTATTAATAATAATAATAATAATAATAAATCCCAACGGTAACAGATATGTTAGTAATACTAAAACTATTGTTAATAATTGTAACGAGTAAAGAGTAGTTAATTACGAGCATGACAACTATTTGCTACGGAAAGAGTTGAATATGATAAATATATATGTAAAAATAATTTACTTCAAATCAAAGAAAGCAAAATTTATGACGTATATAACTAAAACACAACATTATGTCACTAATACGAGGTAAATGGTGTGGAAAAGAAAAAAAAACAGACATTATGAAAGATCTGGAACCACATTTGATAGGTAGTTAATATTTTGTCACCAAACAAATGCTGCTATTATGAAAACAACAAGGAAGAACAATAGGCTTTATTTATTTATTTTTTATTTCAGAACGATAGAATATATATTTATACAAACTACTTCTAAGAACTAAGCTGGAATCTGGTTCTGAAATGAGCTCCTTCGTGGCTAAGTGGAGACCCGGGTTCGATTCCACGTTAGTCATGTAATATCAGTCATGATTTTTTTGCAATAGTTTATTCACGTGCAGAATTACTTTGTAGCATAAGCAGCAATTTTTAGCACTTTGCCCTCCTGAGATATTACGCCCCAAAAATGGCATCAAAATCACAAACTTCAACTTTCGGACCCCCCATAAGTCAACGGTACCAGTAGTATCATGGCTGTGGATGTTTCTACAGACTCTTTACATGCAATAGTATTCAGCACAAAACTTATGAACCCCCACTTTATGCCATTCCAAAATACAACTCCTTTAAAGGTGTAATTTTCTGTAATTTTTCTGGTGATTTTTCATGTATTGGTTTGCAACCCTGTATATTTATTTAGACGCAAAAGTTTATATTTTTCGTGTACCTCAGTCTCTCTTGTAAACATTTGTTGTTGTGTGCTGTTCATCTGATTCGTACATCCTGAGCAACTGTAATTTTCGTAAACGCTTCCAAATCCAAAAATTGGCACCCCGCCAACAACGAAGATGGTGGCCATTTAGGAACAATTGCACATACGAAAACGTGAATGATGTTATTAAAATTTCCATCCACACGTTTCGTCACACTCAAATTTCTATAATTTTCGGAGGTGGTCGAGCAATCATTTTCACCATTTTTGAACCACTTCAGATGGATTGACCCTAATTTGAATTTTTATGTCATCAAATAAATAAATAAAAGGTACGGACGAGCGCACTAAACTTTCCTGCTCATATTGCTTGTACTATTATATTGCATTGCACTTATTAACGAAAAATTTTGTTGTGAAATAAGAAACTAAATTATAAGACGTTTTTGGAAAACTTCGAGGGAGGGAATTCATCTTCAAAATTAATGAACTACCCGTTTGGATTTTTCATAAAATATGACTTACGGCATTTGTTAGAGTAATGGAAAGAAATATTTATCAATTATTAATAAAATTGCATGAGTCATATATGAGAAAATTGTGAAAAGAAAGCAATCATACTTGAAGAATATACTGGGGCCGCGGTGGCTCAGTGGTAGAGAGTTCACCTCTGGTACATGGGATCCCTGGTTCGATCCCAGATCGTGCCAAGTAAACTTTGTAGTGGACAAACACCGTGCTCGTGGGTTTTCTCAGGATTCTCCCGTTTTCTGCCACTTTCTTCATTCCACCATTTCATTCATTTTTCACAATCACCGTCTCCTTTAGCCTAGCCGGCATAACCATGGGGCGTAGAATTTAAAGATTTTATTTCATTTTTTCCAATGAATAAACTACGAAATGTGGGTAAGAGTAATGGAATGTTCACTTATGTAATGTGAACAAAATCGCCTGAGTTGCTATTGAGGAAAACCTCTGAACAAAGAATGAAATACCCATCGTAGCCTTTTCTCTAAGACAAATGAAATGTGAACAAAATTACGTCGAGTTGATCGTTTAAGAAAATATTCCGAGCAAAACCATTACATTTCATAGATTTTTTTCAGAAACAATAAGTTATGCATTGTCAGATTATTTTTGAAATATAGAACGTCATCTATGTTTAAAATTTGATCGAGATCGGTCAGGTGATTCAAAAGCTAAGTTTTATTTATTTTTATATATCTCTCCCCTTCCCTCCTCCTATCCTAAGTTCTACCGTCAAAGAGATATGATAAAACCCACCTCAGGTCCGACTCTCATCTATGTTGATAATTTGATTAGGATTGGTTCGGTGGTTTAAGAGTGATGAAGTCACAAAGACACATACACGTCCCCCTTCCCCTCCCCTACATTGTGTCATCAAAGTAAAATGATGAAAACATTCCAGGTCCAAACCTTTTCTATGTTGAAAGTTTGATCGAGATCGGTCGGGTGGTTCAAGATTTATTGAGTTTTATTCATTATCATATATTTACCCTCCTTCCCTAAGTTCAAGCATCAAAATGAAACAATAAAAAACTCTCCAGGTTTGAACTTCATCTATGTTGAAAATTTGATTGAGATCGATCGAGTGGTTCAAGAGTTATTAACTTACGAACCTGGCCACTTTTATTTTATTTATTGATTTTTGTATATCGTCCCCTCCTCCCCACCTCCTACGTTATTCCGTCAAAGTGAAATGGTAATATCCATGCCAGGCACGAACGTCATCTATGTTGAAAATTTGATCGAGATTGGTTCAAGAGTTATTAAGTTTTATTTATTTTTTATAATTTCCCCTCCCCTCTCCCCTAAGTTTTACCGTTAAAGTGAATAGCTAAAAATACTCCCAGGTCAGAAGTGCATCTACGTCAAAAACTTGATTGAGATTGGTTAGGTGGTTCAAGAGATTAAGAGTCACAAACATAGTCACTTTCAATTTGGATCTGAGGCAATTTGGATCGTCCGAAAAGTAAATACCACTCGTGGATTTTCCCCAGTAAAATGACCTATTCCACACTATAGAGTTCCTAATGGAATAGTGGTATGTAAAATATAAAGAAAATCGTTAAAGCCGTGCTCGAGAAAATAACATTTTTCTCTTTTTTTATTTTCCCCTTTAGTAAACTTGCCTTATTTTGGAGGTAGGAAGAAAATTAGTCAAACTCTCTTAGAGAACTTTAAGTTAAAAATTTGATGTGGGTTCGTTGAACGATTCGATTTGTAGGCGAGTGAACATGTTAGAATGGGACAGTCGAACCGATATTCAAAATTTTTTTTACGGTATACAGAGACCATGAAACATGTACCTGTAAATCCATTGAAATCTCAAATTATATATTTTTTTCAAGTTCATCTTACTTCTTTCTCTCCTGCTTGACATTAACATGTAAGTGTTGTCACTCAGACATGACCGAATATGTGTCGATAAATTGGTGGTTACAAGTCTTGCAACACATAACTTACAAGTCTCGCACAAGTTACATTTTATTTCTCGTCACAATACTTATGTAAAACAAAATCCATAAACTGATTTGGCTTGGAAATGATCATCAACAATAATAAAGCAGTTATAGAATTACAATAATAGTCACCTAAGCAATAAAATTTGATAAAAATAATTGACATGACGGGACTCGAACCTGGATCTGCCACTTGGGAGGTTCGTACGATACTACTACGCTAAAAGTCATTCATGTGAAAGCGAAAATTAAATTACTCGTAACGGTTTGCTAAACATATTTTATTTCAAAATATCTCGAAACCTAAATAATATTCTTGGATGTCTTGATACAATTATGATTACAAGATAACATTTGCCATATTTTCTTCTTCAAGGGCTGTAGAACCAACATTAAAACCTCAGCTTCAACTTGAGGAACGTTTCGAAACATTTTCTTCATTGATAAAGTCTATTTGTCCTGTTCCCAAGTTGAAGAAGGAAATGATGTGTAACTCAACTAGTTATTTAGGCCTTAGTAGCTGGAATAGTCTTATATGAAAGGTTCCCATCTAGCTAACGGTCTTTTAGCAACATCAAGCGAATGGTCAGCGTAGGCAAGTGATTACCGAATCGATTTTCTCTTCCAAACGGCTGGATTTCAATCCCCGCATGTCTGAAATGTTTAACCTGATTCAATTTCAATTATTATCCATACTTCGTGTGATATTCAAGATCTTCTCCTATAGAGAAGAAAAAGATGTTCAAATTACAAGAATGACAGGGAATTGGAATAGGACCATAAATTGAGAATGATTTACAAATTTATTTTCTTAAATCGTCCCAGATTTGATATTTTCAGTTAATTTAAACTATTTTCTAACATGTATAGTCAGTGTTTTTCTCTTTTTCACATACAGAATATAGTGAAATAATACATTATGCACGCACAGCGAATTATATCAATTATATCAATTATATATGGCATTTATTGGTCACAACGCTCCAAACAATAGATTTTATACTCAAAATGGAGACATTTCATCGTGCACAAAATTTCACGGTAATAACCTGTTTCAATGCTCTACTTTTTTTTTTTTAACCAACTGTCGTCTGGTGGTTGAAACGTTAGGTGTAAGTTGGGTTGCATGTATCTAGGCGTTTGTGATAGCAGCAAAAGTATTGGAACCAACCTAATGGAGTTATAGCGGTCACGGTAGATATGCCTTTGCTGGGGACTGTACAATCACAACAATCTTTGGGACATAAATCTAATGGTATCTAAGTAATTCAATAATATTAGGAGCATACTGCAAAGCCTATAGATATAAGCTTACAGAAAGCAATGCCAATAGAAGATATAAAGGGAATCCTTATTATTCATCTTAAGAAGACATGAACAATGATAGTCGTGTTAATGTCGGTATCAGTGATGCCAACCTGAAAGTTTCATCTCGAGAGGTAGAAATTCCCATTTTGCTCTTGAATTCCCCAAGCACTACAAAATTTTCAAAATTTATAAAATGTGTAGGGATGCGCACGAGACGAGTCGAGACAGGAATTTCCTGATAAAATTCGAGTCGATACACGGCTCTTCCAATAGGAAAATATACATTTTTCGAGTCGAGACATCACTTTTACAGCACATTTTCGAGACGAGACAGCCACAAATCTTGTCTCGTGTGCATCCCTAAAAATATGGAGAGTGAAGATATTGTATGTCAGTCACTTTCTTCGATATATGAGTAAATTAAGATCAGTGTTATTCAAACAGTTTATGAGTAAGTAATTAAGAAAATTTGTTATTAGGAATTAATATTTGTGCCATAATCTTCGATGGAACGTAAAGAAACTAGATAAGACAAGCTTCATTCTCCGGTAATTTCTTGTGGAATGCTTTGGAAGATAGTTGTTTCTCATTTGGTATCTTTTTAAATACCAGATTTGTTAATAAGTCCCATAGTGCTTAATTTTTTAGATTCTCAAGTCAGCGCATGAATCACTTCTATACTAGCATGCATCTTACATTAACAAAATTTGACATTTAATACTGATTTCATGTTTATTGGAGACTCGTTAGTTTACTTCCCATAGGCGCCAACTTTGGGGGGCAGGACACTTTTGCCCCCCTAATATTTAAAGGTGGGGTCCTCGTCCTCCCAATATAATCCAGTTGAGGAAGAATTACCAAAAAGGAGCAAGAATTTCTGTCGTAAATTACGTCGTGCCTTTAATTCAATATTAGGAACAGCCTTTTTATTCGATAAAAAAGCACCGTTTTCAAATCGACGTTTAACCTTTTTAGGATTTCCACTTTTTGAGGTAAATTTTAGACTTTTACTCAAACAGCTACTGCTTCTTTACTATTTATCGTAGGATCGTGATTCATGAATCGTTTTTCTCAGGATAGATCATACTTTCCAACGGTAACACTCTCTTGTCCGTATTATACACCAGAAACAAGAAAACTGAAAAATATCATGAGTTTTTTCGGAAAAAATCGAAATTTTGGTGTCCTTCTGTCCCGGGCCTGGGTTCACGTAGGGATCTGAATCTTTTTAAAAAAAAATATTTTGTTATGTACATAATACGTGCGCAAAATTTCGTTTTTGTATCTTGAAAACTGAGGTCGGGAGAAATTTTTGAAAGCCTGAAGGTGACCCATCTTTTCATATATGTATATAAATATATATACCTAGGTACAGGCCTCACACCCTACCTCACCTGTAAGAGACGTCTTTGGGTTGAGAGACTCGGGTTCGATTCCCAGCAAGAGTTCATGTCGTTCAGATCGCACGTTAAGCTATGAGTTCATCTCTCCATAACGCTGTTACATGGAACGATAAACTTCAAATCAAATCAACCTCCAAGGGTGCTGGATTACATGAATAGGAATAAGCCGCTTTGATAAAACGTAGTGTGACATCAAGGGAAGAGAATGTAGTGTAAGGCGTGGTGTGTGCATCCGCTGGAGAGACTTAGCTAGTTGTATGTTCTGTCCAATTGACGCGGCAGTACATGTGAGGAAATCATATCGTTCACGTTGAAAAATTCGACGATTGAGTAGCAACAAGGTGTTATCAGATTCCTAACTGCAAAAGGGGTTATGGTGGCTGTATAGAGGAAAATGGAGTGCCTGTTTTCGTGAAGTCTGGGAGAGTTTGAGCGATGACAGAGACCAAGCCAGGCAAACATGATAATCACGGCCGAACCTGGTGTGAAGTGATCGGCGTATCACAATGCGAATGTTGGCAGTGATGGTGAAGGCTAGCATTAGAACAGTGTAGACAATTGTACACGACCGGTTGGGTTACCAGAAGATGTGTGTGCAGTGGGTTCTGAAGATGTTAGACTAATCTCAAAAGAAACTTCGTGTAGGGTAGCACTGCAACACATGTTCCGGTATCATGAAGACCCCGCCTTCTTGGAACGGGTGATGAGAGTTGGTGCCCTATCTTCGAGCCAGAGACAAAGCAAAACAGCATGCAATGGAAGCATGGGTCATCACGTCCTCCTAAAAAATTCAAAACTGTGCTTTCAGCAGGCAAGGTGACTCACCTCTTTTTCGACGTCGAAGGTTCGATGCTCATCGAATTCCTCAAGCGCGGAAAAAACATTAACAGTGAAGTATACTATGAGACACTCTGTAGGCCACGTAAGTCCATCAAGAAGAAACGGGCTGGGCTGCTCATGGACGGAGTGATTCTACTTCACGATAACGCTCGTCCACACGTCTTTGGTCACATAAAGTGTACTGGACAAGTTCAAGTGGGAACAGTTTGAGCATCAAGTCCACAGCTCGGACATGTAGCCCTGCGATTTCCATCTCTTTGATCCGCTAAAAAAAATCTCAAAGAGAAGCTCTTCAACTTGGACGATGAACTGAAGGACACAGTGGAGGACTGGCTGCTGTCACAGCCAAATGAATTCTCTGGAAACAGGGAAACCTTTGGTTTATGGAACAGTGGTGTGGTTGTGCTCAGGCTTCTGGTGATTATTTTTGAATGAAAAATTCGATTATACCCACAGTGTAGTTTCGTACCTTTTCATTTGAACACCCCTCGTATATTTCACATACATGCCTAATTAATGGATGAACTAGTAGTTAACGGAATCCCCAATCTTACATAGTTTAATACTTACGGATGTTCAAATATGTTAGTTCTCCATGTCGAAACATTTTTATGTAAGAAGTTTTTTTTTTCTTGTTCCACTTCTCCTCTTCCTCCCCTACACACACTTCGACTGATGATTTCGAACCCTGAGCAAAAAATAATTTAGGATGTGCACTGTCCGCTGTAGTCCCTCCTTGGGTAGGGGCATGGGTGCATGTGATTCAGATTACAATTCCCAATGGGGAAGCTTTGAAATTTGAGCGCACTATTGTACCTTAAATTACTGGTCCATGTTTCAAACAACTTCAGTGCTGAAAAGAGGCGGTAAACTCAAATGTAATCAAAAGTGATACAACTTGGTTACAATACAAATTCAGTAGGTCATGAAATAAGCTTTCTTGACATATTTTATTCCACGGCTCCCCGTCTTGCCAGTGATCCCGTAAGTACTTTCCGGTTTGTAATAGGTTTTTCGATTATTCCAACTTACTGTTTCTGAATCGTAGTAAAATCACGTCTGGCTCAAGTTTCCACTAGCCTTCACTTTGAATTGTATCTCAATATGTAGTTTTTGTTATATTTTTCTGTATTTTTAACACATATAGTTTCATTATTCATTCTTTCGCGTATTCCAATTATTTGTTACAAATTCTCTGCTGAATATAAAAATAAATATGAAGATAAAAAAATATGTTTATCAAAATAAGGAAATCAATAATATTATAAAAATGCCTTTTCGCTGAGATATTGTAGTAATCTCGGCGACTCTAAAAGAATTGGTTTGTCTCACGTGTAATACATCGGAAGAATTCGGTACGATTCGTGGAGCTGCCTTCCGAACGCAACATTTGGGAAAACGTGAAACAGCAGAAGTGCACCGACAATGTTGCCACACTTAGAAGACATCACTGGCGCAGATCTCAGGGGGATGAGGGGAACATGTCCCCTCCAATCTTGGAACTAGGGGGACTGTCCCCTTAATAATCCTATTTGAAATGTATATTTTGAGGAGAAATGCGATGATTCGTGACCGATTGCCACAAAAGAAAGTGAGATTAAATTGATGTCCTTCCACAATAAGACTCAAATCTGCTCGCCTCCCAAAGTCCAAGACAACTCTGCTCCCCTGATCCTCCACAGCCTTGCTTTTTAACTACATAATTATTTTGAACATCGTTTAAAAAAGGGACGGTCTTATCTGTCCCCCTCTTCCCCCCAATGTTGAAGACAAATTTGTGCCGCTGGGAGACATGACGAGCAAGCGACAGAAAGCAGCACTTAAAGAACTATAACACGAATATTAACAGTTATAATTATTCAAATTAAACCGTAACAACAACAATAATAATAGCAAAAATATAAACCCCAAAAAAAAATAAAGAAAACGAAACAACGGCAATCCGACAACACTACCCTCGAGAGATGTTCTCTGTGTAGCAGGAGAGGCGACACTGCAAAATTTCATGGAAGGGTGTTGACGACTGGGACACACTCTCACGTTTTATTGGGTGCTGAAATTGGTAGATCTAGGTCAAGTTTCACCACTCCTCGCGATTACTAAAATTATATTTCGTTCTGTATCTTGCAATAGGTCGTATGTTGAAAGCACTTTACAGGAGAGCGAAAAAACTTTCAGTTTTAAAACAGAATGATATATACATTTTTCTGTATACCTTTTTATAACTCTGCTTTTGTTAGCTGGATACACACGATACTTTGCCAGGTGATGAAACAACTGTCCCCAGATCCAATGCTGGTGTTAACCAAAAATACTGAACATACGACGTATTGCAAGATACAGAACGATTTATTTCTTTCATTTCCTATCGCGACCCATCTAGGGATCCAGTCCACTAGATTGAGAAACCCTTAGTTAAAGGTTGTCTAAACCCAAGACACCGAACAAAATGTTTATAATACAGGGCTAATTAAACAATGAAAACTGACAGTATTTTGAATTTGGTTTCTTTATATACTCATACTGAACTTACACATTTTCAAAGTAAAATTCTTCCTTCTAAAACGCAAAACATTCACGTTTGATTAGTAACTGTCTGAAACCAAATTTCGATTATTTCCCAACAAATCGTAGCTACATGTCAGATATAGATTTCATATTCCATGTTCGTTCTGTTTACTTGATAACAACTTATCTGAAGCCTCCCTATCCTGTTCTTCCAGGACTGATAACAAATGGTTGAGAGGTCAAACTCAGGGAAGAATCAGTTCGCTTCAGTCACTGCTTCCATTAGTCTGCCTCCACCCTTCTTTCACAGCACTTACAAGGGTGAAGGAGGTTAGTTGAGTTTCCATCAATCACCCAACAGTTAGCTTTTCCCTGCAATCAGTAAATCTTTCAATGCTTACGTCCTTACACTAGCAAAATAACGGAATCCTCCCTTCCTATCGTCTCTCAAATAGCTATTTTGTAACTATTGAAATGTTTTTAAGTGAAGGGAAAGTCAACATATTTATCACAACCCTTCCCCCTTCATTCACGTTTTACATTTTGTTCTTTTTAATTTTATTTTATTATTCAAGTACCCTCCCAAAAGCAGAGTGCTTACGTATACTTTTTTTAGAAACAAGAAAAATCATTTTTGTTTTTCCACATATATTAATATCTTATCTGTTATTTTTTTCATTTTTGGTATATCTTATTTGTCGATTCAGTAAAACCCTAAGTATTATGACGTGGATAAATATGAAACATTTTCGCGTGTTCGTGACAGGCTTTTAAAATAAAGAAAGAAACAAACAAAGGGAAAATAATAACAGAAACAGTGGCAAAAAATGCTAGGATCTGACAACATTTGTTAAAGAGTCGAAGCGTTTTGGACAGACATATTAAACACCTTTAACCGACACACGAATTTATTATGTTGTTGTCTTCCAGTGTGAGAGGGTTTACGCAGAAAGTAGTAAGGAAATACAAGTTTTTTTTTTCTTATGTATGCACTGTATTTCCCTTTTGATCTGTAATTTCGATTATTTTCTTTCTGGAGAAAGGGAGGTTAGAAATTGATTTATTAGAAAAAATAGTAGATCTTCCGACAATTTGTAATGATTCTGCACTTAGAAAATCATTTATAGTAATTTTTTTCTTCTAATTTGTAGTTTCAGTACGGGTACAACTATAGTCGTTCTGTTGTTTAACACGACCATACGATTTAATTAAGGATGGCCTTTTTTCGAAAAATCTGTTTTTCGATTTTCGGAAATTTCATTTTTTCGTTTTTCGTTTTCCGAAAAATTTTTCGTTTTTCGTTTTCGAAAAAATTTTCGTTTCTCGTTTTTCGAAAAGATTTCGTTTTTCGTTTTCGAGAAAGCCATTTTTCGAAAAATGAAGTGTGGCCATCCCTAGATTTAATGGATTACACTAGCAGTTTGGGTGCCAAATGCCAAATAAAACATCGACTTTGTTTTAGAGTATAGATATTTTTTCATTGATTTTGATAGCTTATCAAAGTTCAAAAACTATGGCCGGCCCTAGGCAATATGCCGCCCCGTGCAATGGCATTATTTGCCGCCCCCTCTCTAATCCAGAAATAACAATCTTAAAAGCCACGATTTATGTATGCTACCCCACCATGAATAACGAAGGAGAGGAATGCTTTTAAAAAGCACTCGCACTCAGAAAGGCCTAAACACTACAAGTACAATCTCCTCGTGCTCTTCTTCCTTAAATAATAATCTGTTATGTAAGTGAAAGATAAAGTAAACACACATGCAGAGGAAAGATGATAATCCTTTTCATAGAATTCAACATCGACCTTCAATCTCAATATATCAGTTTGTAATTTCAGTGCAACTTGCTATTTTTATCTTTATTTCTTGATTTTCCTTCTACATTTGTTAAGAACTTTCGTTTAAACTTGTGTCCACCTTCAATGATAAGGACCTTCTTTGTGACAAAGACAAGACTAGTTTTCATATCAAAACTGTGATAAATAACTAAATGCAACAAGTGTTCCCTATTGTTCGAGAATTGAGTTCTTGTATTTGACAACAATCAAGCTATTTATTCATGCTGGGATTTGTTTGACCATTTACTTTAGCACTATCCATGTGATCTTAAAGAAATGCGACCTAAACATGATTTATGAATGTAGTATTCAAATAGAAGGTCAGCTTAGTAAATTTAGTGACCATCCTCATGAAGTCTGTTTCCAACCTGAAATATTTATTTTAAATAATATAGTTATGACAGATTTTGCTGACCCCCGAAACCTATCGCACCGTACAAATGCACGTGGTGAACATATGGTAGAGCTGGCCTTGTCGAGAATCGAATGATGCTTTGCTGAATATATTGAGTAAATCGAAAAATTCAAAATGGCTAATCGCTTTTTATGATTCTTGAATCGGCAAAGGACCAAATTGACATCAGAAGTCGGAGAAATAAGCTCCAAATAGTCCGTTATAAGATAATTAAGATAACAAAAAGAAATCGCAACTGGAGCTATAGGAAATCATATTTGATTCTCGTTAAGTTAGGAACTAATCGTAAATTGAAGTGACTTCTACTTTTAAACGAACTTAGGAACACATTGGATTAGAATGAGAAATTACACAATCGGGAACAAAAAAAAAAAAAAAAAGAAAGAAAGAAAGAAAAAAGAAAAAAAAGAAAAAGAAAAAGATAAGTAGAAAATATAGAAACATATCAACATGAATAATACACTTAAGTGTCAAAAGTCATGGGATAGTGGTGGAGGATTATTTGATGTTGTGGGAATATGGTGGGAAACCAGTCGAACCGCGCACGTATCAGTTTCAGTGTTGTCAGTTAAATATCGTGTACCGTTGTGATGGCACCCGACGGAAACATCACCTCAAATCCTTTATCGTCGTTTAAACGCGGGATGATGGTGCTTGACGAGTAGGGGATTCAATTTTGGAAGTCTTCCCCGGGCATTCAGCTTTTCTGCCTCCACAGTGTCAAGGCTGAAACTTGATACCGCATTGAAGACCTTAAAATTCATCAAGAACAATGCAGTGAGTGGCCACATTTGTTGAATGACCGCAACAGGCGATTCGTGGAGAGGCTAGTTCGAGCAAACAGAAAATAAAGCTTGAATTGAGGATTAGCGTACCGTTCAGCTGCAAGGTATCTATGAGACTTAGATCTATAGCTTAACGTAGTATTGGAACCACATGAGCCCCTACCAGGAATCAAACCCGAGCCTGTCGCGTTGTAGATGCGTACGCTAACCATATAGTCACGAGGTAGTTCTGCAAATAGACAAGAAACAATGTGTAAACTGACAGCACGAATGAATGTAGGACGTCTTAGCAACGTCCCTCAGAGTTCAGTGTAGCTCTATTCGGCCCCCATGGAGTATCACAATCCGAAAACGTCACGAGCGCCGCTACTAACGCTGAGAGAACATATTAACTAGGCTTTAGATCATTGGTAACATGTAGTGTTGTTAGATGAGTCACATTTCCAATTGGTACGCACAGACCGATGTGGTGGAAAAGCCATGAAGCCATGGACCCAAGTTGTCAAGAAGGGAGTTCCCAATCTGGTGGTGGCTATGTAGTGTTTAAAGCTTGTTTACATGGCATGGTTTGGGTCCTCTGTTCCGCTTGAATTGGACATTGACTGGTCATCGTTATGTCCAGCTGCTTGCTGACCACCCCTTTATGGACTTAGTGTTCCTTGCCAACAATGGGATTTCCCAACATGACAATGTCCACATTACTGGAGGCAATGGTGCACGACTGGTTTCAGGAACATTCTAGTTACTTCCAACGCATAATTTGACTCCCTAGATCTCCGGTCATTAACTCTTTCGAGTATATGTATGATACCATTGAACGTGTCATTCGCGCCCACGATTTAAACCTATCGCTTGACTCTATCACTATTTAGTGTAGGACCCTATCAACGAAGATTTTCTTTCTCAATATCCATATCTCATAGTCGTGTTCTCTATCATAAGCCATTCAAGCCACCAATTTTATGTTTCATTCTATGTCCTCGCCTCCAGTGTTCTAGTACGTATCTTTGTGGCATTCTTCCATGAACATCACATTAAGCAGAGACATGAAACTAACTAACTCCATGGCCTAAGAATTCCGGAGATTCAATGGCACGTTCACAAAGGCTCTTGATTGACTTCTGTCCTTTAGCCAACTGAATTAAGTTTCTACTTCGTATTCCTATTTCTGCGAGATTCATTTTAATATTGGCCTCCCATCTGCACCTAGGTGTTCCTAATGGTCGTTTTCCGATTTGATTTCCAGTGACTTAAAGTGTTCCTACTTTTTTTCATTTTGGCTACATAACCTGCCCGCCTGAGCCTCCTGGACTTGATCCTTCTAACAATGTTTGGTAAACGGAATAAATTATGCGTTTCCTAGTTATGAAGTTTCCGCCATTCTCCATTTCCGTTCCGAATATTCGTCTAAGGATCTTGTTTTCAAATACTTTAACACTACATTTTTCCATCAGAGTAAGTGACCCTGTTTCACAATAATACGGGCAACAGGCATATGGTCGTCTTATATATTTCAAAGCTTCAAATGCCTTGACAGAATTCGTGACGGCAAAAGATTTTGAATTGAACTATAACACGAATTCCCTGCTTTTAGTGACATTTAATTTATTCGTGAATATGGTTTGGTCTGTTATTATTGATCTTAGATATTGGAAAGTATCTACTTTGGATAAAGTATTTGATATTTTAACGAATCCATAATTTGCAATATTACGATCCCAACGAACTTCCATCTATTTAGTTGTCTCTACATTTACTTCTAAATCCATGTCCCTAGAAGCGTTTAATTGGACTTCTGCATTTTTTCTATTGTTCTCATATCATCCCCTATCAGATTTACATCAGTTTACTCCATAACCTAGTAAATACGATTTAGCTCTAGGTCCTGGTTGGTATCTTTGATTTTCCTTATACTCCAAAACAAAGTTGAATAAAAATGTTGAATGTTCTTGTTTCAGGCCATTCTCGTCCTGACAGCTCGTGGCGAAGACATTTCCTACTCGGTCTTCTTTTGGGATGCATTTAAACATATTGTAATTATTCTTACTAGCTATTTTTGGTATTCCAAATTCCGTAAGAATGTTGTAGAATGTTTCCCTCCTAACCTGGTCGTAGACCTTTCTAAACTTAATAAATAGTTGATGTGCCGGAGTATTGTATTCCCAATTCTTTTGTATAGAGCATTAGTCGAATGATAAATATCTGGTTGATAGTTGATCAATTTCGCCTAAATCTGCTCTGATAATCTCCAATAATTTCATCTGTGTATGGAGTCAATTTCGCTAATATTTTCTTTGAGAGGAATTTATAGAACGTTGACAGAAAAGAAATCCTCGATAATTATTACAATTAGTCTTCTCGTCTTTCTAGTGAATTGGATCAAAGATTCTTTTCACTCTTACGGCAATTCGTCTTAGTTTTAGACAAGAAGAATGAGTCTGTGTATCTTCTTCTACAAGTTTTACCTTCTGCCAAGACGGTAGCCAGACGAAAAATATAGGGGGCCCGCTAGAAATTAGGGGGCCGATCCAACCATATTATAATTCATTCATTTCCAAGCCAACCTTGAAAGTTTAGGCAAAAATTTAGGGGGGCCGGCCCACCCTAGCCCCCCGTGGATACGGGCCTGCCTCCAGTTAAAATGAACTCACCCGGAACTTGTTTACACCGTGATTTGTGTTTCTTTTAATAAGAAACATACGCAATATAATTCCAACGACCTCCAGTATTAAAATATACCACCTTTTCTCCTACAGTCTAACAAAGATACCACTTACTCTCATTTTCAACTCAGAAAATTCAATGTTAGCAGGAAAGGTTTGATGGAATAGTTGTCCCATAACTTATTTACGGGTTAAGAAGCATTTCTTCTCCAAATTATCCATCATTTGGAAAGAAAAAAAACTCTATATTAGTTTCCACACTCATGTTGCATAAAAGTTAGTATATTCAGATTCATTTGCCTAAAAGAAACATTAAATCTATGTGTCACATGTATCTAATAACAAACTCCAAACATTTTTACAGTGGTCATCATGCACGCCATCTTGGATTTGTTTTAATTACTGAAGTTTTGCAGAGTGGTTTCACTTGGTTTTGAAATGTAAGCTATTTAACTCAATCAGAAAAAAATAAAGAATTTTACCAATACAACCATAACAAGCTTTTCTACTTGGCACCAAGAGTATAGCGATTGCAAGACTTATATTTGATGTATCATGGGTTGTAATCCCGTTTAGAGCAATGGTGTTTATATTCTTTTTTCATTATTCATTACAATATCATCGTACAGGCTTTCATCATCACCTTTACCTAAAAGGAACATGAAATAAACGAAATATATAAATTTAAAAGTGCAGAGGAACGCAGGGGGATGCCATCCCCCCACCTCTAAAAATGTGTACGGCGTCCCCCAGTTTCTAAAAAAATTACAATGGGCAAAGATAGGCAGGGGGACGGCTTGAAGTCATGCCGTTACTTACTGTCCCCTACCTTTTCAGATCCACTTTTACCCCTGCGTCCCACGATTATGCTATTTTGGTTAAATAAGACTGACAGGTGATTGGTGAAAATGAATTATTATAAAATAATTTGTGAAATGAAAATGTGGAAGGAAACAGTATAATGACTAGCAAAGCCACGGACACGATGTTGTCCACCAAAATCTCACAAGACCTATGATCGAATAGCTCTACTAATGACCTACCATGCTTTCTTTAGCCAAGAGGGTGTTTAATAACTGTGGGACAAAAAACTCAAAAATAAATATAAGTACAGAAAATAAAACGGAGGTAATCGTTCCTATTTGGAGGGAATATACGAGACGAAAAGGGGCAAGATGTCTACAGGGGTGTTTTAGGGATCAGGTTGCTTCCTACAATCAAATAGAAAATTTTGCACGGAAGAAAGATATATTTCAGGAAAAGGAATGGTAAATTTATGGGTCTGTAGCCGAGCCGTGGGGAAGGATGGGTGCCCCACAAAGGATATGATAGTTTCATATTATCATAATATTGCAATATCTCCTCATAATAGTAAACAAAACCACAATCTTCGGCACAAACACCAGCAAGCAGCCGACGGATGCCGATAGAGCACGAAGAGATACGAAGAGGACCCCTTCAATTTCTCCCCAGGCTCCTATTTCAAAGACTGGCAATAAAAACGGACATCAGTTGGTGGAAGACACTAGTTGTTAACTGGTCATATCCTATCTATCTCTCGAAGCTACATCGTGCTGAAGAGGCTTCTCTAACTTTACCTCTGCGCTGCAACGGGCAAGAGATTCCCTATACATCTCCGAGCTAGAACGAGCAGGAGATAATATCCTACCTCTGAGCTGCAACGGGCAAGAGGTACCTTTAGATCCAGCTGCAACGTGCAGAGTCGTTGTTAACAACAAACCTTGAAACTTCCGAATTTCAACGGGCAGAAAGTCCAAATTATAGAGGAAACAACTATTAGAGAGTGAATTATTAGTAATCTTGTATATAAACTGTATAACGTCTTTTATAATAATAAAGGTAAGAAAAAACCGTTATTCTACCAAAAATTACAATAGTAATTTAAATATTTACGAAATACTAATTTAAATATTTACGAAACTGCCAGAATTCCTTTGACATTTACAGTAAAACTGAATCACTGATTTGAGAAACGTCATAAGCCAATAATGTCAATAATGCTGTAAGTCAATGATTTGTGACGTTTCTGAACTCAGGGACACTTGTTGCAGCTCGATATTGCACTAACTATTAGTGTGACTTCTGACATATCACAACCCAACGGTGTAGCTATCCATCAAGGATCAAAGCTGTATGTAAACTCATTTTCGGCATATCGCTGACTTATGACGTTTCTCAAATCAGCTATTCAACTACAATATTAGTCCTTCACGTAAATTAATTATAAATTTAAAAAAAATGCTTTTTTCCTTTTACTTCCCCCATTTGTAAGTAGAGAAAATGAGGGGAAAGTATTTCAATGGCAACTTTGTATATCTGCTTAAGGTGACAAACTTTCTCACGCGCCATATCTGGTAGTGAGACATCTGGTGGCGAGTAGAAAAGAAAAGTTACCCTCAAACTGAGAAAACAAAAGTAATTAAGAAAAAAAGGAATGGGAGAGGGAAAAGCTTTTTTTTTTTTTAAAAAAAAAGTTGGGAATAAAAATAAGAGGAATGGTGTGCGAAATGAGTAGAAAACTGCTCATTAGAATGCAGCCAAAGTTACACACACACGTATACGCTAAAATAAAAAGACGAAAATAGAAAAGAAAATTTTAGGACTGAGAAACGAAAAAGAAAAAGACTAAGAAAGGAATAATGAGAAGAAGTAAAAACTAAAAGAAATCGAATAGATAAAAGAAATTCAAACAGTGTGAAAGAAAGAAAGAAAAGGAGGGTGTTAAGAAAGAAACAAAGGAAGGGGTAAAGAGGAATACTAAGAAAAGTCATGGTAAAAGAAGAATAATTAAAATGCGTATAAAGGACACGCAATTATTGAAGCAGCTTGGGAATAGAAAACTAGACGAAAAGCCAAGAGAAAAAGGAATTAAAAGAAAAAAACTCATCTTTGAGGAAGGGTGGTTAACAAGTGATCTTCAGGGAGAAGGAATTCCGAAAAGAGGTGACAATGACGAGGGGGTAGAAACAAAACCTGAAACGAATTTTTAACGAGACAGTTCGTCTTCCTTCACCCTAACAGATAAACAGGTTTATGGAATCAATATGCTTAATTAGTTAGAATCGCTTTACCACCTTAAGCTATGTTTAAGAGTAAACAATATTTTTCTGCTTTACTTGATATATTCCCAATTTAAGTATATAAGTCTCATGAAGTGTATAACTAAACAGTTTGTATTTATAGGGCATGAAGCAAGGACTCCCATCAGGGGGCAAGGTGGGGCAATTCCCCTAAGAGGAAATTGTACTTGGTAATATTGAAAACCCAATAGAATTTTTACTTTAGTTACAGCAAAATTTGAAACTATATTTGAAACGTCGCTTATACTTGGCCCCCCTTGGAAACCACAACATGGGCGCCCTTGGCACGAAGCTAACACATTACTTTATACAAAGAGCACTAATTGGCAGGGGACGCAACATTAGTCCTAAAGTACAGAAGTTCTAAAATTCAACTAGGTGTACAAGCTCTAAACTGCATAAGTAGACATCGGATTTTTATGCACTTAAAATTCATTAAATATACATGCAACTAAATGTGTTAAAATATGCACTAACAATGCAATAAAAGAGAGCATTTTCAAACATGGAGCAATGTTGTGACAAAATTTTGTGGGTGACATGTAATTTCAAAATTGTATATCTTCTTTTAGGAACCTATCTTCAGAATTTATTTTTATCACATTTACAGTTATGTACTCCTAACTTTTTGAAACGTGCACAAATTATGAGATTAAAATAAATACAGTGATATTAGAACACGGTCTCTAGTTGTTTTTCTTCACATTTGTATTTTAGAGTGCATTTACTTTACGTACGAGCCTTACTTTTATACACGTTTCAAGTGTGCAAAACGTTTTTCGTTATTAAGGATTTACTTCTTCCCGTAATTAGCCTTACAGTATATCACAAAATGTTTCTCTACATTTGTGTGTCTGTTTGAGATTTCTAGCCAGAAAATGACCGGGAAGTTACGTCAACCGGTTCGGCTCGGTTGAGATGAGCCACCGACTGGTTCGACCAAGCTCAGGTGAGCCATCGGTTCTAGGCGGCTGGTTGAAAGAAGTCCATCGGCTCGGTTCGGCTCAGGTGAACCATCGGCTCGAGCCAGCACGGTTGACTGAGCTGTTGGATCGGCTCATTTCTCGGTTCGGTTCGATAGTGAATGAGTTTGAACCAAGCCGTTGTTAATCTTAAGCCCGAGCCGAGCAGTTTTGGACATGTTTGGCCGACGCCCTATAACTTAACAATTCTTGGCTAGAGTCCGATTATTTCCTCCTCCGGGACTCAAACCCCCAGAACGATGTCCTTGCCTCCTAAAGACTTTTCAGCTACTGAGGTAGGCAATCAACTAATTTTCAGTATTCAGATACAAATCGCCTATTTTTCACGTTTATAGAAACTGTTGTCATAATAATAAAAATAATAATTATTAGTTGTAATAATAGTAGTATCATTTTTAATAAATACATTATTATTATGAATGTAGGATATTTAGAGATTACTAGAAACTACACATAAGATTTGGCTCTGTTTGGCTCAACTCGACTCGAAACTCGATCCAAATTCGAATCGAGTTTCCAGTCGAGTTGGAAGACATTTTTCGAGTATAGTTCTCAAGTCGAACTCAAAGATGTCTGTTTCGAGTCGAGTTGAGTTTCAAAGAAAACTTGCTCGTGCCCATCCCTAAATACGAACGTGCTCCATATTTGGTGCATCCAAACTAGTAGGGTAGATTACAACATAGACATGTAATTTGGGCAATAGACTGATTCGTGGAATATTTAGTTTAAATTTGGGCGTTTATTCCGAAATTTGTCGTTCGCTTGATTTTCGACATAAAGCGTAACAAGAGCTACGAAAATTTAAAAATCATCAACTTTTAGGACCTCTCTAAAAGGGTATAATAGAATAGAATAGGTAGAGTAGAGTAAGTTAGAGATAAGTAGGGTAGGGTCGGGTCTGGTTAGCTTAGAGGGTAGGGAAGTTAGAACCTATTTTGTTAAAATTAATAAAGTGTAATTTCTTCTCTCTGCGAAAGGACACCAAATGGAGTGTCTCTCTACACCGGCAGCCATTTTCAAAATTCAAATTCTCGTTCCTTTCCCACAATCCAACCATGCCTTAACCTTGCGCGAAATAGTTCACTCCACTTGCCAAATAGTTCTAAGTTTGTAACCACTTATAAAGAAAAATAAGCACAACTTCCTCTCTCCTTAATATTATTAAGCATACAATCGAGCAAAGTATCCATTTCTCCCCTTGTAAATTTTCAAAATATTGCTAGGAACGGACTACCAACTTTGGAACTTGGAACAAAATTTACCTATACCTAGATTACGTTAGGTATATTTCTCTTTGATTTTCGTTTAAACTGTTTTAAAATGAATCTTTTTTTTTTTTTGGTAGGATCCGATTACTGTCATGTGTTCATTTGGTTCTTCATGAACTCAAGTCATTTGTACTCGGAGCAATGAATCGCAACATTACATCATGTGTGCAATAAAGTTAGGTGTTTCACGGCATATTATTCTATTCACGGCCAGGGGCCCGGCTCGTAGTGTGCCATATTATTCTATTGTAAAATAATTAAATGTAATATAAAATTATGTTTTAAATTGTCATGATCCCAACTTCGTGTATGGCTTACTTTCTTTTTCGTGAATCATTCCAATGTACTTTATTTGGTTTTCCAATATTACGTCATCCATTTGATTTTATATCAATCTATTTTCTTTTAGGAAGAAGCAAAAGACATCCAAAGATTGTTAGAAAGAAAGGAGAAAATAACACAATAGATTGGGACTGTCAATACTAGTTGGTACATTTGTGTATAAGTCATCAACAAAATAGATCTTTTTGAGTACTTCAAAAACACTGATTTTTTTTTTAATTTTTTTTTTTTTTTGTAAAACGAAAGAAACCCGTAAGTTAAACAAACGTATTCTACTAACTTCAGATTACTTTGTGCGTTTTACAAGGAGACCGGAAACAAGACACAAAACTTTTATTGTTTTCGAAGATATACGCGCTTTTTTTTTTTTCATTATCTTCTTTGGCTTCTGTTGTGTAACAGAGCTTCGTTCATCTCTCTTTACTTGCAGACCCTTTCTCTCTTATTATTTTTCACTTCACTCTTATACTCTCTTTAGGAACCGTTTTATCTGAATAGATTCCTTTCTTCCGCTTTCATGTATCTTGTTTTTCGGACCGTCACATGCACAAAGAAGCTATTGAGGCATTGCTTTTAGGCCTTCTTCTTTTGTCTCCAATCATTGACGTTAATGCATTTTCCAGGAAGTCTCTACGTTAAACCAGCTTTCCTCTTTTCTTGTCCTTCTTTCCTCTTCTGTCTTTCATGTCTTCGTCTTTCTGATGATCTTCGTATTACGCTTCTATGTTCTCTTCTTTAAAAAATCACCATTCAACTATCTACCACAAATCTTCTGTAATTTCCTCCTAAAAATTGTCGTCTTCTGAAACATTTTACCTTTTGTTGTTATGGCATCAAATACTATTTGTTTAATTTGGAATTATCGACATCATATCCTATCTTAATTGTTACCAACCTATAGTCATTATTAGAGATACCTATGCTAAGGACTATAGGGTACGTTTCGAAAAGAGACAAGTCAAGACAAGAATAGAATAGAATATTTTATTGTCATTAAGTCTGTATACAGACAATAGACAATCTCATATGAAGCTATACAAGTAAATTTCTTAAAATATACCAATATATTTTTCTCTTCATCAAACGCCTTAACATTATATAAAGGTAACTAAGGAAGTTCTGTCACTTTTTGTGGATGTCTGTCTTCAATTGGCCCTCACACCGTGACGTGAATGCGAATGGAGATAAGGCGAAGGTCAGTTGTTGGTGTGGGTATATCCAACATACTACCTGGTTGTGGTAAATCAGTTACACCGTGAACTTGCGTAACGATAGAGTGAAGATAAGATCTCCAAAAAGCGTCATAAGGGCATGTATCCTGTATAGTTCAAACTGGGGTTAAACGCCGCTGCAGCAGAGCGGAAGATATGCCAAGTCTTTGGTGAGGGTTTCGTGATTACGTGGACAGTGCAGCTGTGGTTTAACCAGTTTAAGGACGGTGACGAAACACTCAAAGACGCACCACATGCCGGAAGACCAACACATGTACAAAATAAAGATCTTCAGGCACAAATGGAGGTGAACAGTGGACAGACATGTGAGGAACTGGGGCTATAATTCAGTGTGAGTGAAGAAACTATTCGGCAACACTTCCATCAACTTGGGAAGCACTACAAATTGGGTCGATGGATCCCACATGATTTGACTCTAGGCCAGAAAGCAACGCGAGCAGATACCTATGTTTCTTTGCTGTTACGTCTGAGGAAGTAGCCATTTGTGGACAGGGTGTTGATATGTGATGAGAAGTGGGTCTGTACAAAGCTCTACGGCGCGGCGCCGTCATCATTGGTTATCATCCCATGAACCGGTTGCAAAACAGCCGAAACCAGCACTGCACCAGAAGAAGGTTCTCATGTATATTTGGGGGGCTGCTCGCTTCATTGTGCATTGGGAACTGCTACCAGCAGGCCGGAGCATCAATACAACTGTATACTGTCAGCAGTTGAGCCGTTTCAAGAGAAACTCAAAACTCTGGATCCAGCACTTCTGATTCGCAAAGGGGTTCTCCTGTTATAGGACAACGCTAAACCCCACGTGGTTAGGATGACTCGGGACACCTACAACGATACTTGTATTTTAAAATCTTTATTATATCTTTATTTGTAATTCTGGGCAAAACGTATTTTTAAATTATGCACAAGCTGTTCAAGAAAGGAAGAAGAAGAATATGAAAAGAGATATAGATGTAATTTCTTTTTCTGTTGTTATGAGATTATATTTTGTTATTATAGTGATTCGATGATGTGAGTATGAGCTATCAGGTCCAATACACTTGCTGCTCAAATGACCCTTACAGTTCTCGACCTCATCGGCAGTGATCATGTTCCACTCAAGCTTTCTTATCATATGGGCCCTGCTCGATCCCATGCAGTCCCTCCGCTGATTCAAACACCACGTTTTGACAAAGCCGACTGGGAATATTATCGCACCTTACAACTGCCATAGCACATTTGAATTCTCCCACTACATCAGAAGAGCTTTTCACCTATGTTGACACTATAACTTCCGAAATTATCCATGCATAAGAGCTGTATATCCCTACTACTAGTTCAACACCACATAAGCCTAAATTGCCTCCGAATTACCTTGCTCAAATCAGACGCTCATGATACGTTCTTCGCTTTACGGCCCACCAAGTTCTACTGCGATGGAATCCATGGCATTCCAGAACGTTGGCAGGTCGTCGACGCTAATGGAGACTATTTTTGATCATCCAGGTACGTGCTAGGTGGCATATCGATGTCCGAAGGTGGTGGGTGAAGAAGCGACAGAACTTTCTCGGTTAGAACAGAACTTTATAATAGGGCGTAGAAACTAACCAGTCACACACTTTGCTTTTAAATTGAGCTATAGCTAAATTTTGCTTGTGTATTAGTAGCCTGTTCATAAATTTTATACCTTGTATTATATAGCTATTTTTAATTTTTGATAGCCTGTTATACATCAATTTGTTTCGCAGATCTTGTATTAAATGAAGGAATATCTTTTCTACGCTACATATCTGATATATTTTGTTTTACGTATACTAAAACCTTATAGGGTATATATGCACAAATTAGAAACAGTTATAATTTTAAACTTACAGCTCAACGGTTTACAGTGTTCTTTATGTGATGCTCCACGGATTATTCTAATAATTTTTTTGAAGTAACAAAACCTCATTTATGTAGTTACTGTTTCCCCAAAACGATATTCCATAATCTAAGATACTTTAGAAAAAAGCATAACATGCTGATCTTATATAGTTGTTTAAGACTGTATATCTTAAATTTCGTAGTAAACTTATTGTTCTCTGAAGTTTTACACATGCAAATTCTACATGTGCTTTCCATTTTAATTGCCTATCTAGAATAATGCCAAGAAACTTTGCATTCTTCGACACTTCCGGACATTTATTATTTGAAAATATTAGTCCAGCAGTTTTCTCTTCGTTAAGAAGAAATCCGTTTGCCTTAAACCATTCCTTAGTTTCTACGTATAAAGGTTTCCGCATTCAATTACATTCATTCTGTAGAATTATTACTGATGTTTAGCAAAGTTGGTACTACCATTAGGGTAAAGGAAGGATTTAGCTGAGGTATTCAATGGTAAATAATGTTATCATCAATATGAACTGTAACGGCCCCAGCACTTAACCTTTGGGAATATTCGTCGTAATATTTTTACCAACCCTACATTTTTTCAACATGTATGATCTTTCGACAGAAATAAATCAGGTACTTTGCACATAATATTTTTCATCTAATAAGCATTTTTATACTTCTCAGGCTATATCTCAGGCTTTTTTGAAGTGGGTCTCTTTTGTCGTGGGGACCTTTTGACCGGAGCCCTTTGGACGCGAGGTCTTTTTGACGCAAGACCGTTTTGACTCGGGCCTTTCTATCCTTGCCCTTTTGTCTGGGCCCTTTCGACGTGACACCCTTGTTTTTAGAGGCAAAGAAATCAAGTAATTGCTGTTTCCACTTCCTGTTGCTTGATGAAGCATCGTGATTTTAGGAAGTGTGAGATGGACTGAAAGAGATGGTAATGCGGAAGTTCATGGTCAGGTCTACATGCCAGATATGGCATCATTTCGATGGCACTAAGTTTCTGTCCGAGTGTGGTTTCGCTTAAGATGCTCCAGCTGGGTGTGCTTTCGGTTCACCAATGGAGGATATTTGTAGCATAGTGCAGGATACATACGCTTCAAGTGTTCGAAATAAAGGTTGGCATTGATAGTACGACCGTTAGGAATGAACGTGAGTGCATTACTCCGTCGTAGTTCCACTACACACAGAGCATGACTTTATCCTCGAAACCATCTTGTTTTAAGACCAGCTGTAGAAGTAAGCCCTTGCTCAACCACTGATTTTGCATATTCAGATTTTGGGGAAACATCCAATGTTCGCTGCATGTGATAATCCGTTTCAGGAAATGCACGTCACTTAGATTTTCCAGTAGTTGTCGGTACACATCCAATCTCCTCTGGGCAAGAGCTAGGATCTACTCGTACGGCACGATGCAGCACCTCCTGATGAATATTCTAAGTTCGTGAAGGTGACGCATTACAGTGGACTGAGACATGTCGAGTTGATTTGTATTACTTGTGTGATCTCAAAATCTGTTATCCTGGGACGGTTGGACCTTGGTCAATCTTTTACATTTTTACAATCTGTATGGAATTTCTGAAACTAACGAATCTATGCTGTGGTTCACTTTTGCGTGGGAAACGTTCTGGGTTGTTGGCGCAGCGTTCGAACTTCAAGGAAATAGTTCACGTATCAGACGTTGTTGTGTTGAGCGCACATCGTTACTACCACTAAAAACTGACTGAATATACTGCCGGAATGGCAGTCTCCGTGTTAAATAATCTGCTCCCCACAGCGCCTCTTGGAATCTGTAAAATCTTGTACTTATGGTCGAATGGTATATGACATTCTTCCTGAGACGAATTTTCGGACTCAAGAGGAACGGGAATGAGAAATGGCGGAAACTTCATAACGAGGAACTACATAATTTATACGGTTTACCAAACATTGTTAGGGCATCAAGTCTAGGAGGCTTAGGTGGGCAGGTTATGTAGCTAGAATGGAAGAAAGTAGAAATGCTTTCAAAGTCTTGACTGGAAGACCAATCGGAAAACGACCATTGGAAAGACCTAGGCGCAGATGGGAGGATAATATTAAGATGGGTCTTTCAGAGATTGGAATACAAAGTAGAAACTGGATCCAGTTGGCTAAGGATAGAAGTCAGTGGAGAGCTTTTGTGAACGCGGCATTGAACCTCCGGGTTTCATAGGCCATAGAGTTAGTTAGATAGTTATATGACATCTTTCCCTTCCATATATTAAGAAGATGTGAATGGGGTAGAGCATATACTTGTCTAGGGAAGAAAGGGATATGAAATGATATTCACTGAAATTAAAGGTAGTCGTATGTCATTTCTAGTGATTTGAATTTTCATACAAATCTAATCGAATCTCGAGAAAAATGCGTGTAAATTATTACTTGAGATATTGGGCTTTAATTGCATTACGTATACGAGATCGAGTCCTCGTTTATAATACACAGATTCTAAGGGGTTGTATATCACACTGAGTTTCAAGATTTTTTAACTATGTGTTGGATTGTTTTAAACTTCAAATAGTTTATTATATTTATGAAAACAAAACTTTAATCAAACTGACACATTCCAGTGTAGATTAATAATGAGGAGAAAGAATACCGGGGTCACGTATTTGGAATCTAAATTTCGATGAGATAGGACATGTTTATGTAGATAGGGATTGTGTCAGAGAAAGAAGTGAACATGAGCATTCTACGAAATATAACAGAAAGATGATTATTACTATTATTAGACTTGTGACATACTCCTCACCGAATATTTCTGACTGCGCCAATGTTTGATATTGCTGGTTTATTGACTCCTAGGTACAGTACGTTTGGTAAATGGGATATGTGTATTAATCAAACTTGTATTTTATGTGTAGATGGTTGAGGGCAGTGGTTCTCAACCTATCACGACACCTATTTTATCACGTCATCTTACCAGCGACCACCTTATAGTTTCTGGTTTGTAATAAACTTGTGTGGGATTTTTAATATTGCGGAGATCTCACGATATCCATCTATTTTTATAATAGTGGAATCCATTTCTTGTATATAGTGAATACAGTAACTTCCCTAAAAGCGACTGGATCAAAACAAAATTTGGTCATTTCATTCGTACAAATATCGAATCCGATCCGTCATACTGTTTCAAAATGGAGGCCGTTTGAAATTTGTAAAACTTCATAATTTCCTTAATTTTGGGTTATATGATAAAAAAATAAAGTAATTTCTAATTTTGGTTTTAAAAGTTTGGACAGTTGTTAAAAAAGTTATTAAGTATATCAAATGATTTGATGATGTGCGTCACGAAGATTGAAGCGGACATTGCCACACTAGTGAAATCACACCATCCTCAAGTATCTCATTAGCTTTCAATTTTAATTGTATTCCAATATGCAGGTTTTGTTGCATTTGTATTCTTTTGGTATTTCAATATACAGTCCTCGTTAGTCTCATATTGTACCTCTTTCATTTCAATTGATTTTTAAACCTGTTGATAATGTTAATTAGACAATTTTTGTTGTTGTTCTTAACAGTACGTATAAAAATAAAAAAAATATGCCTATCAGAACAAAATTTAAAATGATATTTAAAAATATCTTCTGGTACTAAATTCTAATTATATTTATCTCTTTCTTTTATCTTCCCTACCCCCACGTTGAGAAACCCTGGTTGAGAGAATGGAATTAGTAACATTGTTTAACATGTTTCATGTTTATTATTTGAAATTCCTGATTTCTTTTTCCTCTGTTTTCTAAAATTTTATCTCATCGCATTTAATCACACTGTCTTTCAAACTTCTCTACTTTTTTTTTCATTCCCCTTTCCCGTCTCGTTTATTATACAGTATGCGGAAAAGCATGTATTATTTGCTAGAATCATGTGTTTCAGTTAACAAATGTTAGATAACTAATCGACGGCATCATGTTACCCTACGTGCTTCATTTTAACATTCACGTATTCTATGCTTTTGTCATTTCTCTTACAAAGACCAAATATTTACCAGCTTTTCGAAGAAGTTACATCTCACTCTGATTCTCCTCTTCTCTCTCTCTCTCTCTCCCTCCCTCTAACATACGGTGGTGTTTCAATGAGAAGAAAATTTTCAAGTATACAACTCTTTTTTTTTTTCATTCCCTTTTCTATGTTTCATTGTGTATATATCGTACTATGGGGCAAGTAACTGAAATGGGGTTGCGAAAAAGAGCTGGGCTAGAAGGAAAGGGGGGGGGGAAGTTGTTGTGTAATTCCATCGATGTGAATTTGCAGCGGGAAAGTTTTTTTTTTTTTTTTTTTTAAAAAAAAGAAGTGATCCATGAAATAGAGGGTTCTACAACTTCCCCTATCTCAGCATTTTGCTTGTTTGTTGACACACTAAAGAGATAGGAAGGGAGGAACAGAGAAACAAGAGGTTTTTTTTCTTTCTTCCTTTTGACATTACGAAATGTGAACAAAAATTTTTAGATTGAAGTTTTCAGGTATTGACAGAAGAAAGGTAAAACTCACTTTGAATATGCATACTAAATGCTATCATACATGTACATACATTTTTGCACGTTTACACACACACACACACACACACACACACACACATATATATATATATATATATATATATATATATATATATATATATACATGATGTGTAGAGAAAAGTACAAGTTGTGTACAAAGGAAACAATTACAGTCCTGAATTACATAAATTTGCTGTTTCCAGATAGTCAAAAGCTTTGAAAGACAACGTAAGCATACACAAAAGCAGCAAAAGAGTTTTAAAAAATCTTAAAAGAGTAATTTGCTGATGGGAGTTTCATTCGAAAAATCAAATGGAATCTAAAAGTTTTACGTCCCACTGTTATGCCAGCTAGGCTGAAGGAGACGATGATAATGAGAAATTAATTAAATAGTGGAATGAAGATAGTAGGAGGAAACGGGATAACCGCGAGAAAACCCACGCACACGGTATTTGTCTACCACAAGGCTCATTCTTCGCGAGCTGTGATCGAACCAAGGACTCCATACACCAGAAATGAACGCTCTACCACTGAAGAGTTTTGCACGAATAATTACTATTTCCGTAACGGTCATACCGCAACTCCTCTGTAATCCTCCCCTTAGTTAGGCCAAATTGCGATATAGGCCTAATAGTGATACATTTTGTCTTTGAAACAACCCATAAGAAAAACTCAAGTTGTTGGCAAATCGGGAGATGGAGCTGGCCCCTCCACAGATCCACGTCAACCGGTCCAGTAGTCCAACCACTCTCGCATTACTATGGCATAGTGGCCTTTATCCCCACTCTCAAACTACACAGTGTTGTCATATAGAAACACTTTGTTGGAACGTAATCGACCCATAAACGGAAATAATTTGTAAATCTAGTTTTAATTATTACCCAACTGCGAAGATATATGGTCCGGAATGAGGACTGTTGCTTAGTCAAATATTACTAACGTCTCTAGTGGTAGTTTCTAGAACTAAAATTCTTTGTCAGCTGTTGGAAGAGCTGGTATGTCATTGCTGTCTATAAACTCATGTTGAAACGAAGGCAAAGAATTTCTTCTAACAAAAATTAGCTTATATATATAATATTCTAAATTATTACGAAGTGAATTTATAACTGTAATATTCTGGAACAGGTTTGATAAGCTATTAATATAAATTTATGGTGTAAAACATTTGTGTCTGCAATTACGGTTCAAAATTACTTGCTAAAATTTTGCCTTTCTATTCCCATGCTATTATAATATTAAATACCAGTTCTTCATTCCACTGCATATATCTATACATATAATATCTTTAATGTTACTTATTATGTTTAAATATGTTTCAAGGCGTTTGCTTTTGTAGGTATTAATAGTAACGATTGTTTAGCATGCTTCCGAAATTTTGTAAAAAACAAATGTTATCATCTGCTTCGAAGTGCCAAATTTGTTCAGTCTCAGTAAGGACACGAACTTTAACTAAATTACGAAATTTATGCTCAGAATATCGAAGATTAATCTTCTGCATCTGAACTTTAATGTTATATATACTCATGTCCAAAATTATTGTCGCATGCCTTCAAATGTGTTGTTGTAGGAATATAATTTGATAACAAATTCGCCCGGTATTTCTTATAATGTTAGTATGTGTATAATCGGCAAAGACATGTATGTGGAAAATTACATGTCAAAAGAGCAGTAAATAAGAACAATAAAACGAAAACAAAGCTTTCTTGTCCATTTAGCACTATTTTGTTTTACTCATTCTTATATTTGACATTTATAATTCCTTTCCTATGAAATTTACCATAAATATACATTTATCGATTATACACATAGTATCAGTATTAAAAGTACCCTGCAAAATCATTATTATATTATATTCTTTCAAGAAGACAGTTATAGATATGCGACAATCATTTTGAACATGAGTGTACATATATATTCATACTTTTTTTTTTTTTACAATTGTCGTTCTTTTTACCTTCGTTACAAATAAAAGAAAAGCAACATACACAGTGACCTTTAGTGGCCAACATACATAGTTTGGTTAACAATATTATTTCCACACATTCGTCGTTCCGCCTCCAACATAATTTAAGTATGTTAGGTTTTAATACTATCCATATCTAAACCGTTACATTGTCCAGTGTTACAAATACTATAGTCAGTCAAATATCATAATAAATAATCATGGCCCACAATGTATAGTGTACTTATTCCCGTTGATGTGTCATTATTTGTCTTACACAAGTATACTGTCTGAGATTCTGAGAGATTGAGGCTGAATTCTCGTACGTAAGCATAGTTTTTCTTAAGCTTTTATTTTCTGCATTACAAATCGTGAATTTTTCATTTTGATTCCTTAAGACGTATGCGCAGAAAGCTTCTTGTATTCATATTTAAATATTCAAAATTGCATTCTGACATACTGTTGTATATGTTCATATGTTACTTCTCCAGCAAACAACGAAGAACGAAAGAAAACAATAAAATATATCTATATATATAAGAAAGGAAACGAAAGAAATCATTTTGTTACTATTAAAAGAATTAAAAAAAAAAGAACTGGGAAAAGTCACCTAAGTCATATATAATGGGAAGTTTATCTTTACGAAATAGGAAGATGCTCTCTACCCATAAAGCTTTGCGCGAGAGATGACTGTCTGTCAGGATTTTCTTGGAAATAAAAATAAAAACGGAAAGAGTTCTCGTACGGGAAATAGCATAGGGACTCCTCCTGTTCTTTTCATAATAGTATGACAGATGTGAGGTTGTTAAATTACAGGAGGTTGTCTTCATTTTTCTTCATATTTTGAAGCAAATAAGAGAGAAGACGACATCTATCAAAACAAAATAGTGCGTATGTTACGTGAAAAGGGGAAAAAGGTAGGTGGATAAGACTCTGTATTAAGTCAAAGATGAAGAATATAATGCAGAAGTAGAAGAAGAAGTAAAGAATGGAACGGGAAGTTTTTTTTTTTTTTTTGACAAACACATATAAAATATTGTGTGTTGCAAAAGGTAAAATTTAGACAGAAATGTTTTTTTAAAAATATAATGTAAGTTTTTACTACTTTTATAACTACCTTTTGTTATTTTAATGATGTCAATCCCAAAAGAAATGACAATCTAACTTAATGAAAGGAACTAGCCTAGTGCTGAGTATCCCAACTGTGAAAAAACAAATTGTCATTCGCTGCATTAGCAAAACTTCATTTCAAATACACGCTACATTTACTTAACGTTTACCCTTAAATTGATGTGTGGCAGGTTTATTTAGTATATTCTATGCCAATTCATGTTCTAAATAGCAATTAGCAAAATTTGACGAAGCCGAAACCTCAACTTGGATGGCCATTAACTTCGGAACCAAAAGTCTGCAAAAGAATATATTCCACACAGCTACTAAACAAGTCTAGCTTTTTTTTCTCCGTACCACATTTGGCTAAGATTGAATAAATTCTGTAAATCAGATATGATCATCGAAATTAAAATTCCAACTTCGATAACACTTAACGAAGGAACTAGAGATCTGCATAGGAAAAGTGTTTCATGTAAGTCAAGATCTATATCCATGGAAAGTTTGGCTAAAACTGAATGATTATATAAATTGCGTACGACATATAAATCAAAAACCCTAAATCTGATAACGAATAACTCAGAGATTAAATGCTTGCATGAGATTATATTTCACATTCATAGTAACAAAGTCATGGTCTACCTCCATACCGAGTTCGGTTAAGATCGGATGAGTTATGTAGGTTGCTGCATGACGTAACATTTCACATGCATATTAACGAAGTCTAGATCTACCTCCATGCCAAGTTGAGTTAAGATTGGATGAATTCTGTAGATCGCTGCGTGACGTAATATTTCACATACGTACTAACGAACTCAAGGTCTACCTCCATGCCAAGTTTGGTTAAGATCGGATGAGCTCTGAGGTTGCTGCATGGTATAATATTTCACATGGTACTAACGAAGTCAAGGTCTGCTTCCATGCCAAGTTGGGTTAAGCGCGGATATGTTCCGTAAGTCACTGCATGAAATAATATTTCACATGCATACTAACGAAGTCAAAGGCTACAGCCACGCAAAGTTGGGTTAAGATCGGATCAGTTCTGTAGGTCGCTGCATGAGATAATATTTCACATGCGTACTAACGAAGTCAAGGTCTACCTCCATGCTAAGTTGAGTTAAGATCGGACGAGTTCTGTAGGTTGCTGCATGAGATAATATTTCACATGCGTACTAACAAAGTCAAGGTCTAACTCCATGCTAAATTGAATTAAGATCAGATGAGTTCTGTAGGTTGCTGGATGAGATAATATTTCACATGCGTACTAACAAAGTCAAGGTCTAACTCCATGCTAAGTTGAATTAAGATCAGATGAGTTCTGTAGGTCGCTGCATGAGATAATATTTCACATGCGTATTGATGAAATCAAGATCTACCTCCATGCTAAGTTGAGTTAAGATTGGACGAGTTCTGTAGGTTGCTGCATGAGATAATATTTCACATGCGTACTAACGAAGTCAAGGTCTAACTCCATGCTAAGTTGAATTAAGATCGGATGAGTTCTGTAGGTTGCTGCATGAGATAATATTCACTTGCGTATTGACGAAATCAAGGTCTATCTCCATGTTAAGTTGAGTTAAGATCAGAGGAGTTCTGTAGGTCGCTGCATGAGATAATATTTCACATGTGTATTCACAAAATCAAGGTCTACCTCCACGCTAAGTTGAGTTAAGATCGGACGAGTTCTGTAGGTTGCTGCATGAGATAATATTTCACATGCGTATTGACGAAATCAAGGTCTATCTCCATGTTAAGTTGGGTTAAGATCGAATGAGTTATTTTAGGTTGGTGTGATCATTTATGTCGAAATCTCAACTTTGAAAGCACGTAACACAGTGACTAAAGACCTGCATAGGATTTACTTTTAGATGCAAACTAAACAAGTGAAGCTCTACGTCGATGGAAATTTTTTAACATTGAATGATTCCGTACGACTTTAGATTCCGCACGGCTTACAAGTCAAAACCAGAAATTTAATACCCATAACTGAGAGATAGAATGCCTACATAGGAAAGTATTTTTTCATGCATACTAAACAAGCAAAGGACTACATCGATAGAAAGTTTTGTTAAGATCGATTGATTCTATAGATCAAGTACAACCCTAAATTTGATATTCTATAAATCAAAGATTAAATGTCTGCATAGAAAAATATTTCATATTACGTACTAAATAAGTTAATGTCTACAGCAATGGAAACTTAGGTTAAGGTTGAATAATCCTATAGATCACGTATGACATAAAAATCAAAACCGCCAACTTAATAGCCCGTAACTCAGGGATTCAATGTCTACATCAGGTTGTAGGTCATTGCCTACCTCCATAATTTGTTTGGTTAATTTCGTTTAAATTCTGTAGATTTTTTTTCATAATGGAGGTAAGTGCTCGTCCTAGCATATCTCACAGAGTAAACAAGTGACAAGAAGTGATATTGCTAAATAGGACCTGATCATTTATTTTAAACCATTGTATTAGACGCGTTTCTTTATCATATAATGAAATACATCTTTGTATAAGCATACGTAAACTATTGTCATAGGTGCAAACAAAGAGACCACCATTTATAAAATGTAACTAAAATGTAACTAAATGTAACTAAAAAGGAATTTTTTAGTGCCGTTGGTGGAAGATATCACCCCAAATATATACGAACACTTGCTCCAGGTCCAAATCTTATATAACCTGGTATTGAAAGACCGTTCAACTTCAAGTCAACAACTACAATAAGCGTTTTCCAAATATCACTTTACATGTACGTTATCTGTGGTAGCAGGATATTGAAATATACACTGATCAGCCAGAACATTATGACCACCACCTAATAGTCAGTATGTTCAACTTTGGCACTTATAACAGCGGCGACGCATCTTGACATGGAAACAATGAGGTCTTGTTATGTCTCTGGAGGGATCCGGCACTACATCTGCATACACACGCCACCTAATTTCCCTAAATTCCGGGGGGATGTCGATGCGTCTGACGGCACGTTCAGTCACTTCCTATCAATCAACTGGATTCAGACCCGGCGAGTTGGGGACCAGCACATCAATTGGAACTCGCCACTATGTTCCTCGAACGACTCCATAACACTCCTGGCCTTGTGACATGGCGCATTATCTTGTTGGAATATGCTAATTCCATTGGTCAACATGGTCATCATGAAGGGATGTTCGTCGTTTGCAACCAGTGTACGATACGCCTCGGCCATCATGGTGCCTTGCACGAACTTCACTGGACCCATGAGTGTCCACGTGAATGTTCCCCAGAGTATAATTGAGATGCCGCAAGCTTGTCTCCGTCCCGTAGTACAGGTGTCAAGGAGCTGTTTCTCTAGAAGACGACGGATTCCTACCCTCTCATCGACATGATGAAGAAGGTATCAAGGTTCATCAGACCAGGCAATGCAATGCCACTAGGCCAAAGTCCAGTGGCGATTGTCACGTGCCTATTCCAGTCGTAGTTGCCGATGTCATCGTGTTAACATTGGCACATTGATGGGTAGTTGGCTGCGGAGGAACATCGTTAGAAGTGTTTGGTGCACTGTGTGTTCAGACTAGAGTTGTGAGCACTGTTACCAACTTGCCAGTGTGAAATGTCGCTAGTTTAGTACTCTAAAGTCGCTAGAAGTCGCTAAACACCTCCTGCCAAGTCACTAGAAAAGTCGCTATACAATTTTACAAAGGGATTAAAATGATTTAAATATTTTTCATATACAATGGAAGACTCGAGTATTTTTTCTTTTTAAAAAATGGCCATCTTGACAAAAATACTGCACTATGCGCTTTGAAGAATACAAAATTAATAAATATAGCATTGAAAGTTTGCAAATACTTAAAATTTTGGATAACTTTTCCCCATTCCCTCTTATTGAGTACGATTATCTTTTGGGGAGGGGATTCGTGTTGCTTTCGTATTCGAACACTTCACCGAACTCACCCCACGAAATTTCTGTATAATTTATATTAAGAACAACCGCAGTTCAGTTAATATATAAATCACACGCACTACACTGAACCAGAAAACACAATATTCTCCAACGTCACTGTCACTGTACGCACTGTGCAATGCAAGAGGTTACCAGCTATTACGCAACTAGTTAGATACGGGAAATTCCCGGATTTCCGAACCGCAGTGAAGAAGGGCATAATCTTCATAGCAGCGATGAATCCAACGAAGTAGGTCGCTCATAGCAGTAGTGCAACCGAGTGTGTAAAAGTAATTATTAGTATCACGAACTGCAAAATTTTGGATACTTTAATATAAATATAGAACAAAATATTTGAATTTCCTAAATGTCGCTAGATTTGTCGCTATGCGCTAAATAAAAATTTTTGTCGTTAGACACTTCCAAAAGTCGTTAGTTCTAGCGACAAAGTCGCTAAATTGGCAACACTGGTTGTGAGCACGACATATTTCAATTGAAATATTTCAATATGAAATATTTTTAAAAAATTGCAACTGACATGGAAAACGCCACGTCGATTTTCACTGTCAAATTCACTCCTGGACATAGAACATAATCGAATAAAGTCACACTGTGATTCTAATATAGTAGGTGCTTCATCACGTGGACTAATGTGATAGATGGACAAACATACGGAGAAAAAGTATAATTAACTTAGCTGTAACTAGACCCGAGCCAGTTGGAAGTCCCTTCCAACTAAAACTGCGAAACATGATGCTTCATACATTGCTAAACCCATAGCTGATGTGATGGAACATGTCAGACCAGAGTGTGCGTTGCTAGTTATGGCCTTGCTAAAATTTGTCATATTACTCTATGTTCGCACTTTAGGGGATTGTTTACCACCTTCATTCCCCACGTTGGCCGATATAAAAAAAAATACGTGTGTCTTACTGTTGGTTTCTTTATTAACTCCAGGAGTTTGAAGGAAATTCCCATTGTGTTTTGCTAGTTATGGCGTTGCCAAAATGTGTCATACTGCCCTATGTTCTCATTTTACGGGGGTGTTTACGTAATAAAAACGTTGGCCGGAATAAGAAAAACACGTATGTCCTACTTTTAAGTTCTTTATTTACTGCAGGAGTTTCAAACAAATTCCTATTATGCGTTGCTAGTTATGGCTTTCCAAAAATGTGTCATATTGCTCTATGTTTTCGCACTTTAGGGGACCGTTTATCCCCTTCATCCCCCACGTTGGGCGATTTAAAAAAAAAACAAATCGTATGTCTTACTTTTGATTCCTTTATTCACTCCAGGAGTTTCAAGCAAATCGGAGTGTGACACTTGACAAACCTTGCTTGTAAGAATGCATGATTTGGAGAAGGTATTATGGTTCCCTTTCTTTTAGTAAATTAAACAGCAGTGGATTTTTACATATCCTTTCTACGTCCGATATTCTTTTACGTGCTATCTTATTTCTGTGTGCTTTTGCTACCTGGCGACGATAGGAGAGGAAAAATGTGGCGATCGTGCAAAAACAATATAAAATTACCATACGAGAAATATCGTTTGAAATTTCAATGATTTGCACCTGGGTTATCATTTGGAGAGGGCAGGGAGCCCGTGAGTTTGAGAAACACTTTTTTAAAAAATAAATCCCTTATACATTTATACAGAACTAATAAAAAATTGAGATTCGTATGTCTGTGGATAATCTTGCTCTCCACCTGGCAAAACGCTACCCATTTCCACGTCGTATGGTCCCTACATGCTGAAAAGGGGATTTTCATTGTTTGTCCGTCCACCTATCCAATCGTTTGTTCACCATGATGTATATACACTCGCATACAGACCATAACATCAACGTATCTAGAATCAATTTTAAACTTAAGATTTTTATAAAGTTTTGCAGAGGCGTTCTCGAATTTTGTTCCTATCTCCAAAAATAAAGTATACTGAAAGTGAAACTCAATATTTACTACTTTATCGAAAATGTCTCTAACGATTTCGTTTATATTTCATAAATCAATGTACAATTAACAACTCATAATACTTCAAATGCTACGCATAAGTTTCTGAAGTCTTAAAGAACGTCTTTGTCCTTGCGTCCGTCCGTCTGTCGACAAATATAAGAGCAAAAACGGTAACATATATCAAGAACCGATTTCATACAATCAATTTCGTGTCCCAAGAATTGGATCTTTCTCCTCCGTCAACTGTCTACTGAAAGCAGAAGTGGTTCAAATTAGAAATTTTCAGTTTCGACGAACCAAAATGATAACGGATAGCGAGAAGCAGTTGTCTGCAAACGATTCAGCGTCTCATGGAAACATGCCAAGACTATCCGCAATTCTTCAAAAATGGTGTAAATTTACTATTATTTTCGGTTTCAGTACAGATTTCCACAAAAGAAAAACTGTAGGAGATATCGAGAAACTGTTTTTTTTTTTTTTTAAGGGGGGATCGATTCCGAGTCCTAAGCAGTCGTTCTTTCAGAAAAAATGTTAATGGGGGCACACTTAGTATTCCGGGGGCACTTCTGGTACTATTCTATTTATTATATATATTGTATACGTATAATTTTGGTCTTCTCCGGAGGGGCACTCTTATGGGGCGTTTACACTTGGTCGATTTAGTCGCACGACTAAATCGACTCGCTGCATTTGTCACTAAATCGAAGCAACAAGGCCGAATCAGATCGATGGGTGTGTTCAATTATTTCAACCACAGAAAATAGAACGTCTTTCAATTCAGTTGCCAGTCGATTAGTCGCTTTCGATCAACAAGCGATTAAGTTGAAGTCCCGTTTACACGGTCGATTAAGTTGAAAGTGACGTCAATTCAACTGAATCGAACGCAAATCGACTAAGTGTAAACGCCCCATTAGAGTTTCGGGGGGCAAGTGCGCCCCCAAAATATGTCTGGAAGAAACACTGTTCCTAAGAATGGCATCCTTTTCTCCGTTAGTTCTCTATTCAAATCGGAAGTGGCTCTACTTAGCCATTTCTGCTTCAAAATTTATCACATTCGAAGCGAAAAGCTGTTTTTTCCTTTTTCAAACGATTCAGCGTCTCAAGGCAACATACCATGACTACCTGGAACACTCTCTCAAAACCGAAAGTTGTACAAATTTACTATTATTTCCGGTTTTGATTCTGATTTCTACATAGCAAAAACGGTAAGAGACATCAAGATGCAATCAATTCAGCGTCCCAAGAATAGCTTTTTTATATTCCATTAATTATCTATTCAAATCAGAAGTTGTTTAATTAATCATTTCTGGTTTCAACATTTATCGGTATAAAACAGAAACGATAATAGATAGCAACCAGCTGTTTTCTGTAACCGATTCAAGGTATCGAGTTAGCATATCATCACAACTTGCAATACCCTCTCAAAACAGAAAGTGGTTGAAATTTACTACTACTTCTGGAAACAATACTGATGTCGGCAGAGCAAATCCCAGCAAACAAGTGATTCTTTTACAATCGATTCAAAGAATAAATTCCATCTCCTTTATTCAAATTGGTTCAATATTTTCGGTTTAAATGTTTATTGCTACAGGACGAAATGGCAATAGAGAGCGAAAAGCGGTACCCTGCAAACGATTCAGCGCCTCAAGGCAAGAAAGCAATAACATATCGTGACTATTCGTAACACTCTACTAAAGCCAGAAGAGGTTCAAATTTACTATTACCTTTGGTTTCAATACTAATTTCCACAGAGAGAAAAAACTGAGAAACATCGAGAAGCGGTTTTCTGCAATAGAGTCATTGTCCTAAGCATATATTCCATATCCTCGCTTTACTGTTTATTTAAACCGTAAGTGGTTTAAACAGACGATTTTATGTTTCAACCTTTATCGCCATAGAACAAAAACGGTGAGAGGTAAAAGTAATATCTTTCTGATATGAATTCAGCATCCGAGGAACAGGTTCTATGTTTGATCTTATTAATCTATTGCAACCAGGAAATCGTTAGATATAGATGTACTAGTAGAAATCATACTATTGAATTCGTATAGTTTGGAAGACCACCGGAGTTTCACATTGGGAAGTGAAATTCGGTTGTTAGAGTTGAGGACTAGTGTGAATGTGTATGAATGAGAATTATGGGTACCACATGAACAAGATTTGAGAAATAATTGATGTACAGTGTTTTAGAATTTTTTTTACTTGCCCCTCCTAAACTTGTGTTACTGGCTGCTGGACTGGTTAGGTCTGTTTTTGATGTCCAGAGTCGGTAGAAAAATTATTAAGTCAGATTATCATGTACATTTTATACCAGTACATATTTTCAAATCCACAACCCAATGTCACCTACACAAGAAAGCTGGTTCTAGTACTTGTTGGAGTATTCTTCGGCAGGAAGCAAACGTCAAATCCTACGTAGAATAATATCAAGTAAGTTATTATTCTATTATAAATTGTATGTATCGATACAAAATTGTACAATTAGTTACACAGCAAGTAATTTGTTTGTGAATATGTGTGATTGTGTAGTTTTGCTATAGGAGTTGCCAAACTTTTCTTTTACATATAAGATCTGTAAATGGAAATTGCCAACGCCACAGCAGATTTGAACTTCATTTTACCTTCTCCACCGGGTGGAGAATCGTAAATCACGTGTTTCAAACGAGGGTAGCAATCAATGTTGAATTCATCCATGTTCAAGGGGACTGAGCCCCTTAGAATATCTATACACAGGCATGGAAATATTTGGTTTTTTTTCTGTTTATTTTCTTCGGAAATAAAAGCGTCTTAAAAGCGAAGATTTCTTTTAAAAAATTAGTTTCTTCTTTTGCCCAACCTACTTGTTCTATTAACAAACCACGTTCTCGTATAAAGTCGAAGTTAAATAAAAACTTAGAAATTAGATACAGAAGTTAGTTAGTGGAAAATGACAGTATGTTTGTTGTTGCAACCGACCAGACAATTACAAGTCGCGTTTTGTTGCGAGAGATTCTTGCTGCTCTATTGTAATCTAGAACAGAGCTCCCTTAAATTTTTATTGGTCCCCAAAGTCTGGATTCAACACTGGTAGCAATTCATCTTGCAATGTTTCCATGTACTGTGCAGCATTTATATGTCTCCCACAAAAGAAACTGAGGTTACCACAGTCGCCTTTCCAAATTGCTCTTCATACCACGGCACTTACTTCGCTGTATTTCGCCGTAGGATAATAATATCGTAGTGAGTCGTGGTCTGTCGATCGTTTCCCACTGTCGATGGCTTGCCCAGAATTTGCAAACCTAGTTTTCATTCGAAAATAGAAAATGCCTGTTAAAGTGTGGTAACTTGTTACATTTGGCAGAGCACGATACCCTTTTCTTATGACTCGTTTATAGTTTGATAAGCAGAGACTTCTTCTTTTCGTGATGCAAGAAGAAATCGGTACATTTCCGCCCAATGTAAAAAACAGCTGAACAGTTCGTGCTGACCTGTCGACTTCGATAGCGACGTGATTGACATTTTCGCATGGCTACATCCTTGTAGTCTGGAAGACCGCACACTTAAGACGAGAAATAATCAATATGATTCGACGTTTATGTAAAGAATAGTATCAAACATATATACTTAGAATATATATAAAAACTCTAAGTAACATCAACTCATTTCTCCTGTAAACATGGTGATTTTACCTGATTTTGGCCTCCCAGTTCCAAAATTATCCCGGGGCTTGAGATTATTGGAAAATATTATCCGTCAGACTGTATTAAATTTAACGTGAAATTTGATATTTAGTCTTTTTATTTAACATAATCAACTACGTGGTTTTGCCTTTCTTTATATTTAGTATACAAAAAGAGAGAAGTGAAGCAAGGCAAGTGGATATCGCGCCATGCCGAAATTTTCAATCGCACTACCCGGTAGAAGTTTGAAGATAATGCAAAACTGTGTCAAGCGGAAACCAGGTACGCGAGGGTAATTCATCAACCTTTATTCTTCCCTTGCGAAGAGTGAGTCTGGATATTGATATTACTCATATATTGCTGAAACGAAGGACACTATATAAGCTTTCTTATGTTTACAGAAGATTGTTCGCTTTATATCTGACCATTTTTGACTTATACTTACCTTAAGTGAACACAGCCACCATCGTTCACGCTCTATTTTATACCATACATTATGCACCTTCACACGACATCGCAGTTTCCATTGGAGCAAGCTCCGGCGCATGATAGGAATGGGAATCCTGTCTCACTCCTCCCTGTAAGCATTCCATAGACCACCTAGGGTGCGCGGCGGCTGTGTAAAAGACGTCGTTTCAATACTTCAAATGTGAAAAAATCAAGTGGACTAGCATCTATGCTTTTAATAGGCATGTCTTCAAACAGAAAGACACGAATTCCTAATTTCGCAGCCTTTTCCTGATAAAAACGTAGTGATGTGCTGGTGGCATGACTTGAAGCCTTGTCCATATCGATCATCAACTGGTTATCGTATATTCCATACAATTGTGAAATGTCTCTAAAAATAGATAGGTGTCAGAATGGATTTTTGGAAGTATTTTGCATTCACCTCCATGGAGTAGGTTCACCTTGAGTATGAGCAACTTATCCTTATATCCAAATCCCGTAGTAACCATTAGCCACGAGGAAATCTTTCCCTGCACTGAGGAACAAAGTTGATGCGCCCCTTGCCGTCATGTCATGGGATGTGGTCGCCCGAATGTAACCACCAGCGGTGAGACGAACATATGATTCATCCACTGTAACAACTTTCTTCTATTTGGAACGAAGAAAGTTGTCACAATGTTGTTCAAGAAAGTTGTCACAATGTTGTTCAAGAAAATTGCCACAATGTTGTACAAAAAGTTGTCACAATGTTGTTCAAGAAAGTTGTCACAAGAAAGTTATCCAGGTATTTTTAATACATTTTGCCTTACGTTCGACAATTGGACACGGAAGCTGTACACATGCTTTTCGGACAATTCAATCTGAAGCACTTGGAAATTTTGTTCACAGTTGAAGATACAGGGTGAATCTCTGCCCAAATGACGTTTAGCCGAGGGATTTTCTTCGCAGGGATAACCTCTCAGCACAGGGCCGTAATTTGTGGGAGGGTAGGGGGCTATGCCTCCCCAAGGCAAGCTTCCATCTGTAATTTTAAGACAAAATTTTCTTACTCCATATGTGATACGAACATGATATTACAAATGAAGCATCAAACAGGTTCACTACATTACATAAACAAAACAGCACACAAAAGGTAAATAAACAAAAATAAATCGTGGGCCCTTTTCAGTAAAAAATGTCTACTATTAGGGTATCACCCTTCAGTAAAAAATGTCTACCTTAGAAATAATATTTATTCGTATGGCTTTTGTCCCGTTAAATAATTTGTCATGTATGGAACTGGACCACGGGCGTAAGTAACGGCCCTGCAGCCTTGCCGTGCAGGAAGGCAAACAGGCTCCGGGGGCCCATAAAGAGTAAGACAAAGATAGAAAGAGGAGGTCCAAGGATTAGAAAGACACAACTTTTTCTAGGGGGCCTAAATACGCGTATTAATGCTTGCCCCTCCAGAAAAAAAAAATAATAAGTTACGGCGCTGTCTCAGCACTACGGGTATCACTTTGCTTGTAACTCTTTTCCTGGTGGTTTCCGAGGATGAATGTTTCGCAAAGAGAGCCTGTTGTGTGTAACAAGCCACAATAGCTTTCGCAGTCGTCAACCCGAGTGTTAACCCATTCTCCCGACACTGCTTGACAATGTGTACGTATTAGTCTAGTCCCTGTCCATAAGACCCGTAGGAAAGTCATGTCTGACGGCTGTTCTCTTCAAATCCTGTTAGTACATGTCTAAACAAGTGTAAATCACGAGGGTAGACTTTTTGACTTATGGGCAGTTTTTTTCTACAGGGGCGTAATCCTAGGGGGCGGTGCACCTTTTGAGTTGTTGCCGACTTTTCTTAAAATGATTGTAGTTGCCATTGTGATTGTAGTAGAATAATGAATGAGGGTTGTTTTCTTTCTAAATAGTCTACGAAATAAACGTAGATATAGATTTTTGGCGTAGCCGTACAAATAGAGGGGAAGAGGGGGGCAAAGTCCAATTTCGGCTAATTTTTTAAAAGTCTGTTTTTATTTTCTTTCCATAATGTCCAAACGGTGATCTCTTATGTGACAACGATTTTTTGGCCAAGCCTTACAACAATCCTCTACACAAGGACGCAATTTTTGACAAATATCTTCCAAAAGTTATCTCCACAAAAAAAAGTAAAATAATCAGATGTACGAAATTTTTCAGAATGTAAGCTTCCGTGTTTCGTGTTTGCTTCACTACTTCTTCGTGTTTGCAATTCTAATAGAAGTAGAAAATTATTAACACATCGTTGTATTATTATTCACGATTCTTAGAATAAATAGCACTGATAACGTTCTTGGGATCAGGAGACATTGTTTGAGAGGGATGTTTTCCTTTTTTAATGATATAGTATGTTGTTATATTATTGGAAAATAATTACGTAAATAGATCAGATGAAGAATTATTTCTTTATAAATATATATATATATATATATATATATATATATATATATATACAGTATTTGAAATTTTATATTTTTGTTTACGTAATCACCCACCTTTGTTAAATGCGCTAACATAGCTAGAAGTAATTTTTCTCTCGATTTTCACAGAATTCACAGCACTTGCAGAAGTCTATGCAACACACAAAGTTGGAGATACAGCGACAACGTTTGTACATTTCATTTTGCAGCCACAAGTAATCAAGAGATCTTCTGGGACGAAGTTTAAATGAGAGTTTGGAATTATCGTACCGTCGCCATCCACTGACCAACCATAATGTTCTGGTAACAGTGACGCGTTTGAACTCAATGCAGAAGAGCAAGTGTAAACCATGAAAAAGCTATGCTGAAGATGTGCACTTAAGAGTCTGCCTTACTAAAAATAATACAAAATTTACCATTTTTCTTTTGCTTGTTTATTCATCAGTGAAAGAAGATAATGAAATGCAAGTCACCACAATCATAGATAATGCTATTCTACAACAGAAAATATGGACCTGAAGAATGTTCAGTGTTGCCATCCATAGAAATTACAGTGTTGCCCGAAAAACAATTTCCCTAAAATCTAAGTTAAGGCAGCGAGTAGAGGAACAAACTCAACTGCATTTGATTACGTATCATGTCTTTTTGGTTTCCTGTGAACTACTTTTTGAATAATAGTTTTATTTAATTTGTAATAAACAAAATAGTTTTAACATACCGTTATTAAAACTAAATAATAATGTTAATTAAAAAGTAGTTCACAAGAAACCAAAACAACATGATACGTAATCAAATGCAGTTGAGTTCATTCCTCTACTCGCTGTATTAACTTAGATTTTAGGGAAATTGTTTTTCTGGCAACACTGTAATTTCTATGGATTGCAACACTGAACATTCTTCAGGTTCATATTTTCTGTTGTAGAATACCATTATCTATGATTGTGGTAACTTGCATTGCATTATCTCCTTTCACTGATGAATAATCAAGCAAAAGAAAAATGGTAAATTTTGTATTATTTTTAGTAAGGCAGGCTCTTAATGGGAAGCTTGTAGGTGGTAGTGATAGCAGATTTGGAGTCTTTGAATGTGAAAAGTTTCGAGCCGTAGCTGATCAAATGACGGACTCCCAGGACGGACTCCCAGGCTTTAACACCTGTACAAGGTAGTTTTCTGCTAGTGGAAATGTATCCGGATTTGCAGGTAATTGCTGGTCAAAATATAAAAGGTACTTTTGAAAATTTCCTTTCAAAGCCGAAAACTTGGTCCCCATTTTACTAATGACGTCCGAACCTGCAAGGAAATGCACTGATAGAATAACGTCGCATAATGTGCCAATTTTTCGTGCTAACGTATGAAGTGGTATGAACTCTTTTGAAGATTTTCGTAACCAAAGAGCCTGAAGACCCTTCGTTTGAAATAACTTCAAGAAGTGATGAAGAATGACAAGTACATACGTATCATTTGATACTACGATTACTTGCTGGTATCCTTCTTTAAGTGTGTGATATATATGTGGAATTATTCTCAAATGTACTTCTTCAATAGGCTTCATTAAATCTTCATCCGAAACGTCATTTCACTTGCCAGATTTGATTGTTACAGTCGAAATTGGTCCTCCATCACTTACTTCACTACTCACAAGGAACCCCTTGAGTGCGAGGTCGCAATTTCAATCTCTAGTAAGGCTCACTTGAAAGTGTAGTGTGAACAATGATGACAAGAAAAATATTAGCTGCTAATGACTCACCATGTGCATCAGGAGGGCGACAGAAAATACGTGTCCGAGAGGTGCAGAGATCAACCTTCTATGGGATGTATGTATTACACTTTACAAAATGGATATTGTCGACATTCACGAAATGTTTAAAACATACCATTAACTTGCACCATGAGCACCGAATGAAAAATGGCGCACAACAGTGATCACAAACGTTCGCACCTCAAGGCCCAAGGCAAACTTCTTGGGAGTTACAAACCGTTCAGAACGTTCAGCTAGGTATCCACTTTTAAAGAATGCATATAGAATCATATTGGTATAATGGGAAGATGAGAACTGATGGAATGTGATAGCACTCTTCCTCAAGTAATTGATTCTATCAAAAAGGTGAAACACTGGAAGGAGTTGTTGAATGGTATTCAAATGAAGAAGCCAATTACCTTCTCTGCCTGCTCGAATAAGATTCTTCAGAAGAGAGACAAGAAACAAAAAACCTTCCAAATACTGACACGTTTCTGATCGCTCCGCATTCATCTGAGAGAACTCTTTCATCCCTTGGATTAAGCTTATACAATTGTTAGTAAGATCTTGAAACAGTAGTTGTGCTTTTTCAATATCTTTATCTTTAATTGCTCTGAATGTGTCGGTGGCTATTTTACTAGGTGCACTGACATTACCTTTCAAAAATGTTTTCCATTTCAGCCTTTCAATGACTTCAGCAAGTATGAACATTGCTTTTGTAGAACGAATGTAGTTACTCCCTTGCAGTACATTTTCGATTACTCCTGGTCCAAATACTGAGTTTTCAATAAGGATGTTTTCTAATCCACTTCCTGATATGTATTTACGCCAATAGTGCTTTGGTCATATGGAAAGATCCCATCATCAGGACAATGTCCGGGAACTCGTTTGAAGTAATTTGGATTTGTGCAGCGATGTGATAAACTTCCTCGTCGTAAGCTATAGGTAAAGTGGGTTGATGAAGACGATTGAGAAGGTACTGGAAGTTTTTCATTGCAGAATAGACACTGTCGTATGCTGTAATAGGGTATGGCAATATAGGTAAGAACCCAACTAGCTCAAGAGGAACTTCAGATTTCGATATCACTGTGTTGACAGCCCCCCCCCCCCAGGTAACGTCCCTATCACTAAGTGAGTGCAAAGCTTTCATGATCCTGATCACAGATTCCCTTAATGTCACTTCACTTACATCCACATCAAATAAATCTTCAAACGTTTTTAAATTCTGAGGTACCATCAAAGGCAGCGATTACTTGCGATAATGCTTTAGGCTTTGACATGGGAGTTGAGATGTCACGTTTAGAGAAATTCTTCTCAGCAATATCCCGTGAATAGGATCTTTTTTGTCTCTATAGGTTTCTCTTGAGATACTACCAGAACAGTGTCATGACTTCCTTGCAAACCTGAGAGTGTAGCTTCTTCGTGGTCGAAGTTATCCATCGCACTCACTGTAAATTTATTACTAACAAAGTGAATTGGAAGTGAATTACCGTCAGAACAAGACTTGACAGTGTATTGGGCTAATTTGGCACGTGCATGCATAACTTGGTTGTAGCTTGCAGATACACCAAGTTTATTGAAAGATGTTATCAAAATTTTACTTTTACATTTTTCATGTAGAACATGAGCTGTCATGAGATGTAAAGGTGTTTTTTCTTGCCTCTATGTAGGTTATAGAAGAGAATCTGAAAAATTGACTTTATTCTACAAGAAAGAGAATTATCTGCCAGTACGTCATCTTCAGCTTTATCAGTGGTCTCACTATAAACGACTCCATCGTCTTCAAGTAAATCCACTTCTTCCGTGAAGCTTGACATAAGAGACAATTGTCCTACTTGGAAAAGTTCTGATAAAAAATCAAGCAGTGTTTGTGGAGCAGGGGTAGTGATTCATGACTTCTTCAGATCCTGAGCATCACCAATTGTTTTGTCAAGGTCAAAGTTGCAGATTTTAAGAAAGTTTCTTATTAATCTTCCGGCATCTCTTATAGAATTGTGGTTCCGGACGGTCTGTGTTAGTGTCTCGGTAGTCAAATTTGGTGAATAGGCAATAAGAGACTCATTGGTTTTAACAGGTTTAGAAAATTTAATCGTAGTTACAAAAATCTTCAGTAAAAAATGCTTGACCTCTTTGTTGCTTATCACGATTCCTGTCCCTTTACCGTTTAGGTAACCCAGTATTTTTTTGACAAAGTCTCACCACAGCAATCTTCCAGGAGCTGTTTGATTACAGGTGAAAGTTCTTTTATCATTTCTTCTTTAGGCGACTTTCTTTCGGTATTTTTGTTTTCCTGTGAAATTCTTCTGAATTTCGTAAGCTATGTTTCTAGGCATGTTTTATGATAGTATAAGTCTGCTCCAAAAACTGATGACTCATCTTCTAGATCACAAGTTCTCGTATACAGATCGTCTTTTAAAAACATTGTTGCCTCGAGGAAGACATTGTTGGCTCGGTTACTTTCACAAATCCTGTGCTTCTCCTGACACCAGCGTGTTTATTGAGACCACACACTACGCATGTTACTTCGTATACTGGATTCTTTTGACATGACGGTTCTGTACGGGATAGTGTGTCTGAACGTAGCTTTTTTGTAGATTGTTTAATTGGCGATTCTTCATCCTCACAATCTTTAATCGTAGCGTCACTATCTCTTTGTAATTTAAGTAACGATTTTTTCAGTGCGTAAGACGTGTAGCAGGTATTATTGCAATGTTACACAAATTCCACTTCAGAGTCTATTGAACGAAGTCTCTGCAACACTTCATCTTGCCTGATTTCAGCAGCATTTTTTATATTATTTCTACCAATTGCTGAAGTTGTAGTCTTGTGATGTTTGTCTATCTTTTGGCAAATCACACATTTTGCAAGGTCAAATCACTACTAGTTGCTTGTGTTAGTTTCACCCCACGTAAAGAACTTTCCACACTTGATGCCACAACTACTTCACCAGAATAACATCAAATCCTTTCAGAAAATTATTACATCAGTGATCTGCAAGAGAAAAGATAGTCCATTGTTATTAGACTAGACATGAATACATTCAAAATAATTCCTGCAGCGAAGGTAACATCACCACATGAAATGCATAAACAAATTTTTTAAGTGGAGATAGCAGGCAGTAAAGCACACTAAATCACTACGTTTGTCTCCATCTTTTCTAGCAGATGCTGTAAAGAAAATCGGGAAAAATTCACATACGACAAAATTTCTATTTTAGAGGTAAAATTCGAGACATTTTACTTGAAACTCATTATTAGTTCACAGAATGAAAACAAAGTTATTCAAGTTAGCAAAAGGTTCACAAATAATGCCACAGTAGTAGGCCCCGGCGTATATTGCGTCGAGTCAGCAAAAATTTTTGTGACGTCATAGGTCAAAGGTCAATGACCTTGGCCCGGGGTCAATGACCTAGGGGTACTTAGGACCACCCCCTCCAGGATATTTGAACTTCGTTCCCTTTTACGGCTAAGATGAATGCTTTGGTACCTCGATTCTGATTGGCTGAGAGAGGTCACGTGACGTTAAGCCCCGCCCACGCGGGAAATTCAAACTTTCCAGGTCACGTGGTATGACGTCATGAGTCACCCTGCGGGGAAATCCCTCACTAATTTGTTCCCTTTTACGGGTAAGATGTGTGATTCTGATTGGTTGATAGCTGTCACGTGATTTTAGACCCTGCGATATTTGAAATTCGTTCCCTTTTACGGGTAAGATGAGTGTTTATGATTGGCTGATAGAGGTCACGTGATCTTAGGCCCAGGGATTTTTTAAAATTCGTTCCCTTTTATGGGTAAGATGAGTGGTTTGGTACCTTGAATTTGATTGGTTGATAGAGGTCACGTGATCTTAAGCCCCTGTGACTTTTGAAATTTGTTCCCTTTTTACGAGTAAGATGAGTGCTTTGGTACCTCGATTCTGATTGGTCGACAGAGGTCACATGATCTTAGACCCGCCACACGGTGAACAGAATACGTGGGAAAACCCCTCATTCATTTGTTTCCATTTTATGTGTAAGATGCGTGTTTTGGTACCGCGATGTTGATTGGTGGATAGAAATCGCATAATCTTAGCCCCACCCCCAATGCTAGACATTCAGAGTGCTATGACGACGATCCATCCTAGACCGGGATCTTAGAATTTAGTTCCCTTTTTATGGTTATGCGTAAAGTTCCCATGAAGGGTTCAACCTCCTCCTTAAATAACCGTTTTTTGGTATCATGATATTGTACTGAAGTTTACATTAAATATTATCGTTCTCTTTGGCAGATAAGATGATTCTTACCTTGATGGAGATCCTGTCCTTGAATTAGTTGCCTATGTCTCTGGAAGTAACAATGGTGAAAGAGAGGTGTCGCTTGTAGATTTCTTATAACACATTGTTGTGAGTTTAAGCGATTTTTTAAACGCTCAGTAAGCGCTTCATTAATGGAAACAGTGTTGCCAGATTTTTTTTTTACCGAAACTGCTCCGATTCTTTTCGAAACGGTTCCGCAGAGTACAAGAAATTTTAAACTAAAAAATTTTTCGAACTAAAAAAAATTGTAACTAAAAAAATTTTCAAACAAAAAATTTTCGAACTAAAAATTTTGAAACAAAAAAGTTTCAAACAAAAAATTTTCGAACCCAAAAAAAATTTCGAACTAAAAAAATTGAAACAAAAATTTGTCGAACTAAAACATTTTTTAAAACAAAAGTTTCGAACTAAAGATGTAAATCACATCTAAAAATTTTCAAATCAAACTTTTTATCGAACTAAACTTTTAAAATTTTCGAACTAGAAATTTAAACCAAGTTTTAGAAAAATCCTAAGAAATGTTTCTCCAGGAATCGAACTCAGGTCTTTCAAACCAAAGATGTGTATGCTAACCGCTTAAATGAATTCGGTTTTAATCGATCTTGGTGGGTTTCGAACCATGGTCCTTGAAAAGGATACACATATACTTTAAGAAAATAAATCTGACAGTGTAACGCTTCTCAAATCAAACTTTTTATCGAACTAAACTTTTAAAATTTTCGAACTAGAAATTTAAACCAAGTTTTAGAAAAATCCTAAGAAATGTTTTTTTCAGGAATCGAACTCAGGTCTTTCAAACCAAAGATGTGTATGCTAACCGCTTAAATGAATTCGGTTTTAATCGATCTTGGTGGGTTTCGAACCATGGTCCTTGAAAAGGATACACATATACTTTAAGAAAATAAATCTGACAGTGTAACGCTTCTCAAATCAAACTTTTTATCGAACTAAACTTTTAAAATTTTCGAACTAGAAATTTAAACCAAGTTTTAGAAAAATCCTAAGAAATGTTTCTCCAGGAATCGAACTCAGGTCTTTCAAACCAAAGATGTGTATCCTAACCGCTTAGCTATGAATGAATTCGGATTTAATTATGCTTGGTGGGTTTCGAACCATGGTTCTTGAAAAGGATACACTTATACTTTAAGAAAATAAATCTGACAGTGTAACGTGGATTAAAATAAAATGCTGATAGACTTCTTTGTGTGTAGACATAGAAGTACATATGATTGAAAAAATGCAAACGTCAGCGGATCGCATTACTTTAGTTTTACTACGAACGTGTCAGCATGATTCATGGAAAAAGCAAACATTGACATTCTCGTATGGAATATGAGGAAAATGAAATGTCGTCACAGTTACGACAAGTAGTGACATGATCCTGGCAGAAGGGAATTGGCATCGAAATTGCGATACTAGATGTTGTAACTATTGAGAAACTTGAATGACGTCACGATCGATTGTTACACATCGTTTTGGTTCGTGATTCATGACAAAAAGCAGCGAGCGTTTTGATTGGTTCGTTGTGATGTCATTTTATAAATTTCCTCGTTTCTGATTGGCTGACGGTGACGTCGTTTTCACAGCGACCTAAATAAAAATCTAAATTTCATTTTTCAAATCCTACATCGCTCTCAACTAGCGAGTGAAGAAGATCTCCTTTTAAAAGTGTTTTCATTTAAGCTTCATTGCACCGACTTTTTATTCATTGAATTTGAGGTAAGTTCAGTGAGTCACCCAAGATTCGAAAATCATTTTTATTTTATATTTGTGGGGGTGGATCACTCATACACTGTTTTACTTTTAGTACGAAATATTTAGACTATGAAGAAATTAGTGGAATGGGAAAGTGGGAGTACGAATCAGGAACCCCCCCCCACATTAAAACTAAGCACGATAAATGATATGGTTTAGCGTCCCTTCAGCGAGCACCCGTCGGGAATTGAACCATGGTCAGAAAATGTGTGCGCTTAGTTTTGAAAAGAATACATTACAAAATTTCAGAAACTATGCCTGAGAATAATATGGTTCGATTCCCTTTGAAATCATTAGCGCCCCTTCAGCTTAACGTGATATTCGAGCAACCGCCCCGGGATTGAACCAAGGCCAGAGGCGTGTACGTCAATCATTTAACTTAGTTTTGAAAAGAATGTATGATAACGCATGAGAATATTAATTTTCAAAAAAGGCTTGACAACGCTCCGATGTGGGAAAGCAAACCCACCGAGGATTGAACCAGGACCTTTCACGTTAGAAGCATGTACGCTAACCGCTTAGTCACAATAATAATAAAAAAAATACGCTATACAGATTTTGTTTTGACAATTACGTATGTGTATCGTTAATGTTTGATGAATCTCTTCAACTTGCAAACGCATCATTTAAAGGTCGTTGTGAGTGGAAAAAAAATGCTTACGCGTACTTTCTAACATCTCAGTACTGTTGAAACATTCATTCATGCATTCTTTTTTTATCACTATAGAATGGTAGGTCAGTTACATGCTACAGCAATAAAACACACATTTCAGTAACATAATTATTTAAAAAAACTTTGATTTTTAGTACGCGTGCTTTCATAATGAGATTCTGAACGTCACCGCCAGGGGAATCAAACTCAGGACCTTTACATGAATTGCTTAGTTAAGAATTTATCATGAATGTTATGATTTCCTGGGCTAAGCGGTTAGCATACGTACCTTTGGCGTGGGAGACCAGGGTTCGATTCCCGGCGGGAGCTCATGTGGTTCGGATTCCACGTTAATCAGTAGGTCCACGTCTCATATAGCCTCGCTGCTGAAAGGGACGCTAAACTAAAAAAATCAAAAAATCAACTCAAATTCACGCTGCTCAATTCCTTTTTCCCATTACATATTTGTTTTACCGTACCTGTTTGTTGTTTTCATTTTTTAATCATGGTCCAATCGGTTTTACTGTTCGCAATGAAATCTCTCGTCATTATAGACGATTTATGTACGTTTATGTATTATGAGGGGTGCACGTCAACCATTTAGCTTAGTTTTGAAAAGAATGTATGATAACGCGTGAGAATATTAAATTACAGAAAAGGCTTGACATGCCCCTGACGTGGAAAGCAAACCCACCGAGGCTTGAACCAGGGACTTCCACGTCCGAACCATGTACGCTAACCGCTTAGTCACAATAATAATAAAAAAATACGCTATACAGATTTTGTTTCGACAATTACGTATGTGTATCGTTAATGTTTGATGAGTCTCTTCAACTTGCAAACGCATCATTTAAAGGTCGTTGTGGGTAGAAAAAATGCTTACGCGTACTTTGTCACATCTCAGTACTGTTGAAACATTCATTCATTTTATGCATTCTTTTTTTATCACTATAGAATGGTAGGTCAGTTACATGCTACAGCAATAAAATACACATTTCAGTAACATAATTATTTAAAAAAAACTTTGATTTCTAGTACACGTGCTTTCATAATGAGATTCTAAACGTCACCGCCAGGAATCAAACTTAGGACCTTTACATGAATTGCTTAGTTAAGAATTTATCATGAATGTTATCAGGTGATTAAGATTTTTCTTTCTTCTTTTCTTTTGTAGTAAATTCACGCTGCTCAATTCCTTTTTTCCCCACATTACATATTTGTTTTACCGTACCTGTTTGTTTGTTTTCTCCTTTTCTAACCATGGCCGAATCGGGTTTTATTGTTCGCAATGAAATCACTCGTCATTATAGACGATTTAACATCGAGGGCAGAATGCTCGAAGTTCAATTTAATGCACCGCCCGTAGGAACCGATATCATACAGTATGTACATAATAGTTTCCAAGCAATGCTAGACCATTTGTTAGCCAATGTCGACGATGAGGCGATGGTTGGTTTATCGGTAATATCGCCACGTAACACGAATAAACCGTTTTGGGTGAGTTTTCGCCAAGCACGAAACTTGACACTGGAAACGATGTGGGCCTCCTTTGAAAGAGTGTTACAAAGTAACAATGCATTTCTCCTGCACGAGCCATTCACTGTTCATTTCCATCGTGTCGATATTCCACGTGGCTATGGCGGTGGTTTGCGGCAAGGAGTACTTCAAAATGAAGAATTGTTACGTTGCAAGCGAGGGATTGTACGTGTAAAAAATCAAGATTCAAGGTGCCTGGCGTACGCCCTTGTTATTGCTATTGGCCTGAAAAAATACAAGAATGTAGATGTGAAACGACATAGACAGTATCAACATCAGAGAAAATGTGTTGTGGACGATGAAGTCGATGCGTTATGTGCAAATGCAGGAGTGAATTTGGATCATGGTGCCAGTGTAAATGAAATACGACAATTCCAGGCATACCTCAAAGAATATAAAATTACTGTGTATACCAGTTTCACAGGCCATGATATCATGTACGAGGGGCCCAACGACGAAAATCGCACTCCCATAAATTTGATTTGTTTGGCTGGCCATTTTGACATCATCCAATCTTTAACTGCTTGTTTTGCAACCAATTTCTACTGTGAGGCGTGCCATAAAAAGTATAGTAAACGCAATGAACATGTAAAAAATTGTCCTGTAACGTGCTCCAAATGTCTACAGAGACCACTATGCGACAAGAACCAAACGCTGATATTATGCAACGACTGCAATCGTCAATTTTACGGCGAACAATGTTTTAACAATCATCGTAATATTGTATATCATCAAGGGGAACCTGTATGCAAAATGGTGAAGCAATGTACTAGATGTTACAGAGTATATTCCTTTGTACGAAGTGGACAACGACATCATGATTGCAATGAGATCTTTTGCAATGTTTGTAAGAAGATTGTTCCGGGATCGCATCAATGTTTTATGCTTCCTGATCGCCAATGCTTGAAACCTGGTGTTCCTTCACTCATGCACGCAAAGAAAGCCTTGTTGATATTCTATGATATAGAATCTATGCAGGACACGAATATTGGCGATAATACGTATGTACACATTCCAAATTTATTGGTTGCACAACAAGTATGTTATGCATGTGTTGAAAACGATAATATCCAGCAGTCTTGCAGTACGTGTGGTCAGCGCCAGCATATTTTCCAAGGAGAGGATCCAGTTTATAATTTTCTCCAGTACTTGCGGGAACGTCGTCCCAATATAAATAGGATTTTCTGTGTCGCGCACAACGCTAAGGGATACGATGGACATTTCATTTTAAAGACCATGGTCGAACAATGCCAATGGAGACCTGACGTCATATTAAATGGGACCAAGATACTGAGTTTAACGTTGAATAATCTGACGTTCATTGACTCGTTGAACTTCCTACCTATGGCATTAAGTAAATTGTCAAAAGCGTTCAATTTACCCGCAACCAAAGGCTACTTCCCGCATTTCTTCAACACCAAGGAGAATCAATCGTATATTGGACCACTTCCAGAAACAAAGTATTATGGTGCAGATGAAATGGCCGTCGAAGACAGAAACAAGTTCATGCATTGGTACAACGATCATCGTAATGACACGTTTGATTTCCAGAAAGAAATTCTCAAGTATTGTATTCAAGATGTCAATGTACTGCGACAAGCATGCGTTTCGTTTATGACGTCATTTGAAACAGAAACCAAAGTGAATCCCTTCTTGGAGACGATCACGATTGCCAGTGCTTCCAATCTAGTATTCCGCCGGAATTTCCTTAAACCCAACACCATAGGAATTCTACCGGCACATGGCTATCGATGGAGAAGTACCCAATCGATCGCTGCAATGCAATGGCTGGCCTACATTGAAAAAACCGAAGAAAAACAAATCTTACATGCGGCCCGACAAAAAGAAGTGTTTATTGCGGGATTCCATGTTGATGGTTACTACCAAGATCCTGAGACGTTAGAGGAGCACGTCTACGAGCATGCCGGCTGTTTTTACCACGGGTGTAAAGTATGTTTTACTACAGGCCGTAATCAGCCCATCTACAGCAATCCAGAAGACACCATGGAATTCCGTTATGAACGAACGCAACGCAAAAATGCAAGACTGCGTGAATTGGGGTACATTGTACATGAAATGTGGGAGTGTGAATTTAATCAGTTCTTAAAACAAAATCCTGCAATGGCGACGTATCTGAAGAATCACCCGTACATGAACCGCAGACCATTAAATCCAAGAGATAGCTTTTTTGGAGGAAGGACCAATTGCGTGAAATTGTACCACCAAGTCGACGAAAAAGCGGGGGAAGTAATAAAATATTTCGATATTGTCTCGCTTTATCCTTATGTAAATAAGTGTGCTAAATACCCGGTAGGCCATCCTAGAATTTATCTACAGGGTGATGAAAATATACCACCAATAAATAAAGTCAATGGTCTAATCAAAATGACGATATTACCAAGTCGCCATCTTTATCATGGTCTCCTGCCTTACCGATGTAACAAGAAACTACTCTTTCCACTGTGTGCTGCGTGTGCCGAAGAAATGAACCCAGACCCTACAGCAACGTGTACACACAACGACCAGGAGCGATGCCTCACTGGAACATGGGTATCATATGAAATCCAGAAAGCAATAGAATTGGGATATCAACCAGTGGAAATTTTTGAAATTTGGGATTATGACATTGAACAATATGATCCCATCACGAAAACAGGTGGCTTGTTCACGGAATATATCAATACATTTTTAAAATCAAAAATGGAAGCGTCTGGCTGGCCCAGTTCCTGTGTCAGCGAAGAAGACAAATCAAAATTCATACAAACCGTCCTGGAGCGTGAAGGTATTGCATTGGATCGGTCCAAAATTGAAAATAATCCTACACGAAGAAGTTTATCTAAGCTTTGTCTTAATGCTCTTTGGGGAAAACTTTCGCAAAGATCAAACTTTAGCCAGACCACAATTATTGATCGGCCGGAAGAATTTTATGAAAAACTCACTTCCCCCGACATTAAACTCCATCAAATTGTACCCATCAATGATACGATGTTGTATGCGTTCTGGGAGTACAATGAACATGTGCCTGTTCAAAACCGAAACACCAATGTCGTGTTAGGTGCATTTACAACATGTCAGGCACGTCTGGAACTGTACAAGTACCTGGAAATGTTGCAGGAACGTGTTTTATATTTCGACACGGATTCTGTAATATTTACGGAGAAGCCCGGGGAGCCAACCATTGAACCTTCAACGTACTTGGGATGCTTATCGGACGAGATGGAGTCTTACGGACCACGAGCATACATCAAGACATTTGTCAGTGGAGGACCAAAAAATTACAGCCTAGAAATATACAATCCGGATACCAACGTCACCAGTTACATATGCAAAATTAGAGGATTTACATTAAATTACAATGCAGGACAACAATTAAATTTCAATACGCTAAAAGAAATGATTACAAATCAATGCCGTGGACAAGTCACCATCACTATCCCCCATAAGATATGCAGGACCAAAGACCATACCATCGTCACACGAAAGGAAGAAAAAATGTACAGTATCCAGTACACAAAACGTCGATTTAAAGAATTCAATTCTTATGATACGGTTCCGTACGGGTACGTTAAAAAACAGAAGATGGAACTGGAAAAAGAAGATGAAGAAGAAAAAACTGTAAACACCCAATAAGGCCGCCATTTCTTTTTTTCCTTTTCCTTTTTTTCCACTCCTTAACCACAAAGCAGCAACACCAAGAAGAAAATGAAGTACCCACAAGAGTTCATAAACCATCAACACCACCATCAGTGGAAGAAATGTAGTCATCTCGTATCCAAGGAGGAACCTTGACCATAAAGCAGCAACACCTAGAAAAATGCAGTACCCAGAAAAAAAGTTCGTAAACATCCATCGGTGAAAAAAAATGCAGTGATCCTGTACCCGAGGAGGAAGATGAGCCTAAGCAGATCCATCATTTACGAGTAAGTTTTATTTCTCTCTTATCAATATTGACTCATTTTTATTGTTTCAGAAAAAAAAGAAATTCTTAAAGTAATCCGTCGTTTCTTCTTTTTCTTTACAGGATACGGCTACAACATTCGAAGATGATGACGCGTCCAACATATTCATTAAACTAGATCCTGTATTTATTATGTTAATAAACATGTATAGGAAGAGCACATACCTTTCGTTAAAATACAACAAGTTGAAAAAAATATGTTTTATTATTTCTTGAAACCCTGAACACTTGTTTTCAAATAAATGGTAATCTTGAAAATTTAAGGTGGAAAATATATTCAAGATTTGGTTTACACGATTTTGTTCGAAAAAATAATTAAAGAATTTTTTTAGTGTCCAAAATTTGATTTTTAATTTAGTTCGAAAAATTTTTAATTTGAAAATTTTCAAATGTGGTTTACATCTTTAGTACGAAACTTGTTTTTAAAATTGGTTCGAAATTTTTTTAAAATTTTTAGTTCGAAAAATTTTGATTTGAAAATTTAGTTCGAAAGTTTTTAGTTTAAAATATTTTTCGAAAAATTTTTAATTTTTTAGTTCGAAATTTTTTTTGGGTTCGAAAATTTTTTGATTTGAAAATTTAGTTCGAAAGTTTTTAGTTTAAATTTTTTAGTTCGAATTTTTTTTGAAATTTTTGTTTCAAAATTTTTAGTTCGAAATTTTTTTGTTTGAAAATTTTTTTAGTTACAAATTTTTTTAGTTCGAAAAATTTTTTAGTTTAAAATTTCTTGCACTCTGCGGAACCGTTTCGAAAAGAATCGGAGCAGTTTCGGTAAGAAAAAATCTGGCAACACTGTTTCCATTAATGAAGCGCTTACTGAGCAATAAATCGCTTAAACTCACAACAATGTGTTATAAGAAATCTACAAGCGACACCCCTCTTTCACCATTGTTACTTCCAGAGACATAGGTTACTAATTCAAGGACAGGATCTCCATCAAGGTAAAAAAGCTGGTAATCATCTTATCTGTCAAAGAGAACGATAATATTTAATGTAAACTTCAGTACAATATCATGATACCAAAAAAGGGTTATTTAAGGATGTGGTTGAACCCTCCATGGGAACTTTAAGGTACCAAAAAGGGGAACTAAATTCTAAAATCCAGGATCACCGACATATCGCTCTATATTTCACTCATGGGCTGTGGGGGTGCTAAGATCATGTGACTTCTATCAACCAATCAAAATTGATGTACCAAAACATTGATCTTACCCATAAAAGGAAACAAATGAGTGAGGGGTTTTCCCACGTATTCTGTTCACCGTGTGGTGGGTCTAAGATCGTGTGACCTCTGTCGGCCAATCAGAATCGAGGTACCAAAACAGTCATCTTACTCGTAAAAAGGGAACGAATTTCAAAAGTCACAGGGCTTAAGATCACGTGACCTCTATCAGCCAATCAGCATTGGGGTACCAAAGGATTCATCTTACCCGTAAAAGGGAACGAATTTTCAAATATCGCAGGGTCTAAAATCACGTGACAGCTATCAACCAATCAGAATCACACATCTTACCCGTAAAAGGGAACAAATTAGTGAGGGATTTCCCCGCAGGGTGACTCATGACGTCATACCACGTGACCTGAAAATTTGAATTTCCCGCGTGGGCGGGGCCTAACGTCACGTGACCTCTCTCAGCCAATCAGAATCGAGGTACCAAAGCATTCATCTTAGCCGTAAAAGGGAACGAAGTTCAAATATCCTGGAGGGGGTGGTCCTAAGTACCCTAGGTCATTGACCCCGGGCCAAGGTCATTGACCTTTGACCTATGACGTCACAAAAATTTTTGCTGACTCGACGCAATATACGCCGGGGCCTACTACTGCCACTTAATACAAAGGAATATTGTTGTACATCATGTACTTTTTGGAGCAGGAATATCATACAGAATATTATCAATGCTGTTTATTCTAAGAATCGTGAATAATAATACAACGATGTGTTAATAATTTTCTACTTCTATTAGAATTGCAAACACGAAGAAGTAGTGAAGCAAACACGGAACACGGAAGCTTACATTCTGAAAAATTTCGTACATCTGATTATTTTACTTTTTTTGTGGAAATAACTTTTGGAAGATATTTGTCAATTGGCCAAAAAATCGTTGTCACATAAGAGATCACCGTTTGGACATCATGGAAAGAAAATAAAAAACAGACTTTTAAAAAATTAGCCAAAATTGGACTTTGCCCCCCTCTTCCCTCTCTATTTCTACGGCTACGCAAAAATCTATATCTACGTTTATTTCGTGGACTAATTAGAAACAAAACAACCCTTATTCATTGTTCTGCTACAATCACAATGTCAACTACAATCATTTTAAGAAAAGTCGACAACAACTCAAAAGGTGCACTGCCCCCCTAGGATTACGCCCCTGTAGAAAAAAACTGCCCATAAGTCAAGAAGTCTACCCTCGTGATTTACACTTGTTTAGACATGTACTAACAGGATTTGAAGACAACAGCTCAGACATGACTTTCCTACGGGTCTTATGGACAGGGACTGTATTATATGAAAACTTACTATGGAAAAGGACAATTAGGTAAATCCCAATCCCAATACCGGTTCATTTTCGGCGCCATTTGATAACACGCTCCTACAAAGTCAGACACAGCACTGCTTCAGTCAGCAAACCCATAGTTCCACCATTATTGCAAGCGTACAAGTCTTGGGATTTGGTTCAGTTTCAACGTTAAGCTTGAGATCCAGCTCTTGTATATTTACTAATTGTGCAAAGGATCAGCTCAATTGTCTGAGTATCCTCTGCAGGTACTGAAAAATTTTATTATACATTTAAATATTGACAACAGTACTAAACTTAACTTGCATAGGTAGTTAATGTTATATATTGTAGTAAATCTTTCAGTATGAACACAAATAAATTGTTAGTAATAATTCTGATTTTTTTTGTATTTTTGACTAAAATATCTAGCTGTACAAATAACAATAAAGATTGCTTATTCTTTCAATACTAAAATGTTATAATAACTAATAAATTACTTGCTTTATTCTATAACATTTATACTATTAATTTTGTTGCCATCTCGGTAGCTAAATTTTACAACTGTGATTCAAACTTTATCCGTATTATAAATGTTACACAAACATTATGTTGCGTGTAAAATATCACAACTACCATTTAAAATCAAAAATATTTTTTCTATCACGGTAAATGACTGATCTGTTTTTAAAGAGTGTGGATTACCAAAACACTTGGCATAGGATATTTGGATTTTGAAGGCCAGAATACTTTGCTTAAAATTCGTATTTTGTACCTATATTTTTGTGTTTTTGATGGGTTAGGTTAGGTTAGTTATATTAGGTCAGTTTAGGTTATAGCACGGCCAACAAGAGATGGTCTCTGACGTTTCTTACAACATGCGGTGGGACATTGCAGCCCCTACTTTGATACCAGTGTTACCAACCACGATCACTTTGTCTTATACCATTAATTAAATTGCCACTACAATTGCACCGAAAGAAACCTTGACACGCGAGTAGTGGCAATGTCACTGCGAGCTGTCAGAGACGTTCTCTTACTGGACGCACTTTAGTACTTAGTAATTACTACTTACGTAATATCAACTCATTTCTCCTGTAAACATGGTGATATTACCTGATTCCCCCCCCCAGTTCCAAAATTATCCCAAACTCTTAAATATATTTTAAAAAGTAAGTATAATTACCGATTTGTAAGCAACATGAAACAGATTGAAGATCGTTGGTCTTTATTAAATGAGGAAGGTGATTCTGTACTAAATATTTTGACAAATATAGTTCTGGTTTAAAATTATTTTAACCCTTAAACGGCCAACGTGAGTCCAATAGACTCATCGCGTATAATTTTTTAACAGCTGCAATTTATTTCTTGTTCAATAGATGTGTCTTTATAGATATGCTATCGGTAGGTAATGTAGAGTGTGAATACAATTTGGAATTCAAAAAATATACGTTAGGGTAGGTTTTAAAAATATATTTCTAATTTCGTAACATAAAAGGCCAACGTGAGTCCAATGGACTCATTACTAAATTGCTTCATATATTTGGGTTCCCAGTGGTAATATAGGTAATTGTCTTTAAATTATTAATTGTATGACACATTTGTATCAGTTGATTCTTGTTGTGGTGCAGATTGTGGAACTGTTAGTGTATGTTAGTGCTAATGGAAGTGCAGAAGTACCTGCTTCTTCAAATATTGTATAAGTAAATCGCCAGTTGTTGGGGATGAAGACGAAGACATTATGAGTAGTGAAGTTGAAGATAGCGGAAATATTTGGGAAAGTGAAGCATTAGAAGTTTCTGATACAATTAGTAATTCTGCGATTGAAGATTTTGGAAATCGGTGCCAAAGTAATGAAAATATTTTATGTGCAAAGGACGGAACCACATGATATTTTGAACCTCCTTGACCACAGAAGACAAAATCTCAGATCATCATCAGGGGGAGTAAATAACGTTCCTTTTTTCCAAATAAAATAATCGAAGATCCCTTAGACGCTCTGTTATTATTTATTCAAGACGGTGTGAAGACTATCGTTCGGTATACTCATGAAGAAGCAACATGCAGAATCAATGGAAGCCGGTCGAGAGAATTGAATCATTTACTTCGACCTTTATATACTACTGGTCGTCTCAAAGCCAAAGATCTGAACATAGAACTGCTATGGGACAAAAAATATGGACCACCAATATTTCGCGGTGCTATGAGTAAAAACAGGTTCAAGTATTTGCGCACGTTTATCCAATTTGATGACATAACAAAAAGAAGTGACAGAAGAAATAAAGATAAACTGGCGTCAATACGTGAAGTTTGGGAAGGAATGAACCAATGCTAGAAAAGCCACTATGACTCTGGAGAAAATTTGAGTGTTGACGAACAGCTTGTTCCATTCGTAGGTAGTGTCTATTTACGCAATATATCCCGTTGAAACCAGGTAAGTGTGAGATGAAGGTATGATGAATAGCAGATTCCAAAACACAATATCCTTTTGTGTGGTGCATCTTACGTTAGGAAAGAAAATAAAAACCAAACACTTACGACAAAAAGTGGTCTTGCATTTGGCGAAGTCTTATTCTGGGAGTAAAAAATATCACATGCGATAATTGTTTCACACATTTTGATCTCGCCAACACATTGCTTGCCAATGGTCTTACACTAATGGGAACAGTGAAGAACAAAAGACGTTCGTTTCATCCGAATTCTTACCAAACTGAAAGAAGGAAGAAACCAATTGGCCCATAAATATTCATGGCAAAGGAAGACTAATATATAACCATTTACTTTTTATGAATAGGGTTGATGTATGAGCTGTTGCGGCTTATTCGTCTGGAGTACATTATTTCCTGATTGGAAGACTCTCAGAAAGGATATTCTTATTGCAATAGCAGAAAGTCTCATCGAGCCACATATTTTCAATAGACGTGCTGTAGGTCTTGACAAATCAATCCAGTCTGTGGCTGCCGAGTTTAAAACTATTGATATAGGATGTTACCAACATAAGGCTGGAGAAAGAAAGAAGAAAATATTTTTTTACTTGTGTGATGCGGGAAAAGGACAATTACAAAGGCAAACATGCAGGACCTGCCAAAAGTATGTGTGTTCTGAAGATTCGGTTGTTCTTAGATATTGCAAAAATGTAAATCAACAAACAAGTAAAACGAAGCATGTTCATCAGTAGTTCCAGGTACTTACGAGAACATTCCAAACCAGCAATTGAAGAGCTCAATTCCAAAAGAGCCTAAGTCAAGAAAGTAAGCTTTTCAGGAGAGGATATTTTGTGTGAGTTTCCATCATTCTATTTCCGTGAAAGAAATGTAATCTGCTTAAAGAAAATTTTAATTCTCTACGTTTCGTAAGATAACGGTGAAATTATCATCTATAGCAAGAGCTTTATTAGTGTTCGTAGGCATGAGTCACAAAATAACTTCAGAGAATGCTGTTGACTAAGGACATTTTGGACAATAACTCAGTTTTCCTTTGCCTACATCTAATTTGATTTATGTAGTTTTGGCATGAAAGCATGTTCAATATACGAAGATGCTGAAATGGAACTTAATATAACCAAAACCTCAAAATTGACAAAAATTAACTTACGCTCTTTTGGAATCCACCCCTTCAATTGCATTACTTGTAAAGTTTGTAATAACTTACACTACTTTGAGAAAAGCGTTTATTGAAAGTCTAGTAGTTAGCAACAGAATTTTAATTTCCACGAAAATTTTACATCAGATGGCAACACTGACCAGCTTGTAAACACTATAAAAATACGAAGCTGTTATACTTACATGTTTCGTCGGAAACACTTAAAAGTATTACACGGAATTACACACAATAACACAATATAAGATCTAATAACACGATATCAACTGTGTGAGTCCAGTGGACTCACCTTGGCTGTTTATGTTAGGAAAATAGGTTGGCCGTTGTAGGGTTAAACGGATTAAGATATACGTAGTTCGCAAAAGTTGCATTTTTACTAGTGTAATAAATAATATTTTCCATAGATGACAGAATCACATATCAACATAAAGCAGAATCGTGAGTAAACCTCTAGGACACTCTTCTTACTTCAAAATAAAATGAATTTTCTTCAAAAATAAATTATATTCAGAATAGACAATGGTAGTAAAGTTAATAAATAACATATACTCTTTATCTCTTCAAAAAAATTTAAAATCATCAATCTTGAAACAAATCTATTATTAACATTGAACCTAAAACTTAAGTTTGAAAACAAATACAAAATTTAATCGTAGGTTAGAACAAAAAAGTCTGATTTTTAAATTTTATTTCCAATAGTCCGGAAAAGTTGTCTTTTGATGCAGGAAAAAACAGACAATTAAAAGATCTAGGCAAGGGCGCCCATGTTGTGGTTTCCAAAAGGGGGGAAATAAGGTTTCAAATATAGTTTCAAATTTTCCTATAACTAATATAAAAATTCTATTGGGCTTTCGATATTCCCAAGTACGATCTCTTCTTACGGGGGACAAGCGCCCACCTTGCCCCCCTGATGGGCGCCCTTGTATCTAGGGTAATCGAAGTATGCTTTGAGGTCCCACAAGGACAATAAAGTTTCACAAATATGACATTTCTTATTCCATTTCGGCTTTCAGTGTTTTTCTTTTTTTTTTTTTTATTTGCACTATAAAACATTGAATGTACTTGTTATTTCCTATTATTGAAAAAACAAACTTTTTTGGGGGAAGAGGAGGAATAATTATATCTTAGAGTACAGTATTATTTTTTGTTTAAAAATATTTTTTGCTCCTTTTAGGCTTATGGTTTATTTTTTAAGTCCATCATAAATTTAAATCGCTTCACCTCCTCCACCACAGAAGTTTGTTTCATCAATAAATTGATATAATAAGTAGAATAAAAGCTTTTATAGTGCAAATAAAAGAGCGAAAGAAGCTGGAATAGTACACGAAGTTTTAAATTTCTGAAACATTATCGTACTTGCGATACCTCAAAGCATGCTCCAATTACCCTAAAATTTTATTTTTGTCTTTTCCGTATCAAAAGGTGAAAATTCCACACCATTAGACGACATACAATTTAAAAATTCGATTTTTTTCCGTCCTACCCTAATGCTCAGTCTACCTTCTACATGTGTGCCAAACCAGATAAATATATCAATAAATGAATAAATAAATAAATAAATAATGATACCCATCTGCCAATGATACTACCAATAAGTAAATATTCATTGCCCCAGAGAAGGCGTTACCTTCTACGGCCCACCCATCTTCGAACGGGAATAAAATTTCACATTAAAAACATAATCATGGGCGCCCGAAGGGGAGCGCAGAGTGGGGCCTGAGCCTCCCTGGTTCACTAAAATGTATTAAATTTCCTAACATTTTCTTAATTCAAATAAAAAATACCAAACGTAATAGAGCAACCAGAGATTTGAGCCCCCCTAGAAAATATTCTTCGGACGCCCATGAACATAATAAGTTCTAAGAAGAAAATTTGAACATCAAATTTTACAAGATATCTGATACATACAGTAATTGAATAAAATTAGATTTCAATTTCGAAAAACATCCGAACAAGCTAGATTTTTGTAGTGACCTTGATTTGCATGTTCTCATTATAGCTATCCTGAAAAGTTCTAATATTTAAGGAGAGAGGGTGAAAGAGAAGGATTACCGGTATAGTTTTTACAACTATTTCTAAAATTATCATTTTTTTTCAAGGGAAATAGCTATGAGAAAATTGTAGTTTATAAAACACTACACAAAAAATCCTTTGGCTTTTCTCAGAGAAACAATCGTTTCCAAGATAGAGACTAAATTATGTCTTAACAGAAATAGTGCGGACAACTATAGACTTATATATAAAATTAATGCTTGTCTGTCTGGTATCAGTGTTGCCACACTTGGTACAATTGTACCAAATTCAGCCCTTTTTGTCATTCATCGGCCCGTTGGTACCACGTTGGCATTTTCAGCCCCTTTTGTGAAAAAGTTGGTACAATTCCGCCCAATTCAGCACCATTTAACAAATACTTGTCACATTTTCAAAAATGTCAGTAAAACATTTCCTACTTCTCACGTTACTCATACTATGTGTTGGACACTTAAAAAAGTGCTGTTGAACATTCATTCAGTGACGTTGTACCGTACCGCATAACGCTACAAACATTGTTTGGAATATTCGTAATTCAAACTGCACTGGAAAACAACGCTAGATGGACGCATCCGCGCCGCGCATGAAGGAGACGAGAAATTTTAGCTTGAAATAAAAAAAAGGGGGGCACATACAAGTTGAATTAAGTGTTGAATATTTTAAGAAGACCAGTGTGTGCTCAAGTAAGTATAATTTATGTGTCGTTGCAAAGATTCTACAAGTTTGTTCGGGTCCTCCTATTTGGATGTTTTTAAAAAGTAATTTTTAAAAAGAGCACTTTCTTGACTTAGACTCTTGGAAGACGGGGGGGGGGATATTCTAGAATTTTACCTCTTTTAGTTTCGTGTTATAGAGCCATATATCACAGTGGTATGAAATAATGAATTTGGCCCTTTTTGTTTCAATTTTGTACTATTTTTCAGCCCACTTCAGAGCTAGGATCGTGGCAACGCTGTCTGGTATACAATGTACAAATCCAAGTTGTTTACTTGCCATACTTCTATGTAACTTTACGGAAGATACCATAGTCTGGAAGAGATGGTAAGCTGTTTAAAATGTTCTTATGCACATCCTAAAAGGGAGGAGATGGTCTTAAAGGTGAAGAGGTGGTATGTCTTATTTATAAAGAAAGAATGATCGTTTGTTTGTTTGTTTGGTATATAAATCCACACCATTTGTCTGACACAATTCTAAATACCGTATTTTACGGACTATAAAGACGCACTTTTTTCTTCGAAAAGTTGCCTCCAAATTTCAGGTGCGTCTTATTCTCGAAATTAACATAAAAAGGTCCAATGCTGCGGGAAACCTATCTCTATCTGGCAACATTGGATTCAACTGGTAGCAGCATTGCACCGATGTGACGAACATGAGTGGCGGGGATTCACAAGCTTGATAACACTGTCTCCCTCTTGCTCCATCATCACAAACCCAAAATCAAAGACTAGAATATACAGACGTTAAACTCTACGAAAAACTGCAAAAATGTTACGGTATTGAAAAAAAAATGCTTAAAAATTAAGGTGCGCCTTATAGTCCGTAAAATGCGGTAACTGCATTGAAGAGATCATAGTCAAGGGGGACAGTGTAGTCAATTTAATTTTTTCTATGTGTATCCTAAAGAGGGAGGAAGAAAACCCAAAAGAAAAGAGATGCCCAAAAACTAAGGGATAAGTTGGCTTAGAAGTACAGCGCTTACCTCTGGTGCGTGATGTTCCTGGTTCGATCCTAGACCAAGTATATTTATGGGACAACATCATGTCCCTAGGTTTTTCTCGGGGTACCCCTGTTTCCTCCCACTTTCTTATTCCACAAATTTTTACCATCATTCACTTGCGTTATTCATTGTCTCCCTTAGCCTAATAGTCATTACCGTGGGATGCCAAACTGAAAGATATCTGTAGGATATCTGACGATGTTAAGGTGATGAAACTCGGTCTGTAAACTCATTTTTAAATGCAAGAGCATGTTCACATATGACTTAAAATCTGCAGATAGAAATACTGTGTAGGTAAGACACCCCTAACACCGAGAAAAGTGGGAAGGATGTGATGTAAAATTAATCGAAAACAAACAATACTAGAGTAGAATATATAGTTTCAGGGTTGCTGAGGCGAATAGTGACACACCAGATGCCGTTTAAATCCAAGTTCAGCTCTGTCCGCTTGAGGGATGAGAATGGGTGAAAAATACAGTGTCAGAAATAACCGAGATTAATGCTGACTCCATAGTTCTCGAGATCGCTAAGCTCATTGATGGCAGTCTCTATGACATTTAAGCCCAAGTTTAGCAAAGAACGTGAATGTCAACTGCGTCAAGAATTGACAAAGGCACTTCATCGTTGTTTGTACTATTCAGTTATTTTAGTTTTGACAGAGATTTTTTTCGAAGTTTTGTCACTTCGTTTTTCCTAATTTCCCTAGGCTGGGAGGCTTCCAACTTTTTACTGGTTACAACATCAAGTTTTACGAATCGAGAAAGGTGTTTCGAATAAGATTTGCTTGTTTTTCCACGTATAATCCAAAATTGAAATTTAAACTAAATAAAAGATACGGACCACCTCGCTAAACTTTCCCGTTCTAATCCCTTAAAGTAAATCATGAGCTGCAGTTATTAATGAAACATCTACTTATGAAAAATACGTACAAAAGTACTATAAGACGTGTTTGGGATTATTTGTGTATTTAACAGTGTGTGTGCCTTTAGCTGGCAACAGTGTTCAAGTTGCTTAACGCTTTTCTATTGTTTGGTGTGGGTGTGAGTGTGGCAGCAAGAACATGAAGATTTGGTGGACCATATATTATGGTCGAAGATCAAACATTTTAGCACAAACAATAAGCCATCCTATCAAAATCATTTACAACTAAGGACCTTGTGAACATGTTTATTCTTGTGTATTATTTTTTCTGTGCAAACTGAAGTTGTAATCATTAAATACAGTGAATTTATATTTGGTTGCATTCATGTGGTGTACGAACCAAGCATTACAGTCCACTAGTATGAATATTGTTTTTAGCATTGTTATTGTACTTTAGTGAAGCTACAAATATATACATTCATATTGTACATTGGTCCTATCCGGGCCACATGAGTGCGAAGATTTCTGAGAATTGTTCTGTGCTGTTGTGAAGAGACATGTGTTTGTGTCGACCTATATGTGGTGTTATCACGTACGTTGGACAATAATCACGTTTTGTGTAGGCGGACAGCTGTTGTACCAGGACCAGGCTTCTGGAGTATATTTCATAGGTAAAAAAAGAAAAAAAAAGAGAAAAACATTATCTTCAGGTCAGTAGTTTTTTATTCTTCATATTTCTGCGTAGCATTTAATCATGAGTGAATCACACCAGCGTCTTTTAAGGCAAAGATCTGCATACAGAGGCCAGTTAACCAGAATAAACACTTTTGTTCAGGCCTTTGATCCAAACGAAGGCAATATAGAAGAAATACGTGCACGCTTAAAACATCTAAATAACGTCTGGTCAAAGTTGCAGGAGGTGCAAGATACTATTGAAATTGATCAAATCGAACCCGAAGCGGAAGCATTAAACGTTCGTGCAGAAATTGAAAATGTGTATTTTTCTTTAGAGGCTCAAATGCAAGCACTTGTTTTAAAACATGGAAATAAAGAATCAGCTGTTAATAATAGCACTAGCAGTAGCGCACAAGTTAAATTACCGGTCATACAGTTGCCTGCATTTGACGGGAACTGTAAACATTGGTTATCATATAAAGACACTTTTATATCTCTTATTCACGAGAATAAAGACATTTCCACAGTACAGAAGTTTCAGTACCTCCGAACTTCTCTTAAGGGCGAAGCGTTAAACCTAATTGAAAATTTACCAATTACCGAAACAAATTATTCAGTAGCATGGCAATTACTCGTTGACAGGTATTCAAACAAAAAGCTAATTGCTTCTTCTTACATTCACGAAATACTACAAATCAAGCCAGTGTATAAAGAAAATGTAAGTGAACTTCGCGCTTTTATAAATACAGCTACTAGCAATATAAATGCGCTACAAGCACTTGAGCCAAACGTAAACCTCACAGACGTAATTTTGACCCAACACTTTGTATCAAAATTAGATGCAACTACTAGAAAGTCATGGGAGCTTCAAAATACGAATTCTAATTTTCCTGCTTTATCAGAATTCTTTTCGTTTCTCGAGAAACGTTGTCAGGTGCTTGAGAACATGAGAACTAGTATTGATGGTGTGAAGCAGAGTAGTAGCGTACAAAACAAGCAAACAAAAAGTATTCAGTCATCAAAGACTTATTTATCAACATTTTCAAATGCATGCGAATTTTGTAATAACCAGCATCCCTTATATTCTTGTTCGTCTTTTGTGAATGCGGCACACAGCCAAAAGTTAGAGTGCATTCGTAAAAATAAATTATGCATGAATTGTTTGAAAAGTAATCATTTTTTGAAGAATTGTAAATCGAGAGGTTGTAAAAAGTGTTCCAAAAAGCACAATACATTATTGCATGTAGACGTAACAAAGGACAAATCAGTGCGGTTTCCAAGTGTAAGCAGTGCTACGGTGCAAAAGCGTAGTAACAACTCAGATTCCAGTGAAAATTTAGGGCAAGTGTCATATTGTGCATTAAAGGCTAGGCCTAACGCAAGAGTGTTGTTATCTACTGCAATAGTAAAAGTAAGGGATAATAAGGGAAATTTGGTTCCTTGTCGCGCGCTTCTAGACAGTGCTAGTCAGACCAATTTCGTAACAGAGAATTTGGTGCAACAATTGAACATCAAACGGTATAGACAGTATACTCCAATTCAAGGTATAAATCAAGCGATATCTAATACAAAGTACTCTGTAGATATTTGTGTCCATTCATGTGTTAACACATTTTCATTGAATATAAGTTGTTCAGTTCTCCCTCACATTACAAGTAAATTACCGGAAGAAAGAATTAATTATGACGATTGGAACATTCCCAAGGACACTGTTCTAGCAGATCCTACTTTTAATACGCCTGGAGACATAGATATTCTTTTAGGTGCGGAAGTATTCTACATAATTATGAAGTCAGGACACAAAACGCGGCCAGGTGATTTTCCAGTGCTTCAGGAGACAGAATTGGGATGGATCGTGGCAGGACGCATTCCTCAAGAACGTGACCCCCATATTCCATTAACAACATGTTTTGTGAAGACAAACATAGATCTACAGCAACAACTTCAAAAATTCTGGGAACTAGAAGAAATTACTGTTACACCTAGATCAAGCGAAGAGCTTGCATGTGAGCGACATTTCGTTCAGAATACAACGAGAGATCATACAGGGCGTTTCATTGTACGATTGCCTTTGCTTGAAGACCGTACAGTTTTAGGCGATTCTTATCAGCAGGCATTGGTTAGATTAAAGCAATTGGAAAGAAGATTCGATCAACACCCGGATTTTGAAGCTAAATATACAGAATTCATGCAAGAATATGAAGATCTTGGTCACATGGTAAGGATAGATGAGAGTAAAAAGGAGGACGCCAGCGTTGCATACTATTTGCCACATCATGCAGTTTTTAAGCCCACAAGCTCTACAACGAAGCTCCGTGTAGTGTTTGATGCTTCAGCAAAATCTGACAGCGGAAAAAGCCTCAATGACATTCTCTTAGTTTGTCCTACAATACAGCAAGATTTGTTTTCTATCATTTTGCGCTTTAGAACTCATTCGATAGTATTCACTGCAGATATCGCTAAGATGTATCGCATGGTCAATGTTCATCCAGAAGACACGCCATTACAACGTATATTGTGGAGAAGATCAAGAAATGAACCGATTCAAGTTTTTGAGTTGAAAACACTAACGTATGGTACGGTATGTGCTTCATTTGTGGCCACAAGATGCCTACAGCAATTAGCAGACGAAGAAGAGCATAATTACCCTGTAGCAGCAGAAATATTACGTCGAGATTTCTATATTGACGATGTTTGTAGTGGCATGAGCAACATACAGCAAGCTCTAGAGGTCCAGAAACAATTGATAGAGTTACTGGGAAAGGGAGGTTTTATACTTAGGAAATGGAGTTCGAATGATCCAAGGTTATTGGAATCCATCTCGCCAGAGCTTCGAGAAGTGCAGCGTCCAATCCAGTTCCATGAGGGCCAAGGCGTCAAGGCATTAGGATTGTCATGGCATCCAGACAAGGATATGTTTCTCGTTGAAAGCAAGACGTCACCAGTGAAGGTTCAAGAGTGCATTACTAAACGCCAGATTGCTTCCATCATTGCCACTATATTCGATCCATTAGGAATAATTTCACCAGTTGTCATTTCATACAAAATATTTTTGCAAGAATTGTGGCGGCAAAAGGTTCAATGGGACGACAATATACCAATGGAATTAGCAAGGAAATGGACTCAATTGTACAAGCAACTTCCATTAATCAATCAGATAAAATTCGACAGATATGTACTCGTTGAAGGAAACATAGCGGAGATTCAGATCCATGGTTTTTCAGATGCTTCTCAAAGAGCATATGGAGCCTGCATTTATATGCGATCGATCAATCAACAAGGAGAAATATCAGTTAAGTTATTATGTGCTAAATCACGTGTGGCCCCAGTCAAGAAAATCACTCTCCCACGTCTGGAGTTATGCGCAGCAGTTGTTTTGGCAAAATTAGTTCACAAGATTTTACCAATTTTAAAATTGAACATAAGTAGCGTCCATTTATGGACCGACTCCCAAATCGTGTTGGCATGGCTAGCTTCTCCATGTAATAAATGGAAACCTTTCGTTGCCAACAGAGTGGCTCAAATTCAAGACTTAACTGACGTTAGCTGTTGGAAACATGTAACTTCTTCAGACAATCCTGGAGACTTGATTTCAAGAGGAATAGATGCAGTTTCCATAAAGGACAATTCATTATGGTGGCACGGTCCACAATGGCTTTCTAGTTTAGAATCTAATTGGTCAGTGACAAGTAAGGATTCATTGAAACCAGATCAAGTTCCAGAGAGTAAGGGAACCATAACATTGACAGTCACTTTAGACAATTGGTGTAATGAAACCATAACAAGATTCTCAAAATTGTCAAGGTTAGTTAGGACAATAGCATATTGTAGACGTTTTGTTCATAACATCAGACACAAGCAAAACAAACTAACAGAAGGTCTTTCAGTACAAGAACTCCACACAGCGCTCCGTGTTTGCATCAAATGGACACAAGAAATTGGATTTCACAGCGAATTACAGTATCTTCGTAATGGAAACATTGTTCCGTCAAGAAGTAAATTGAACAATTTACATCCATTTTTAGATAGTGAAGGCATGATCCGAGTTGGAGGAAGATTGGAGAATAGTCAACTTCCGTTTGACGCCAAACATCAAATAGTTCTGCCTTCAAATCAACACTTAACAAAACTTATAGTTGAAGCAGAACACTTAAGATTACTTCATGCTGGACCCCAATTATTAATATCATCACTACGCCAGAAATATTGGATCATCAGGTGCAAACAGGTGGTAAAACAAGTGATCCATCATTGCTTCACGTGTTTCAAGTTAAAGGCCAGTGGTTCAAAACAACTTATGGGACAGTTGCCAGCAGCTCGTGTGCAGCAAGCCAGACCATTCCTAAACGTAGGCGTGGACTACGCTGGAGCGTTTTACATAAAATCAGGAGCAGTTAGAAATAGATCTGTACGTAAGGCATATGTTGCATTATTTGTTTGTTTATCCACCAAGGCAATACATCTGGAATTGGTAACAGATCTTAGTGCGCAGTCATTCATAGCAGCTTTACGCAGATTCATAGCCAGACGAGGAAGATGTCTCAATATATACAGCGACAATGGCACAAATTTCGTTGGAGCCAACAACGAATTGAAAGAATTGTATCAGCTGTTTTCATCAGATCCTTTTAGTTCTCAAGTTCATGATTTTACATCGACCGAAGGAATTCAGTGGCACTTCATACCACCAAATTCGCCGCATTTTGGAGGACTATGGGAAGCCGGTATAAAATCAATGAAATACCATCTAGTTCGTATTACAAAGGGTGCAGTGTTAACATATGAAGAGTTTGCAACATTACTGACACAGATTGAGGCCTGTCTCAACTCTCGACCACTTACAGTGCTATCAAGTGAACCTAACGACATCAGTGTTCTCACCCCTGGACATTTTTTAATTGGAGAAGCACTTTCAGCTTTACCAGAGCCTAACCTCACCGATCTACCACACAACCGCTTATCTCGTTGGCAGAAGATACAACAACTAAAACAACACATTTGGAAGAGATGGTCCCGAGATTATTTACATGGTCTTCAACAACGCTCTAAGACAACTTCACCGCAACACAATCTCAAGGTCGGAGATGTAGTTTTGCTGATTGAAGACAACATTCCTGCATTGCAGTGGAAATTGGGCATCATTGAAAAAGTGTTCCCAGGAAAGGATTTCTTAGTTCGTGTAGTGACGGTTCGTACTACAACTGGAACATATAAACGTTCCATCAACAAACTAGTTGCATTACCATATAACAAGGATTAGAATTGAGATTTGAGTAATCTAAAAATAAGTACAGTTCTTCAAGTTTTGTGTTTGTTTCGTTTTTTATATGTATCATTTTGTTTTATTTGGTCAGACCTTAGCTGACCAACAGGGGGGAGTATGTTTGGGATTATTTGTGTATTTAACAGTGTGTGTGCCTTTAGCTGGCAACAGTGTTCAAGTTGCTTAACGCTTTTCTATTGTTTGGTGTGGGTGTGAGTGTGGCAGCAAGAACATGAAGATTTGGTGGACCATATATTATGGTCGAAGATCAAACATTTTAGCACAAACAATAAGCCATCCTATCAAAATCATTTACAACTAAGGACCTTGTGAACATGTTTATTCTTGTGTATTATTTTTTCTGTGCAAACTGAAGTTGTAATCATTAAATACAGTGAATTTATATTTGGTTGCATTCATGTGGTGTACGAACCAAGCATTACAGTCCACTAGTATGAATATTGTTTTTAGCATTGTTATTGTACTTTAGTGAAGCTACAAATATATACATTCATATTGTACAAGACGTTTTCGAAACATTTCACGAAAAGAAAACTCAGTCCCAAAAGTAAACTACCATTTGTAGATTTTCCACACTAAAACAAGAAATTTGTTCGTAAGGAGTAATCTACGCTACATAGTACCGTTTCTAATGAAATATTCATTTACAATATGAACTATTTTTCTTGAGAAAATCGCTCCCCCTCCCATAAAATCACCCAAAATTAAACTACCCCACGTTGACTTATAGTCAGGTTATTAATGAAATACCTTTTTCTGAACAAAATGGCCTGTCGTTTTTGACAAAATTACCCAAAAACTCACCCCTAAGAATATACAGCTTGTCGTAATTTCTCAGAACAAACGAATTATGCCATATTGTAAGGTTATTAATGGTATATTAATTTATGAAAGATGGATAAAACTGTCTGTGTCGATTGGAAGAAAATTACCCAAAATCTCACCCCTAAGAATATACAGCTTCTCGTATATTTTTTTCAGAACAAACGAATTATGCCATATTGTCAGGCTATTAATAATATTTTAATTTATGAAAGACGGATAAAACTGTCTGTGTCATTTGTAAGAAAATTACCCCTAAGAATATATAGCTTCTCGTATGTTTTCTCAGAACAAACGAATTATGCCATATTGTCAGGTTATAAATGATATATTAATTTATGAAAGATGGATAAAACTGTCTGTGTCGATTGGAAGAAAATTACCAAAAACTCACCCCTAAGAATATTCAGCTTCTAGTATTTTTTTCTCAGAACAAACGTATTATGCCATATTGCCAGGTTATTAATGGTATATTAATTTATGAAATCTGGATAAAACAGTCTGTGTCGTTTGTAAGAAAATTACCAAAAACTCACCCCTAAGAATATACAGCTTCTAGTATTTTTTTTTTCAGAACAAACGAATTATGCCATATTGTAAGGTTATTAATGGTATATTAATTTATGAAAGATGGATAAAACTGTCTGTGTCGATTGGAAGAAAATTACCCAAAATCTCACCCCTAAGAATATACAGCTTCTCGTATATTTTTTTCAGAACAAACGAATTATGCCATATTGTCAGGCTATTGATAATATTTTAATTTATGAAAGACGGATAAAACTGTCTGTGTCATTTGTAAGAAAATTACCCCTAAGAATATATAGCTTCTCGTATGTTTTCTCAGAACAAACGAATTATGCCATATTGTCAGGTTATAAATGATATATTAATTTACGAAAGATGGATAAAACTGTCTGTGTCATTTGTAAGAAAATTACCCAAAAACACACTCCGAAGAATACACAACTTTTAGTACATTTTTTCAGATTAAACGTATTATGCCATATTGCCAGGTTATAAATGATATATTTATTTATGAAATCTGGATAAAACTGTCTGTGTTGTTTGTAAGAAAATTACCCAAAACGCTCATCAATAAGAATAAACTACCCCTTGTACATTTTTCTTGACAAATGTATTATGCCATATTGTCGGGTTATTAATTATATAATAATTTATGAAATACGAACAATATCACCTGAGTTGTTTTTTTTTAAATCATTCGAAAATCTTGTTCATTTTTCAGGAAAAATGAGTTATGCCTTATTGTCAGGTTATTAATGACATATTGATTTGTAAACAAGAATTTTTAGAACGATCCAAAAATACGAATAAAAAGATTGCGATTTTCGCCAAGAATTTTAGGAATTACTATTTAAAAAATGAATCAGGAGATTGCGATCTTGGTCTAATAATTAGTTTTTGGAAATATTGGCCAATATCAGCGACTACAAAATATTTGAACGGCTCTTAGATTGAGTTTGAGTTAAATAATAGTTTGGCTACTGTACACCATATGTATTCTCCAGGTATAAGCGTACAAGAAAATTTTTATTGAAATATATTGTATCTTTTGATGCATTTTTGGATCAGGGGCCACAAAATTTTTGAACTGTTCTTTAATCGAGTTTTCGTATCTTTTACTGAATAAGCATATCATACTGAGTTAAGTAGTAGTTTGGGTTTGGCTACGTTGTGTGCAGTTCTCCAGATATCAGGCCAGCAAGAAAATTTTTAACTGAAACATCTTTTGAACAAAAAACGAGCAAAAATCACCTAAATCATTTTTGAGAAAATTGAACGAAAGAAAGATATCCCAAGAATAAACTACCCATTGTATATCTTCCAGTGAAATAACTCATACCACAGTATCAGTTTGTTATATAAAAAAATTGATTTGTAAAATATAAACAAGATTGTTAGAGCCATCGACTTTTCATTTTGCTTCAGTAAACTACCCTTAGTTTTAGATGTATGAATAAAATTCGAATCTCCCCGTGAAGAATCATACAAAAACTATAAACTTAAAATTTGGTCTCGATACATTGAACGGTATGGACACTAGGTGAATGTACATCAGGACGAAGGGGTGGACAGATGAACTATGAACAGATGGACACACATAAAAAAATCACTTTTTCGGTATTGCAGCAATCATGTCAAAGCAACGACATGTAGACTGCATTTCCGAGTGGTTGTGTATTTCAGACTTATGCGAAAGGGTATTTAATTTGTGATGGAAGGAGTCAATTGCAACAATAACATATAATTTATTATAAGCAAACCAACAAATAATTAACATAGGTATATATAACTAACACATTGAATCACGGTTTGAATGTTGGAAGCTGACCAAACATGAATATGAAAATTGAACATTTAATAAATAATTTAGAGTCCACTTTCTGAGGTAAATCGTTATGCCTAATTAGGTTATTTATCCAATTACCAGTATCAACAGTATCAAATACAGAAGGGCTCTGGTTCATAGGCTAATTGAGTGTCCAATACATGCTATACTGTTAAGTTAAATAAACACCAAAAGTAAAGGGGTAAGAATTTAGAAAAAACGTATATTAATCACTGAACAGGACATGATTCCGATTCCTCTACACAAAGCAATAATAATAACACTTCACGTATCATCTTCACGACACAAGTAAGTGAAACACTTTTCATCCTTAACACAACCACAATTAGGCGTTGATGTCAGCCATTACCTTTTATAGAATGCACGGTATGATAGGTCATCTGAAGCGATGTAAGTTCATAGGTGCCAGCACTAGTATTTGCAAAGAAATAGAAAAAATATATATTCACTGTTTCTATCTAAAGTTCAAAATGCAGTATGTATGGACCATGAACATATAATGTTGTTTAAATCTTGAATTCGATTCTTTTCAAGATCACCATACTTCTTTTTCTCCTTTCGTCGCTCGAAAGTGAAAATAAAATTTTCAAAGTTACTCCATTTGAGCTTTTTACAGTTACATCCTATATGAATTTTAAAAGTTGCTCCTAATCGCACTAGTCAGAGAGGGGAAAGTGGACTAATTTTATTACAGGTGAACCTTCTCCTCCAAATATTAACTTTTACTTGGATCATATTTTCTTCATTTGATGTTTATTCATTTTTCCAGATATTTCGTACTTTCTAGCATCGGCGGATCCAGAACGGACTTCGGTGGGCGGCAGTGAGTTGTAATACTGCTACTTACACAGGAAGTTCTCACAAGTTGTCGCTAAAATCTGATTGCCACGTAGCACATCTAATAGAGTATCATGAGAAATGAAAATGAGCAAAATTTAAGGAGCAATGGACCAGAAGGATAGGAGCTTCAAAATTTGAATATCCAAAAAATTATATCATGGAATTATGTAAGTTTAAAGTAAATATCTTGAAAAGCGTTAAAGCAATCAAAACAAAAGTTATACAATATAATGAGACCAAATTCCCTATCGAAAACCAGAGACAGTGTTGCCATAGGTAAAGTAGTGTTGCCAACTCAGCATAAAATATTTTGTTTGAAATAGAACCATATACAAGTGTTCACTGACTTAAAATGCACTATTATAACAGTGAAGTGCAGTGGTACAGTGTTGCACACTATTTTAGCTACGTGTGCTGAAAGTGTACAATGGAAAGTCTGATATGTGGCAACTGGCGTGATAAAGGAATCTGAGTCTCATACTATGAATTTACTTTAAATGCATAAGACAGATATTATAACATAGCAAAATGTCAGCAGTGTCACAAAATATTGATGCATTTGAAAAACGAAATTGAGTGATGAGATTTTTACGTCCTGTGTCAGCTCTGTCCTGTGTCTATTAACGGGACCTATAGTGTAAAGTGGGATCCGAACCACTATGAAAGAGAAAGGTAACAATGGAATGTAAGATGAAAAGTACAAGAAAAACATGTCCGAGGCGGGATTGAAACCCTTAATCCTTAATATGTCGATTGTCTAGCCTAGATCACACGACTATCCGGGCCAACTAAAGACGAAATGAGGTAGTAATATATATATATATTTCCAATGTGAATATAGCAATATTACGTGTACAAACCTAATCATATGGTGTGTAGGAGAGGAAGTAAAAGAATATGTCACTTAACACGAACGACACAAACGAAGAATGTACTCTTCCAAATATTGATAAGATAACCTGGAGAACCAGTTGACAGAATTAGAAAACACGTGTTTCTTACCTGGCGTGTATCATATTGTTTCCGCAAGTTGTCTGCTTATTCACCAGGGCTACAGGAATATAATACAAAACCCTCACTTTTTTCTTTAATTCATTCCTTTATTACCATCTGTCGCCACATATCAGACTTCTCCATTGAACATTTTCGGCACACGTAGCTCCAACAGTGTGCAACACTGTACCACTACACTCCACTGTTATGTTTAGCGATAATAGTACATATTAAATCTGTGCACACATGTATATGGTGCTATTTCAAACAAACTACCTCACTTATGGCAACATTGTTTCTGGTTTTTGATAGGGCATTCTGTTCTCATTATATTGTGCAAGTTTTGCTTGTTTGCTTTAATGGTTTTCAAGATATTTACTTTAAACCAGGGATGTAAATAAGCAACACAATTTTACTCGCCCAAGAAACGAGCTACTAGCCCACATCCCACAATAGAAATCATTTACTTACCTTCGGTATGATATTAAATACTCGCCCGCACCGATAAACCACTCGCCCCGAGCGAGTGTTTATTTGCATCAGTAGTAATCGCATGACTTGGTCTCACTTTGGACTTTGACCCCGACCTTTGTGACGTCATAGGTCAAAGGTCAATGACCTTGGCCCGGGGTCAATGACCTAGGGGTACCTAGGACCACCCCCTCTAAATTTTGGCAGGGGTACCTTGGCCCACCCCCTAAATTTTGGCAGGGGTACATAGGACCACCCCCCTTAAATTTCGGAAATTGCCAAATTTAAAAATTGGGTGTGGTAGCCTAGGACCATAGTATGTACCTCTATCAGTATTGGGTGTCTATGTCGTTCCCTTTTATGGGTAAAAAATTGCCAAAAATTTAAATTTCGGGGATTTTTGACCTAATTTATCCCCTTTGATGAGGTATTATTACCCTATATAGTTATATGGGCGTATACAGGGGTCCATTACCTTTCATAACATATGGGTATATTAATGCACCCCTTGAAAAATTTGGGAGGGGGTACGTTGGCCCACCCCTTAAATTTTGGAAATTGCCCAATTTCAACATTGGGTATTATAGTACCGGACCCTAATATGTATCATGATAAATTTGGGTGGTCCACCTCATTCCCTTCTAGGGGTACCAAATTGCCAAATATATAAACGTAAGCAATACGTTATACCACGTGTTTGGTTTTCGACCTAATTTATCCCCTTTGATGAGGTGTTATTATCCTATATAGTTATATGGTCATGTATAGGGGTCCATTACCTTTCATAAGACATGGGTATATTAATGCACCCCTTTAAATTTTTGGTAGGGGTACCTTGGCCCACCCCTTCATTTTTAGAAATTGCCCAATTTAAACATTTGGTATTATAGTATAGGACGCTAATATGGATCACTATAAATTTGGGTGGTCCACCTCGTCCCCTTTTAGGGGTACAAAATTGCCAAAAATATAAACGTAAGCAATACGTTATACCACGTGTTTGGTTTTCGGCCTAATTTATCTCCTTGGATGAGGTCCTATTACCTTATATAGTTATATGGGCGTATACAAGGGTCCATTCCCTTTCATAAGACATAGGTATATTAATGCACCCCTTGAAAAATTTGGGAGGGGTACCTTGGCCCACCCCTTAAATTTTGGAAATTGCCCATTTTCAACATTGGGTATTATAGTACAGGACTCTAATATGTATCATGATAAATTTGGGTGCTCCACCTCGTTTCCTTCTAGGGGTACAAAATTGCCAAAATATAAACGTAAGCAATACGTTATATCACGTGTTTGGTTTTTGGTCGATTTTATCCCCTTTGATGATGTGTTATTATTCTATATAGTTATATGGTCATGTATAGGGGTCCATTACCTTTCATAAGATATGGGTATATTTGTGCACTCCTTTAAAAATTTGGGAGGGGTACTTTGGCCCACCCCATTAAATTTTGGAAATTGCCCAATTTAAAACATTTGGTATTATAGTACCGGACCCTAACATGTATTATGATAAATTTGGGTGGTCCACCTCGTTCCCTTTTAGGGGTACAAATTGCCAAAATATAAACGTAAGCAATACGTTGTACCACGTGTTTGGTTTGACCTAAGTTATCCCCTTGGATGAGGTTCTATTACCTTATATGGTTATATGGTTATGTATAGGGGTCTATTCCCTATCATAAGACATAGGTACATTTGTGCACTCCTTTAAAAATTTGGGAGGGGTACTTTGGCCCACCCCTTTAATTTTGGAAATTGCCCCTTTTACATGTTTGGTATTATAGTATAGAACCCTAATATATATTATTATAAATTTGGGTGGTTCACCACGTTTCCTTTGATGGGTACGAAATTGCCAAATTTTAGTACAACCACGTGTTTGGTTTTGGCTCAATTTATCCCCGTGGATGAGGTCCTATTACCTTATATGGTTATATGATCATGTATAGGGGTCCATTTCATATCCCCTTAAATTTTGGAAATTTTCCAATTTAAGCATTCGGTATCATAGTACATGACCTCAACATGTATCATGATAAATTTGGGTGGTCCATCTTGTTCCCTTTCATGGGTAAAAATTACTAAAATATAAACATAAGCAATATGTTGTACCATGCGTTTGGTTTTTGGCCCAATTTCTTCCCTTTGATGGGGTTCTATTACCTTATATGGTTATATGGTCATGTATATGGGTTCATTTCCTATCATAAGACATGGGTACATTGACGCACCCCTTGAAAAATTTGGGAGGGGTATCTTGGCTTATCCACTCGGTTTTAGAAATTGTTTTAATATAAGCATTTGGTATCATAGTACAGGACTTCAATATGTACCACTATAAATTTGGATGGTCCACATCGTTCCCTTTCATGGGTAAAGAACTACCAAAAATCGAATTTCGGAGGTTATTGACACCTATTTAGCACGTTATATGGTTTATTACCTTTATATGTTTATGTTCCCTTTTAAATTTGGGAATTATCAAATAACAAAATTCGGTAAACGTTTTCTAGGACCCATTGGTGTTCCTCTTATGGCCAAATATTCAAAATTTAAATGTTATTGACCGGCTTTATTATTGAATAAGTACAGGATTTATTACTTTTTTCATAAGACACAGGTGTATTTGTGTACCAATCTTAAATTTTGGAAGGGGTACATTTCTTATTGTCGTATCAATAACTGGTAATTGTTCTTAAAATTGGATAGTATCTCATTCATTGGGTAAATCATTATGATCACGTGATCGGTTATTGACCTATGATGGGATTAGGAGTCCAGGACATTGGTACATTGAAACTTTGTAGGATAATTTGATAATGCGTCATTGGTTTTGATTATTCCCGCCAAATATAAACGTAAGCAAGACGTTGTACCACGTGATTGTCCTTGATGAGGTAGTGTACAGGGATTCATTTCCTTTGTTGTGGTACTTCTTAAGTTTGAGTACACACACACTTCTAGAAAACAGTTGGTTCTACTCAGGTAAACAATTGACGGACATTATTGACCTTATTGAACATATAATGATATGATTAACTCTAAGACTTAGGTATATCAAGAGAAGTATTCTTTAAATTTGGGAATGGTGATAAACAGAATTTTAACATAAGGTGCGAAATTTGAAACAATACATTGAACTTTAGTCACAGCTCATAGTCTAAGATCATTGGTGGTGATTGATTTGAAATCTGATAGCTAACCTTATTGAATCTTATGACTCATAGACGAAAGGCAATACATGCTACAACACTGGCAAAGTTATTGTTAATGCAATTTGATTGGTTGATCACTATCTTTCCTGCAATCTGATTGGTTGATCACTATCTTTCGTGCAATCTGATTGGTTGTTGATTTTCAAATCTTTGCTGTATTCAGTTTTAAGTTTTGTTTAACATTTAAAAATCTTGGTTTCGTTCAACATTTTGCACTATGATCAAAACCGTTTATTTGTTAATCGAATAGTTAAAAACCGGATAAAGTTTGACGGTTAACCGTGAAACGTAAATTTTTTTAGTTTGAAATTTTTTTGCTTGAAATTTTTTGTTTCAAATTTTTTTCGTTTCCAAATTTTTTTGTTTCAAAATTTTGTTTGAGATTTTTTCGTTTGAAATTTTTGTTTGAAAATTTTTTCGTTTGAAATTTTTTGTTTGAAAATTTTTGTTCGAAAATTTTGTTTAAAATTTTTGTTTGAAATTTTTCGTTTCCAAATTTTTTGTTTGAAATTTTTTGTTTCAAAATTTTGTTTGAAATTTTTTTTCGCTTCAAAATTTTGTTTGATATTTTTTCGTTTGAAATTTTTTGTTTGAATTTTTTTCGTTTCCAAATTTTTTTGTTTCAAAGATTTTTGTTTCAAAGTTTGGTTTGACATTTTTAAAGTTTGGTAAAGAACCGGAACTGTTTAGAACTAAAACCTCTGGCAACATTGTGGTGCAATAGTACACGTCAGAATATGGGTTTGTACTTGAAATGAAAAAAACACAATTCATTGAAATGGATCATTTTATTACACTCCACATACATCCATACCAGATAGTGGTTCTGGATATTGTCGATACAATGTATTTTGAACTTCGTGCACTAGTTTGTCTTTAGCATATAATTTTAATTCCAGTTGAAGTCTTTTAAGGTCTAATGCAATATCAATTGGTGGAAACTGACCCTTTGATGAGGTGTTATTATCCTATATAGTTATATGGTCATGTATAGGGGTCCATTACCTTTCATAAGATATGGGTATATTTGTGCACTCCTTTAAAAATTTGGGAGGGGTACTTTTGGCCCACCCCTTAAATTTTGGAAATTGCTCATTTTATATATTTGGTATTATAGTACGGGACCCTAACATGTATTATAATAAATTTGGGTGGTCCACTTCGTTCCCTTTTAGGGGTACAAAATTGCCAAATTTTAGTACAACCACGTGTTTGGTTTTTGGTTATTTTATTCCCTTGGATGAGGTCCTATTACCTTATATGGGTGTATACAGGTGTTTATTTCCTATTGTAAGACGTAGGTACATTTGTGCACCCCGGCAGGAGTGCCTTGGCCCACCCCTTAAATTTTTTGGAAATTGCCCAATTTAAACATTTGGTATAATAGTATAGAACCCTAATATAGATCACTATAAATTTTTCGGTGGTCTATCTCGTTCCCTTTTAGGGGTACAAAATTGCCAAATTTTTAGTACAACCACGTGTTTGGTTTTTGACCTAATTCATTTCCTTGGATGAGATCCTATTACCTTATATGGTTATATGGCCATGTATAGGAGTCCATTCCCTATTATGAAACATAAGTACATATGTGCAATCCCTTGCGTACCTTGGCCCGCCCCTTAAGTTTTTAGAAATTGCCCAATTTAAACATTTGGTATCATAGTACTGGACCCTAATATATATTACTACAAAATTTGGGTGGTCCACCTCGTTCCCTTTTAGGGTGCATTTTGTTCCGCTTTAGGAGTGAACCTTGCAATCGTCCCGAGTTTGATTCTTGGAAATGTTGAATTTAACGTCCCCGCGAAAACGGTGAGAAATGATAGGACGAAACATGAACTTACTTGACTGAGGATTGAAGCAGTGACCTCATACACTAGAGACAATCGCTGAGCCATCGTATACGTGTGTTGATTACTATGCAATGGTCCCGAGTTTGATTCTTGGTGCTAGTGTTAGAAAAATTTAACGTCCCACTTGAAACGATGATGAGAAATGAGAAAACATCATAAACTTACTTGCTTGCGGATTGAAGCAGAGAACTCACACATCAGAAAAAAAAAAACGCTGAGCCACCGTACTCCATTCAGTGCGAGCAGTTTTGCGTATGAAAAGAACATGAACAGATTATGTTACATTACTACACATTTCTGCTTGTTGTTACGCATAGAAGCTTGTTATTGTGAAATTGCAGAATCTGCTTTTACTACATCAGCATTTTTTCTCAGCTGACGGACTTTTAAAGCTCAACTTTACATTTATGTCAAAGACAGTTTCGTAACATATCGATGAGTGTTACATTTTTTCAATCAAGTTTAAGGAAAATGAATCACATTTTAGATGTGTTAATTTGAATGTCGTAAGAAACTAACGAGTCAACGGTATGATGTCATTATCAAAATTGCGATACTAGATGTCGTAACGATTGATGTGTAAGGAGAAAAAACGTGAATAATGTCACAACCAATCAGATTGCTTCTTACATCACGTTTCGGCTCATGATGAAAGCTGTGTTTTCATTGGTTCTCCGTGATGTCATTGATTCATTTTCCTCGTTTCTGATTGGCTGATAGTGTTGTCACTTTATAGTTGAACCGTTTCAGACCTAAATAAATTTCTTAATTTCATTTTCAAATCCTACTTCCACGAAGATCTTGAATGAACGTAGGTGTACCTCTAGTGACAGCGTGACTTTACTCCGTTCCTTGAATTTGAGGTAAGTATCGACTGCGTTTTCTTAACATCAATGGAGTGTTTTTTGCATGAGGATAACATTGTTATCATTGTTTTATTTTAACACGAAATATTTAGCAAATGGAAGAATAACTTGACCGGGGATCGAATTAGGAATCCCACACATTAGAAGTAAGCACAAGAAATTTGTTGATTTTGGTTTAGCGTCCCTTCAGTAGTGGGGTGCTAGGAATACAGCTTAATGTTGAATCTGAGCGCATACTGGGTGTTGAACCCGGGCCACATCCCACACATTAGAAGTAGGCACGAGAAATTTGTTGATTTTTGGTTTTAGCGTCCCTTCAGTAGTGGGGGGCTAGGAATACAGCTTAATGTTGAATCTGATCGCATACTGGGTGTTGAACCCTGGCCAGAGGTGCGTAACGCTAACCACTTAGCTCAGTTTCTGAAAGTAAACAAAGAAACTACGCACGAATTTGTTCCCTACAACGTGAGACGTGGACTTGCAGTTTAATGTGGGATCTGATCTCCCGCCGAGTCTTTCTTGCCTTAGCTCGAGAAAAGCAAGCGCATGAGATTTTGTTTTCGTTTCATGTTCGTCATACGTTTTAAAGTTCAGTGTCAGAGGAAAAAATGCTTACTACAATGATTCTTTCAGCACAGTTAGAAAAACAATTTCATTCATTCTTTTTATCACTACAGAAACTTAGGTCATTTACATGTTGATGTTGGTCCGGGTTTGACGACAATAAAACGTTTCAGTAGTAGAACTATTTGAGATATGATCATTCTTTTAGGATTGATCGTGTAGTCATTTTGATAACGTAGTGATCTCTGAATTCAATTTTAATTCGTGCTTTTTTTTTCTCTTTTCGTTTTAGATATTTGTTTTTCTTTGCCTATTCCTTTTTTTGCTTACCTTACCTTTTTTCCCTATTTGAATATGGCTACTTCTGGCTTTACTGTCTTGCGAGAAATCAATAGACATTATCGGCGTTTTAATCTTGAAGGACGAATGCTGGAAATTCAAATTAATGCTCCGACCAGTGGCACCGATATTGTGGAGTGGGTTCAGGCCTCCTTTCAACAGATGTTGGATTATTTATTGGAAAACGTCGACGAATCATCGATGGTTGGATTATCGATTTTATCCCACGATGAGAAGAACAAGCCATTTTATCTATCTTTCCGGCATGCAAGTAATTTGACACTGGAGACTTTATGGGCATCCTTTGATCGCATCCTTCAAAGTAACGATAGTTTTCTCATGAACGAACCGTTCATTGTCCATTTTCATCATGTGGATGTGCCCCGTGGATTTGGATTGGTGCGTCGAGGTCTTTTATCAAACGACGAATTATTAAAGTGCAAGAAAGGCATTTTACGTGTAAAAAACACCGACAAGAAATGTTTAGCGTATGCGATTGTGATTGCTATTGGCCTAAAGAAATATAAGGATACAAATAAAAAAGTTTACGATCAATATCACAACCAGAGAAAGTGTGTTGTTCTCCCTGACGTACATGAACTTTTGTCCAGATCATCAGTGAATTTAGAGCATGGGGGATCCGTGGAAGAATTACGACAATTGCAACGCTACTTGACAAATTATAAACTTACCGTATACACTAGCTTTTCCGGAGAAGATATTCTGTATGAAGGGCCTGGTGGCGAAGACAAAATTCCAATCAATTTAATGTGCATCAATTCTCATTATGACATCATCACGTCATTAACGTCTGTTTTTTCTACCAACTACTATTGTGCTGCATGCCACAAAAAATATAATAACAGAAATAGACACGTCAAGAACTGTTCGGCCATGTGTGAGAAATGTTTGCAGAAACCGCCATGCAGTAAGACCAATACGGAGAAGCAGTGCCCAGAATGCAATCGTGAATTTTATGGTGAAACATGCTATACAAATCATCTGACTGTACCATATCATAAAGGTCAACCAATATGCAAGATGGTGAAACAGTGTGCCAAATGTCTACGCATTTATTCGTTTGTCCATACAGGGGAAAGAAAACATGATTGTACTGATTATTTTTGTAATGTGTGCCATAAACATGTTACGTCTACCCACCAATGCTACATGAAGCCTGATACGACTCAATTAAAGCCTGGAGTTCCATCAGTGTTACATGCCAAGAAAGCTATGATTGTCTTCTATGATATCGAAGCCACACAGGATACTTTCTTCGATGAAGACACGTTCATTCATAAGCCCAATTTACTGGTGGCCCAACAAGTATGTTACAACTGTGTTCAAGATGAGGATATACATCATCCGTGTGAAGTTTGTGGACAGCGAGAACATATTTTTCAAGATGATCCGATCAATGCCTTTCTTGCGTATTTACGTCAACCACGACCCAACATCAAACTTATTGTATCTTTGGCACATAACTGTAAGGGATATGATGGTCATTTTATTCTTAAATCTTTAGTGGAAGAACATGAATTGAAACCTACTTTGATCTTGAACGGAGCAAAAATTTTAAGCATGAAAGTGAATCACTTATCGTTTATTGACTCCTTAAATTTCATGCCAATGGCTTTAAGTAAATTATCCAAGGCATTTCATTTACCAGCGACCAAAGGATATTTTCCACACTTTTTTAATACTGCTGCAAATCAAACGTATCAGAAACGAGGAAAATGAATCAATGACATCACGGAGAACCAATGAAAACACAGCTTTCATCATGAGCCGAAACGTGATGTAAGAAGCAATCTGATTGGTTGTGACATTATTCACGTTTTTTCTCCTTACACATCAATCGTTACGACATCTAGTATCGCAATTTTGATAATGACATCATACCGTTGACTCGTTAGTTTCTTACGACATTCAAATTAACACATCTAAAATGTGATTCATTTTCCTTAAACTTGATTGAAAAAATGTAACACTCATCGATATGTTACGAAACTGTCTTTGACATAAATGTAAAGTTGAGCTTTAAAAGTCCGTCAGCTGAGAAAAAATGCTGATGTAGTAAAAGCAGATTCTGCAATTTCACAATAACAAGCTTCTATGCGTAACAACAAGCAGAAATGTGTAGTAATGTAACATAATCTGTTCATGTTCTTTTCATACGCAAAACTGCTCGCACTGAATGGAGTACGGTGGCTCAGCGTTTTTTTTTTTCTGATGTGTGAGTTCTCTGCTTCAATCCGCAAGCAAGTAAGTTTATGATGTTTTCTCATTTCTCATCATCGTTTCAAGTGGGACGTTAAATTTTTCTAACACTAGCACCAAGAATCAAACTCGGGACCATTGCATAGTAATCAACACACGTATACGATGGCTCAGCGATTGTCTCTAGTGTATGAGGTCACTGCTTCAATCCTCAGTCAAGTAAGTTCATGTTTCGTCCTATCATTTCTCACCGTTTTCGCGGGGACGTTAAATTCAACATTTCCAAGAATCAAACTCGGGACGATTGCAAGGTTCACTCCTAAAGCGGAACAAAATGCACCCTAAAAGGGAACGAGGTGGACCACCCAAATTTTGTAGTAATATATATTAGGGTCCAGTACTATGATACCAAATGTTTAAATTGGGCAATTTCTAAAAACTTAAGGGGCGGGCCAAGGTACGCAAGGGATTGCACATATGTACTTATGTTTCATAATAGGGAATGGACTCCTATACATGGCCATATAACCATATAAGGTAATAGGATCTCATCCAAGGAAATGAATTAGGTCAAAAACCAAACACGTGGTTGTACTAAAAATTTGGCAATTTTGTACCCCTAAAAGGGAACGAGATAGACCACCGAAAAATTTATAGTGATCTATATTAGGGTTCTATACTATTATACCAAATGTTTAAATTGGGCAATTTCCAAAAAATTTAAGGGGTGGGCCAAGGCACTCCTGCCGGGGTGCACAAATGTACCTACGTCTTACAATAGGAAATAAACACCTGTATACACCCATATAAGGTAATAGGACCTCATCCAAGGGAATAAAATAACCAAAAACCAAACACGTGGTTGTACTAAAATTTGGCAATTTTGTACCCCTAAAAGGGAACGAAGTGGACCACCCAAATTTATTATAATACATGTTAGGGTCCCGTACTATAATACCAAATATATAAAATGAGCAATTTCCAAAATTTAAGGGGTGGGCCAAAAGTACCCCTCCCAAATTTTTAAAGGAGTGCACAAATATACCCATATCTTATGAAAGGTAATGGACCCCTATACATGACCATATAACTATATAGGATAATAACACCTCATCAAAGGGGATAAAATCGACCAAAAACCAAACACGTGGTACTACGTATTGCTTACGTTTATATTTTGGCAATTTTGTACCCCTAGAAGGGAACGAGGTGGACCACCCAAATTTATCATAATACATATTAGGGTCCTGTACTATAATACCCAATGTTGAAATTGGGCAATTTCCAAAATTGAAGGGGTGGGCCAAAGTACCCCTCCCAAAAATTTCAAGGGGTGCATTAATATACCCATGTCTTATAAAAGGGAATGAATCCCTGTATACGCCCATATAACCATATAGGGTAATAATACCTCATCCAAGGGGATAAATTAGGTCAAAAACCTCCGAAATTTGAATTTTTGGCAATTTTTTACTCATAAAAGGGAACGACATAGACACCCAATACTGATAGAGGTACATACTGTGGTCCTAGGCTACCACACCCAATTTTTAGATTTGGCAATTTCCAAAATTTAAGGGGTGGTCCTATGTACCCCTGCCAAAATCTAGAGGGGTGGTCCTAAGTACCCCTAGGTCATTGACACGGGCCAGGGACCATGGGTCCTGGGGGGTGGTCCTATGTACCCCTGCCAAATTTAGGGGGTGGTCCTAGGTACCCCTAGGTCATTGACCCCGGCAGGGACCCAGGGGCAGGGACCCAGGGGCCAAAAAGTGAGACCAAGTCGCCCCATTACTACTGCATCCCTGCTTTAAACGTACATAATTCCATTATATATATATATATATATATATATATATATATATATATATATATATATATATATATATATATTTTTTTTTTTTTTTTTTGGATATTTAAATTTTGAAAGCCATGTAGCTCCTATCCTTCTGGTTCATAACACTTTAAATTCCACTCATTTTCATTTCTCATAATGCTCTATCAGATGTGCAGATTGCAATCAGATTTTAGCGAGAACATGTGGGGCCTTCCCGTATTAGAGCTACCTTTAAGAGCTCCAAACTCTGGGATAGGTTTTACTTATATATAAAATAACAAAGTTTCCTCTTCTGGGAGGGTAATCGCCCCGATCGCTTCCCTGGATCCGCCTCTGCTATCTAGTTAACCTTACCTTACTTCTCTTCAGACCTAATTCACTCAATATCTTTTAAACGATTGATTTTACAAACAAAAAAAAAAAAAAAAGGAAAAGTGAAAGTGAAAGCATCTTTTTTTTTTTATAGAATTTTATAAACTGCAATTTTGATTTTAAATAACTATTTTCTTTGAAAAATTGAGAATTTTCGAGATAATTGCAGAAAACTAGAGTTCTCCTCCTTTTCCTTCTAAAAAAAAAAAAAATCATAAGGCTCAAATCAAGGATCTTTTCAGGTTATAATGAAAACATCAAAATAAAGGTCTCCATAAAATCTAGTTTTTTTATTTTTTCGATATTTTGCATTTTTTGCTCTAATTTTCTAGGGCTAACAGTAGTTCTTTAAAAATTTGATAATGTCTACAAATCACTGGTAGAGGGAAAGAAATGATGTTTCAAAGCCGGATAATTTTGTAGATAATGAGGTGAGAAGAGTTGCTTTTGAATTTAACGTCCCTTTTATCAGCGAGGCTATGAGACTTGGCCCTACTGATTATTGTGGCATCCGAACCACTTGTGCTCCAGCCGGGAATCGAACCCGGGTCTCCCACGCAAAGGCTCGTACGCTAACCGCTTAGTCACGAAGAACCTCTTTTGTTGGTAATGTTATTCTATAGTATAATAGTAGTGTTTACGAGGATTCATTAAAAAAAAAAAAAACAGTTGTATATGGTTACTGGTAGTCAACAAAACTGTAGTAAATGAAATACTTCAACGGAAATTGATGTAGATAATTTATTGAGTACTCAATATTTAATGACATAGCCATCCATAGTTCCAGATCTGAATAGTCCACTAATCGTACAATTCTCTGTCAATAGAAATACGCTCGTTGGCAGAGGAGTCACTGGCGAACCGCAGTTTCAACTTTCAACCTGTTCGTCATTGGGATATCAATGTTCACCCACTCATTCTTTTAAGCTTACCAAAAACATAGAAATCTCACGCTGTCACATCTGGATTGTAAAACAGATGCTGCTATACCTTCCATCTAAATCACTGAAGAAATTCTTTGTTATATGGGTCGTGTACAAGGTCATATTGTTGTGCGAAAGTACAATGTTTTTTGCTCTACTTACAAATGCCTCATTCTTGATGACAATGTTCAACGATCATGTTATTTGGCAGTACAGTTTTGCATTAATGGTTTCTTTGCGTAAGCTTTACATAAACCACTTCATCACAGTCGAAAAAAGATTAATATTAGCATAAGAGGAAAAGTGGAATATTGGAGCTTACGAATGTTGAAAATATGAATTGATAAGGTATCTAATGAAATACAAGTAGTATTAGAAATGGTCGGAGAAGAAAAGGAAAATATAGAAGAATGTTTCAAAAAGACGAGATAGGATGATTGAACATATTATGAAACATGGAGAACTCGTTGTTAGCTATGAACAGAATGGCAGGAGGGAAGAATACCCTGAGGAAGCTCGCAGTTCAAATATTCGGACCAAGAGATAAAGAAAAAAATGCTTGGACAAGAAAAGTCTGGGTCAGTATAGGAAGTAGTGGAAAGCAGTGTCGAACCAATCAAAAGATTGCTGACTTGAGAAGACTGACTTTTTTTTATTGCTACACTAAGTGGGTATTCACTGGGTTATTGGGCTCAAGTCCTTCCCCCTCCCCTTCGAAATAAATTTGTTAGTTTTTTGCATTCCACATACAACTATAATCCTTCTTGCCATTCCTAAGAATTTCATTGACTTTCCATTTTTTATCTTCTTTGTTCAGAAATAATATTGTATTTGTCAAATTTCATTCCGCATAAGAACTGTGTTCTTCTTTCTTTCTTTCGTCCATTCTACTATTTTGTTTCTTTCTCTTAGTTGTTACTTTCTTTCGTTTCTCCTATTATACATTCGACCGTTCTCAGTTGTGATTCCAGTCAGTCGTCGTCAGCAACACCAAAACTAAGAGGAACTGATAAGCGAAACTGCTGTTCCACACCAACTTGCACGGATATCAATACAGAAGTATAACGTTAGTTTAGTTATTACAGCAAAGGAATATTTACATCGTTTTGTTATAAAGAGATGTAAATGTTTGAATTCAAGAAAATCAAAACGGGAAAATAAATAGCCCGGGAAATTAAGTAGGCCAAGACTATGCTTCCTTTTTCTTCTGTGAATAGGATAAAAGGTTAGCTTCACTGCTAAATTGTTGTGTGTATCGTATCACATAAGATTTACCAGTCTGCAGTTCTTGCCATTCAAACTTGAATTTATCCATAAATTAAAATATATTTTATTTTCAAACTCAGGTGGGCAAGTACCCCCCTGCTTCCCCGTGTTGTACATAGCCCCCGAAACAAAATCATAAATACACCACTGGATACATCAATATGTTACCCTCTAATTATCTCTATCCTTTAGCTTGTGCCCTCCTTATTGGTCTTCAATGTCCCTTTACGAAGAAGCACCTTTATTTTCAGCAACACTGTTTCGTTTTTAAGCGAAGTGCGAAACAAAAGTTTATTTTCATGTAAATCATATCATGTTACTAAACCTTTTATTTACTTTAGGAGAAAATATTGTTGTTTTGCAACCATGAAGTAGTAATGAAAAAATCTTGTGTTTAGACGCCAACCAATCAGAAATGCTGATTTCAAAAAAAAAAAAAAGAAAAAGAAAATAGTGCTTACACGTTGACAACTGGATATTTTTCCGTTTTTCCCCTTCTTTCTTTTATTCTTTATGTCTATTTTCTCTTTTCCTCTTCATATTTCACCCCTCTCTTCTTCATCTATTTTTATTTTCTTTCAGTTCGATTCCTCCCTTCTATACCCACTTTATTCGCCGTACCTCATACCTTTTTCCAATCCCACATTCACGTTTTCTGCGCTTTTCGTTAATTACTGCTGATATTCTCGCTCCAAATCCGTTTCTATTGCACCACTGTCGTTAATTGGGACGTGGAGTTGATTTCTGTTCGGATCTTCCTGCTCCTAGCATTAGTATTAGTACTAGTAGTACTATTACTTCTCTAGCTACTGAATTTTCCCGACCAAACATCGTATACCACGTAATGAATTTTCCTCCGACGTCAGAGTCATCACGGTTTTCACCCCCCCCTCTTCGCCCCTCATTCCCTTCTACAACAAGCGTTCCTCTTCGTTTCATAGCCATCGGAATCTCCCTATTTTCATTCTCCCTCAAGATCCCCGCCACTGTTCTGGTTCCTGAAGATTTTTTTCCTTTTACCCTTTTACACTTAACATACGTCAGTCTTTCTCCTTCTGTATTCCATTTGAGCTGGAAAGGTGGCGGATAAACTATCAGAAATGTGGTACAGTTTACGTTTATCGTCCGTTTTTCGATACGTACCAATCACTTTTTAAAGAAAGTTACTATTTACGACTTAGTTTTGTTCATTTGTTTCCTGAAATTTAGTGGCACTTTTCAGTACCGAAGCTTTATGAGACATGAACTTACAATTTAAAGAGAAATCCCAGCAAGTAATGCGTTTAACACTCTCACACGGGGAATGGAACCCGGTTACCCGTGCACCAGAGGCGCAAATTTTATTGTCAGTAATTCTCAACAGGTATGTCGCGACACATTGGTGTGTCATAAGTTACATAAGGTGTGTTGCAGGATTTTAAAATTTAAAAATTAGTACACACTAGTTAGTTAGATAAAATCAGTTTTGAGATACACTGTGCTAGTCAGCGCCTCCAGTGATAGCAACAATGCTTAGTAATACATAATCACTACTTCATACAAATTTATAGTTTTAAACTACTATAATTGTGTTATTATTAACAAAAAAATCAAGTAAATGTCGCAGTCTTATTGGCGTTCAATAAAGTGAGCCGTCAGTCAAAATTGGTTGAGAACTACTGTTCTAGACTAACAGGGGAACTTCACGTCTTAGTGTTTATTGTTCAGCAAATCGTCGTGTGGAGGGTGCGGTGGCTCAGTGGTAGAGCGTTCACCTCCGGTGCTTGCGGTCCCTGGTTCGATCCCAGCTCGCGCCGTGTGGACTTTGTGGTGGACAAACACCGTGCTCGTGGGTTTTCTCGGGGTTCTCCCGTTTCCTCCCACTTTCTTCATTTCACTCATTTTTCATTATCACCGTCTCCTTTAGCCTAACCGGCATAACCGTGGGACGTAAAACTTAAAGATTTCATCTCATTTTTCAAATCGTCGTGAACTTTATTTCGATTTGATTAGTTTGATAAAATTTCGTATAAACTAATGTGTCTATACCAGGGTCCGGTTAAGGGAGGCTTAGGGAGGGCTGTAGGCATCCAGGTGGATGGGGGCCTCTACTCTGATCAAAATCTCAACTGGTTGTCTAAAAAGAATAATACAAGATACAATCAACATTATAAGATAAAATATAACCTGTGTATTCCCTTAACATTCTACTGTACTTTCACAGAAATGCATTAGGTAAAGTCAGCAGGGACCATATGTTTTGTTTCTAGCCCCGGGCCCCCAGATGAGAAATCCGGCTCTAGCATATACCATACGACATACAGATTTTTATTGTTCTTATCTTGAAACACGAAATGAAGTCCCTCATTTTATATTTCACATTTATGCCCTGTAGTCTTGAGGAAACAGATGGTTATTGAAAGTGAACAATTGTTTTTAAAAATGGTTACATGAGAATGTGAACAAACGGAAAACCCCAGGAAAAGTCACGAATACGATGTAGTCCACAACACGTTTACATGGTCTGGGATCAATGCAGGGTATTCATCACATACACTCATGTCCAAAATGTTTGTCGCATATCTATAACTGTCTTCTTGTAAGAATATAATTCGATAATGATTTTGCAGGGTACTTTTAATACTGATACTATGTGTGTAATCGGAAAATGTATATTTGTGGTAAATTTCATAGGAAAAGAATTATAAATACGAAAATTAGACTGAGTAAAACAAAATATTGCTAAATGGACAAGAAAATTTAAATTTTTGTTTAATTGTTCTCGTTTACTGCTGTTTTGACATGAAATTTGACACATACATGTCATTACCGATTATACACATACTAACATTATAATAAATATCGGGCGAATTCGTTATCAAATTATATTCCTACAACAACATATTTATAGACGTGCGATAATAATTTTGTACATGAGTGTACCTTCTCATTTCGTCCCCTGATACTAATCATTGCGGGTTGTAGTCTAACTGCTACTGCATGATCATCTCGTACTCTACGCATAATCAAGGGTAAAAGTGGATCCGAAAAGGTAGGGGGAGCGGTAAGTAGCAGCATGACGTCACGACGTACCCCTGCCTATCTTTTTGCCCATTGTATTTTTTTAGGAACTGGAGAAACGCCGTACATATTTTCTGGTGGTGGGAGGACAACGTACCTCGCGTTCCCCCTCACTTTTACCTCTGCACATAACACATTTATGATTTATAATAAAGTGGTTACACTTGGTCATGCTCCACTACATGCCGAAATTCTCTTTATAGTCCGTTTCCTTAGACTTGCCAATACTTTAATACAATCGTATTTTAAAACTTAATTTGTAATAACATGTAAGATTACGAAATTTACGGTGAATATCTGAATATTATAATTTAATGCATTGCAAATAAAGGAGAATGTGTTTAGGGCTATTAAGTAGTAAATCTTGAAAGACCTATAAATATTCATTATGCATAACTTATTTACATAATCTTATAAACTATAGACACAAAACTTTCGAAAACCAAGTGCTCCTACAAGATACTATCTTTGGTCTTTATTAAGAAAGTTAGGTAAGCATTCTTTCTTCCTTTATATTATCGTGTTCCCATGAAAATAAGACCCAACCAGAAAATTAGCCCTGGCATAATTTTTAAAGATCGTTCGTAATATAAGCTCTCTCTCAAGAATAAGCTCCCAGATGTATTCTTCAGTAGTTGTTGGGCTCAGAATGGGTTAATTTACATCCTAAATGTATTGTATTTGTGCAAACAGATAAACCCTAATATACGTCGTTTAAGATATAGGTATATCCAGTAAAAGTACAGTATCTTATTTCCATGGAAACACGATATTATTGAATGATGATGCCATCCAGTTATTTGCTGTGATTGGGAGGCAGCTCCTTGGCCCTCTCTGAAACTCAACAGATGGGAGCCCTACATTCAGAATAATTACATTTTAAACATATATTTGTTTTCTTTCATTTCTTTCGTTTTCTTTCTCTCAACATTTTCTTTCGGAAAAACAAAGACTGTTAGTTATTATCGGCAACGAAGGAAATCTTTATAGCGCTACAAAAGTGAGTTCTATATAGATAGATAGATAAATAGCTGAATAGATAGATTGATAGATTGATTGATATATTCTTGAAAACTCCGAATGAGCATTTACTTTTAAATTTCTCAGTTTATTCAGCTCGATATACGCTTTTCATTCATATACTCATCTTTACACAGGATAACAGATGTTCAAGAAAATAATAATAATAATAATAATAATAATAATAATAATAATAATAATAATAATAATAATAATTTGGAATATACGAGGGAGATCCCAAAAGTATCTGACCTAACAAAGAAAACATAAAACTGTTGGAAAAAACTATAGTTCTCAACATACTCTCCTTTTTAACTCAATACATTTTTTCCAGCGATGTTCAGTAGCTTGGATACTCTGTTTATAGTGTAAAAAGTCGAGCTCTTCAAAATAGTCATGAACCGCAGACTCCGCCTCTTCATTGTTGGCAAATCTTTTATAATCGAAACATTTTCTCAAGTTTGGAAAGAAGTAATACTTCCTGGGGGGCTAATCTATCGAATAGGGTGCGTTAGAAAGAAATTCGAACTTTGATTCGTTGATTTTGATCATCCCGATAATGGATTTGCGCATAAGTGCATTATCTCCATGAAAAAACACTTTCTTTTTTTCGTCAAATGCGGCCGTTTCTTCTTGATTTCATCATTCAAACTTACCAATGTGTTTGCTTAATACTCGCCATTGATTTTTATTTTGTTTTTGAAGATAATCAATGATAATTATCCCACACGCGTCCCAAAAAGCTCATGCCATGAGCTAGCTAGCAGATCAAACTGTCTTCGCCTTCTGTAGAGCCAATTCTACTCTTTCAGTCCAGTTTTGACTGTTCCTTCATCTCAGGTGTGAAAAGATGAACCATTGTTTCATCCATGGTTATAAATCGATGCAAAAGTAGGCTTCCTTGCTGTGAAACATCGCCAAATACTCACAACGATGTTTTGGTTCCATTGCGAACAAATGCGGCACCCACCTAGCGCACAACTTTCTTATATCCAAATTTTCAGCCACACTGAGAAAAAAAAATTGTAGGTGGCGTACTTAAAAGGATAAGTTACATGCGTAATTCCTGTAGTTTTTGGACTTAACGTACAGCAGACGTATAGCTGAAAACGCATGTTTTATAATACTTTCCGTATAAGTATTCCATCTATACGGACTTTCCGTAGGAAACAATGTAGGCGGTCAGGATGTCACATACAAATGGACGTATATAACATATAGCTGACGAAGGTAACATAAGTATATGCATGTGATATACGGAAAACTGTTAGATGTCAGACATCCTGCAACGCCATGATGTAACATCTAACGGCAGTGCCTATGTAGCATACGGATAACGTATGCTCTGTACTTATTTCTATAGTAAGCGAGAGGATACTGTATATTCGCACAACATACCGCTGTCCGGAGAACGGATTTTTCTCTGTGCAATCTGCGATGTGAAATACTTTTCAAAATGCCTACCATTTTGCGAGCTGGCATGTTTTCAGTCGATGATCATCCAGTACTATTTTGTAAATTGTCTTCACCATATTTGGAGTGGTCACTTCATTTGATAGACCACTGTAATGTTCGTCTTTGCAACTCGTACTGTCTCGCTTAAACTCTACTACCCTATATTTTCCTGTTGTAAGCGAAGGAGCATACTCCTACAGGGATAAAAGTGAGGGGGGAATGCGGGCGAACGCCGTCCCTCACTTCCAGAAAATATATGTGGCGTCCCCACACTTTCTAAAGAAATTATAATCTGCATATATAGGCTTGGTGGACGGTGTGCCGTCAAGCATTCTTCTACCTTTTCAGATCCACTTTTACCCCTGTAGTAACCTAGAATAAAATTGAGTTGAGTTGATTTTAGTTTAGCGTCCCTTTCAGCAGCGAAGCAATATGAGATGTGAACCTACTGATTAACGTGGAATCCGAACCACATGAGCTCCCGCCGGAAATCGAACCCGGGTCTCCCACTCCCCTAGAATAGAATTTAGATAGACTTTGATATTGGTTGGTCTAGGACCTTTAGAAAATGAAAATATTGTATCACATAACAATGACCCTTTTTGTCCATATATACAAATTTTGAGAGTGTTCACTACTGATGCCTCCCAAACAAACAATAAACAACGTAGCGTCTTCAAACTTCAAACTTAAACTTCATAAGGTTAGTACTTTCGACTATCGTAATGTTTTGCAAACAACAACCGCAATCTGTACGTCAGGTCGAGTACTTCTGAGACCATCCGGTATATATCTCATATACAATACTATATGAGTTTACTCTTGTCTTACTAACGTCATAATGATAAGCTTAGTGAAGATCTATTTCAGTATCTGTTCCATTGTAACAAGTGATTTGGTTGTCGTCCATTACTTTATAGGTTTACGAAAAAAAATGTCTTTATTTTTATTTTCTCGAAATTTACCTATTTTCTCGTACACATGAGCTTTTAGAATTACACATAATTTTGTTCAGCTTTATTAGATCTATTGATTGATTTTATATGTCACTTATCTTTGGACATTTTTTTCGTTAAATGTTGATAATGTTGTAGGCTTTTGAAGAACGATTCTATTTTCTACACTTTTAAAAATACTTTCTTAAATCTGAGAAACCGTTTCTTATTTGTGAACCGAGAATATCTTTTCTTAGAAACAAGCTTTTGAAACTGTCATTAATGAGAAATGAAGAAAAGAGATGAGGTTGTGTAAAGCAAAACGAGAAAATATACTGTTACTTTTCTTACGAATGAGAATTACAAAATCTCATTTCTAAGAAAATATTGTCTCGTTGCACAGATAAGAAACTGTTTCTGAAATTTAAGAAATGATTTTTAACAATGTAAACTTCCTTTGCAGACTCGAACACGTAATGCGAAGTGTCTGTGGGATCCGAATTCACCCGTCCTCCAAATTTAAGAATTGTATACACGACTCCAAAAGTGCATTACTACCTGCAATTCTCCTTTTCTTTCAATAGTAGGCAACCCAAAAATCTCGGACGTATTGTTGGTTGAGAATACGAAAGGTGTTGGACCAAACCACAATTTTGTTACAAATATATCAGTGCTGCAAACTGCAAATAAGAGAATAAAATAAATTGTTAAGAATGACGGTTTCATTATTGTGAGGGAAATGGATGACAAAAAAGGTTACAAAATGATTACTTAACAAGTTGAAACAAGATGAATGGTAAGACATAGATATCAGAGGAAAGCAGTTTCCTTCGTTTTTCAAAAATTAATAAATAAAATAAAATAAAATAAAATAAAAAATAACAAAGAAAATAGCTTACATAACGTAAAGGTTTAATATAAACGCCTAACTGCACAACAACAAACATCCACAGGAAACGGAAACAGAGACAAACATAGACTTACGGACACCATTAGTGTAGTAGACTTGCGGTCCTCCCATGCAAGATAAAGAGACATGACCCTACTTTTAAACTCAATTGTTATAATAATAATAATAATAATAATAATAATAATAATAATAATAATAATAATAATAATAATAATAATAATAATAATAATAATAGGTTTGGTCCAACACCTTTCGAATTCTCAATCAACCCAAAGTCCGAAGTTTTTGAGTTGCCTACTATGGCAGGAAAAGCAGAATTGCAGGTGGTAATGCACTTTTGGAGTCGTGTATACACACATTTGGACAACTTTTCAGTAATGTACGAATGCATATTAAACCCAAAGATTTTAATTGAATCAATAGCTTTGAAGAGGTAATGTGTCAGAAAAGTAAAGTGATGAGAACATCGAAAAGAAAAAAACATTTTACCCTTTTGAAAATGCTGATATATATATGAAATGACCGATGTTTGAAAAAAGTACAGTTTTCGTGTCATTGTGCGGTATGAACAAGTTGTTGTGAACAATTGGTGTTAAAAGATAAATAAATAAAACGTTGGGCTAAAGCGAAATCGTCATTTTCTGACTCATGACCTTTACAAAGCTACAAAGCTGCTGATTGGACTCCTGACCACTTCTGAAAGAAAGGAAGAAAGGAAATTTGAATTTATCAAAGCAATCTAACAAACCGTTTACTTATAGTTGTGTACTTTTCAATTTCACAATATATCATTGTCAAATTTAATTAATCGTACTTATACAGTATTTTATATTATTGTGCTGTAATAAATTGTATTCATGATGCTTTCAACTGTTTATTTATTTATTTATTTATTTATGACTTCTTTTACGTGGCGAAGTTAAGGCTCTGCAGCCATCTCCGAGCACGTGCATACATTCTTTTTTTTTTTTAAAAAAAAAAAGCACCAATATATAGAAAATATTAACAATTACAAAAGAAAAGTATTGAACCACATAAAAAAGAATATACCACTGAAGTAAAAAAATAGTTAAACACTTCAAAAACAAGAATTGAAAATAATATACAATATAGGAAACAAAATAACATGGAGAAACTTAAAATGCATATATCATGTAGCGGTACCAGAACTATGAATATATAAGCTGTACAAATTAGCATAGGTTACCTATTGGCTGTGTGTTCATATGTGGGTTATTAATAATCTCGCAAAACAAAGTTGACTCATGAGCTACCAGTATCCTTATCTTTACTTAAGAGAAGGGAATTTACAGATTTTTAAAATTTGGCAACTGTGGAAACATTGTGTATTAATTGAGGTAAACTGTTCCAGAGGCGTGTAGTACTTACTGTGAAGGATTTTGAGCATGAATCAGAATTGTGACTGGGTATGGAGAGTAAGAAATTATCTTGTGATCTTGTGCTTCTAGTATGAAAGTCTGATAAATATAAAAATCTACGGGCAAGACACGATGGTTCTGACGTAGTAAGTATTTTGTACAATAGGGTAAGATTATGTAAATTTCTTCTTCCAACTAACGTCAGCCATGACAGTTTTTTATAAAAGGATGTGAGATGTTCCCTGTAAGTTATATTGAAAATAAATCTAACGCATGCATTTTGCACTCTTTGCAAGCGCTTTGATTGATTTTCTGTTAGATCAGAATAGATTGAGTCGCAATAGTCAAGATGTGGAAACACCAGTACCTTCACAAGTTTGATCTTCAGAGATATTGGTAAGAAATTTCTTAGTCGATTTAACGTATGCAGGGCACCAAATGCTCTCTTACAAACGCCATTTTTTTGATCTGACCAGGAGAGATTTTGATTTAGTATGACTCCCAAATTTTTGACAGTTGTGGAGAATGGAATAACAGTATTGGACAATTTTATATTCGGGAGCTGATAGATATCAATAGAAGAGAGAATTCTTGGAGAACCAATTAAGATGCACTGCGATTTTGTTGCATTTAATTTTAACCTATGAGCCGTAGACCAGTCGCTGATTTTGTTTAACTCAGTATTTCTTTTTTCAATCGCATTATTAATATCTTGTGGGGGAAAAGAAGCATATAACTGAAAATCATCAGCGTAAATATGGTATTTACAATAGGTGAGAATTTTAGGGAGATCATTAATGTAAAGGGCAAAGAGAAGGGGACCTAGTACGCTACCCTGCGCACTCCACTGTTGATACAATGCCATGTCGATATGTGATCCTGATTGATCACTACTCTTTGTTTACGTTCATGAAGGTAAGAATGAAACCATTTAACCACTGGTTCAGACCAATAAATCTGAACAATAATGATAATTTCTGAAGTAATATGTCAAAATCAATCGTTTGAAATGCTTTACTATAGTCAAGTAGAGTCAGAAGCGTTAGTTTATATTATCAATAGCCCATCTTACATCCTCCGTTAAGGTTACTAGTGCAGTGCATGTGCTGTGATTACTTCGAAAACCAGATTGAAATGTATCCAATAAATTATTTGTTGTTAAGTATTCCCGAATTTGATCATTTACAATATATTCAAAAACTTTTGAAAGCACGGGAAGGACACTGATAGGACGATAGTCTGCGATATTGTCAGCGTTGTTCTTTTTTGGAAGTGGGCGGACCTTAGCGAGTTTCCATACTGTGGGAAAAGTACCTGTGGCAAGAGAGTAATTAAATATGTCAGTGATAGGATTAAGTATATGCGATAGGATTTTCCTGATCATGGTTATTGAAATATCATCTGTACCAGTGGCTTGAGATTTAATTCTTTGGATCGCTTTTAATACATGTGCAGGCTGTACGTGAGAAAACGAGAACAGAGAGTTAATTTCAGAAGCTACAATATTATTCATTGTTTGCAGTTTCATGGAGGCTGGTATCATACGGCTTTGACAGAAAAAAGTGTTCAATTCATCTGGCGTATAGTTAACTGCGTTCTTGGCTATGTTTCTCCCAACACCTAATACTTTTAGCCGTTTCCAAAGAACTGTTCCATTATTTTCAAATTCAAGTATTTCATAGGCAAAGCGCCGTTTTGATTTCCTTACTTCTTGAGTGCAACGGTTTCTTAATATTCTATAGTTTTCAAATTTTGTATTGGGACTTATTGTGCTATCACTGGAAGGATCACTATTTTTCACATGTCTCTTGTATGCTCTATAAGCTTTATCTCTCCGCGCCATTAACGAACGTAATTCATCGGTTAACCATGGTGATGGAGGTCGCGAAACGCGTTTCTTAACTACAGGGGCGTGTCTATCATACAAATTTATTATTAAAGAATTTAGAGTATTTACCTGCTCGTCAACTGTAGGGAGGCAGTTTATTGAGTGCCATGGCAAGCAGGCAATCTATACCTGCTTGCCGTTCTACAGTAAATACTTGCATGCCAGCATCTAGCCTAACTAGGCCAGTCGAATTAGGTACCTCTCGTGGACATAATTGGTAATGAATTTTTCTCTTCACAGAATTGTTGTAATAGTGGTCCTAATCAACATATTAAAAGTTCTAAATGATCTGCCTTGTGCCATCTTGGAAAATGGCGGACGCCACAAATCTTACTTCAGTTTTCAGCTAATTTCTCAAAAATGATTGTTTTAGAAAGAAAACGAACTAGACCAATTTGAAAGAGCAGAAAATTACCTATTAGATATACTTTTTACATTTCTTTTAAAAGGTAACCATTCCGTCACCATCCACACGACACTTTTTGGTGTTTGATTAGCACATCGACACCTATTGAGATATATTTGTGATTTTCTTTCTTGCTCGTAAGTAATGAAATTTTCTCTTTACAAAGATTGTTGCAATTGTGGTCCTCATCAACATACTAAAAGTCCTGAATAATCCAACTTGTACTGACGTCGCCATCTTGTAAAAATGGCAGACAATTAGGCACCTTCATTCGGTTTTTGGCTAATTTCTCAAAAATGACTAATTTTAGAAAGATTATTAACTGGACCATTTTGAAAGAGTAAAAAATTTTCAGTTAAGTAGAACTTTCACATTTTTCTTCAATACTCATGATTCTCCAGAAATTGTCGTCAGTTTTCCTGTCTTGAAATTAAAAATCAGTCAAAAATGTCTGTTACCAGATTATTGTATTTTTATAGGATAATTGACTATTATTCATATCCGATTGTTTTATTTTTATTATAAAGGATGAATTCTAGAATATTTCTTCAGTATTTGAGCGCAAGGAATTGTTCCTTTCCCTATCTAGTCATATCATCTTTGCTAATAAAGATATTTTTCCGCTTTGTGATTTATGAATCGCTTTGTAACTTATGATGTTTGTAAGGCGTATTTCTACACCATCTTTGCCATATTGGGAGGTAATGCCAATTGGCGCATTTTTTAATTACGTGGTGCCCCCTTGAAGCCTAACCCACGAATGTAATCATCATTCTAATTTTCATCTTCATTCTCATCATCTATTATTTCTATTGCAGGTTGATTACTAGATTCCATGCCGCTGCAGTAAGCGAAAAGATCAGCTAATATCATGCGTTTTTTTGCACAAACAACAACTTTAACAGTTTTTTTAATGCAGGAACATGAAATTAGTTTTATTAATTCGCTACGTGTCGGTGCTTAGGTCATTGGGATACGTAGAAGAATGTTTTCATGAGCTTTCCATTCCAATTCTTCTCGATCAAGGTACTGTATTTCCATAACTGAACTTGATGGAAAATACTCAATATATGCATGGAGACTGCACCTGAATTCGGAGGAAGACTATCCAACTTAATTCAATTTTCCTTTTTGCAATTTCTCTGTTAAAAAAATTATACCTGTAGTCATCAAGATATTCTTCTGATTTGTCAGCTCCGTATAATCCAAGGACGATAATCTCATTCTTGGTAGCATTATGATTATTGAAAATACTTACAGCATCTCTAATACCTTCTCTCTTTTTAAATAGTGCAATTGTCTTGGTCTTTCCTTTGTGAAAGAAGGTTGAAGTCATGTCAGAACCACTTACCGCATAAGCGAACAGAAAGTATTCTTTGTGGTTAGGGTGCTTCTGCTTTAGTTGCGTGGCAGAGTACGTTTTAGTGGGTAGGCCTACTTTTCGTTCTCCTGGCTTTACGAAGATTACATTGTTCCCATCTGGAGTTAAGGAAATTAAAGAACTAATAAATCAACGTCGTCACCAACAACTGCAGTTCGTTGTATTCTGCAGCGTTTACGATTGTGTTTACAATGAGTGTATCAGCTGAAGATGATGCAAGGCGCTGATGTAATGATTTTGTAATTCTTCTGTTCGTAAGGCAATGCGTTTAGACTTTTTTCTCTTTAGAAAGGAAAATTTCTTGTGAAACTTGGCTGTCCTTCTTCACCTCGTAGTCTGTGCATCTTTTTGTAGCGTTTCTCCGAGCTCTTTCAGCACTTTTTTGTAAATTCCTTGAGTTTTACGTCCCACGGTTATGCCGGTTAGGCTAAAGGAGACGGTGATGATGAGTGATGAATGAAATGGTGGAATGAAGAAAGTGGGAGGAAACGGGAGAACCCCGAGAAAACCCACGCATACGGTGTTTGTCCACCACAAAGTTCACTTGGGGGGGCTGGGATCGAACCCGGGACCCCAAGCACCAGAGGTGAACGCTCTACCACTGAGCCACCGCGGCCCCCACTTATTTTGTGTTCTTGGTAGTTTCCACCATACCCATCAAACACCACACTACAGTTGAAACAATAACGATTTTTAAGGTAAGCGATGTAAGTAGAAAGGATGTCTTGAAATGTGCCTTGACGAGGCCATAGCACGGTGAAGTATCAAGTCACAATCAACAACAAATTTATAATCGTAAGGGTGTAATGTCCGTGGATTCATTGTGTCAAAACATGAAAAGAGGCTTGATTTGACACATTTTCTCATTCCTCGTTCATCAAATAGGAATCGTGTTAAGATGTAAAGTTCATATTTAAAACAGTTCTTCAGTTGACTGTTGTCGTGAACTGTTTTCACAATTCTTTGGTACAACTAATTCTTATTTACAGGCACAACTTTTTCATAAGGTCTAACAGTATTATGGTTCATTGTGTTTAATAGAATCGCTTTGTCTTTTCTTTTTAATTTTAAGTTCTGACCTATTAACTCTTCATTATAAGTTTTCCTATATCCACACTTCTGTAGCAGTTGATGGTACACTGACACTTGTCGATAAGGATAACAATCCCTTGCGTTCCAAAAATGGACAGTGTATTGCAATCCAGCTCACCAATATCTTCGTATCTTGTACGTCCTTTTCTATTCTTGTTTTCTCCGAGACCAGCATGTTGGCTCACTGTGACTAGCCTTACATTACAAAATTCCTTGAAGCATTCAGCCGCTCCAGATGATACTGACGCACCTTATCCAGTTTGGCAAAACACTTTCTGACATCCTGTTCCGCGATTCAGACCTCCAACAGTTTTCATGGTTCTCATAAGCGTCAGTTCAATAGTCGTATCGGTCTATAGCCCAGCCCACAATTTGTGTATTCTGACAGTATAACTTCTCATCAATGCTTCCATCTCCCCTTCGGTTAACTTCGTATGAAAAATACTCATATGTTGAAAGTACATTTGACAACATTTGGCATATGCTAAGTGGCCAGCAGCGTGGAAAAACGGCATCATTTGTTTCACATATTTCAAATGTAGTTCCCAATCACTCATCCTTTGTCTTTATGAAGTTCTTTAGAAAATGAAAATGAAATGAAATCTTTAGTTTTATGTCCCACGATTATACCGTTTAGGCTAAAGATGGTGATGATGAGAAATGAATGAAATTGTGGGAGGAAACGGAAGAACCCCGAGAAAACCCATGAGTACGGTGTTTGTTCACCACAAAGTCCACACGGCTGAAGCTGGAATCGAACCAGGGACCCCAAGCACCGGAGGTAAACGCTCTACCACTGAGGCACCTCGTCCCCGGAAGTGCTTTAGAAAAGCCACCATAAGGAAGTATTGTATCCAAAGTTTTGCAGTTGGTCCTTTTTCAGCTATTGATGTAAGGCAATCTTGAAATGTGTTTTAAATATCATTAACTACTACAGAGCCATTAATGGATTTGTAAGTACCTACTCCATTGATAGCTTTTTTGGCAATGTTTTCTACTTTCATCTCATCGGGAATGTCTATGTAGTTCAGCAAAATATGTGAAAATGCTCTTTGTGTTAACAAATGTACTCCAAAAGCACTTGTGTAATGGTGTCAAGACATCATTTTAAGAATTCATCTCTTTCTTTGTCTCAGTCTTTTTCCACTTATTTGGAGTCGACGTTTCAGATGAGTCTGCTCCATACAGCCCTGTTTCGTAATTTCCCCCTGTTAAACCTTCCTTCCAAAAGCAATTCTTTACCAATGTATGCTAGAAATAATAAATTATACATTGAACAAACTGAGATCAAGAGAGCCACACACACACACACACACAAAGCGACGAGGACAGCTGATGTGCTGACTACACGTCATCTCACCAAAACGCCTACTGGTCTGCAATTATCGTTCTGGTCTCTAAAAATAGGGACTTTAATTTAAGAGTTGAATAAATGATCAACTAATCCCAAAAACATTTCAACAATCCTGCAAAAGTAAAACTTTTTTTTAAAAGCAAATTTATAATTTGATGATCCGAAAAGTGGTCATATTTCTTAGAGAATTTACTTTTTGAGAGAAATGTGAAAGCATTTTCTAATAGGAATTTTTCTGCTCTTTCGAATCGGTCTAGTTCCTTTTCTTTCTAAAATTAAACGTTCGTGAGAAATTAGCCGAAAACCAAATGAAGATGTGTGATCGTCCGTCGTTTTCCACGATTGTGGAGTTAGCACAAGGCAGATCATTCAGGACTTTTAGTGCGTTGATTAGGACCACTATTACAACTATCCTGTGAAGAGAAAAATTCATTACTAATTATGTCCACGAGCACCATATGCGAGAATTCTAATTCGACTGGCCTAAACAATCCGTACGAAAATTATATGGCACGTGATATTTTACATATTAACGTGAAATCTGAATCATGAGCTCTCATAAAAGACAATAATTATTATTAGTTCACTACAATGGAATTCTAGTTAGGGTGTGCTGTTTGTTAATATCCTAGCCGTTGTTTTTAATCAATTTAGGCTTCCAAAAGCTCAGTACTTTTTGAAATAACCTCATATAAATTTAATTCTTATCCGGGCCTCTTCCAACTGGAATCGAACTGGATATACCGTGCTCTATAAGCACATGTGCCAGCCAGAACCCTGAAGAATCAGATTAGCCAGAGTCAAAGAAGATTAATGTAAATAAAAGAATTAGTAACATGAAAATTGCAGGAGGGAATAGGAAAACATACACATAACGTTCTGAGCCATAAATGCACACTGCAGCGGTTGATTGAACCAGGGTCTCATCGCAAAAGAGAAACACATTAAAGAAGAATTAACTGTTAAAGTTAGTAAAAATTTCCTATGACACATAATTATAAAAATGTATACTATATTTGAAGAAAAATGAAATCAAAGACATTTATCTTGAAAATGAAACTTTCAGAGTATTATATTTTTTTCGTTTTCTATTTCTTCGTTTCCACCCTTAGTGGTGGGGTTAGTACTTTTACTCTATCTGTTCTCAACACCGAATGATAAATCGCTTTAATAGTTCGCAAAGGAAACGTTGGCTAGCCACAAGGGCGTTATAACAAGCGAAGGGAGCCATATATAACGATCAGCAAAGAGTCCTTCCAAATATATTGTGTTGGTGGGAAACGAAAGGGGAAAATGAAAGAAAGAGAGAGTAAGGGGAAGATGATGGTATAAGAAATGAAACAAAAGTAGACTTAATGTGGGTTATTTCAGGTTCTCCTACCTATTTTCTACCCTACCGTAACCTCCCCAATGTTTTAAACACACTGGAACCATGCACTCGCAGATATCTAACAGATTAAAGAATAGCAATATAATAGCTAGCTTTTATCTAAACAATAGCAAATAAGGAAATGCTTTCGAAATTAAAGAGCGTTTCTAAATCATATCTCGTACGCAAAGGAATATCTAACAAAGTTAAGAATGAAAATAAAATAATAATCTTTGAACTAAACATTAGCAAACAAGGAAATGCTTAGGAAATTAAAGAGGGTTTCTAAATTCATTTTTCCTACACAAAGGAATATCTAAAAGTTAAGAATGAAAAATAATAAGCTTTGAACTGAACAATAGCAAACAAGGAAATGTTTAGCAAATTAAAGAGGGTTTCTAATTTCATATCTCCTAGGCAAAGGAATATCTAACAAAGTTAAGAATGAAAATAAAATATCAATATTTCATACTTTCTAATCAGCTAGACGTACCAAACGTCATAAGCTGTCTTTTGTATAAAACCTAGCCTAGCTGGGAAGTGTTAACGTGCCTTCGAGGACATTGTGTAGCACACGCACAATCGAGATCAGCACGCATACGCTCTCACTGGGATTGACAGCGCTTTTCAGTGCTGGAGGGTGAACCTATCATTACCATCATTACACCCTGTATCATCAAATCATTCACTACACATCTACAAGCGTAACATATCCTTTCATTTGGGCATCAGCCCAGGGGCGGATTTTTCGATGGCGGACCCACGGCTAGGATCAGGCAAAACCATGAAAGGCAAGCACACAGGATTACCGCAAGTTTTAGCTGGACCAACCGAGAACAACACGAAGGTCAGGACCCGCAGGGATCCAAGCCACGTCGGCTCCACTATTAGTAAATCTCAGCAGCAGCGGCGAGGTTCTCAAGCCTCAGTTGTCTCTGCCACTTCAGTTCTTTCTTCTGGCTCTGTTCGCAGCAGGTCACCACATGCATCAGAACAGACACCACATGCAGATCACCACATGCCGAACGGCTACAACAATCTCCGCCTACGAAAAAGCAACATCTCTCTTCAAATCCAGATGTAAGCCAAATTCCAATGGACATAGCTACATCTTCGAATAATTCTGACGGGTCTACTTCACCTTCCGTTCAATCAATGTTACTAACTAATTTCGACGTAAAATTCAGCAATGCGAAGTTTGTCGCCATACAACTACGGAAGTACCTCCCTCGGGCAGCTATATCAGAAATCGTCCATACGAGGAATGGTATAATCTTAAAAACTCCGGACCCAACTCTGCTCGCTACAATAAAAAACAAAGTTCCTATTGACACTTTTGGTCCCAATGCGAAGATTCAATCACTGAACTCTTCCACACGTAAGCAGCCTCCACCACCTAAACGATCCCCTTTGTTATATGTTGTTATTCGGGGGGTTGACTCCTCTTATACAGATGAAGAGGTCCAAGAGGAGCTCAAGCAAGAAGACCATACTATTACAAAATACTACGAATTCGAAACGACCAAGGCCCTACCTATATGGTTCGTGTTCTTACAAACCACCAAGACACCATCAATGAGCTATTAGCATCAGGAGCCTACATTTATAACCATAAACACCGTGTAGAGCCATCACGAACACCAGTTCCTATGCCTATCCGCTGTGAGTAATGCCTGGTTTACAATGCTCATCAGACATCCAATTGTAAAAACACAAGTAAACGTGGCTACTGTGCGGGTCCGCATAACACCCGGACTTGTATCAACTTGCAATTTCCACCAAAATGCGCCACTTGTAATGAACAGCATCCGGCCTATAGTTATAAGTGTAAGGCAAAGCCGGACCCTATTCAGGACCATCCTGAACTCGTCGTTCCTTTGCGACCACCGACGCCAATTCAAACCACTCCACATCCAATTGACGCTCCTGTTTCATTGGACCAGCTACTAACATTTCTAACACTAGCTCTGCAAAATATCCATCCTTTCATTAGGGGGGGGCGCGGTGGCTCAGTGGTAGAGCGTTCACCTCTGGTGCTTGGGGTCCCGGGTTCGATCCCAGCCCCCGCCAAGTGAACTTTGTGGTGGACAAACATCATGCTCGTGGTTTTCTCGGGGTTCTCCCGTTTCCTCCCACTTTCTTCATTCCACCATTTCACTCATCTCTCATCATCACCGTCTCCTTTAGCCTAACCGGCATAACCGTGGGACGTAAAACTTAAAGATTTCATTTCACTTCCTTTCATTAGGCCTCATATTCTACAACAAATCATTATAGGAGCAAAGACAACTTTCCATGTCAATTTTACTGCAACATATTCCGGCAATACTGTCCATTTCCATAAATCACATGCTACTACTATCGATTAACATCATGGATTTAACTTTCCTCTTTCTCAACATCCGGTCACTACCAAAGAACAAAATTTTATTTGAACAGCTTCTTCTCAAGGAGCATGTAACAGTTTTCCTGCTTAATGAAGCATTTCTTACAAGCTCTCGCTCTTGTCGTTTACCACGATATACCATGTTCCATTCTGCAAATCCTCTACCTATACTTCGAGCTAATGGGGGAGTGGCCATAGGGATTTCTCCTCACATCCTTTTTCGCCAGCATCACTATACTGCAACAGCTGTTCCTGAATACCTGATTGCCACTGTTTATTTCAAAATATCATAATCACACTGGCAACTATATATATAAGACCAAACCATCAATTACCTGAGCAGTTCGTACAATATATCTCCAACACTTTCAATAGATATATTATCATGGCTGACTTCAATATGCATAGCCGCAGCGATGGTGACCGGACCAATTTTGTTAACTTTATAACGACACACACTACTGGAATCATTCTTGATCTTCCGCAAGCTACACGCCCCATCTCAAACACCAAGCCTGACATAGTCATCGCCTCAGCAAATCTTGTCTCACACTGCAATGTCGAAATCCTTGATCTAATGGGCAGCGATCATGCACCCATCAAGCTAGTCTATAAACCATATTTTGCTACAACTAGTTCTTCGTTACCATTGAGAGTGAGCTTGCGTTATGATAGAGCTGAATGGGATCAATATCGTATCCATATTTCAGACCTCACAAGAGATCTAACCAAACCCACCAGAAGCGACGATTTATATCAGACTGTAGACACCATTACCTCTGCAATCGAAGAAGCCAGTAACTTATACATTCTCACCACCCAATCTGTTCCCTATCAACCGAAGCTTCCGCCTCAATACATCACTATGATCAAAAGTTCACGCCAGTTCTATCGAGACTATCTTCGCACTCGCAATCCAGAAGCACTCCAACATCACAAACAACTTCAACGTACAGTTCACAACTACGTCAAAGCATATAAACTTCGCTCCTGGGTGAAGACATGCAACAATCTTTCCGAAACATCGCATCCTACAAAATTCTGGATTCGCTTTAATGCATTGTGTGGGAAGTTTACTACTACACCTTACCCTATTTCATTAGGCGACACACCTATTACTACTGATCGAGATAAAGTGAATGCATTTGCAGACCACTTACAAGAAATTTTCACACCGTCAGCCGACAACGCACCACACGCCGCAGACAGACTTAACACCTCATCGCCACAACTTCAACCAATATTACTCATATCTTACCTACTAATGCTGCTGTCTCTGCTCTCATCACTGTTCAAGAAATCTCACAAGTACTTTATAATAAACGAAATACTGCACCAGGTCTCGATAACGTGACATATCGCCATATCAAAGGATGCCCTACCTCGCTCCTGCTTCTTCTTGCGAATGTTTACACATTTATACTGCGCACTGGTTACTTTCTCTTAGCTTGGAAAACATCTAAGATGCTCATGTTTCCTACACCACACAAACCGCCGCAGAATATTGCATCCTATAGAGCTATCCAACTTACTTCCACCTTCAGTAAGATCTTAGAGCGTATTCTGGTTAAACGATTACATCTTTTCATCGCCGATCATAACTTACTTCCAGTCACACAAGCAGGCTTTAGGCCAGCCTTTTCTATCAACGATCACCTACTCCGACTCACAACGTTCATCACACAACATTATAATTCAGCTCAACCTTCCTGCTTAGTGTTATTTGACATGGAGAAAGCATTCGACAAGGTCTGGCACCTTGGGCTCATATATAAACTTATCAAATTCCAGCTTCCTATCTCATATATTCGCCTCATATACAATTTAATTACCAATCGTATCACCTATATCTCCGTACGTGGCAGTCTATCACACCCTATTTTTCTATTAACTGGAGTACCGCAAGGGTTGCTTTATCTCCTTTACTATATCTTCTGTATGTAGCTGACATGCCCCGATTACCAGATAAAGTACACCTCTTTCAATATGCGGACGACACGGCCCTTCTAGCAGTTGGAACAACTATCCAGCAGATCAATACCATCTTACAGACTGCTATCGAAAACTTCTACACCTGGTGTACTCTCTGGAGGCCTACTATCAACGCAGCGAGAACTCAGGCCATAGTTTTCTTACCACCCAGACAAACTTCCAAATTCCGTAGAAATCCCGAAAACTCTCTCTCCAGGTTGATGGGGTGCCTATTCAACTCAGTAATACTGTTACATATCTGGGAATTACATATGACCGCCACCTTACCTGGTCGCAACACTTGAAAAATGTTACTACTAAAGCTTATAATAGACTTAATCTCTTGAAACGATTGACTGGTACCACTTGGGGCCTTAAAGCAAACACCATACTAAATACATACAAAGTTTTTTTTACGACCAGTTCTCACGTACGACTGCACTGTTTGGTTAGCTGCTCCGACAAAGTTCTACAATAAACTCTTAATCCTAGAACGCCATGCTTTTCGTACAGCGTTCCGTATTAAGCTACCTAGTCCCACACAGGAACCGTACCGCCGAATTACCTTTCCGACCTTACAATACTATCTTGAAAAGCTGCGGCTAACATATATCACCAGACGTTTCGAAACCCGACATCCTTTACTTCAGGATACAATGCGTTATTTAGCACTTCACCCAACACCTCACCGTTACTATCATTCTCCACTTTCGCTTCTCTTCACCTTATATCACTATACTCTATCACCGTTAGATCCCGCTTTACTTATCATTGCCGATTACGTCATTCATGAAACTCTTCCTCTCATTCACCCATCATTTCCAGCACAGTGATTACCATTATTTACTAACATGGGCCTCATTCGTTTTCATAATTGCCTAGAGCAGCCCTAGGCTGAAGATAAGCTCATTTGTCTAACTAACATCACCCACGTGTCCCGTGTATGCACCTCGCCACATCATTCACGCCCATTACTATATCATCAGTATCGTGCATGCTGTACTCAATCCTTCGTTATGATCATTAATGTTCTTTGCTTATAATATACTGTCTGATTATTTCCTTATTTATTTTCCTTTAATAACAATCATATATATGTAAAGTAATGTCTCATTCATCTATTTATATAATCTATCACATCTTACTTTTGGCACATCTATTGTTCTCATATTTTGCTTTGTTTTCTCACTTATATATATATTTCTATCATTATCATATTTATATTTATGTTGTGTTCAATTATACTGGTTATTATGTTACCGCTTTTACGTTATTAAAACTACACCTACCATTCAAGTATGATTATGATCGAAAAGATCATAATGTCCTAGTTCTAGTAATAAAAAATAAATAAATTACTCTTAGCCCACCCATGGCTTACTTCTTTACCATAATACCTTCACTTCTCCCACCTAAGAGAGGGTGTAGCCCTCTAAAAGGGAGCTAGCCTCTGGCTAGCATTTAAAAAAAAATCAATATTTGAACTAGAAAAACTGCAAACGAAGAAAAGTTTTACAAATTAAACAGCATTTCTAAATGCATATTTCCCAGCAAAGATTCATCTAACAAAGTAAAGAAACAAAATATAATATCAAACTTTGGACTAAAAGCAACGAACAAAGAAAAGCTTTGGAAATTAAACTACGTTTCTAAGTTCATACCTCCTATTTAAAAGCGTCTCTAACAGAGCAAATAGTGAAAATACATTATGTTACCATTTGTACCAGAGATTCATACCAGTGGGTTAATCCAATATCTCAGTACCATATAAGTAGGGCCACCTTTTCCCGCAATTACGTCCGTCCGTTACTTTTCGATTAAGATTTTCCACTAATTTGCAATACATGTCCCTGGCAATCTTGGCCCATTCATCCTGCAAAGCGGCAAAGAGCTCAATGGTACTTTTTGAGCTAATGGCCTGACTCTCAAATGGTCCTCTTACTCGTCCCAAAGCTGTTCAATGAGATTGAGATCTGGACTCTCAGCTCGCCAATCAAGTTTTTCTACGCTCACGTGTTTATAATGCCTGCCATATGACATGGAGCATTGTCATGCTCAAACAGGTATGGGGCAATACTGAATTGTCTCCATAATGTCAGTAGCGCAGAACTGTCTAAAATTGCTTGGTGTGTTGCTGCATTAATGTTTACCCGAACCAAAAAGAAGGAGGACCAAGACCATACCACGAAAAACAGAACCACACTATGACGCTACCTTTTACGAATTTTACTGTGGGCACGATACCATTCTGTAAACAACAGTTTTCTGGCATATGTCACACCCATACATGTCCATCGGATCGCTACATCTGGTAGCGCAATTCATCACTTCATAGGAGAATCCAATGGTGGCGTTCCTTGCACCACTATAAACGACTGTTCGCATTGCAGGCTGTCATATGGGGCTTGTGAATTGCTACTCTACCATGAAACCTAAGTCCTGTGATCTCCCGGTGGACAGTAAGATCATTTGCAGGACTATTGGCGGCTGATCGAAACTCCTATGTCACCATCTCTAATGACGCTTTCCGGTTTCACCATACGTTTCAAGCATCGACGGTCACGATCTGTTAATATTCTTGATTTAAAGGGCTTGGAGGGGGACGCGGTGGCTCAGTAGTACAGCGTTCACCTCCGGTGCTTGGGGTCCCGGGTTCGATCCCGGCTCGCGCCGTGTGGACCTTGTGGTGGACAAACACCGTGCTCGTGGGTTTTCTCGGGGTTCTCCCTTTTCCTCCCACTTTCTTCACTCCACCATTTCACTAATCTCTCATCATCACCGTCTCCTTTAGCCTAACCGGCATAACCGTGGGACGTAATACTTAAAGATTTCATTTCATTTTTAAAGGGCCTGGATCGACATGTCATAACCCCCTAGAGCTTGCACTTCGCGATCACATCATTCACTGACGACCGTGATATCTGAAATTTGTTGGAAATCTCACAGATCGAAAATCCAAACCTGTTGGCTCTAATGATTATTCGTCTTGTAAATTCGCGTCGTCTGTCCATCTTTAGTGCTGTAGCTGATATAAGTTTATTCTCAACCAGTAACGCTTTTTATAGACTGTATGTCGTATACAAACGATCCCAAGTATGGTTTGAGAGGTTTCCGGTGACGAACGGCAACATAGTGTGCACAAGTAATAGTAAGTTCTGAAGTAAACAAGGGAAAACTTTTGGAAATTAAAAAGTACTTTTATATTCATACTTCCTATTAAGCATTGAATTTAGTACGTACTTCACAATGCTATTAGTACTTTACTTTTGTTGTTGTTGTTGTTGTTAGCGTTAAACCTTGCAGATCAAATATCCCGCACTTGCGTACTAACTTGAGCTCTCAAATTTATAGACATTCATAAACTTGATGACAGTACAATATTTTTACGTAGATTTTGCTGTAGCCTATCGTTTCACTGTAAGATTAATGAAGTTATTAGAAATCTTTTTAGAATGTACGTATTAGGGATGGACACGAGTCGAGTCAAAGGCAATTTTCTCGAGTCGAATTCCGAGCAGAGTTACTGTTTTTAAGGTCGAGTTTCGAGTCGAGTCGAGTTTGATAAATAGCTCGCTCGTTTAGATCGTTTTAAATCGCTTTGAAATCATGACCTGACTTGACTGGAAAGCGAAAACCATGAGAAATGTAAGCAGTAATGTGAAATACTTTTAGTGTTGCTCACAACAGGAGTGCATCTCGTCTCGCACGTTTTGTGCAACTCGTGGAGTACTTTCAGTGCATTTCGACTCATCTCGATAATGAGACAATAGCTTTTTATAACGAAACAGCCTCAAATGTCGTGAGCACTAATATAAGTATATACTGTAGTTCTCTCCATCAAGGCTGAGACCTGAACGGTCGAATTTTTTTAGCCCAAGCAGAAGCCCAACCCGGGTAGTGATGTCACCGGCTCCGCTCGGTTCGGACGAGCCTTCGACTTGGCTCAGCTGATATTCTTGCTTACTGAAGGCTTCTCGAAGACCGAGATCGACAGTCAACTAGGTTTTAATATTCAGATACAAACCATCTTTCTTAATTGCTATACACGGTGTTATAATAATAATAATAATAATAATAATAATAATAATAATAATAATAATAATAATAATAATAATAATAATAATAATAATTGTAAGTTGTAGTAGTAGTAGTATCAAATTATAATGTGTATATAGAATTTAGCAAGAATTGGCTCGTTTTGGCTCGACTCGACTCGAAACTCGACCCAAATTCGAGTCGAGTTTCAAGTCGAGTTCTCGAGTCGAGCTCAAAGATGCCTGTTTTGAGTCGAGTCGAGTTCCAAAAAAGAACTCGCTCGAATTCGATCGTGCTCATCCCTAGAATGTGTATATGCGCAGACAACGCCAGATGATTATGCTTAACCTCGTACTAAATTCCATTTGATAGTTTCACACTTCTTATTTTTCCTCTTCCAGACAAATACTTATTAATTGCTATTTATACCTTTCAAGTCATTTTTCATGAAGATCACCTTTGATGTTCCTTACATTTTCATCTGGTCGAAATAGAGACGTTAGATCATAGTGTACTTTTCCATCCATGAATATCAATCTCTGGTCTACTTTTCTTCTTCTTCTTTCTAAGCAATGTGTTGCTCGGATCTCTTCTGTGATCACTGGTTCATAAGATGATTTCGTACACACAATCACGTTTCCATTTACCTTGAAGGTAGTTTTCCTCTCCAGAATCACTGGTAACACGCTTTCAATTTGAGTCCACCAACATCATAATCCTTTCTTTCCACATTGCGTAGTTTATATTCATTGATGACAGTACTGCTGTTTAATTGTGGGTGAATCTTCACTTCCTTTCCAAATTTGGATAATATCTTCTTCACAGTCATTTTCTTCCACAAGAATTTCATTTTCTTTACACTGGTGTTCTTTATCTATATTCGGCGTCTGTTCTCCGATTGACATCCTTTCCTGTGTTTTTTCTTTCGTAGTACTGGTTATTGTTTCATTAGTTTTATCAATGTCGATTTTATTATCTTCCCCGATTTCAAACTCATCATATTTAGGGACATCTATTTCTTGATTTCCTGGAAATTCTTTTGGAATTTCTTTCTCTAAACTCAAGATCGATTGGTTGGTAATTTCTCTAAATTCTTTAAGTTTGTTAACAATTTAGCTCCGAAAAATTATTCGGCTTATAATAGTTTCATAGTGAAGAATGAGCTAAAAGAAATGTATACAGTAAATGTTATAATGTAATATGATACTAGCTATACATTTTTAATTTCACATAATTCATTTCACAGACTATCGAGACGAGACCAAGACCGAGACTGAGACAAGTATATGTTGGTCGAGACGAGACCGAGTCTCAGATTGCTATTTGTCAACTGAGAAGAGACCAAGACTGTATTAGGTGTCGTTTTGTCTTGTCTGGATACTATCCCTAGTTGTTTGGCATCAATGTAACCTCAAACATATTTTTCGTTAAACTTCAAAAAAATATCATCATCATCATCATCACCACCACCATAGGTATTCTTGCATTATTAGGAGATCACTTGCTGCAACTGAGAAGTTTAAATGTTCGACGGTTTTCCGCTAACCTCCACCTCTTTACCTACGATTTCTGTTTTGTTATCGTCTTTTAATTGCATTCACCTTTGGCCTCTCCCCCTCATTCCTGCTTCCATACCTTCTAGCACGTCCTTCATGATACAGTTTCTTCTTACTCAATGTCCCAACCACTTTCTCTTCCCTATCCAAATAATATCTAAAACTGTTCTTTTCTCCCATACCATTCCTAACACACTCTCATTCGTTTTGCGCTCCACGAAGCTAATTCGCTTCACTCTTCTCCACACCAACTATTCGAAAGCTTCTAGTCGTTTTTAATTGATTTTGCGCAATGTTCATGTCTTCGATCCATACTACACAATACTTCACATGAAGCATTTTACGAATTCTTTTCTCAACTCTGTATTTAAGGTGGATCACTAGGTGTTCCCAGTGCTATGCTAAACGTTGCTTGGATAATGTGGCGTTGTCAGATAGTGTCGAGTTTTTATTGATGCCAGATAATAAAGGAAATAATCATGGAATTCTGGTTGGATACTTATTAGAGAAATTAGTTTTCGACCCTTACCGCAATTCCGCTTCTCGAACTGCAACGCTAGAATCCAGGATTTTTTTTTTATTGTGACTACTACATAAACGTACAAATTTGGCAACAACGCATTATGGCGTTCTGCGCAAGTTTCTTCTCAAAATTATTTCCTTAAATGTAAATTAATATTTAAATAAAATATGAAACATAACACGAAAAACGGTCAAACAATATATATATTTCGTAATAAGATCGTTACTTTAAAATACTTTACACATACAAAGAAACATTTCGTAAAACTGAGCACTTCAAGTAAGATCTTATAGCAAGTGCCATCTTGTTTGCTCATTATACAACGAATAAAATATTTTCTTTTAGTTGTTATCTTTTTCGACCAAATGAATCAGTTTCTTGTGCTGTAGCTGAAATATAACTATCTTATAGTACAATATTTATAATATGTAACGTTTCATTGCGCAGCAGTTAAGACAATGAGCTAAAATATGTACTGACTTCCGAGTGGTGATCCACCTTAAGGCCCTACAAAGTAGTAAAGCCTTCTTTCCCCATTCCTATCCCTCTTTTATTTCATGTTCACACTTCTAAGAATGCTACTCAGGTTTCGAAAACTAGTCATCTCTTATGTTTTTCTCCCCTCCTACTTTTATATTTGACACTAACCCCTTCTCTTTCTCAAGTTTTGTAATAGCTTGTTGATTTTCTTTGCATATTCCGCAACAACAGCTATGTCATCTGCAAACTGTATACACGATATCATTCTATCTCCTACTAAAATGCCTACTGTCTTCATTTTGTTGGTTCTTTTTCCCTGTCTCTTCTAAATAAATATTAAATAATGTAGGCGAGAGACAGCATCCTTGTCGAACTCCCCTTCTAATTGCATTCCCCTCTATCATTTCCTCCCCTATTCTAGCACTTACTTGGGATATGAAAAAGTATATAATATTTAGTGCTTCAGCTGCTATCATAGGTAAATAAGTTTATAAATACGTATAAGTTCCGTGTGTGATCTTCTTTACTGTACTTAACAAGGTTTATCGATTAGCAAGGTTAACAAGGTTATTAATACCTTTGAGAAATCTAAGATCATCTGCAAATAATATTTTGTCCAAACTTTTTATATTTATTTTTTTAAAATGTAAATATTACAAATACTTGTAAGGGTGCTTCGTAGACATTCTTCGTACCTGAAATGATGTAAGAGTATGTGCTGAATGTGAATATCCAGTCACGAATCTTTACACAAGGCACTGTAGAGTGCAGTTTGAGGCAATTCCATTGAATTACATCAAGGGATGTTTGTTCTGAATAAAACATTACCAGCTGACACAACATACAGAAGATTCACTAGCCGTACGTTGCTACTAGTAAGTATAAGGAAAAGGGCAGAGAAGGAAAGTCTTTCAATGTTTGTTGCATGTGTTCGCGACTTAGCATGAGTTTCCGTTGTTTTTGTACGCTTCTGTTGGAAAAGCTTCTTTATACCTGTAGGCAGAGCAGAAGAACCGACTTTGATAAACATTTGTCCTGCCACGAAGAATCTCCTTAAATTCTTCCGTTCTTGCTGTACGCTTTTCCTCTTTCACGAAAAAGAAAAAAAGAAAATTTATTTTGCAGAACTTTTTTAAGCGACTCTCAGCCAATGGAAATACATCTCGCCGAAAGAACATGAAGAAATGTAACACGAAAAAGAAACATTAAAAGTAAGGTAGATACAGAAAGAAAGAAAGAAAGAAAGAAAGAAAGAAAGAAACATTGGAATGTTTTGAGGTGCAAAGTACAACTCCAAGCGAAACTGTAATTCTTCCCGTTTAAGAACGCTTTCTTCAATTTGAGTCATCATTTCCTACACCAATATTAGAGATGACACTTTTTCGTCACAGAATGTTTCAGTAACTAGTGGAATTTACTTACGAAATAAGCTAATATGCTTTCCGGCCTTACACAAACGTACCTATTGTGAAATTGACTCCTACACTTCCACATGCTTAATTTACATATTAAGATGCAAATTTAATAATTTATATATAAATTAATAATTTGAATATCAATATTTACATTTAAGGAATATAATTCTTATTCAGTACCTCATTTAATGGTACAGCCACCAGCAAAGGTATCTCCTCCTTAAGTGCTATAGTTGAATTACTTGGGGTCCAGATAATTTGCAGTTTTTAAAACGCCTGGGCAGATGCAACCGAACTTACACGTAACTTTTCTCCGCACTGATAGCAGTTGGCAGCACTGAGTCAGGTCTTTATGCAAGTAAAATTGCAAGTAGATGAGGCACGAAACATTTCTCCAATCTGAGATGAATCTCTATGGTTCAGAGAGTGTTTTCCAATGAACACCATATATTAATCACAATATTGCTGTGTAAGGTATTATTTCATTATATACTGTATGTTCAAAGAAATAAAAACACTGACCACGCACAAATCAGAAAATGCTTGAAAGTAGATGAAAATATTAATTCTAGAACAGCTTCTGGAAATAAGTTTGTAAATCATTGTTTCCATTGACAGACCTTCAATTCAGGAGAAATCTTGCTTATCACACTGAGTACGTATTGGAATTGAAACATTTGAAAAAGTTTCAACCAAGCCGAGATTTCATCCGGACTCCTAGCTGAAAATGATTTATAATTTCGTGGCACTCTCCATCGGTACTGCTGGAATTCAATATGGTGTTGGCCCACCCTTAGCCTCGATAACAGCTTGCACTCTCGGAGGCATACTTTCAATCAGGTGCTGGAAGGTTTCTTGGGGAATGGCAGCCCATTCTTCACGAAGTCTGAACTGAGGAAGGGTGTCGATGTAGGTCGGTGAGGCCTGGCAAGAAGTCGGCGTTCCAAAATATCCCAAAGGTGTTCTATAGGATTCAATCAAGACTTTGTGCAGGAGAGTCCATTACAGGGATGTTATGGTCGTGTAACTACTTCGCCACAGGCCGTGCAGTATGAACAGATGCTCGATCGTGTTGAAAGATGCAATCACCATCAGCGAATTGCTCTTCAACAGTGCGAAGCAAGAAGGTGCTTAAAACATCAATGTAGGCCTGAGCTGTGAGAGTGCCACTCAAAACAACAAGGGGTGCAAGCCACCTCCAAGAAAAACACGACCACACCATAACTCCACTATCTCCAAATTTTACTGTTGGCACTACACACGCTGACAGATGACGCTCACCGGGCATTCATCATACCCACAGCCTGCCATCTAATCACCACATTGTGTACCGTGATTCGTCACTCCACACAACGTGTTTCCACTGTTCAATCGTCCAATGTTTACGCTCCTTACACCAAGCGAGGCGTCGTTTGGCATTTACCTGCGTAATATGTGGCTTATGAGCAGCCGCTCGACCATGAAATCCAAGTTCTCTCACCTCACGCCTGTCATCACTTGGAGTTAATCCTGATGGAATTTGGAATTCCTGTGTGATGGTCTGGATTGATGTCTGCCTATTACACTTTACGACCCTCTTCAACTGTCGGCGGTCTCTGTCAGTCAACAGGTGAGGTCGGACTTGTACGCTTTTGTGCTGTACGTGTCCCTTCATGTTTTCACTTCAGTATCACATCAGACACAGTGGACCTGGGGATGTTTACAAGTGTGGATATCTCGCGTACATACTTCTGCACAAGTGACACCCAGTCACCTGACCACGTTCGAAGTCCGTGAGTTCCACGGAACGCCCCATTCTGTTTTCTCACGATGTCTAATGACTACTGAGGTCGCTGATAATGAGTATCTGGCAGTAGGTGGCAGCACAATGCACCTAATATGAAAAACTGTGTTTTGGGGGGTGTCTGGATACTTTTGATCACATAGTACAGGTATATATAATAAGAACAGAAGAGCAGTCACAAATTGTAAAGGATACCACTGCAATACAATTGAAAATCAATCACATGAAGTATACACACAAATATACACACTATAAAAAGTTAGTAAACAGTAGTCGGGTAGTGAACAAAATGATGCAAACGTAACCCATCTCACAAACTACTCCGGACATCGTCATTACTTCAGCTAATCTGGTCTCCCAAGTACATATCGATGTTCTTGATCCAGTCGGCAGTGACCATGTTCCAATTAAACTTCAGCTCCGTACAACTTGTATGAATTCCTCTAATCATTTCCAGCGCACTAGTCTCCGCTTTGACAAAGCAAACTGGGATCAGTATCGAGCTCATCTCATGACAGCTATAGAGCCATTACAACCACCCACTACAGAAGACGAACTATATGCTCACATAGACAATCTCACCACCACAATTCAGGAGGCAAGTTCTCTATTCATTCCAGTTTCTACCTCCACACCATACCGGCCTACATTACCTCCGCAATATCTCACATTCGTTACTCGCTCTCGACAATTTTATAGAGATTTTCAAAGGACTGGCAATCCTGAATCACTTCGGCATTATCAGCAACTTCAGCGGATGGTCAAAAACTACATATCTGCCTACAAACTACGCTGTTGGGTTAAAACATGTAATTCTCTCTCTGATGTCAATCATCCGACGAAGTATTGGAAACGTTTTAACGCTCTTTGTGGAAAGTACACCAAAACACCTTACCCACTATTACAAGAAGAATCTCGCATTCAAACAGATACAGACAAAGCCAACGCTTTCGCTGATTTTCTTCAAACAATATTCACACCTAACGAATCTCCTCCTACTTATCACCATCCAGCAGACACAGTCAATACTTCATCTCCTTCTTTACAGCCTCATCCACACCATACTCTTCCACTTAATCAACCTTTGACAGAACCAATTACAGTTCAGGACATAATCACTGTTGTTCGAAATAAACGTAATAGTGCACCAGGATTCGATAATATCACTTATCGACATATCAAAGAAAGTCCGCTCCCATTGCTTACTCTGCTTGCCAGCATCTTTACCTTCATTCTCCGAACAGGCTATTTTCCTATCCAGTGGAAGACTTCAAAGACGTTAATGTTTCCAAAACCTCACAAACCACCTGAAAGCGTATCATCGTATCGCCCAATACAATTAACGTCTACCTTCAGTAAAATCTTAGAACGCATTCTTGTCCGACGTCTACACGCATACATCGACAGACGTCACCTTCTTCCCATCCATCAAGCAGGATTTAGACCAGGCTATTCTATCAACGACCAACTGCTTCGCTTATCCACTATGGTCACACATCATTATAATTCCGTCAAGCCATCATGTCTTGTACTGTTTGATCTAGAGAAAGCGTTCGACAAAGTTTGGCACTTAGCACTTATCTATAAATTACTACGGCACCGTTTTCCATTCACATATATCCGTCTGATTTACAACTTTTTAGTGGGTCGCCTTTCCTATGTTTCTATTAACAACTGCCTATCACACCCTATTTTTCTGCTATCCGGAGTTCCTCAAGGATCGGCTTTATCGCCACTTCTGTACATTCTCTACGTTGCTGATATGCCTCCACTACCAGATAAAGTCCATTTTTTTCAGTACGCCGATGACACTGCATTCCTTGCTTTGGGATCGACTATCCAATCAATAAACAAATCTTTGCAAACAGCTATTAACGATTTCCTCCGCTGGTGTGATAGATGGCAACTTACAATTAATGCCACGAAAACTCAGGCGATTGTATTCATTCCCTCTAAGAAAACCTCACGAGTCCGTCGAAATCCCAACCGCCTCACACTTCATGTCAACCATACACCTATACAGGCACGCTCAACAGTGACCTATCTGGGCATTACATTCGATAGACATCTAACATGGAAACCACATCTTCAAACAGTCACCGCCAAGGCTTACAATAGACTAAATCTTCTAAAGAGGTTAACCGGAACAACATGGGGCTTGAAACCTACTACAGTATTAAATACGTACAAAGCTTTCCTACGACCGACTCTAACATACGGTCACACTGCTTGGATAGCTGCTGCACGCTCTTTCTACGAAAAGCTCTTAATCTTAGAAAGACATGCACTACGTATTGCATTTCGTATTAAGTTACCTAGCCCAACAGCAGAATTATACAACCGCATTGAGTTTCCATCTCTACAGTTTCATCTTGAAAAGTTACGTCTCACCTACATACACAATCGTTATGAAGCACACCATCCTCTACTTCTGACTACTATGCATCATATGGCACTCCACCCAACAGCATTTCGATATTTCCATCCACCGCTCTCACTCCTGTATACTCTGTACTGCTACACACTACCTCCTGATGCACTAGACCTAGAGTTACTTGCTGAATATCAAATTCATGACCATCTGCCGCTCATCTTTCCATCCTATGCTGCACAATAAATCCATCCACAACTAACATGGGCTCTCTCTGTTTTCTTCAATGCCTAGAGTAGCCCCTAGGCGAGAAGATAACTTCATCCGTCAACTAACTTTTTCCCGTATTGTGATGTGACCATGCACCTCGCCTCATCTACCATCTTCATCTCCACAGCATATAACCTATATAATGACAACTACGTTGCATTTTATACATCATGTAATTGCTCTGCCACCCTTTCCCTGCCTGATGTTAAGGCCCGCACAGGTCCTTAAGTCTTGATCGCTATAACAAGCTTTAATAAAGAACTCTGAGACCATCTCAAAATCAGGCACATCTACTGTTACCCATACTTCAGTTCCCTAAGAGAGGGCATAACCCTCTAACAGGGTTCTAGCCGGAACGGCTAGTCACTTACAAAAAAAATGCAAACGTAGATCTGAAGGCATTGCTTTTAAAGAGCACTGTTGTCTAAAAATGTACATTTTTTTGTGTCACCAGCTCATTTTCGGTAAGTAATATAGACGCTGTGTGAATAGTTAAGCACACTATAATATTGTATTTAGAAGTATTTAAAATCAGGCAAAAGAAAAAAATGGTTCACTATTAATAAACTGTGCATCAGCACATAGTATAGTGCTATATGTGTATAGTTACGGCACAAACGATGGGTGGATGGACATGTTTGCAAGCGATGGATAAGTGTGTCAGCTTGTCCACATCGGATACATTAAGTATCTGGTCGGAAACCAATTTCCCATGCTCAATGGTTAGTAAAAAATACATTGTGCATTAACCTATACCATAACGCTTTCATTCCAGGCGGTTAGAAAGAGGAATTAATATTATACCAAATTTGCGCCCAAGAACAATTTGGATGTCGAGTAACACATTTAGGGGGGTGTAGAGATAAATTGCATAATAAGTATACAATTTCTTCATAGTCATATCTTCAATAGCTATGTGACTGAGAAGAGCATAAGCAATGTCTAGAATGACGGTGCAGAGGTAATGGTGAGGTTGGGACCAGTTCAGAATAAAAACAGGTGAACTGATAGTCACGTGTCGAAACAACACATAATATGATACGCGGAGAAAGACTGAGAAAAGGAAGTTAAAATCTGGCAACTGGAGTGCAAAAGCAGAGAACGACCTTGAAGAGCCACGTCTTTAATATCTAACCCTTCTACTTGTTTGTTCATACACACAGTTCTATTATAAACTCGTAGTGTCGCTTGATACCACAAAAAGGCAAACATATGTTTGTTAAGTGTATTCGCGTGTAATACAGAAAGCTAAAAAGTCTGCATTATATAGTACAATAAACTGAAGACAAACATATTTAAGAAGATCGCTCGCTCATATAATGTAAGATTTTGAGCTTTGTGTTTATAAGGCAAATTAATGACCTTAGGAACAGCAACTCCATATGTTGTCTGAATAGTTGCTTTTATGTTGGTATGCCAAATAATGCTAAGAATTTTATGAGTGTTAACTACAGAGAACGGGGAAACAAAGGAGTAAGAAGACATAACATTCAAAACGAGTAGTTTGGTGTTCATGGGATGTAATTCCGCACCGGATTGTCGAATAATATCTGAAGATTATTAAGGATGTTATCTAAATCGCGCTGGGAGCGAAAAAAGAAACGCATGACTTGTACTTAACTCTGACGTTTAATAGTAGCTAGAGGAACACACAACCCCGTCATTTCATTCTGGATCTTATGCAGAACCGTCATAACGGCAATGTTGTATAGCATGGCTGACAAGGGGCATCCCTGAGTAAGCCCCCGTTTGATTGGAAAGATCCTCGTTAAGGGTCCGTTCAGTTTAATTTGGGCAGTACGCTGGCAGTATAAGTCTTAAGCATATATAAATATACTGGCCCGAAATGAAGCCTCTCTAAATATACTAGCCCCATCAATACTTATAAGTATTGATGGCTTAGTTTATCGAAGGTCTGAGAAAAATTAGCACTCAAAAGCGCGGCATTTAATTTCGGAAGATTTTCAAAATAAGCTATCGTGTTCCTAATATTCGATAAAGGATATGTAGGATGCTGCTGATCGTGGCCAAATTGAACCGGTAACAGAAGTATTACGTAACTGGGCTGGTAGAACTTTTGCGAGAACTGTTAGTCACAAGATGCAAGACTGATAGGTCTAAAATGAATGATGTGTGTGCTCTTGGGCTGCTTAGGAATGATCAGTATAATGCTGCGCGTAAATGTTTTGCCGATTTGTAAATTAGATCGAAAGGCATTAAAAAGTTCAGTAAAAAAAGGAATGAAAAGATCTGGGAATGTCTGATAAAATTCGTAAGGTATGGAGTCAATGCCACTGGATTTATTCTTTTTTGTATGGTGGAGGGTATGCTGAATTTCTGCTTCAGTAAAGGGAGCATTAAGCTCTGCTTGGAGTTTAACTGGGAGAGGGTTCAAGATATCAAAAACACCATCATCATTAGTTGGAACATCACGGTTGCGATATAAATCTGCAAAAATAGCGCACAAAGTATGGAATATAAAAGACCTTCATCATCCAGTACTTTATGAATAATCTGTTGCTTGCCTCTGCGACGTTCAGCACTGATATGTACAAGACCCGGACGCTATGTAGGAAACACTGATGAGATTTTACAAAGAACAGTAAGACCGTGGAGTATTTGGCAGTGTAATGTTAACAATAAAGCCTTTACCTGTTTAATTTGTGGAAGTTCAAGTTCACCGTTAAGAAATGCTGTATGATGATCGCGTAGAAGCTTAGAGTTACATTATATTGTTCATGCAATCGCTGTGACCGTTCTCTGCTGTATTCTTTAGAGATTTGTTTCAAAGCTGGTTTGGCCCGTTTTTCCCACCATTGAATAATATTGGTGCGTCGCAAAAGGTGCTGATTAATTTCTCTCCAGCGTTGGAGTAGCAACTGCTTTAATTCTGGTTCAGAAAGGATGCCGGTATTTAAGTGTCATAAGCTTTGGACAGTAGTAACTGGATAGTCGTAACTAGCCCCATGTAATCCGAAAAAAACTAGGACCCTTTCCAAAGATTGCACATGTGGAAGTAACGACCGTGAGATATAAAAAGAATCGAAGCGTGAACATACAGTGGCATAGAAAAAAGTGTGCCCAGGAGTGTGGAGATGAAAATGACGCCAGACATCACATAAATTAAATTGGTTAATCGCCTGTAATAAAGTAGGGCTGAAGTTCGAAGTAGAAGTGGTATCTTGAGCTTAAACTATACTGTTATGATCTCCGCTCCATATAATCAAACGAGAACTGTCGTGTAAGGCGAAGGCTACCTCGTAATTAAAGAAATTATGACGTTCGCGCCGTATGTGCGAACCTGCGGGGGAATAGGAGTTACAAAACCAGACATTGGCCACATTTCCAGTAATAATCCGGCTGGTGGGATGTTTGTATAACTGTTCAAAATCTAAATCATTGCGAAATATAAGTGCAGTACCCGGTTAACGTTTTCGTTAGAAAAAAATGTGCTCATAAATGCCTTGAAGTTCGATCAAGATCACTTCCTGGGCAAACACCATATCAAAAGAGTAACATTTAATAAAATCCAAAACAGCACTTCGCTTGCTTAGAGATGTGAGATCATTAAAACTGACCGTTGCTATTTTAAAATAGTACATTGAGAGCTGCAAAAAAAGGTGCGGAATGGACTGAAAGACACACAAATAAATACCAGAAGTCCCAAGGAAAACAGCAGAAAGATGCAATATTAACAAAAAAGTCCGAAACAGACCACTGTGTAATGGGAGCGTCCAAGGTCTCGATGACAACCTCCCCATCATTATTACATGTAGTAGTATCTAATTGAGACATCTGTCGTAATCTAGTACGGGTTACTCTACTTGTCGAATCATAGATCTTCCCGGGCATTTTCAGAACTTTGTCAGTAATAACCTCGTGACTGGAACGTTTCTTCTTTTTCAGTTTTCCACTAATAGGGGGTTCAGTAATGTCATCAACACTTGATGTAGCACAACTGGGGACCACTACCAGTCGATTCGAGCACATCGGAGAGACAGGAGGCACCGTGTCAAGGAAATCACTAACAACAGGTTCAAGCTGAGTAGTTGCTGAATTATCGAATGTCATTTGTTGGGGTCCGTGACACTCAGGCTTCTCAGATAAGTCACCTACTTTATTTGTGTCAGGGTTAAACTAAGGAAGAAAATGGCTAACCATACCATACTCATGAAGAGGGACCTGTGAGGACGTATCACTTGGTCGGAACACAGAAGCTGCCTAGCAGGGGGCTGTCAGGATAGATTCATCCAGAGTTGTCAGCGTGGTACTAGAAGCGGGCCCGCTCTTTGTCGGCAAAACCGTTAACACACTATAGTTATGAATAGCAGGCGCATCCTTCAGTTGTAAGATAGGTCGAGCAATTCGGCTACCCAAAGTAGAAATTCCAGGGTCATGGGACAAATAATCTAAATGGGCACTAAAAGTTCGCCGATCACACTAAGACACCAAATGCGTTTCGCGGTCTAACCTCGCGGTCTAACCAAACAGCGAGGAGACTGAGAGTAATATAGGTAGGAATATTGTTTTTAAAATCATTTTCACAACTTTGCTCCCAGTACGTGCTTTATAATAATTACCATCAGTATAAAGTTCGTCAATAACTAAGAATTTCACCATAAACTGGAAGCACTTGTTTCATTTGGTTATCAGGTGCCGCGAATTTCCATAGGTACCGCGTGGATACGTACCAATTTAATTGTATGAGCAGCCGAGTCAAGCCGAAGGCTGTAAGTACCTTCTGCATCTACATACGTCACTTTATTTTCAAATTTATTAATGACGTGTTCACACAGCTATGAGTAATTAATTTGATATATAAAAGTTTACGAGGAAAGTCTAGTTCGATTCTTAAGACTGCATCTTGTGCAAGTTCAAAAATGGTTCGTATCCACTCGTGGAGGGAAACCGAATTGGGACTTTGGAATCACTTTGAAACCTAATGCGAAGAATGGTAAGCCTAATATTGTCCATCGTATTCAGTCGTAATCTTGCACTGCACTTAACAAAAACGGGGAGAAATCTACAAAATCAAGTGGTAAGTTCACGCTGCTAAAGTCCAAAAAAGCACAGCAAAATCTCGCACATAAATACTATCACTACTAACAGAATCAGCACCAAACAGCGAGCAACAAAGGACGTGTTCCTCTACGAAAACTCAGGCGCAACTGTCTTACTTACCGCGTTACTTCAGCTTTTATTCAAACTTGTAGCTAGTTAAAATCGTTGCATGTAAGACTATAAAAAATATACTAATGATCGTATAAGGAAACGTTCCTTATGTGAGTGTCACACTGACTTACTTACTCGAGATTTACTTCTTTAACTCAAAAACAAGTTATATAGATCTTCGTCAATGAGGAAAATATCACAAAACGTTCTTCAAGCTGAGGCTACCTCATAGTTTTTAACGATGGTCCCGATTTACATTACTATTCTTTCTCATTCTAACTTCTAATTTCCAAAAAAAAAAGAAAGAAAAGACAGCAGACAAAAAAGAAAATATGGGAAAACTATGAAACTCGTATGGCAGAAACTCGGGTTCGAATTCCATAGTGCCAATTATTTTTTCTTTATTGGAAGGTATTGTTTGCTTAATTGGTATTTTAAATCTGTTATTTCATTATTATTATTATTATTATTATTATTATTATTATTATTATTATTATTATTATTATTATTATTATTATTATTATTATAAACTCGAGACTTGGCTACATATATATGAAGTTTTCGATTATTCAATTTCAAGTCTTTTTGTTGACATGGAACGTATCTGAAATGGTGAATTGCTTAAAACATTGATATTTCTAGAAGTTGTAGTGGTAGATGAAGTAGTACAAACGTAAGCTATTGTTGGGAACAATAACTTTTGTGTTCGTTCATTTTTATTTTTGATCCATACTAACGATATGCCTTACGTATTCATCAATTGTTCGCTAAACACGTTACGTTCCCAGATAGTACGGATCAACGGCTGACGTCATCTTGTAGTTGCGTTTCTTTGGTCACTATTCTACTGCGAGTGCACTGAAGAAAGTTGCATCAAGACTAAGACCAAGAGAAATTGCATATTTTTCATGATAGCTTACATTCGAAGTACCGATATTAAAAATGATGAAAATGGTCTTTAATTAAACAGCGGGAATCGAACCCAGGACCACCGGGATGTAAACCCAACGCTTATTCCACTAATCTAGGACATCACTGTTCAGTAAAGAATGAATAACTTGGCGTGAAGTGACTTCCGCAAGTAGCATACTTATACAATTTTAATGTTGTAAAACTCTTATTTCGGTCATAATAAAATAGAAAGTGTTATGTAGAAACTGTAGGAGAATTCAAATCAAAATTCTCTGTGACTTCTTATACGAGTTTTATCCTGCTCATTTATCTCCAACAATTTTCAAATTAGTGATACTAAACGTTTCTTCTGACTTGGTGGCCATTTTGAAAACGGTGACCCATATGAACAATCTTTTGAAACAACGCTGTTTAGTGTATGAAGATCTATCGAACGAAGTATCACTTGACCCATATTTTCGTTTAGAATTTCTAAGTTGGGCCATAGCCCCTATCAAAGGTGGGCCTGGGGGCACCGCGACAGTATCATTCGATTTGCTTCATGGTTTTCCTGTTTGAGTTTTTGTTTGGTTCATTTATGTTTAACCGTTTTCATATTAGTGGTTCTGGACGTTTATCTGATACACGTAACATCTCGGCGGCCATTTTGAATACGGTGACCTATATGAAAAATCTTTTGCCACATCACTTTTTAGTTTTTAAAGATCTTTCGAACGAAGTGTCACTCGCTCCACGTTTCCATTTAAAATTTTAAAGTTAGGTCCCGGGTTTCTTTGAACAGCAGCCCTGGGGGGCACCACGACATCACCATTCGATTTGCTCCATAGTATTTCCTATTTGAGTTTTTGTTCAGTTCATTTATGTTCATCCTTTTTCGAGGTATTTCCGTGGAAAGATTAAAATGGGCAACCCTGTATATACATCCTGTTTCAAAAAGAATATACGTATTTCGAATGCATATATTTATTAAACTTTAAGACACATGAATATGAAATCTTACACATATATTTACGAACCTCTCAAGTTCAAATTACGGTTCAAAGTTCAAATTACAGTTGTTCAATATGCCCTCCATCAGCTACACGAACAATATCACATCGATACTCAAATTCCTCCCATACTCGGACAAGCATGTCCTGCGTCACTGATATTATGCCAGTACAGATCCGGTTCTTCAACTTATACAGGTTCTGTGGGAGTGGTGATACATAAACGTTTTCTTTAACGGAACCCCACAGGAATAAATCATAGCGTGTCAAATCCAGTGACCGTGGAGGCCAGCTGGGACAAGCTAAGTCGCCAGCTCCTTGACGACCAATCTAACTTTTCATTAGAGTTTCATTAAGATATTCACGTACTTGGCGACTCCAGTGAGAGGGTGCCCCGTCTTGTTGAAAAATGAAGTTGTCTTCCTACAGTTTTGTAACACAACGAAATACGGCTGACTGTTAACCGTGTTTTCATTAACCCGGGAAAGTTAGCTTTGTAAAATTTACTTGTAGGTAGAGAATAATAGCCTCTCCTTTCCCCTCCCCTCGCTTTCAGACCTCCGCACGCCAGCAGTGCTTACTTGTGTACAGTTGCCGACTAGTTGGCGTCGGGTGTAAGTGGTCTCCGCGTTCTTTGTTCTGGGCGACTTTCTTTTTCTAAAACCTACATGTCAGTTTGACGTGTTGCTACCTTTAACCTCCTTTTTCGTACACGTAGATCTGATGCGTTGCTACCTTTAACGGGTGTTTTGTCTAATGCTTTGGTTCACTTTCGATCGTTTTCTGGGTGATGGCAGACACTTCAATTACGAGAATAATGACAAACGGTTTGGACAATGAAGATGCAATATTGGCTGCTCTCGAAGAGGAAGAAGAAATTTCCGAAGATTTGGAAGAAGATAATTTAGAAGTTGAAGTCCATTCGGATTCTGATGAAAGCTGTTACGATAGTGATGCTGACCCCGAATATACGCCGGAAGAAGACGACTTAGATTGTGTAGAAGCAGTGAAGTACGTTGAAATTTCTACTGCTCCAACTCAGCCTCGGAAAAAGAAAAAAGACAATGTTCTGAACGAAAGTAAAAGCAACAAAGACGAATGTTCCAACAATGTTGAGGGAAGATCTGCTGGAAGTTTTATCAAAGTACAAGAAGAAACATTGAAAAGCAAGAATGGATTTGTTTGGAACACGTCATGCCTAAAGAACAAGGGGAAGGCACCGTCCAAGAATGTTATTCATATACGGCCAGGATCCACAGCATGAAACAATTCCCGTCAAGCCACATCTTCTCTTGAATGTTTTAAACTCTTTTTTGTGACGAAATCTTGCGACTATTCTTCAATACATCAATGAAGAAATTGAGCAACAACGGAAGAAGTACAAAAGACCTGAAGGAAGCGTGAGGCATGTTTGTATGGAAGAGCTTCGAGCACTGTTGGGGATAATTTTATCTGCTGCCCTAAAAGACAATCATCTGCCCACTGAAAAGATGTTTGATACGACCCTATGTGGAGATCGCTACAAGGCAACCATGTCGGAAAGGAGATTTAAGTTCTTGATAAACTGTTTCAGATTTGATAATAAAGAAACGAGAGAAGTAAAGAAAAAAGAAAATAGACTGGCCGCCATATCTGATATTTGGAATATGTTTTTGCAAAGATGTCGAGATAATTACAAGGCTGAATCGTACTTGGCCATTGATGAGCAACTTGTTGGATTTCGGGGTAAATGACCTTTTCGAATGTACATTCCTTCAAAGCCCAACAAGTATGGTATTAAAATCATTGTTATGTGTGAAAATGCAACCAAATATATGGTTGATACAAAAGTTTATTTGGGGAAAGGGACAGTGCCGCCAAAAACTCCTGCTGCAAACTATTTTGTGAATGACTTCTTGAAAACCATTCAAAATCCAAACCGAAACATCACCATGGACAACTGGTTCTCTAGCATCCCACTGCTCAAAGAACTTCTCCAAAAGAAATTGACTGCAGTTGCAACTGTAAAGAGAAACAAACCAGAATTACCAGAATTCACAGACAGGAATTTCTTGCATTCATAGGCAAGAAGGATCTTCAATGTCTCTATTTGATGAAGATGTAACAGCAGTCTCGTATAAACCAAACTCGAAGAAGATGGTGTGCTTATTGAGCACAATGCATGATGACGCCACTCTGAACGATCGCACAGGAAAGCCAGAGATCGTAATGACATATAATGCAACAAAAGGTGCGGTTGACACCATGGACCAAATGTGTCAAAACATAAACTGTGGTCGTAAGACACAAAGGTGGCCTCTCTGTTTCTTCTATAATATGATAAACATCTCTCTGATAAATGGATATGTAATTTATCTTCACAACCATTACAGAAGGAGTGAAGAGAATTCCAAACCAATGTCGAGGCAGGACTTCTGTATAGACCTGCACAAACAGTTAACAAGACCATGGCAAGAGGAACGACTGAGGGAAAGGACACTAAGTCGAGACTTGATGATGACAATAAGAAGGTTGTTGGGGACTATAGGAAATTACAGAAATCGTAACCAACAGCTGACCAAAGAGGAGCAAGAAAGTACTGTGCCTTTTGTGATGTAAGGGAAAGAAGAATGACGAATACTTACTGCAAATGTGGAAAAGCGATATGTGAGGAGCACCAGAAAAAAGTTTGCCCTGACTGCACCTAAATGCCAATGTGTTACATTGCTGTCCTTGTTTTCATTATACTTATTCAACATTGTATCCAAGGAGTAGATTTTTATAATTGTAAAATGTATACATAGTACGGTAAGTTTTTTTTTTTTAAAAAAACGCACATTTGTAATTTCTTACGGTATACGGCACATTTGTATACGGTAAAATAAATAGGCCTACTTCTTAGATAATCATTTGTGGAAACAAAACTATTCTTGAAATAGCAGAAAGTGTCTTGTTTAAGATAAATAAAAATTAAAATATTTTAATAAAAACAAAATGATAAATAAAATAAACGTATACATTAAACATCACTCTTTTGTCCAGCGTTATGACCTACACGTCAATTTGACGTGTCGCTACCTTTAACGTACATATTGAGAACGCTACCTTTCTAGGGTTAAAGAAGAATGGGCCGTAAACAGATGATCGGGGATATCGTACAAAACACATTGATTTTGGGTGAATCTCTTACATGTTCAATGACTGCATGTCGGTTCTGCAGGCCCCAAATTCGAACATTTTGTTTGTTTACCTGAACACTAACACGCTTCATCACTGAACACGATGCGTTGTGCAAAAGTGTTATCATTGTCAATAGCATCCAGAATCTCGTTACAAAATGCCACACGTTTGCGTTTATCATCAGGAACGCAGAGCTTGTAACAGCTATAACTTATACGGCTTCATAACAAACCAAAGTCTCAAAATACGCCAAATTGTTGTCGGCACTTTTAACTCCCGACTGGCACGACGAGTTGATTTTGAAGGACTACGTTGGAAAGCAGTTAGAATTTGTGCAACATTTTCTTCAGGAACACGAGTGCGGCCAGGACTCTTTCCTTTACATACACATCCTGTATCTACAAACTGTCGATTCCATCTGCTAATGTTCCACCCATTCGGAGGATCAATTTGGTACCTCAACCTGAAACGTCTTTGCACTGTAATCACGGAATTGCACTTCGCAAACTCGAGAACACAAAATGATTTTTGCTGCGGAGTAGCCATTTTAAACATATGACGGTTACCAAGCAAAACAAATGACAACTGACGTCTAGCTGCTATTAATATAAACTAGACTATGTATTCGTTTCTCTAATAGCCGAGCCGAGGCGCAGCCATCGATAGTTTGGACAAAATAATTCTTCGTAATACTCATATTCTTTTTGAAACAGGGTGTATATATGGGTCTAGTTATTGGTTATGAGTTATATATATTGTTTAGTATATTTTACTCTTGATAACAGTTTACTAATATTTTGGTAGTATGTGGAAAGAAAAGAATTTCAATATATAGATTTATTACGAAGATTTCCATAACAATGATAGAAGCATGCATACTTGTTACAATTAATAACTAACTATTGATTCTTTAATTCAGTGGGCACTTTCTGGTGGTCCCTTAGACAAATACACGGGAAATGTTAAGTGATCATAGGAGATTTGTTTTACTTCGTTCCATTTGAAATAAACAGATATAGTTAAAACAAGGTTACGTCAAATCATCTTACACTACTATTATACATTAGCTTCTCTTAACACATCGCGTTTCAATAGTCACTATTTGTCAAGTTTGTGTCAATACTATGTACATTTACGAGTCAAAAATTATATACACTTTTCATTCTACAGTTTATTTACATGAAGCTAAGGTTATAGTATACTCACCAATTTTCTACGTAATATCCCTCCTTATCAATGCACTTGGTCTAACGGTCAACGAGTTTACGTATTCCTTCCAAACAAAACGTTTTCGGTTAGTCGTGAAGCTACTTTTGCACTGCATTTTGCACGTCTAAATCTGACTTTAAGAGTATGAAAACCGAGCTCGTCGTGGACGATGTGATGGGCAGAGTCATGACTGATGTTCAAAGCAGCTGCTACCCCATCGATAGTGATTCGCCTATTCGCCAGAACCATCTCTCGAGCTTGCTGAATATTGTCATCTGTACTGGAGGTTGATGGCAGTCCTACTCCCTCTTCATGCGTTATATTTGATCGATTACTTTTAAACCTCTCGAGCCATAAAAGCACAGTTTTACGTGATAGTGTACTTCTCCCATATTGCGATGATAGTCTGCGATGAACGCTCCCTTTGACACCCAACGATCAGAGGAATCGGATCACTGCTCGTTGTTCCCCTTTGGTGCAAACTTCTAATGGAGCAGCCATGTTATATCTGCAACAGAAGGAAGAAAAATAAGGGAATTAAGATCACACTTTCACAGCATTACCATAACAGTATAACAATAAAGTATGCGAGGACAGAAGACAATGCGCAATGTAAGAAAAGTTATGACAAAAGTGTAGATAATTTTTGACTCGTCCTCGTATCTAGATTGGGTATTTTTTCTCGTTAAGAATAATCCACTTTAGTCCTTCACTAATCCTTGTTCTTCCTTTTCCTTTTTTCGTTCATAAAGATATTCTGCTAAAACTTTCAGAAGATCAGTAAATGTCTTTATAAGCAGAGTACTGCGCAGTTATGACCAGAAGTGGCGAGTGGTAATAATAATAATAATAATAATAATAATAATAATAATAATAATAATAATAATAATAATAATAATAATAATAATAATAATAATAATAATAAGCAATTATTGAAAAGTTCTTGAGTGGTGCATACAGGTTCGTTTCAGATGTTTACGGGCCTGAACTCAACAAAACTTTGCAGCTCCTTGCTTCTTATTTTTACTGTAGTGAGTTATGTGTAAGCGCAACGAGAAAATTTTGTCACGTTATCGTACTCAACATTGTTTTCAATATAAATTTCCTTTAAATTTATCTCTCATGGATAGTCAATTTTCTCCGCACACCAAACTTTAATCTCGATTTGTTTAAATATCCCGCCCCCGGGATTTTCCCTCTCTGGGTCCGGGCGCCTGTGACACTCGTCTAAATATTGGCCTGGATACATATAATGATAACGTCAATGCATAAAGTTTAATTTGCCACCTAGTAAAACAAGTGCTTCATCTCTATGCCAATCGATATCCGTTAAACCACAGTGTCACGGTGTACACTCATGTCCAAAATTATTGTCGCATGTCTATAAATATGTTGTTGCAGGAATATAATTTGATAACGAATTTGTCCGGTATTTCTTGTAATGTTAGTATGTGTATTATCGGCAAAGACATGTATGTGACCATTCTCACCTAAAAAGAGCAGTAAATAAGAACATTTAAACGAAAATGAAACTTTGTTGCCCATTTAGGAACATTTTGCTTTACTCATTCTAATTTTCGTATTAATAATTTTTTTCCTATGAAATTTATCACAATTATATATTTTCCGATTATACACATAGTATCAGTGGTATCAGTATTAAAAGTACCCTGCAAATCATTATCAAATTATATTCTTACAAGAAGACAGTTATAGATATGCGACAATAATTTTGGACATGAGTATGCAGTACATGTGTGTGCAAGAAATTTGGTTTGTGTAGACCACGTGAAAAGCCAAGTTTGAATTTATTTTAAAAACTCAATAAGGAAGCTCATCTGCAGCCATCTGCCCGTCAACAATTCCTCGCTTTTCTTCCTGCTTATTACTGCGCACGCCCCAGAAACCATGATACGAAAGTCTTTGAAATTTGGCTCTACTCACACGGGAGGGTCCCACAAGTTGTCGCTAAAATCGGATTGCCACATAGCACATCTGATAGAGCATCATGAGAAATGAACTTGAGCAAAATTTAAGGTGCTATGGAGCATAAGGATAGGAGCTAGGGTGCTTCAAAATTTGAATATCCAAAGAATTATATCATGGAATTATGTACATTTAAAGAATATATCTTGAAAACCGTTAAAGCAATAAAAACAAAAGTTGCACAATATAATGAGAGCAAAATGCCCTATCGAAAACCAAAAACAGTTTTGCTATAGGTGAAGCAGTGTTGCCACCTCCACATAAAATATTTTATTATAAATAACACCATATACAATTGTGCACAGATTTAAAATATACTATTATCGCTGAACATAACAGCGAAGTGTAGTGGTACAGTGTTACACACTATTGGAGCTACGTGTGCTGAAAGTGTATAAAGGAGAGGTCTGTTATGTGGCAACAGATGGTAATAAAGGAATCTGGATCTCATACTGTGAATTTAGTTCAAATGCATAACACAGATAGTATAACATAGCAAAATGTCAGCAGTGTCACAAAATATTGATGCATTTGAAAAACGAAATTGATTTATGCAATTTTTACGTCCTGTGTCAGCTTCAAGGCTATATAGAGTGCAAAGTGGGATTCGAATCACTATGAAAGAGAAAGATAACAATGAAATGTAACAAAAACATGTCCGAGGCGGGATTGGAACCCGTGATACCTAATATGTCGGTTGTCTAGCCTTCTAGACCACACCACTATCCGGTCCGACTAAAAACGAAATGAGGTAGTAACAAAATAATTATATTTTCAGTATGACCGTTTAAATCCAAATTCAGCCCCGCAACTTGGGGAGGAGAGGGAATTATTATTATTATTATTATTATTATTATTATTATTATTATTATTATTATTATTATTATTATTATTATTATTATTATTATTATTATTATTATTATTATTATTATAGTTTAACCCAACGAAGTGGGTACTTGATGCTAGTAATCCATATTCACAAGTGAGACTTAAAAAAAAAAACTTGGACTATGCCGTTATTTTGTATTTCTAATACAGGTCAACAGTATTTATATAAATTGAGTTTACACAAAAGACATAGACAATTGACTCGTTTTCAGTTTTCACTCAAATTATTCTAAAATATTAAGAGGTTTGATTATAATAATTATTATTTTAATTTTGTTTCCCTCTTTTTTTTGGTCAATACTGCTAAACATATCATCACCATCATTATAGTTATTCCGCCATTATTGGCAGGTTATTTGCTTCAACAGACAAGGTTCGACGTTCAGTGGTCCTCTGCTAGTCTCTTCGCCTTGACGTAGCAATTTTCTTTTTTAATACCTTTCTTCAACTAGCCTGCTTCGCTCTCTCCCTCTCTTTCCTTCTACAATACTCTCTAGCACGTCCCTCATAATACAGTTCCTCCTCAGCCAATTTCCTAACTAGTTCCTCTTCCTCCTCTTAACAATATCTAAAATACTTTTTTGCTCTTACTGCTAATATTTCTAACACCTTCTCATTCGTTTTCATTCAACACAGCTGATTCTGTCCTTTTTCTCCATGCCCATGTTTCGAAAGTATGCAATTTTTTCATTGTTTTTGCGTAATATGAAAGTTTCTGCCCCATAGAGTACATATTGGAATCAGTAAAACAAAGTTTCAATATTTAATTGGAAGTTTGTTTAATACAAGGATTAGCTAATCGTGGTTAAAAAGAAAAATCTGACGCCTTTAGAGTGTAAAAATTATTTTGCAATTCATGGTATTTCAATAATCTGTGCCGTCTGATTTTCTTTCATGCGTCCCAGGGTTCCCCTCCGCAGTTTGGGAACCAGTGGAGTGTTGGATATCTTAAAAAATATAAACAGATTACGAAACGTTGTGATTTAGGTATAAGTAGTGAAGCGTGGGCACCCATTAAAAAAATAAAGGTCATCAGCTATGTTGTACACTATCATCATACTTACACGACGGTAAATTATGTTACATTTAGAAACATGTATTGTATTTCCGTCGCTACTGGTGCATTGTAGAGTTTATTATCCCTTATATCAATAGTAAAATTTACCTATGAAAAGCTTCAGATTTCTTAAATGCAAGACTTGCAAGACTCTTACATGCAAGACCAAGACCAAGACCAAGACCAAGACCAAGACCAAGGGTTCCAGTGCAAGACCAAGACCAAGACCAAAACCAAGGGTTCCAGTGCAAGACCAAGACCAAGACTCGATATGCAAGACTAAGACCAAGACCAAGACCACCCCGGTCTTGGTCTTGGTCTTGCATTTGCTCATCACTAGTGGGATGTAGCAGGCTTTGACACGATATTAGTTGCTTCTGTCTATTATCCGGAATAGACAGGAATTAGATAACAAATATGCGAGAGGTTAGATTATAAATTATGAACTAAATACTTACTATTAAATTGGTCATTTATTGGCATAAATTAATGTTGAATTAAGTGTATTGTGTATGTTTATGAGTCGTTAATTAAATTGTTTGATCACATCAAATAGACTGTTTGTTATTCACTCATCTGAGAGCAATTTGAGATGTAATAATACATACCTGACGTTTGATGGAATCGAACTCATGGACTCTGAGTTAGATGTCAGCGGTGAACCACAGTGGAAGGGTTTCCACTTAGAATGTGATGTTGATCCTCTGAGACTGATCCTACTACGAGTCTCCAGGAACTGATGCTCGTCAACGGATCTCCCAGAACTCATCCTGATTCTCTTTGACATTACCTTTTTATGTCATTCACTAGACGATGATCTTGTGGTTTCTCTCCTTCCCAAATTTTGATGTGATTACATCTCTTTGCTGAAACCGTAGTTTCTACATTGTCTCTCAGTGACCAAATCTCCAAACAGTGTACGTTTGAGATTTCCACAATTTTACCCAACTTTCAGAATGTGTTGCTGTTAACAGAAATTTACAGTTTTACAATTTCATCTTGCCTTAATGTTTGTTTACATTGTGATGACACGTGCAGACTCGTGTCTGTATCGTTACTTCATTCTAAACAAACCACCATAAGCATAATGTAACCTTATTTGTTAACTAGTCTGTCTGCATGATTTCTCATTTCTGAATGTAAGCCAATTTTAAAATATAATTTAATTTTCATCTTTAGCCAAATAAATGAAATTAACATAGGAATTTATATTTGAATTTAGCATTCCTTGACAATATATATATATATATATATATATATATATATATATATATTGATAAAACAGACTCTTTTAAAAAGAGAAGAAGACGAAGGAAAATAAAGTTGAACATTTAATGCATATTTTTAAATCACGCCCCTCCCTAGCCATAGGAGCTAAATACGATGTTCTGACTGGTTGAAGTTATCCGTTTCTCGACACGTAGCATATATATACCAGAAATCTTAGGCTGGCTGTCGTCGTTTCTCCTAGCCAAGCATGCTAGCGGAGCAGTCTAGTAATCATAATGGCTTTTTGCGTGGTTTCAAACCCGGCCCAAGAATTTTTTTTTTAAATTTTCATAACACTTTTTTCGTTAAAATAAGATGAAAATAATACTAAAAAAGTTATTTACTTACGTTATGTGTGCAGTTTTGCTATACGAATCCATAGTATAAGTATAAGTAGTAGTAGTAGTAGTAGTAGTAGTAGTAGTAGTAGTAGTAGTAGTAGTAGTAGTAGTAGTAGTAGTTGTTGTTGTTGTTGTTGTTGTACTTCTAAGAGTAGAATAGGAGTAAGAGTCGAAGTAGTAGTAGCAGTAGGAACGGGTTAGAAATCCCACAGAGCTCATTTTATTCCACCTTGACCCCTTGCAACCAATCAGAAACGTGTATTAAGTTCCTATGGTTGAAGTCGAGCGTGAAAAAAAAATATGCAGAGTTAATGATGATTTTATGTTATATCTCGCTAAAAGACGTTTCTGCTACTGTCTTGCTAGTGTCAAATGAGACGCTTAAAGGGACATTTTCCTATTTAAGATTTGCAACATTTACACATTAATCATGCTTCGTTTACCCCGAAACAACATTATGTGGGCTGTATCTACACTCAGTGCTCACTGCTTTGGGACCAACAATCTAATACTTTGTTACTCCACCTTTTGCTCAGAGGACGGCGTGGATACTGCGTAGCATGGATTCTGGTAGTTGCTAATGTTCGCACGGGGATCTGACACCATATATTACTGATGGCATCCCACAATGAGCCCACAGATGTCGGTGCATGCGTCATGGTGCGAAGAGCTCATTACACAACATCACATAAATGTCCTATAAGACTAAGATTCGGTGAGTTAGGGGGGCAATTTATATGCTACGGCTCCGTCGAACGTTCGTTAAGACAAGCAAGTACAGTCCTGGCTTGATGGCACGGTGCAGCGTCGTCCTGGAAAATGCCGTCTTCGTATGGGTAGAAGTGTTGCATTGTAAGGTATACGTGATCCTCTAACACAGGCCTTCATAAAAAGGATGCCTTGCTGTGGTCCATGCACGCCAAAGTCTTAGTCCATATAAGCGAAGCATCCCCAAAATATAGAACCGCCCCCACCTGACTGTACAATACTCACTATTCACGAGAGGTCCATAGCTTCGTGGTGTTGACGCCACACTCGAACACGCTAATCCGAGAGAAGTAGCGCAAACCGTGATTTATCGGACAAACACGTCCTTTTCCAATCATCTACGGTCCAATTAGCGTATTCCTTAGCCCAAGCTCTACGAAGACAGGGTTACGAGTCGTAAGGAGCTGGTGCTGAGTGGATTGTTCGTTGTTAACTTCATGCGTGCCAGTGTAAGCAGTATAGTTGCATGTAATATGTGTGTTGTACATCCACTATTGTATTGGTCACGTAATTCCGGACACTGATGGTTCGTTTGGCTGTCACCAGCTTTTTGATGCTACGCTCGCCCCACGTTTTGAACTTGTTTATGTCTCTGTAATTCTGTCTCTTTGCCATCCCATTTCCCCATTTCCTTCCTACTTCTTGTATATCTTCACTACACAGTAATGAGCACATTCGACAAGTATTGCTGTCTGAGTTATTGACCGGGTACCCATTGCACCTATTACTCGGGTACCAATAATCATGTCCTTTTGCAATGCGTTTAAATCCTACCCACCTCCCATTAGAACAATGTACTGCCAGCCAACATGTAGCCTCGAGTGTGTTCTTTCTCTGCAATATTACCACTTGGGGTGGTCATGTAATCAGCCCGGTTGCTGGCCATCCCTGTGTGGAGGGAGTTCGAAATTCAGTAAGGACTCAGTGTACGACTAAAATTGATTTTGTATAAAATTCAATAATCAATCATTAAATAATAATTAATTATGTAATTTTATTTCTTGTTTTTCTCTGCAATCAATGAAAATAAATAAATCAAACGTATGAGGCGTTGTACTCATTTCGCTTTGTCGTCTCTTTACGATAGTATTGCGCTTATATTTAAGTATCAGTTTCATATTCGTGGGTTCACGTAGTTCTTGTATAGCATCGATTTTTATGTTAGAAAAAGAAACAAACAAAAAATGGTCAATTTTCTCGAAAATTACACTGTTTTATAGGTTTTGTTCCTGTAGGGAATACTGTACCTTACACGCTACGAATCGAGACGGATAGTATAAATCCAGCCTTAGTATGAAAAATTTGGTGGCGATTGATTGAGCAGTTTTCGCGCGTAATAGACACTAAAGGAAGCGAACATCCTTAGTATCAGCTCAATAGCAACGAGCTTCCTGCATTTTGAATTGACTTATACACTTAAGAAAGTGAACCTCCAACATTGTTTGATATATATATATATCTGTTAGCTTCTTCATTCAAGCAAAGTCAACTGGACGCCCAGACACTTGATTCTATGAGAGTAGCCTAGCTTTCACTTCCTTTCTACTTTCTCTCATTTTGTAGCCGTTTGGTTGTTTCCGTTTGGCTGAACATGCTTTCTGAATTGTAAACACTCGGAAAAGCGAGCGTCTTCTTGCTCTCCCCCATCAATAATCTTCCAGCACAAAACATCGTTAAAGAGATGGGAAAAGCTGTTGAACTTCCATTGCTACTATATGCACTTCTATCGCAAGAAGCATTCTCGGCAGCAACCGATTATTGACTTTTCGGACGAGTCAAGGCGAAAGTTTTTTTTCTTTTTTTTTAAAAAAAAAGAGAAATGCCTCTGCCTTCTTCCTAGGTTATAGCGTAAAAGAATGTAAACATGCCTTAGTAGCAACTACATAGTTTATCAAATTGATGAATTATGTTAAAAGTTTGGACTAACATAAAACACACCACAAAATTGCACTTATTATTATTATTATTATTATTATTATTATTATTATTATTATTATTATTATTATTATTTTGAATTTTCATTCCCAAACGATACGTTTCTTGAAGGGGTACGCTTTCCAATACCAAAACATATAATAGGGTGGGTCGTAAAAAACGATTTCTTTCAAATCGAATTCTAATAGTGCGGAAAAGTTGGACCATCTATCAAAACGTTTAAGTGTAATTGTTTTTTTTTTTTTTAAATCGCGTAATATCTTCAGTTCGCGCATCCAGGTTAAAGTTTTACCAAATTGTCAAAAATCGTACTGTTTTTGGAACACCCTGTATAGAAGACAGGTTGCTTCTAATAGTTGTAATAGAGTGCTAATTTTCAAGTAGGCATGTAACAATACACAGAAGAAAAGAAAATCAACATCGGACAATATCTTCAGTTCTTGCTCTAATGTCAAAATCTCGTGAAATTGTAAAAGATCGTACTTTTTTGGAACACCCTGTATAAAAGAGTTGATGTTGTTACAGCCCTAACAGGGCTGTGATTTTCTTCAAGTATGTAGCAACAGGCACACAAAAAAGAGATCGAATACATTCTTCACGAAAAAGAGAAATTCCACCTTGTTTCATATCTCCATTTGTAAAATGTATATTTTTTTCTTCAGAAATCAGTTCATTGGCCATATAACGCCTAGAACTGGATCTGCAAAGGATATATCGGAGAGTATTCTTTCTTATTTAAGTGACAAAGACGTGGACATAAATGATCTTGTTGTTATCGGCTGTGATAGGACAGTGGTTAATATGGGATGGAAAAGTGGGATTATTCATAATATTGAGGTCTAACTTAGAAGGCCACTCCAGTGGTTCATTTGTTTATTACATTTTAATGAGGTACCTTTCAGGCATCTTTTCGAGTGCCTAGATGGTGACACTTCAGGCCCAAATCATTTTCTGGAACTATCTTCAAACAATTGAAACACTGTGAGCAGCTTCCTGTTGTTGGTTTTGAGAATATTCAGACCGAAGATATTTCCGTAAAAGAAAATGACCTGAGCAAGGAAAAAAAATCTTCTTGATATTGTTAGAGCTATAAACAGCGGCGAGTGTCCAAGTGATCTTGCAGTAAAGGATCCAGGCCCAATAAGTCATTCAAGGTGGCTTACTATAGCTTATCGTATTTTAAGGTTATACATTTCGACAGAAGATCCTTCATTTGAGCTGAAGACATTGGCGACTTACATTGTAAAAACATATGCACCAGCTTGGTTTGATATTAAACAAAATTCGTCTGTAAAAGATGGTGCAAAACATGTGTTTAAATTGATTCAGACATCACGATATCTACCGGAAAGTTTACTAGAAATTATTGATCCTGTAATACAGCGAAACGGTTTTTTTGCGCACCCTGAAAACCTTATTTTGGCCATGGCAATGGATGAACGGAAACACATAAGAGAATTAGCTTTCAGAAGATTGTTGAAATCGAGGAATCAACAATCAGGTAAAAGTGTGAGAAATTTTTTACCACCTTATCTCAATTTGGAAGCAACTGGCTATACCGAAATGATAGATTGGTCAACGTGTAAACTTTCATCACTACCAATAATGGCCCATGTAACAGCAGCAAGTATTTTGTCGTTTCTAAAGACAAGAGAATTACCAGAGTTTGACTACCTAAAATTTCCATGTCCCACGCGGTGCGTAGAAAGATGTGTTAAACTTATAACAGAGGCTGCTACAAAAGCGTGTGGCTCCCTAAACAGAAATGGTTTTATTCGGACCACACTTTTGTCACGCTCTATAATGCCAGATTTTAGTAAGAAGTCTGATTTTAAAGTTATGCCCGAAATATAAAAGAAATAAATTTGAAACTTCTACAATGATAGAGTGGTTGGGAAGGGTGTGGGTGGAACTCGAAGTGCAGCCACCTCCTCGTGGTGATTCTGGGTCATTTCTAAGATGAGAAATGAGCAAAGAGCTGCACGCTCAGATCGAAAACATAGAAAATGATTCCTTTCGTAAAATTTTCGATTTTTAAGTTCCAATACACGAACTGAAGATACTATCCAATTTCTATTTTCTTTTTTTCTGAATATTCCCGTATGGTTGGAAAAAAATATAACCGCCACATTAAATCTATAACAAGAAAACTATTTTATACAGGGTGTTCCAAAAAGTACGATTTTTTACAATTTCACGAGATTTTGACCTTACAAGGGAACCTTCCGAAAATGATAGTTGCAGTGAAAGATGTGACCTATGCCAATTAAAAGAGCTGTAACAGGGATGAGCATTCCCAAAAAAATTAGCTGCCCATAGCAAGAGGTTCAAGAAATATAAGGGGTGAAATTCGGGAAACAGCAAGGTTGGACAGGGGGGAATTCAAATTCCGCAAAAAAAGGGGAGCACAGCAAAATACAATGCTAACAAGTGATATAGAAAGAGACTTGCCACAATAGGGAACAAATGAAAGCCACCAGTGGGGTTAAGAGTTGCCAACTGCAATGAAAAGTACATGTTTTGCAAAAGGGCACTATATGAAGTGAGTGCAATATTCAGTGTCAACCTGTCATGTAGAACATAAGATATGACGTCGATAATCAGTGGTACAATCTAACAAAAGAAAATAGAAAGAACAGAAGTACGAAAAATATACAGGGTGTCCGACCAAACTTTGTTGCCTGAAAGATTTGCGAAACGAACAAAAATGTGGCGGATCAAGTTGTGCAGAATGTACCAATGTCAGGTGGCGATAAAAGTCTGTGAGAAGCAAGTGCCCCCAGGATGCCCATCATAGGGCCCCAGGAGCCAAATTCAAACTTTCAAATGGCAACAGGCACCAAGTAGTACCTCTTTCGATAGATCATGGAATGTGCAACAACACCTATAGGAAACATGATGATCCCTCAAAGTTGAGATGATCCCTCCTGGTTGCATGGGTCTGATACAACCACTTGATGTTTATTTTTTTAGAGCATACAAGAACTTTGTGCACTACGTTACAGAGCTTCTGTTATCAGATACTCACTTTAACATTTGGTCCCGCGAGCATTTTCTGAAATTTCAAGCCTTAACCCATTACCAGTTTACGGCATGTTTATTCTAGCCTTTGATTATGTTTGCTTTCTACAGGTGTGAATATGTGATAGAAGGACCATCAAACGTTCCGACACCTCTAGAATACTGTTTTGAGACATTCACAGCGATCATTGTACCATGTGTGACGGATTGGCAGTATTCCGCTGCGCTCACTGTAAATGTATCTTCTGTTTGGACCATAGTCTCATCGAACAATTGCACGTACAATGTTGACGAGCATGCACAAATGATGCGAAGGCTAATGCCTGTTGCCGGAATTTTCTTTTTGTGAAGCGAGTGGCCTAACTATATTAGACTTGTCTGGATTTTCATGGTTAATATTGCCAACTTTGTAACTTCTTTTTTACTCTAGGTACGTCGGTTTACTGCATAGTTGGTGCTTTCTTGTTTTGTTCATTCTAATATGCACAGCTCGTGATCAAATGTGGCGCATTATGGCCAACTCCGTCTTTTCCGTATTTTTCGTACTTCTGTTCTTTCTATTTTCTTTTGTTAGATTGTACCACTGATTACACACGTCATATCTTATGTTCTACATGACAGGTTGACACTGAATATTGCACTCACTTCATATAGTGCTCTTTGCAAAACATGTACTTTTCATTGCAGTTGGCAACACTGTTAACCCGACTGGTGTCCTTCATTTGTTCCCTATTGTGGCAAGTCTCTTTCTATACATCACTTGTCAGCGTTGTATTTTGCCGTGCTCCTTTTTTTTTTCTTTTGCGGAATTTGCACTTTCCCTGCCTTGTCCAACCTTGCTGTTTCCCGAACTTCCACCCCTTACATTTCTTGAACCTATTGCTATGGGCAGCTAATGTTTAGGGAATGCTCATCTCTGTTACAGCTGTTTCAATTGGCATAGGTCACATCTTTCACTGCAACTATCATTTTCGGAAGGTTCCCTTGTTAGAGCAAAAACTGAAAATATTATCCGATGTTGATTTTCTTTTCTTCCGTGTATTGTTACATCCCTACTTGAGAATTAGCGCTCTATTAAAACTATCAGAAGCAGCCTGTCTTCCATTAAGGGTGTTCCAAAAAAAGTACGATTTTTGATATTTTGGTAAAACTTTAACCTGGATGCGCGAACTGAAGATATTACGCGATTTCAAAAACAAATTACACTTACACATTTCGACAGATGGTCCAACTTTTCCGCATTATTAGAATTCGATTTGAAAGAAATCGTTTTTTTTTCGACCCACCCTAATATATAAGGTACTAGCAGCGTTCACCCCGCTTCGCTGCGGTCACCCCGGAACGCAATAAACTTTGTTACTTAGATAATTTTTACTTTTTCGCTTTCAAATTGCAGTAAATGTTAACATTATAGCGCCTGTCATTTATGTTAACCCGCCGAGTGACACGGTCATGCGGGTTGCATATAAATACGTTTATTTTTATACCTATGATGAACTAACAAAGGATTTGTACGTTATGGACACTTGAATGGTCAATTATCTCAAGACACTGGTAATTAAAAATTAAAGTGATATGATAAAAACCATCTAGGGTCCAAATCCTAATAACCCCCCAAAAATGAAAGAAATTGGTTCAGCCGTATTAGCGTGATGAGCTAACAAAGGATTTGTGCGTTCTCTTTTATATAATAGATTATAGTATTTGTCTTTTGTGTATCGGACGCAAGTGCAGTGCTGTGATCCATAAATGGATACTAAGATGGTGTTTACCAACCAGTTGTTTAAATTTCTTATAGTATGTGGGTCAGTCAGAAAGTTAGTTGCACTCCTTCGTACGTATTTTCGGTCAAAGCCTATTTAGATGAAACTGTGTAGCAACACTGCAGATATATAGTTGTATCGTGTGACGTAGCGGCTTTCACGAGGCAAATGAAGGTATTCTGATAATCAGTCGTAAACATGCCTCGACAGCTGCAAGTGACGTCCAAATTGGAAGTGTGTGCAGTGATTCGTTTTTTTGGGGGGCGAAAAGGTGTAACTGCACTGAAATTTATCGGCAGTTGCATGAAGTGTCTGGTGAAAATGTAATGTCACAACTGATCGATGATGGTGAAGAAGAAGAACACAACTGATTGATGATTTGAAAAATGGAAGAAAATATTGGGAATTAAAAGAGGAAGCTGAAGATAAAAAAAAACACGGAAGAAACATTAGCAGGGCTAAATCTAAAATTAAAAAAAAAAAATTTAAGTCCCAGGACCTGACGAAAGGCAGAATACTTAATAATAATAATAATAATAATAACTAATTCATACTAGCTTTGCTATATTGAATAACTTGTACTAAAAATACAATTCACTGAGCAAAGCAACGTTTATTTATAAAATAATAAATCTGTCACAGTTTCGTCAACTAACTAAACATATTGGCTTCATCAGACACTAAAAGCAAGAGAGAGTTGCATCTAAATATAACAGAATCCCAGAAAATGGATCTGAACGTTGATCGGCTGTTCAAAACAGATTCAGCCAATTATAACAAAAGTTGACAAAAATGAAAGTAAACACCGCAGATCCATTTTCTGGGATCAGCCAATCAGCGTTCAGATCCATTTTCTGGGATTCTGTTATATTTAGATGCAACTCTCTCTTGTTTTTAGTGTTTGATGAAGCCAATATGTTTAGTTAGTTGACGAAACTGTGACACATTTATTATTTTATAAATAAACGTTGCTTTGCTCAGCGATATGTATTTTCAGTATAAGTTAATAATAATAATTAATAAATCTTTCTCATAACATGAAATATTTCATAAGACATTCTCTATCAAAATTCCAGAAACCATGACATCAAATCATAATAACCACCAAACATATTCTGAATTAAAATAGAAAAATCTGACATGTTCTTCCGAACTGCATGTGAATTCTATATGAATTACTTTGCAAATGAATAGTTCTTTTTTTTTTTTTTTTTTTGAATATGTTCAAAGAAATATTGTATTAATTACATTATTGAAAACGCTGAAGTACGTAAATATTAATTACTCAAAACCAAAACTTCTAGCAAATGAAGTTATTATAAAAGTGCAGAGGGAAAGAATACTTAACGCTAAGGAGTCAGCAAACAACGCATTTCTGTGAATGCTACAAAATAGAAAGCCACAGGGAATTACAACTTAGCAAACATGCAAGATAATTAATTATAAGTTACATTTATACGAAATGGATCTTCTAATTGTATATATTTCTTTTTGGTATTTTAATAAAGGAAACAATAAATCAAGGAAACCCATTACTGTGTACCATTATAATGAATTAAATTACACTTTGATGCAAACTAAGTTACAATATTTCCTTAAGTGAAATTAAAATGTACGTGAGTGCCTTTTAAGTATACGGGAATATCAAAACTCTGAAAAATGAAGTAGAACTTGTCTGTATATTCGTTTACTTTACATCCATAAAATTGTAATGGACCTCTAAATCAATGTTTTTCAAACTAGAGAGGGCGATCTCCTGGGTGACAGGAGTATTTAAAATTGATCTGTGCCGGTAAATTAAGAAGCTTTCTAAAGGCAACTAATGAGGAACTACTGCTGCTGATTTACAACAGAGATCCAATGATTTGGAAATTTTACTGGTGAAATGTGGTTTTATACAACAAAAGGGTATTGCGTAAGTGGTTAATTTATTTAGACGACATATCTGTACCAGGAGTGGTAGTAAAGAAATTAGACTACAAAACTGAACACCATCTACAATCAAATCCTCCATAAGGTAAATGTTCTGTATTGTGAGAAATTAAGATGTTTCAATTGAAGACTTTGGGGCAGAAACCCGTTAAGTCTAAAAAGTGAAAGTGTAAAGGAGATTGCTTCACAAGGGTTTCTCGTTATCCGGTTTTCTTCAAACTTGGCACATATACTAGACCGGAAGTAAATCGACGTTTTTTTTTTGTTTGTTTGTTTCTTTCTTTCATTCGGAAAATAGATTAAGGGAGGCAAGGGCCTCTTTTCAGAAAAGGGTTCCCTTGATTAAAAGGGCCACATTAAAGAAACGAAACTCTGCCGATGAAAAGATCACTTCAAAGCAGGAAATAATTGTTTTATCGTTTTCGCGAGAAAAGGGTTGCAGGGGGCTATGCCCCCTTCGAAATGACAAAGGATCCCGCACAATACTTACGAAAATTTGATTTCGGTGGATTTGTTTGTATCCATGACATGTTATAGATATTGTGTTTCTGAGAAAATAGACTCAATGGGCACAACCACCCATCACTGACCGTTTGGCTGCTACAGGACCACTTTTTCTAAGAACTGAAGGCAATGTTATTCTGGATTTCGTTGTAATTGCTTAAACCGTGATATGCTGTAGATATTGTGATCCTGAAAAAAAGCCTCAACAGGCACAACTACCAATCACTGGTCGTTAGTCCAGTACATAGCCTTTAAAAAAAAATCAAAAGTTAACGGTATTCTGGATTTCGGTGGAATTGCTTGCAACCGCGATGTGTTGTAGATATTGTGACCCTGATTAAAAGTCTTAATGGGCACAATTATCATTCACTGACCGTTTGGCCATCACGAAGCCACTTTTTTGAAAGCAACCGAAGATAGCGATTTTCTAGATTTCGGTGAAAATGACTGAAACCGTTATATATTGTACATATTGTGATCCTGAGAAAAGGTCTTAATAGGCACAACTACTAATCACTGATTGTTTGGCAACTAGGAGGCCACCTTTTTGAAAGCAGCCGAGCCGAAGATAGTAATATTCTGGATTTCGAATATTGTTGATATTGTCATCCTGAGAAAAAGTCTCAATAGACACTACCACTAATCACTAATCGTTTGGTCACTAGAGGGCTACTTTCTTGAAAAACAGCCGAGTATAATGATGTTCTGGATTTCGGTAAGAATGAGTAAAACTGTGATATGTTGTAGATCTTCTCATCATGAGAAAAGTTCTTAATGGACACAACCAAAAATTATTAACCGTTTGGGCATTACAGGTCCAGATTTTTTAAAACACCTTGGTATAACGATATTTTTGATTTCGGTGTAAATGAATGAAACTGTGATGTGTTGTAGATGTCGTGATCTTGAGAAAAATTGTCTAGGGCTTTACAGGGTTTTCTTTGTCCCGCAAGATGAACATCGGAATGTTGTCTATGCTTCAATGACGTTAGCTGCTACTCTCTCCATCCCTCTTCTGGGTTGGGGGATAGTACTTTTCAGGGTTTCATACAATTTCACCAAAATTTCAGAATATCCTTACATTCTGCTGTTTTAAAATATGTTGTGTCGTAGTTGCCAATGGTCAATGATTGGTGGTTGTACCCATTGAGACTTTTTCTCAGAAACACAATATGTACAACATGTCACAGTTTCAAGCAATTACACCGAAATCCAGAATACCGTTACCTTCTGCTCGCTTGAAAAATTTGGCCCAATAGTGGCCAAGTGGTCAGTGATGGGTGGTTGTGCCTCTTGCGACTTATTCTCAGGAGCACAATATCTACAACATATCACGGTTTCAAGCAATTCCACAGAAATCCAGAATACCATTATCTTAAATTGTTTTCAAAAAAGTGGTTCTGTAGTGGCCAAACGGTCAGTGATGGGTGGTTGTGCCCATTGAGACTTTTTCTCAGGAACAATATCTACAACATGTCACGGTTTCAAGTAATTTCACCCAAATCCAATTTTCGTAAGGATTGTGCGGGATCCTTTGTCATTTCTAAGGAGGTATTGTCCCCTGCAACCCTTTTCTCGCAAAAACGATGAAACACGAATTTCCTACTTTGAAGTGATCGACTCCTACTTTGCATCGGCAGAGTTTCGTTTCTTAAATATGACCCTTTTAATCAAGGGGACTCTTTTTTGAAAAGAGGCCCTTTGCCCTCCTTAACCTATTTTCCGAAAGAAACAAAAAAATATGTACCAATCTATTTTCGGTCTAGTATATATGTGCCAAGTTTGAAGAAAATCGCATAAGGAGAAACCTTTATGAAACTACCTCATTTACACTTTCACTTTTTGGACCTGACGGTTTTTTGCCCCAAAGTTTTCAATTCTTTCTTTACGGAGGTGTTGATTGTCTTCTAATTTACAAACTAAAATGTATTAAATCGCAAAGGACGAATAATATTAAAAGTTTTTTTATTTTAATTTATTTATTAAACAAATTCCCAGATGCAGCATAATTTTGCCATTTTACACGGGGAAATGTTAACAACCCGTGTTAACAAGAAAAAAATTACAAAAATAAAAATAAATAACAACAGCAATAACATCAATAATATCAACAAAGAATTCAAAAGTAATACAGGGTTGTCTGGAATGGAACTGATGGTTTTTAAAAGTGTATAGTTTGAATATGGTCAGATATACAGAAGAAAAAAGAAATGCAATTTAAAAGAGAACTCAAAAAGTTTATTTGGCCTTACTTACAAGTGATTCTAACTCAGTGTAACTCCACGTGAGCTTCATTTGTAACTCTCACAATATCTAGCCTGAACTCAATCTCTCTTCACGTATTCTGTAACATCTGAGGTGTTACTGAAGCAATCGCATTCCTAATACGTTCTTCAGTTCATCAAGGTTACGCATCTTTTCACCAGAATACACGAAGTCTTTCACATACCCCCACAGGAAGAAGACCAGGGGAGGTAACATCAGGAGAGCGTAGAGGCCACCTAATTGGTCCATCACGGCGTATCGAACGGCCAGGAAATTCAGTATCAAGGTACTCCTCACTTGTAGGCCTCCTGTGTGTTTGGTGGACTGCTCGAGTATCGTGCATCGAGAACTGCTACCCGCTGGCTAGTGCATCAATAGAACTGTGTACTGTCAGCAGGTGAGCCGTGTTCAAGAAAAATTCAAACCTGTGGAGCCAGCGCTTCTGAATCGCATAGGGTTTCTCCTGAATACTTTGACTTACGTGACAGGTTCCAATCGATAATCAACTGCACAGAGAAACACTCACAAATAAAATAAAACTTCACTAGACTGGGAGGGCACGAGTCAGTCCTAGCAGAAAGTTAGGTGCAAAGGTGTAACTATTTGATTTTATTCGTATGTTTAGGCCAGCTAGGCAATGAACCTAGAGTCTGTCAAAATACACATCAAATAGGGGAGTAACAGAACTTCGACCGTCAACTTCCTAAGCTCGCCAGCAGTTTCTGGGCGCACAGGTCCCGGCTGGAGCTAGCTTTCAGAAGTAGATTGCCAACTTCGAAGGAGGTAACTTTGACCGTCAGTTTCCTAAGCCGACCAGCAATTATGGGCAGACCCCTGGCTGTCGTCAGCTTTTAGAAACAGAGTGCCAAGTTAGCCACTAGGATAAGGTATGGGTGGAACCAAGAGTGTAGAGAGGCCTCCGGAGAAGCCGAGAGAGTAAGAGGCAGAATGACGGCTAGGACAACTAGGAACTTACTCGGAAATCCTGGCCTCAGACATTGCAGACTCCGTCTAGATAGCTCGACTTTGAGGGACCTCAGGAAAGGGACGTTGTCCGACAATCGAGCCAAAGCACGATGCGGACTCCGTCTAGATAGCTCGACTTTGAGGGGCCTCAGGAAAGGGACGTTGTCCGACAATCGAGCCAAAGCACGAGTTTTTAAGGGGCTCGATCAGCTTTGCACACGGCACCAATTTACGTTTCGTGTGCAGCATTGTAACGTGTGCAGACATTGCACTCGAACCATGAGGTCACAGGTTGGACATGCGTGGTAGTCCGAAAGTACCCTGTTGAGGAACCAAAGAGTAGCAAGCAGCCTGAAAAGAAAGCTGATTGGTGTGCACACGACACTAAGGGCAAAGTCAGCTGAGTAAAGTGCTTCTCCGAGGGGCGGAGAGAAAAGCGATTGGAACACGTCATGCTCCTAACACCAAGATTGGTTTACAATAGGGTGCCTGGGCGGCGCTAAATGAGAAGAGAAGATTATGTTGGTGCGCATGCGTATATATGTACTCCGTGTATTTGGACGTGTTATCCCCAAACTCTTTAAGAATGGTATACATCGAAATATACAATATTAATACATTGAATCACTGAAAATATAAAACATAAATAGCTTTAAATACTAAACAACAAAAATTTTATATATGTTTGAACCTAGGATCTTTTTACTGTATTTTATCTTTAGATCCTTCTAAGATAACATATATAAACATCTGCAGTTTGAGGACAGAAAAATAATAATCATTTTAGAAGCAAAAATGAAAAGATTTTTAAACGTACAGATTATATGGACTTCGTTAAAAGTTTTCTACCACTAATAATAATAATATAACTAATACAAGACTACATATATGTCTGACAGAGAGCCAGACATCTCCTTGTTTAGAGGGGATGATATAATCTACCAGATGGTTGACCCCGGAGGTCAAGCGGGGGGAACTCGGATGCTCAGACGGGAAGAACGAAAAGTCTTTCGTCTTCTAACTAACAGAAAAGAACAACACTCAACACGAATTTTTTATTTTAAAAGAAGTAAATGAAATACGAATTCTCTTGCAGTTTAAAAAATGCAAAAAAAGAAAAAATAATGAAAAAAGAGTTTGCGAATCTGTGTACACTACAAAATATATCCATCTTTTCTGGAAACTAGCAGAAGTTTTCATTTTCTTCTCAGATTTAACAGACTTCATGTGTACTTTCCGTGCAAGGCAAGTAGAAGCTGAACTACACGTTCTAATGACACAGCATGGATGCAAGCCTTCTCCTAAACAGATTTCACGCACTGAGCAACGTCTCTCGCCAACTTCTTTACAGATCGATCATACCCTTTCTCACACTTTTCAAGCTCTACCAGTTGAAAATAATGCTTTATTACATCTGAATTTATGGACAACTGTACGCCTCAAAGTTCAGCTGAATGTCCAAACACGGGGTAAGTCGTTCTTAATCTTTCTCTTATCTTTGACATGGTTAGAGTTTTAATATTGATACACAATACAGATCTCACACATACTACATAAAGTTTAGTTTACAGTACACTAACAAACTATTTATACACTTACTGAATACGTACAATGAAGTAAACACTGAAATGCAATTTAACACCGCAAAATTACCTTGAAAAGATCGTCTTCCACACTTGAACAAAGTTATCGAATAATAACGTTGTTTCTTTATATTACTGCTACTTACAATTGGACTAGTCCAAATTGAATTCTTATGCAGGGGAGAAAAGTAAACAATATATAGCAGTACGTGAATTTTTTAAAGGGTAAAGAGTGTTGAAGGAAAAATAATAATGAACAATGAACACATTTATCGGCATATTAATTCAATGCTAGAACGTTATATGAAACCACAAGTACAGTATATGGTATACAATACTTTGTTTTGCTAAAAAAAAAAAAAAAAAAAGGGGGCTATTTTATAGTTCCAAATCTGCCTAAATCATATATAAATTATTTCTTCAATTTTATAGACTGTTTGAATTAAGAAATATGGGTAATACTTTTGTTCATTTACTGTAGAAACACGAAAGAGTTGTGTGTACGTCGGGTTTGCATACCCTATAAAGACACAAAATTTTTCTGGCGTTTCGCCACCGGAAAATATTTGATTTCAGCGACGAAATTTTTACAATATTTTATCAATATCAATTGACAACTTTTTCGCACTATTGCGTTTCGATGTGTAAAAAAGTGATTTTTCGCTCCGCCCTAATGGTTATCCTTCGTTTTTCACTATCATTTGACCATAACACAAATGACTGAGAGATATACAACCCCTGTATACATCTATGTCGTGTTGAAATGTATAACTAATAGGATATGCTTTTTAAAAAATTCAACACTTCTAGTGTGCCCCTAAAAAATGTAAAAAAGAAATAACGGACACGTGGTTTTAAATATTCATTTAGAACTGGCAAATCTACACAAAATTTGAAATCGACCTGCACTTTCTAGCACTTGTGGTTTTCGAGATTTCATTGTCGAAAGGATTGGAGACAAACATATAAAATTTTCTTTGGAGACACTCATATAATCATAGCATTTTAATACATAGATTGTAACAAATAACTAATCAATTCATTGTTCCAGACCAAAGACTTCCTAAGCTGAAGTTTTGACACCTATACAGGTCAGGGTGTATTTTATTTTGAGTAATTTCGTGTTGCGATACGCACCCCCCCCCAAATATATTCTATGTGACCGTGAAATACTCTACCAGCTCTCTACGAGAACGTTTACCTGTGCCGACTTAACAACAAAATCATGAAATGACGTTTCCACATTATTAATATAATGTAGAATTTCAATCCTTGATAACGGAGAAACTAAAAGAGATAGAGAAACGAAACTTTGCACGAAGCAACTAGAGAAAGGACAACATCTGCCCGTGTATTGATGAAAATCACCGGATGAACAGTGTTGCTAACCCAAGAGAAAGTTTTGTTTTTGAAAATCGAATGATCTAAATTGGATATCATCATTGGAAGCAACAATAAAAATAAAGACAAGAGAGATGGTAAACGCAGATCAGTGTTGCAAACTTTTTCGAGAAATATCGTGAAACATGTGTTCAATGCAAACACATGTATATATTCCATATATATATTCCATTCAGTGTTGATAAAAGCTCATGTTGTTCTTATATGAATTAAATATATTTTCATTTGTCTCGAGTTCATGTCATATTGACTTGTTAAATAACAGGAGAGGGAAAGGATAACTATATTGTTTCGATCTTTTAAAATTATTGGTTTTGATGCTCTAGAGAGAGAAATAGAAAAACTGTTTAATTGTTAATTTTGTTTATTGAAAGAAATTATTTTAATTTTGAACATAAATTGGTTTATTGGCCGTTGTAGTTACAGATAGTAAAGTGGATTATAGTAAGATATCCCCTCACGGGATACCGACTTTGCTACTTAAATTTACAGCTTATAAATTAGAGAGAGGAGAGAAAATGACTTATACTGCAGGTTTTAGTTTTATACTTTACGAGGCCAATTTTTTAATTATTTTGTATTGTGGAGGTTAGCTGTAAAGAGCGGTAATGAAAGTTTAATGCCCCACCCACCTTTTTATTTGGAATTTTATCTTTGTTTTTTCCTTTTATCTAGTTACTAAAAAACATTTTAATAGTTATTTATCTGAAGGTTGGGTGTTAGCATGCGGGGTCAGGTTCTATTCGGTTGCATACTGGTTTCCATCGTTTTCAATCATTTCCATACCTTAAACTGTTTCTAACACTTAAAAATAACAAAAAAATTTTTGTTTGTCCTTCCTGGCGGGTACGTAACAATATTTTAAAAGTACTCTGGGAAAGGTTTTGCTACAAAATTTTTGGAGTATTCACTACAATATTAGTGTACAATGTATACAGGGACGTACGCAAGGGGGGGGACCTGGGGGTCCGGACCCCCCCCCGAAATTTCGACTTTTTTAAAATTTAGCCTAATTTTAGGGGCAATTTTAGGAATTTTAATATAAAATACCTTCTTATTTAGTTTGGACCCCCCCCGAAATAAATTCCTGGGTACGCTACTGAATGTATATACAGTAGATTAATTTTATGTAATCCATTTTGTCATCAAATTTAATTTCATATTTGTTCATTTTCGTAGAGTTTTACAGTAATAATAGTACTAGAAATGGGAAAAATGTTACTATAAATAATACGAAGGCGTTACTTGTTTCTCAAAAATCAGGGGAACTCATTAAGTGATTAAATATCTTTTTCAGTTCACCAGAGCACAAATACTTACGTTTTTATCTTTCTCATAATAATGATAATAATACTAATAATAATATCCTAGAATGTATGCAACATATAATATTTATAGGCCTTGGAGTTTGATTAATCTGGATTCCAACAAGGCAAAGATTATGTAAAAGCAGGCTAATCTTGTTGACTCCCCCGTGCGAAATTTTCTGCGGACGCCTCTGCGTATCAGGTGGGCAATGTACACACCTTCTCTTAGTTTAGCATCTGAGATATTCGGGGAGATACTTAAATCATTGTCTTTTTTTCCACTTTTTTATAAATAACTTAATAAGACCAAATTTAATGCAGAGAAGAAGCAGAAAAATATATTGGGATCAACAAGAGACACCTTCACATTCTTAATTCCAGGAATGAGGGATGAATCAGTAGACCATTCCCTTGCTCTACTATCACACTTACAAAGAAAATAGCATTTTTTTTTGTGTGTGTGTGTGTGTGGCCTTCCTGTAACACTAACATCAAGCACTAATCAAATTCGTCTCCACATATGTTAAACTTATAATCACTATACCTGACTTTCTGCAGCAGGTGTTTCAAATTTTGTTAAGGTTCCTTCAAGTTTACTGAATATCGAAATGGAATGAGTAAGTATTACCATTGTGGAAGAAAGCATAATTCATGCTTGCTTTTGAAGAGTTCAAGAATAACCGCCTCTCATTACATTTGTACTGTATTTGTAATGAATCTATAACTCCTACAACATTTGTGCAATATATACAATCATCACTTCTGTGGTCAAATTTAAGAGTCATATTGTCTGTCATAGTAAAATGTCACTTTGGTTTCTTTTTGGAGAAGATTTCAATCTTGAAGCCTTGAAACTAGGAGCTCAGTTTAGTGTTTGGGTAAGTTCAAAGTTCCTAACAAGGTTGTTTAATACCTCCTGAGCAATCAAATATGTTCTCTGGCACGTACCCTGTATGTAGTGTTTGGATCTTTAAGTATAAGAAAGGGTTAAAAAAAAAAAAAAGGTCTTCTACTTAATTACAGAATGAGACCTCTAGATTCAGTTTGAACAGTAAAATTTATTAACAGTTTAAAGAGAATCTACAAGTTTTATGGTGATATAAAATATCCCCTCACGGGATACCAATTTCGTTACCCTATCCATAGTGGCTAATACCATGTGGGAAGAGTTAAAATTCGGAACCAATTGACAATGTGAACACAATTTTCAGTACCATCACCATTCTTTTTTCGGAGAACTTCTCTTCTAGTTCTAGAGTACGTTCAGATATGTTGTAGAGCAAGAATATGAGATGATAATGAACCGCTGCTTTCCACCCATCTTATATATTTAAAAAGTTTATAATTAACTTAACTTTATTTTAATAGTTAATTACCAAGGATTAGGTGTTAGCATCTGGGGCCACGATTTGCCTCGCCAGTTTTGGTTCTGTTCTGGTTTTCACTTATTATAGTACTTTAATGTTTTCTTTAAACACAGTCTGCAAAGCACACACTCATTGTAATGAGTAGCCTGCTATAAGTAACATGTTTTTGAACTTGTTACAATAACAAACTTTTTTTTTTCTGCCGGGTTTGTGACAATAAGAGTCTCTCGCTCATTACTCATGCAACATTCACTGTCATCAACACTGGTATCTACTGCACAAACTTTTGGTGGCACTGGTAGAGAGAAACCTTTCCTATGTGGGATGGGTATTCTAGCTGATTGCAGATCTGTGTGTTAGACTGATTATGTACGATTGGGTGTTATTCTCTTTACATTTGAAAGACAAAAGAGGCAGCCGTGTAACTGGTCATATGAATCAAACCATAACATTGGTGTAGCTAATGACATACATTTGTAGGAACCACATCCCCCTTAGATTCATGTACAGGATTTTCAGCAAAATTGAGATGCCCACAGTTTGTCTATGTGGACCTTCGATAAAAAATACAATTCATACGATTTCCTAACAACAGATGTTACATTCGTAAACTTCAGTTCATGAGTTATCTTTCCTAACACACAACAGAAGTTGTCAGGATCATTTTTACACTTCCAAGGTATTGTCAGAAATGTAACATCGTATTTTCGTAACAGAAACAATGATTCCAAGTGTCAGTTACTTTACCATTAAACATCTACACGTAAATATATCGCAAGAACACAACTTTCAGTGTTGACTTTCTGCTATATAGCACATTACAGCAACAGGGAAATGAAGCTCACCATACGAACAGGCAAGATAGTAAACGTGAAATATTGATGTTATATTGTTTCAGCGTTGTCTTCTGCTGCCTAGTGTGGGTAGATAAATTTCTCTCCGATGGTCATTTTGCCCTTCTTTCTTGCATAAGTATCTGAATCTTTCGTCTGTGACATGCGAGTTAAGGGAGCAATTTATTTTACATTAATAATCGTTTTATTTAACATATTGAAGGGTATAAATAATTATGACTAACATTAATAAGATAACTTTTCAAAACCGTTTGTCTAATCTAGTTAAAGAAAACAGAAAATTTTAATTACATTTTTCAGTTTTCCAAAAATTGAGATCTGATACGATTTTGGAATTCAGTAAAAAAAACAAAATCATAATCACATATTATTTTTCAGAAACGAATTGTAGAATTGGACTGTAATATAAATGTCCCATTGGTAAATTTTACCTAATTAATCTTCCAATGTCTTAAATTACATAGGTTATTATTATTGATTATGTATTATCATCATTTGCAAGCTTTATAATATATACTCGGAAGATATATATATATATATATATATATATATATATATATATATATATATATATATATATATATATATATATATACAGTGCCGGCAAAAAAAATCTTTACATTGTGTGGCAAAAAAAAACTTTACATGCAAAATCCACGTAACGGGGTCAAGCGCCGTTCCCGCCATAAAAATATGAGAGGAGACTGTTGATGACGTCAGTGATTAGGGCGCCACTTGCAATCTTCCCTCACCCAGCAGAAGCTCAGTGTGCCTCGTAGCGTTGTACGGCGAGATAGTTCTTTCTTTGCTCTGTGCAGCTAGATTTTTGTTTAATTTGTTGAAAGTAAGTGGTGTTATAACTTTGTTCTGATTACACACAATGGGTCGTAAAAAGCTAACAATGGCAGAGAAATCCCGGGCCTTAACTCTTCTGGAGAAAGGTGATTCGGTAATCGCAGTATCCAGGGATCTTGGAGTGTCGAGGGAGACAATTTACCAGCTAAAGCGTTCAGTGGCGTCATTTCCTCCTGGAACTGTACCATGTAGGAAGTCCGGCTCCGGTGCACCTAGAAAGACTTCGCCAAGGACTGATAAACTTCTAAAGCGTGAAGTAATGTCAAATCCCTTCATAACCGCTGTTGAATTGAAAAACAAGTATCCTGAGCTCCTCCAGAATGTCGCAACTAGGACAGTTCGTCACCGTCTGCAAAAGGATCTGGGCTTGCCAAGTCGCCGTGCTGCGAAGAAACCCCTTCTCACAGCAAGAATGAAGAGAAAAAGGCTCGACTTCTGTAAGAAATATCAAGATTGGACACCTGAAGAGTGGAAAAAAGTTATGTTTAGTGATGAGAGCACTTTCAGGTTGATCCGGGATGGATCCAAGATGGTGCGCCGTCCGAGTACTGCTTCTCGGTATGACCCGAAATTTACAGTTAAGACCGTTAAATACCCTGATAGTGTGATGGTGTGGGGGGCATTCAGTGGTAACAAGGGCAGAGGAGGATTGTACTTTCTTCCCAGGAATGAAACCATGAAAGCAAGCAATTATGTTAATGTTTTGGAAGAACATTTACTTCCTTTTTGGGACATTCATGAGTGTAATTATTTTATGCATGATGGGGCCCCGGCCCACATGTCCAGGGCCGTGCAAAAGTTTCTCAGTGACCATAATATTCCTCTGTTAGAGTGGCCAGGTAATTCTCCTGACATTAATCCAATCGAAAACGCCTGGAACGTCATGAAAAACAAGATTCAAGAGACACGACCAAACAACATCAAGGATCTAAAGGAAACGATCAAAACACTGTGGATAACCATGGACTCTACATACTTCGCCAGCCTGGCTGAATCAATGCCTAAACGACTGCAGATGGTGATAAAGTGTAAAGGCGATATGACAAAATACTAATTGTAAAGTATTAGCTACAATAAAATACTTAAATATTATGAATTTGTAATGATTTCTGATTTGTTTCACAATGTAAAGATTTTTTTTGCCGGCACTGTATATGGGGTGGGTGGGGGTGAGAGAGAGAGAGAAAGAGAAAGAGAGAGATAGAAGGAAATGGAAGATACAATCAACATCAAGGGTGTAGAAGTTAATAGTTAATTTAAAAAACAGTAGAAGAGAGTAAAAGTAGAGAACAGTAAAAGTCGTGTGAATGTTAATTAAAATTATTACATTCGCCTAATCCAAATACAGTAAGGGCTATCGTTGGAAGAAAGCAAGGACAAGTGCTAATGCCTCATTCAAACACTACAAGATGAGACGGGGAACTTGGTCCAAATGATGTCCATGCTGTAATTGAGGATTTGAGAGTGTATTTCGCAATGTATGAGAACGTCGTTATCACTAATTGTGAGATTTCAGCGAAGTAGCACGTGCTGGTGTTAGGCTAGCCGTAATTAATCAGAGAATATGACACCCAAGGTGAAGCGCATTACTTGTAGAAAACTATGGACAATAGAAGAAAGCCTCGTGCCCCATACTCACCTGAGCATATGCTAGAAAATACCTCCCAACTTTGTGATTGAAATATATCTCAATGTATCCAGGCTTCTTACTCTGCATCGCCTCCTGCCTGCCTCTGTCTTGGTTTGGTTTTCCTGTCCTCTGGCTAATATGTTGCCAGCCTTAAATGTATGGCTATTTGTCCCCTGCTGCTGTGCAAACCCGCACAACAATGATGTAATACTGGTTGCATATATGGAAGACGGTATAAAAACAACGAGAAACACATTTTTACCCCCCGAGCCAAAATAGAAACAAAAAGCTCCCTCCGCATTTAGATCTGGTGAAAATACGGTATATCTGTGTACAGAATTTGATGGCTCTTGCTGGCCTATTTCTTTACAAAAAACTTATGACAGACACACATAATTTTAGTAAAATTGAAGGTAAGTTCGTATGTGATAGTGTTGCAAATCGTCATATTGTGCTTGCAGAGGACAAAGATAGCTGAAAGTTTGCACACACACAACATTTCCACATGTACAGTCATGTTCAAAATGATTGACACGTATCTATAACTGTCTTCTTGTAAGGATATAATTTGATAATGATTTTGCAGGGTACTTTTAATACTAATACTATATGTACAATCGGGAAATGTATATTTAGGTAAATTTGATAGGAAATGAATTATAAATACGAAAATTAGAATGAGTAAAACAAAATGTTGCTAAATGAACAACAAAGTTTTATTTTCGTTTTATTGTTCTTACTTACTGCTCTTTTGACCTGAAATTTGGCACATACATATCTTTGCCGATTATACACTTACTAACATTATAAGAAATAACGGGCGAATTCGTTATCAAATTATATTCCTACAACAACATATTAAGAGACATGCTACAATAATTTTGGACATGAGTCTACCTTTACAGACACTTTCTTTTTACTGTTTGTATTTGCACATTCACTTACACCATTTTTGTTTTATTATTTTTTTTTTACATTATAAATATTATCCTCAGTTTCCCTTTCTTATTTTCCCGACTACCTGAACAGAGTCCCTCTTTGGTATTACGAATTACATCCCGATTTAGACCTAGATTTCCCGACTTTGACCTATCCTTAATTTGTTTCTTTTCCCCAATTTTTGACTTATTTATCTTTCTATAATTATATTTTTTTTTACTCATTCACTTTACTTACTTAAATTCATAATTGCCAGGAGAGATAGGGTTGCCATTCGTCCCGGAATCGAGATCTGTGTCCAGGCGTCAAGAAAATATTTCCCGGGACGCTTAAATGTCCCGGATTTCAGCGAAGAAGAAAGAAAAGGAATATTATGGTTTCCTTATTCTACAGGATTATCTATATAATTATTCTTTGCAACTTCAGAGTATGACAATTCAAAAGTTGGAAGAAAGATCATGCTGACGTAAGCATACATATGAGTTATGGTGTTGTTGGTTTGTTAAAAATAACAGAAAAAAGGACAAATTTAAAACGAAATATATATAAATACTTCGCTTTAGCCCTGATTCGTTTTACGTATCTTTAAATTATCATGTTATTATAATAAACATATCAGCTACTAATTACTAACCATAAATTGCATCCAGATATCGTCGATTTATTCTTCTGTTTTATTCGTACATTAAATATCAACAGCAACCATATCTTTCGTATACGTATCCTCTAATTTCGTGTGTATATCTCCGTAAAGAGCTTTCCCATAGCAACTAATAATCTCGACAATAACAACATGTTCTATCAATAACAAACTAATAATCTTACTCATGACAACATGTCCTGTCAATAACAGCGTTCTTTCTTTTAATTATATCCAAGCTATATGCTTAATTATTGCGCCTCTGATCAATGTTGATAATATAGGTACAGATTAATTATAATAGGGATATATCGCTGTAGATGTCGCCCAGAACGGGAATTCCGTAACAGTATTACAGAGAAGGAAAGAACCCTGTATATTTTCAAAACTTTCACTTTTTGAATAGCCCTCGTACTAATTGTTATTACATCAATCCTCGTATTAATTATTATTATTACATCAATACAAATATTTTTCTTTTCTCTTCTTTCTCCATATATATATATCAATTCATTTATAACAACATTTTTCTTTTATTACTAATTACGTATCATAAAACGTCGATTCATTACAAATATCATTTATGGGTCTATTCAAAATTATAACTAATTGATGACTTACGCAGAGTTACTAGTTAGTTGTTCCTCTTTTACATTGAACGATAACATCCATATACAAACAACATTATTTATAATTAAGATCGTCATCTTACCAAAACAACAACAAGATCAGAAGGCAATAATTACATTTAAAGGCTTCAATTTAAAATCAATGTCATAGATTTCAAGTTAACATAATCAAATCTCTTTTGAACATGTAAAGTAAAATAAAGGTAAACATAACACTCAAAGTTAATACAAAGATAAGATAAATTAATCACATCATAACATGTTGCAGAAATATAAAGTCCAAATGAAGTATTCACAACACAACTCGTAACATCTGAGAGAATAAATTAAGAATTGTTATCCAAATTTAATTTAGTTAACATATCAGGGTTGAAATTTTAACCAGCTTTAGCCGTTTACCTGCTCCAGCTTTTCATATCTAAATTATATTTATCATCAATATTATTCACAAATAAATTAATAGACGAATTTTGCGTTGAATAACCGTGGGAACCTTCGGCTGGTATGGGATTAACCCCAACCATATCAGCGGGTTTTAGTTTAAATTATGATTAACAAATGGGTCAATCAAAGTACATTGAACACCACAATCTTGGTTATTTTCTCTTGATCCATTTCCCGTTTCATTTATTACTTCGGTCCTATTCCGACAGTTCCTGCCATCTCGAGATCTCCAATTGGATCTGTTTTGAGTCACACTGGTATGCATCACATTGTTACTGCAATTGCGTCTTCCACGAAAGTTTCTCCCGTTCATCCAACTGTTCCTCGGATTATTATAATTCGTTCCATTTCTACCGCTAGAATTGAATCTTCCATTGTCTCCAGTTCCAGTACGTATAATAGATCTTTCACTAATTCCAATGCCAGTATTGTCACGTGACCTCTCATCGCTGCGAAGATTTTCGGTATTTTCATTAGTTATATTCAGGTTTCTGACAGGAATTGGATTGGATGGATTACGATTACTTCCGCTAGGGTTCGGGAATTGATTCTCGAAGTTTTGAACTAAAATTATCAGATGATTGAAGTTTACGCATTGAGCAGACAACAGAATCTGTTGTAATTTATACGGCAATAAAATGCGTACGGAAGCGATTATTCTGGATTCTGGCTGAAACGGATTGACGAGTTTAAGTTCATTATATGCATTGATTGTAAAATCCGTAAGAGATTTATCGACCCGAGGTGAATAGTGTCGAGTTCGCACCATCGCATCACGGTTAGCTAACAAGAAATCATTTTCGTAATTAGCCAACAGGGCCCGTTTAAATTCTTCGTAGGATTTTATATGGTCGCGAATAGCTTTAAACCACAAGGAACAAGGAGGAAGTAACAGATGTGGTAACAACTTCATAAATTTAGATTGATCTACACCCATAATTTCACACTCTGCTTCAAATTTTTCTAAGAACGAGCTTGCGGTTTCGTCACACTTACCGCTGAATTTAGTCATGGCCTTAATTTCACTGACCTTAACGTTTATTTTGCTATAGTTATGTTTTTGTTGGCGTTGATAATGGTCTGGAACCCTTTTGTACTTATTTATCTCCTTTCTTCTTTTGCGATCTGGACTTTGGAATCGCCTACTGTGGTTTTCCACAACTAAACCATCATCAGTAGAACTCTTAGAAGAAGATATCCCGTCAGTTTCTATTAATGGAGTTCTCGGGCAGTTATGCAATGTTTCCTGTTGAAGATGCAATGTTCCCTGTTGATGATGCAATGTTTCCTGTTGATTGGGAGTACCCAAAGCCTCCTTATACATAGGATTATTGTAGTCACATTCCCTCTCTTGTAACGATCTGATTTCCTCTTGTATGTTGGATATCAGTATGCTATGTGAATTGACCTGGGCAGTAATATTCACTATCTGATTTTTTTGTTGGGCTGTCGTCGATTCCACGGCTTCAACGGCTTTCTTTATCGACTCTGTTTCTAGAGCTAGTTGATCCTGTCTATCTTGCCATTTGTTACTAAATTGTTGAAACCTAGTATCAACTTCTCGCGTCATATCATTTGTAATTTTGTTGGTAACTTCATCAGCTAATACTTGCAAATTTTCTTTCAAATTGTACTGCAAGCGATCAAAATTTTCTTGCACACCTTGTACTTTATCTGCAAGAGATTTATGCTGCGCTAGTATCTGTTCTAGCTTTTCATCGTACAATTTTTGTTGTTGGTCAAATTTAGTCTGTTGCTGATCAAATTTCTGTTCTAGCTTTTCATCGTACAATTTTTGTTGTTGATCAAATTTCTGTTCTAGCTTTTCATCTAGTAGTCGACTAAACATATCAATAAGATTAGAATAGGAATGTTCAGACAGAGTTACGGCATTTCCAGGTATGGTTTCATTTGAAATGCTGGGTACTTCTTCAATCTCGGAATTCTGCATATTAGCAATTCTTTGTATTCTCTTCCCACTTCTCAAAGTAGTGAAACTCATAAAAAGGCATATATACGTATGCACATAAACTCAGTTCTTACTATTCTTCGGAACTAAATAGTATAGTATAGTCCCGTGTCTTCGGCACCAGATAAAACGAAATATATATAAATACTTCGCTTTAGCCCTGATTCGTTTTACGTATCTTTAAATTATCATGTTATTATAATAAACATATCAGCTACTAATTACTAACCATAAATTGCATCCAGATATCGTCGATTTATTCTTCTGTTTTATTCGTACATTAAATATCAACAGCAACCATATCTTTCGTATACGTATCCTCTAATTTCGTGTGTATATCTCCGTAAAGAGCTTTCCCATAGCAACTAATAATCTCGACAATAACAACATGTTCTATCAATAACAAACTAATAATCTTACTCATGACAACATGTCCTGTCAATAACAGCGTTCTTTCTTTTAATTATATCCAAGCTATATGCTTAATTATTGCGCCTCTGATCAATGTTGATAATATAGGTACAGATTAATTATAATAGGGATATATCGCTGTAAATTCAACGGAAGGAGTTCTTTGAAGATAACAAAGGCAGATAGAACATATTACTAATGAATTAAACGTTCTAGAAAAGGATACAACACGAAGAAATAAAACGTGTGAAAGGGAACATCTAACCTTGAATAAACTAAAACAGACTCTGAAAGCCACGAAACATAACAGATCCTGAAAAATTAAAAGAATATTTTTTGCTTATCAGAGAGGGGGCGGAGGTTAATCTCCTTACGTTTGCTTAACTAGGGATAGGGAAGCACGCGAGACGCGAGAAGTCTCGTCTCGTCTCGCAAACGAGACGAGAGTGAAAATTTTATGCGAGACGCGAGACGAGACGCTAGACGAGACTCGGTTAAGTCTCGCGAGACTTCTCGCAGTCTCGCAACATTTATGAATTACATTTAATTGTATATTTAGTTATTTTACATTTATTTAGTTTTCTTAGTTGAGCGTTTACGCCTCCAGGAACAAAAAAGTGATTGGGGTAATAGACATTTTATTAGATTTATTATTATTCAAGGTTTATTTTCAGAATTAAAGTCTTCTTTAGGTTCTAAACATCATTAAAAAAGAAAAGTTTTGTAAATTGGAAATTTATTACACCATCAATTTAGGACTTTATTTTAGGACACAAACACATACACGCGGGCGCGCACGAATACATGAACTTCCGTTTGTGGTCCGAAAAGCGAACAAGACTCCTTATTGCTGCGAAATGTGATATTTCTGTTGTTTCTGTCTTTTTCACATTACTACTAGCGATTAATATTGGGGGATGGCGGGGAAATCCCCTCTCGTCAAAGTTTATCCCCGGCCCGGCTCCCAGAAATAACATGATATTTTTAGTTAGATGCCTCCGGATAGAATGCCTCTCAGCAAGCGATAAAATGCAGTCTACAACTGAGGTGTTGAAGTAGGAAGTTACACGAAACCGCGTTCTTGTAAGGTCAGCATTTTACTTAGCTCAGGATCAAAAGACATGTGGTCTGTGTCTGTGTGGCCTGACACCAGTGCTGTCGGGTTTACCAAAACTTTTCAGGTTTTGATATTCTGGCAAAACTGCAGTTAGTTCAACTGTATGATCTGGAAATTGATCCAGAAAGCTTATTTCGTATCAAGTATAGTTTGCTGGATATTTTGATTCTCCCAATTGTTAACATATTGCGTTATTCACAAGTCCGTTGACACAAGTAATGTTATTCCTTGGTGGTTGGTGTAAAGGGAGATATGCGACACTAGATGGCAGCACTGTTCTCCTCAGTAGCGTAGCCAGGATGTGTGTTTGTGGGGAAGGTGCTGTTGTAGGTATATATAGAGAAATTACAAACAAAAAAATATATAAACATAAAAATATATTTAAAAAATAAAAACCAAAGTACCAAAGCACATTGTCGGACCTCTTTGGGGAGGCCGGCCCCTCTGCCCCCCTTCCCTACGCCACTGGACACAAGTAACGTATTTTTATATTTATCTGCTTCCACAAATTTAATGCTAGAGTGTTTAAACTTTCTGAAAAGAAAGTTCAAACCTATTCTAAGGGAATAATCCGTGTCAATTTCGATCATTGTGACGTTAGATAATTCCTCGGACTAGAAGCAGGCAAAGATAAGGTTGAAATCCGGTTAAATAAAGACGAAGAAATTTACTTATAGATATAGTAAAAGGATCCGGGTTTGTTTCAATGAGTTCAGGAAAACATATACGGAAACGTTATATTCTTTATATCCTAGTTACATTGGCGACTTTTTGTCGGGGTAAAAATGTGCCCGCATGGCATACTGGAAAATATTGCTGGAGACCTCTAAGCTGGAAAACAATGTTGGATCCAGCAACAATTTATGCTGGTTTTGCTGTATATTATGCTATTAATTTGACGAAAATTAATGGTCCAGCAATCAAATTCCAGCACAACTTTTCTTTTAATTTGGAGAGGAGGGGACACAAGTTCGGATACCATGTTGAACTCTAGGTTCGGTCTTCTTAAGATGTTATGAACATTCACCCCATGGAAAGCAATGGCAAACCACCATGGATTCGTCTTGCCAAGGGACTTTTAAGTCAAATATCTGCCTGTGGACAGACTATCACATCATCATTCATTAACAGCCATAGAATAACACATTGCAAAATTATGACCAGAATATATACGAGACTGCGAAACCATGCGAGAAAGTCTCGCGCGAGACGCGAGATGAGACTCAAAACTTTATGCGAGACGAGACGAGACGCGAGACGAGACCAACATTTGAGGCTGCGAGACGAGACGAGACTTTTTCATTTCTCGTCTCGTCTCGTCTCGCGTGCATCCCTAACTAGGGAGGAGGGGGTCTACTAAAATGACGAAAAATGTGATTACGTAATACTTGAATAACGCTATCTAATGGAAGAAAGTAAATTAGTATATAACACTTTTTTCATTTTAAGCATTTCAAAGATTCTCGTAATTTAGTAGCGTCCAGGATTTTCATTTTGGAAATACGGCAACCCTAAGGGGAGAGTATTTGTACTGTTTGGTAAGAGTCACCACAACCCTAAATTATCTTCTACCGAAGTCTATCGAAGCAGAAAAAATATCAGTGCTTAGATTATATAGTACAGTCTATATCATTTTATCGTTTCCAGAAGGCTAAAATAAGTGTAAAGGAACTATTAGTAATTGGCGCTCCTAAGTTACCTTATTTTGAAAATTCCAGTGGCGGCTGTCGAGGAAAATCACATCGAGGAAATATTAAATTTTATCGTTAGCTATAAGTTAAGGGAAGAGAGCTTCTTACAACAGAAAACTACAATGCTATGATTAATACATTAGATGAAGTTTGTTCTCTTAACTTCTGGCGATAAAATATGAACTTTTGCCCATGTGACGTACCTCAGGATCCGTCACTAGATTAAACAAAAGCTTTGCAGGTCATTAACTCTGATAGAACACCTTTGTAATTACACAACATGGTTCAAATTAATAAAGAAAATTTGAATTGACTACGTACTTTTAAGCAATGTCAGACATAATTCAGATTAAAGAAACATTTTCGTATCCTTCAACGAAAGTTAAAAGTTCCAAAATTCTTAAATACAAAATAAATTGCAGTTGTTACAGTCAGTGATACTATATATATGGGAACATATCCAAGAACTATATCATGATCTTTAACTCTTTCGGTGGAGAAAACCCCGTTATAACGTCTCAAGTCGTTCCATAAAAGAAAAGGGTCCATGATTTACGACGGGCTCTAATGCTGGCCATAAAAACGGATGTTTAAATACACTCCATGAAAAGCAGAGAAGGAAAGAATGGACTACGAAAACGAATGGATTCCATGCGAAGCATATAAGAGAAAGAGAGAGAAAGGAGAAAAGCGATCGTGCAGCATTAACGGCATAACAGCATTTCTCAAGCTAAGCTTTAATTTTTGGAAACAAACTATCCATTGTATTCAATTCTTGTAATGGACTGAGAAGTGGATTTTAAAACCGTCGGCTCCTCATGCGAGATATTAGCCTCGTGCTTTCACCCTCCCATCTCCTTTTTTGGCACACACACACACACACACATACATAAAGGATTACTCAATACTTCACAAGTCGCTGTTGCAGAAAACATCCAAAGCACTTCAATGTATACAAGAGATGCAAATTACTCGAAATATGCATAAATCACTCTAATGGGTGAGGACTAAGAAAGAGAAAATCCTGAACGTTTTAAAGCACAAAGCAGAAATAATCAGTTTCTAAAATAGCAAATCATGAGTGATTTTAAACTTGTATCTATTCATGTTTCATGGTAATGAGTTTCTTGATTTCCAATATTACATAATCTGTTGTTTTCTTTTCAAGTTCTTTTGTATTATTGATCTTTGTAATACTTCACCTATTTCTCTTCTTTTACTACAATGTTTATTATTATTATTATTATTATTATTATTATTATTATTATTATTATTATTATTAGTAGTAGTAGTAGTAGTAGTAGTAGTAGTAGTAGTAGTAGTAGTAGTAGTAGTAGTAGTATTTAGTTAATTTTCTGTTTCTTAAAGTCGTCTTTCAACTTAAATATCACGCATTTCTATACTAACGGCCACTCATAGTTTGAGACAAATTTCCCTAATCTCGGGAAATTTCGTAGGTAAATTTAGCAAAAAGAGAAGAGGACATTTTTTTAAAAATAAAACGTGAAAATCCAGGGAAATTCTAGCGCGGATTGACCAACATAAATGCATAAATTTTTCTGTTACTCTGAAATAAACCAATACAATAGCAACACCATGTGTGTGTGTGCAGTGGCGTATTTAGGATTTTGTTTCGTGAGGGGTCTATGCACAACACGTGATTAAGCTAATATTTTTCCCTAGAAATGGTAAGAAGGATTATTGTTGTACATGGAATTTCGGGGGGCGGGGGCTTGAGCCCGATAGCCACCCCCTAAATACACCACTGTGTGTGTCTCTTCAGAGTAGTATATTTACATTCATTGTTGGCTGGGTGTACACTGAGAAAATCCGTAATGCGGATAGTGGTATTTTGGACACGGAATCCTATGTTTACTACAGAAATCACTACGGAGCATACGTTATGCTTGTCCTACATCTGTACTGCCTTACATCTTGCAGTTGCAGGATGTCAGACATCTAACAGTCTTCCATATACGAGGGGGACCCAAAAGAAACCGGATTGAAAAAGCGCTGCCGTTCCTAGGGCTAGTACAGAGTTCTCCTGCTAGGTGAGTCTATTAGAAGCCTTCCAGATCAGTTAGCCAAGCGGCATCTGCGTAGGAGGTTAACGTTTAATCGTATTATTGTTTTTCTCAACTGTTCTCGTTTGCCGCCTGCGAAATCGTTATAGCAGATTCAAAGGAACAAGGAGTGTGTTTCCTTCCTACTTGGAAAATCGGAAACGAAAACTTACCAAATGCTTCAACAGGCTTTCAAGAAGGATACTATGAACCGAACACAATTTTTTGAGTGGTTTGGGCTCTTTAAGTGTGGTGAGATGAGTGTTGAAGATCATGCTCATTCTGGGCACTCTTCATCATTTCGAAACGACGAAAACATCGAACAAATCTGCCCCAAAATCAGCGTGGATCGTCGTTTCATGATTGATGATATTTCAAAACAGGCAGGAGTGAGTTGGAGCTCGTGCCAGCGTGAGGTTTTGCAAATGAGACATGTTGCCGCTAAGTTTGTTTCTCGTCTGCTCACGCAGGATCAAATCATTCGTCTGAATTTGAGCCAGGACTTGAAAAATCCGATTGAAAGTAATCCAAACTTTTTGACCAACATGATGGCATCTTCCGAGAATTAAACAAAATCTAAAAGGAAAATGTTTTGATGGTGTAGAGGCTGTAAAAAGAACTTTGCAGAGCGCATTGGACGATATAAAAGTTCCAGAGTTCCAGAGGTGCTTCAAACAGTGGGAAAGAAGATAGGAGAAACGAATCGCATTTAATGAAGAGTACTTTGAAGGAGATTGAAAGAATTTTGTAAAAATGTAATAAATTATTTTTTAGAACGAAAGTCCGGTTTCTTTAGGGTCCTCCCTCGTATTACATACGTATGCGTATGTTACATACGTCATCTATATGTTATATACGTCCATCTGTATATAAGATCCTGCATACAGTCCTTTCGTTCGTACGAAAAGTATGTTTATTCGGAACACTTATACGAAAAGTACGTATAAAACATACTTTTTCAGTTATACGTTTGTTGTACTACTTTAAGTTCAAACACTATAAGATTTACACATGTAACCTACGTTTCTAAGTAAACTACATACGTACTTTTTCTTAGTGTATTTGTGTGATTTTTTTTGTAAAAAAAATTGGAGAAAAAAGTAAAGAGAAAAGAAGCAAAGAACAGGTGAACAAAACAAATGTGGTTGGCACTTCCTTTACTATAACTAAATTCATCTTATCACATAACTTCTGTCATAGGAATTGGGCACTCAACAAACTTTTTGAGTAGGGAAAATTTGCTAAGAAAAGGGAAAATTTTGTGTCAGTCGAGGGAAAATTTCTTAAGGAAACCTACCAACAATGCGGCCACATTGAAATCCAAGCTCCAGCTAGGCTCAAAAGGCGTAAGCTCATACTTAAGTAATTGATGTGTACATTATTGTCTTATTAAAAAAAAAATTTCGGAATATAACAAGTGTTTTTTAACATGTAGTCATAATATTAATGCAAAATGATTTGTGATATGGCTTACCATTTTATTTTAAAATTAATAGAGAGATAATTAATTACACAATCCGACATTTTAAGATGAAGTTTCTGATGACATAGATTTTCATTCTGTTTTCGTAAAATTTTAGGATACTGACTACGAAAATGAACTTCATTTTACTCTAACTCATCAGGTTCTTAAAAAAGATCACCCAAACACGGGAAAATTACCAAATTTTTGTATTTTCAAAAATATAGAAAATTTGAAACTCGAGATAAATAAAATGTTCAGGATGATTTGAAATTAGAAATTTGAGTAAATGTCCAAAATATAATTACTTTTTGTATAGCACATATACATATACAGAGTCTGTCCTGAAAGTAATGTTAATGAATTCATTGTGACGCGACTGTACGTCGGAGCGTTGTCTAACCGGTTGAAGCTGGTAGTGGTGGAACAGGTAAACAGCGCTCCTTCGCTCTGTATGCTCCGAGCATCCGGAGAGTGAGGCCGGGCGTGTCCATGAGAGTTGCTTTTTGATCTTGTGCAAGTGAAAATGCAGCCAGCGCTCATTAGAACATTGACACTGACATCGTCATCAATTTCTTGGTCAAAGCAGTTCTGCCAACAATCCTCCAGCTCCGTACAGCCCGGACTTAGCTCCCCCGACTTTTACTGTTTTCACGCCTCAAAATACCCCTGAAAGGCAAGTATTTTGGAACAATGGACGGGATCAAAGCAATTTGCACCACAGCATTAAAAGACATTCCGGAGGAGGACTACCACAACGCATTCGAGAAGTGGAAGTTCCGCTGGAGCCGATGTATCGGCGCAAAAGGAGACTATTTTGAATATTTTTAAACATTTGTAACAATAAATTCAATAAATTATTTTTAATACACTTAGTGACATTACTTTTTAGGATAGTCCCTGTATTTTTTAATCTAAAGCTACATTAGACATATAAGATGTTCAAAACCCATCAACGTAGGTCCCTGAGTAGTATTGGCTGCACTTTGCCGAACTTTTTGGCCCCTGGGTCCCTGCCTCAGGACCCATGGTCCCTGGCCGGGGTCAATGACCTAGGGGTACCTAGGACAACCCCCTCTAAATTTTGGCAGGGGTACCTTGGCCCACCCCCTAAATTTTGGCAGGGGTACATAGGACCACCCCCCTTAAATTTTGGAAATTGCCAAATCTAAAAATTTGGTGTGGTAGCCTAGGACCATAGTATGTACCTCTATCAGTATTGGGTGTCTATGTCGTTCCCTTTCATGGGTAAAAAATTGCCAAAAATTCAAATTTCGGGGGTTTTTGACCTAATTTATCCCCTTTGATGAGGTATTATTACCCTATATAGTTATATGGGCGTATACAGGGGTCCATTACCTTTCATAACATATGGGTATATTAATGCACCCCTTGAAAAATTTGGGAGGGGTACCATGGCCCACCCCTTAAATTTTGGAAATTGCCCAATTTCAACATTGGGTATTATAGTACAGGACGCTAATATGTATCATGATAAATTTGGGTGGTCCACCTCATTCCCTTCTAGGGGTACAAAATTGCCAAAATATAAACGTAAGCAATACGTTGTACCACGTGTTTGGTTTTCGACCTAATTTATCTCCTTGGATGAGGTCCTATTACCTTATATGATTATATGGTCATGTATAGGGGTCCATTCCCTATCATAAGACATAGGTACATTTGTGCACCCCGGGAGGGGTACCTTGGCCCACCCCTTTAATTTTGGAAATTGCCCAATTTAAACATTTGGTATTATAGTATAGGACACTAATATAGATCACTATAAATTTGGGTGGTCCACCTCGTTCCCTTTTAGGGGTACAAAATTGCCAAAATTTTAGTACAACCACGTGTTTGGTATTTGGTACATTTTTATCCCCCTTTGATGAGGTCCTATTATCTTATATGATTATATGGTCATGTATAGGGGTCCATTACCTTTCATAAGATATGGGTATATTTGTGCACCCCGGGAGGGGTACTTTGGCCCACCCTTAAATTTTGGAAATTGTCCAATTTAAACATTTGGTATTATAGTACCGGATCCTAACATGTATTATGATAAATTTGGGTGGTCCACCTCGTTCCCTTCTAGGGGTACAAAATTGTCAAAATATAAACGTAAGCAATACGTTGTACCACGTGTTTGGTCTTTTGGCCCAATTTATCCTCTTGGATGAGGTTCTATTACCTTATATGGTTATATGGTTATGTATAGGGGTCTATTCCCTATCATAAGACATAGGTACATTTGTGCACTCCTTTAAAAATTTGGGAGGGGTACTTTGGCCCACCCCTTAAATTTTAGAAATTGCTCATTTTATATATTTGGTATTATAGTACTGGACCCTAACATGTATTATGATAAATTTGGGTGGTCCACCTCGTTCCCTTTTAGGGGTACAAATTGCCAAAATATAAACGTAAGCAATAGGTTGTACCACGTGTTTGGTTTGACCTAAGTTATCCCCTTGGATGAGGTTCTATTACCTTATATGGTTATATGGTCATGTATAGGGGTCTATTCCCTATCATAAGACATAGGTACATTTTTGCACTCCTCTAAAAATTTGGGAGGGGTACTTTGGCCCACCCCTTTAATTTTGGAAATTGCCCCTTTTACATGTTTGGTATTATAGTATAGAACCCTAATATATATTACTATAAATTTGGGTGGTTCACCACGTTTCCTTTGATGGGTACGAAATTGCCAAATTTTAGTACAACCACGTGTTTGGTTTTGGCTCAATTTATCCCCTTGGATGAGGTCCTATTACCTTATATGGTTATATGATCATGTATAGGGGTCCATTCCATTTCCCCTTAAATTTTGGAAATTTTCCAATTTAAGCATTCGGTATCATAGTACATGACCTCAACATGTATCATGATAAATTTGGGTGGTCCATCTTGTTCACTCTCATGGGTAAAAATTACTAAAATATAAACATAAGCAATATGTTGTACCATGCGTTTGGTTTTTGGCCCAATTTCTTCCCTTTGATGGGGTTCTATTACCTTATATGGTTATATGGTCATGTATATGGGTTCATTTCCTATCATAAGACATGGGTACATTGACGCACCCCTTGAAAAATTTGGGAGGGGTATCTTGGCTCATCCACTCGGTTTTAGAAATTGTTTTAATATAAGCATTTGGTATCATAGTACAGGACTTCAATATGTACCACTATAAATTTGGATGGTCCACATCGTTCCCTTTCATGGGTAAAGAACTACCAAAAATCGAATTTCGGAGGTTATTGACACCTATTTAGCACGTTATATGGTTTATTACCTTTATATGTTTATGTTCCCTTTTAAATTTGGGAATTATCAAATAACAAAATTCGGTAAACGTTTTCTAGGACCCATTGGTGTTCCTCTTATGGCCAAATATTCAAAATTTAAATGTTATTGACCGGCTTTATTATTGAATAAGTACAGGATTTATTACTTTTTTCATAAGACACAGGTGTATTTGTGTACCAATCTTAAATTTTGGGAGGGGGTACATTTCTTATTGTCATATCAATAATTGGTAATTGTTCTTTGGGTAAATCATTGTGATCACGTGATCAGTTATTGACCTATGATGGGATTAGGAGTCCAGGACATTGGTACATTGAAACTTTGTAGGATAATTTGAGAATGCGTCATTGGTATTGATTATTACAGCCAAATATAAACGTAAGCAAGACGTTGTACCACGTGATTGACCTTGATGAGGTAGTGTACAGGGATACATAGCTAACCTTATTGAAACTTATGACTCATAGTCTTAAGGGAATACATGCTACAACACTGGCAAAGTTATTGTTGATGCAATTTGATTGGCTGATCACTATCTTTCGTGCAATCTGATTGGTTGATCACTATCTTTCGTGCAATCTGATTGGTTGATGAGTTTTAAATCTTTGCTGTATTCAGTTTTTAAGTTTTGTTTTACATTTAAAAATCTTGTTTTCGTTCAACATTTTGCACTCAATGATAAATATGATCAAAACCGTTTATTTGTTAATCGAATAGTTAAAAACCGGATAAAGTTTGACGGTTAACCGTGAAACGTAAAAATTTTTTAGTTTGAATTTTTTTTTGCTTGAAACATTTTGTTTGAAAATTCTTGCTTTCAAATTTTTTGTTTGAATTTTTTGTTTGAGAATTTTGTTTGAAATTTTTTTTGACAACTTTTGTTTCAAAATTTTTTGTTTAAAATTTTTTTGTTTGAAATTTTTTCGTTTCAAAATTTTGTTTGAGATTTTTTCGTTTGAAATTTTTGTTTGAAATTTTTTTCGTTTGAAATTTTTTGTTTGCAAATTTTTGTTCGAAAATTTTGTTTAAAATTTTTTGTTTAAAATTTTTCGTTTCCAAATTTTTTGTTTGAAATTTTTTGTTTCAAAATTTTGTTTGAAATTTTTTTCGCTTCAAAATTTTGTTTGAATTTTTTTTTGGTTTGAAATTTTTTGTTTGATTTTTTTTTTCGTTTCAAAATTTTGTTTCAAAGATTTTTGTTTGAAATTTTTGTTTCAAAGTTTGAGTTGACATTTTTAAAAGTTTGTGCACTTATTAGTAAAGAACTGGAACTGTTTAGAACAAAAACCTTTGACAACATTGTGGTGCAATAGTACACGTCAGAACCTGGGGTTGTACTTGAAATGAAAAAACACAATTCATTGAAATGGATCATTTTATTACACTCCACATACATCCATACCAGATAGTGGTTCTGGATATTGTCGATACAATGTATTTTGAACTTCTTGCACTAGTTTGTCTTTAGCATATAATTTTAATTCCAGTTGAAGTCTTTTAAGGTCTATTGCGATATCAATTGGTGGAAACTCAATGTCCATTTGATCACAAATAAACTGTTTATCAATACAGGTATGCACCCACGAACGATGTTGACAACCATCACAATATCTAGATACATGTTGTACAATATGCATAACACATTTTTCAAAATAGTACTTTTTCAGGAATATACTAGTTTTGTTGCACACTTCCACTGCATGTTTCACACACGGAAATACGCTGATGAATTTGTTCCGTTCAGTTTGTGTTAGATACACCATGTTGCGAGGGACATGGAATGTACTCTTTTTACGTAACAACACCATCTTCTCTTCGAGGACTGTACGCAGCACCACTTCATGATTTGAGCCTAATGATTTGACTATGGTCACATTTAGCTCATCATGAAAATAATCGTTCATTTGGTCGATTCGTGAACATAATATTTGCCATTCTTCACAGGTCAGTTGTACACCAAATTGTTCTGCTTTACCCAATCGAATCACTGGTTCAAATGTTCTAGCACTGATACCAATCATCACATGTTTTGTTTGAAATATATTTATTGGATAATAGCTTGCGAAGATGAACTCTTTATCGTTAGAAGTACACATCTTTCCTCCTGAAAAGCACTTGCTCAAATGATTTCGTGGGATGACACTGTATTTGCTGGTTTATAGTTATTGCTGACGTCATTGGTAAGGAATGTGCTGACGTTTGAATTCATGATTTCATCACAGTTGCTGACGTCATGCCGACCAACCAAATTCATACAACTACGGCTGACGTCATTGGAAAGAAATGTGCTTACGTTTGAATTCATGATTTCATCACAATGGCTGACGAATCACAATGACTTCGACCCAAGAATCCTTTGTAACATAAAGATACAGATCCAGTATTTAAGAAACGCAGCAGTTCTTCTTGTTTTGATGGTTCCATGGGTAAATATCTTGCTGGTAAAATTATATTCTTATCATTTTCAAGCTTCACTACGATTCTTAATCCAAACTTTGTAGGGATCATTTGGCTAGCTAAGATTCTATAAGGTACATTCTGTTGTAAATCAGTAATCTTGGTAAATGATTTCATCACATCACGTGTGTTTAGAAACTGCAGACAAGTAGCCATGATGACGTTATCATGAATACTAACTCGAACGATACTTATATATGATGCAAAACTGATGACGTTGCATTATCATGTTCTGACGTGTACTATTGCACCACAACGTTGCCAGAGGTTTTTGTTCTAAACAGTTCCGGCTAGTGCATACCTGTATTGATAAACAGTTTATTTGTGATCAAATGGACATTGAGTTTCCATCAATTGATATTGCAATAGATCTTAAAAGCCTTCAACTGGAATTAAAATTATACGCTAAAGACAAACTAGTGCAAGAAGTTCAAAATACATTGTATCGACAATATCCAGAACCACTATCTGGTATGGATGTATGTGGAGTGTAATAAAATGATCCATTTCAATGAATTGTGTTTTTCATTTCAAGTACAACCCCAGGTTCTGACGTGTACTATTGCACCACAATGTTGTTAAAGGTTTTTGTTCTAAACAGTTCCAGTTCTTTACTAATAGGTGCACAAACTTTTAAAAATGTCAACTCAAACTTTGAAACAAAAATTTCAAACAAAAATCTTTGAAACAAAATTTTGAAACGAAAAAAAATTCAAACAAAAAATTTCAAACCAAAAAAAAATTCAAACAAAATTTTGAAGCGAAAAAAATTTCAAACAAAATTTTGAAACAAAAAATTTCAAACAAAAAATTTGGAAACGAAAAATTTTAAACAAAAAATTTTAAACAAAATTTTCGAACAAAAATTTGCAAACAAAAAATTTCAAACGAAAAAAATTTCAAACAAAAATTTCAAACGAAAAAATCTCAAACAAAATTTTGAAACGAAAAAAATTTCAAACAAAAAAATTTTAAACAAAAAATTTTGAAACAAAAGTTGTCAAAAAAAATTTCAAACAAAATTCTCAAACAAAAAATTCAAACAAAAAATTTGAAAGCAAGAATTTTCAAAAAATGTTTCAAGCAAAAAAAAATTCAAACTAAAAAATTTTTACGTTTCACGGTTAACCGTCAAACTTTATCCGGTTTTTAACTATTCGATTAACAAATAAACGGTTTTGATCATATTTATCATTGAGTGCAAAATGTTGAACGAAAACAAGATTTTTAAATGTAAAACAAAACTTAAAAACTGAATACAGCAAAGATTTAAAACTCATCAACCAATCAGATTGCACGAAAGATAGTGATCAACCAATCAGATTGCACGAAAGATAGTGATCAGCCAATCAAATTGCATCAACAATAACTTTGCCAGTGTTGTAGCATGTATTCCCTTAAGACTATGAGTCATAAGTTTCAATAAGGTTAGCTATGTATCCCTGTACACTACCTCATCAAGGTCAATCACGTGGTACAACGTCTTGCTTACGTTTATATTTGGCTGTAATAATCAATACCAATGACGCATTCTCAAATTATCCTACAAAGTTTCAATGTACCAATGTCCTGGACTCCTAATCCCATCATAGGTCAATAACTGATCACGTGATCACAATGATTTACCCAAAGAACAATTACCAATTATTGATATGACAATAAGAAATGTACCCCCTCCCAAAATTTAAGATTGGTACACAAATACACCTGTGTCTTATGAAAAAAGTAATAAATCCTGTACTTATTCAATAATAAAGCCGGTCAATAACATTTAAATTTTGAATATTTGGCCATAAGAGGAACACCAATGGGTCCTAGAAAACGTTTACCGAATTTTGTTATTTGATAATTCCCAAATTTAAAAGGGAACATAAACATATAAAGGTAATAAACCATATAACGTGCTAAATAGGTGTCAATAACCTCCGAAATTCGATTTTTGGTAGTTCTTTACCCATGAAAGGGAACGATGTGGACCATCCAAATTTATAGTGGTACATATTGAAGTCCTGTACTATGATACCAAATGCTTATATTAAAACAATTTCTAAAACCGAGTGGATGAGCCAAGATACCCCTCCCAAATTTTTCAAGGGGTGCGTCAATGTACCCATGTCTTATGATAGGAAATGAACCCATATACATGACCATATAACCATATAAGGTAATAGAACCCCATCAAAGGGAAGAAATTGGGCCAAAAACCAAACGCATGGTACAACATATTGCTTATGTTTATATTTTAGTAATTTTTACCCATGAAAGTGAACAAGATGGACCACCCAAATTTATCATGATACATGTTGAGGTCATGTACTATGATACCGAATGCTTAAATTGGAAAATTTCCAAAATTTAAGGGGATATGGAATGGACCCCTATACATGATCATATAACCATATAAGGTAATAGGACCTCATCCAAGGGGATAAATTGAGCCAAAACCAAACACGTAGTTGTACTAAAATTTGGCAATTTCGTACCCATCAAAGGAAACGTGGTGAACCACCCAAATTTATAGTAATATATATTAGGGTTCTATACTATAATACCAAACATGTAAAAGGGGCAATTTCCAAAATTAAAGGGGTGGGCCAAAGTACCCCTCCCAAATTTTTAAAGGAGTGCACAAATGTACCTATGTCTTATGATAGGGAATAGACCCCTATACATAACCATATAACCATATAAGGTAATAGAACCTCATCCAAGGGGATAACTTAGGTCAAACCAAACACGTGGTACAACGTATTGCTTACGTTTATATTTTGGCAATTTGTACCCCTAAAAGGGAACGAGGTGGACCACCCAAATTTATCATAATACATGTTAGGGTCCAGTACTATAATACCAAATATATAAAATGAGCAATTTCTAAAATTTAAGGGGTGGGCCAAAGTACCCCTCCCAAATTTTTAAAGGAGTGCACAAATGTACCTATGTCTTATGATAGGGAATAGACCCCTATACATAACCATATAACCATATAAGGTAATAGAACCTCATCCAAGAGGATAAATTGGGCCAAAAGACCAAACACGTGGTACAACGTATTGCTTACGTTTATATTTTGACAATTTTGTACCCCTAGAAGGGAACGAGGTGGACCACCCAAATTTATCATAATACATGTTAGGATCCGGTACTATAATACCAAATGTTTAAATTGGACAATTTCCAAAATTTAAGGGTGGGCCAAAGTACCCCTCCCGGGGTGCACAAATATACCCATATCTTATGAAAGGTAATGGACCCCTATACATGACCATATAATCATATAAGATAATAGGACCTCATCAAAGGGGGATAAAAATGTACCAAATACCAAACACGTGGTTGTACTAAAATTTTGGCAATTTTGTACCCCTAAAAGGGAACGAGGTGGACCACCCAAATTTATAGTGATCTATATTAGTGTCCTATACTATAATACAAAATGTTTAAATTGGGCAATTTCCAAAATTAAAGGGGTGGGCCAAGGTACCCCTCCCGGGGTGCACAAATGTACCTATGTCTTATGATAGGGAATGGACCCCTATACATGACCATATAATCATATAAGGTAATAGGACCTCATCCAAGGAGATAAATTAGGTCGAAAACCAAACACGTGGTACAACGTATTGCTTACGTTTATATTTTGGCAATTTTGTACCCCTAGAAGGGAATGAGGTGGACCACCCAAATTTATCATGATACATATTAGCGTCCTGTACTATAATACCCAATGTTGAAATTGGGCAATTTCCAAAATTTAAGGGGTGGGCCATGGTACCCCTCCCAAATTTTTCAAGGGGTGCATTAATATACCCATATGTTATGAAAGGTAATGGACCCCTGTATACGCCCATATAACTATATAGGGTAATAATACCTCATCAAAGGGGATAAATTAGGTCAAAAACCCCCGAAATTTGAATTTTTGGCAATTTTTTACCCCTAAAAGGGAATGAGGTGGACCACCCAAATTTATCATAATACATATTAGGGTCCTGTACTATAATACCCAGTGTTGAAATTGGGCAATTTCCAAAATTAAAGGGGTGGGCCAAGGTACCCCTCCCGGGGTGCACAAATGTACCTATGTCTTATGATAGGGAATGGACCCCTATACATGACCATATAATCATATAAGGTAATAGGACCTCATCCAAGGAGATAAATTAGGTCGAAAACCAAACACGTGGTACAACTTATTGCTTACGTTTATATTTTGGCAATTTTGTACCCCTAGAAGGGAATGAGGTGGACCACCCAAATTTATCATGATACATATTAGGGTCCTGTACTATAATACCCAATGTTGAAATTGGGCAATTTCCAAAATTTAAGGGGTGGGCCATGGTACCCCTCCCAAATTTTTCAAGGGGTGCATTAATATACCCATATGTTATGAAAGGTAATGGACCCCTGTATACGCCCATATAACTATATAGGGTAATAATACCTCATCAAAGGGGATAAATTAGGTCAAAAACCCCCGAAATTTGAATTTTTGGCAATTTTTTACCCATGAAAGGGAACGACATAGACACCCAATACTGATAGAGGTACATACTATGGTTCTAAGCTACCACACCAAATTTTTAGATTTGGCAATTTCCAAAATTTAAGAGGGGTGGTCCTATGTACCCCTGCCAACATTTAGGGGGTGGGCCAAGGTACCCCTGCCAAAATTTAGAGGGGGTGGTCCTAGGTACCCCTAGGTCATTGACCCCGGCCAGGGACCATGGGTCCTGAGGCAGGGACCCAGAGGCCAAAAAGTTCGGCAAAGTGCAGCCAATACTACTCCCTGTCACCACAGCATGGCGCGTCCTCGGGTTGCAATTCTAGATATAGAGGTTAGCTACGAATATACTGAATAAGCAGTCGCGGACAGACAATAAGGGGTAGTCCTGTGGCTTGGGGGTTTGGCGTGAGGCTAACAACCTCATTCTGTAAAAAGGCACTTGTTCAGAAACATTCACTTTAGCCTTGGACCAAGACTGATAACTTGGCACGACCACAGCAAAATACAATGGACATAAGATTTGGAACATGGAATATTAGAAGTCTTTGTAGGCCAGGCGCGTTAAAATTCGTGAAGAATGATTTCGAACAATACTAAAATCACTAATTAAGGGAATAAAATATGCATACGCATGCAGGACCATGGGTTTAGAAGTAAATGTAAAGAAAACTAAATACATAGAAATTCGTCGGGATCGTAATACTACAAATTTTTGATGCGTTTAAATATCAAATAACACATTTCATAAAGTGGGGTGGTTTCAAATATCTAGAATCTATATTAACAGACGAAAGCCATATTCACGAAGATATTAAATGTCGATGAATTCATGTTATTATTCAATTCAAAATCTTTTGTCATCACGAATTCTGTGGAGGAATTTGGAGCTTAAAATATATAAAACGATCATCATACCTGTTGTTCTGTATGGTTGCAAAACATGGTCACTTACTCTGAGGGAAGGACGTAGACTCAAAGTGTTCGAGAACAAGATCCTTAGTCGAATATTTGGACCCAAGAGGAACGGAAATGGGAATGGCGGAAACTTCACAACGATGAACTACGTAATTTATACCGCTTACCAAACATTGTTAGTGTAATCAAATCTAGGAGGCTCAGGGGGCAGGTCATGTAGCTAGAATGGAAGAAAGGGGAATGCTTTCAAAGCTTTAACTGGAAGTCCAATAGGAAAACGACCATTAGGCGCAGACGGGAGGACAATATCTACCTAGGTAGATGAATCACGCAAAAATAGGAATACAAAGTAGAAATAGATCCAGTTGGCTAAGGAGTGCATTTGTGAATGCCGCATTGAATCTCCGTGTTCCATAGGCCATAGAGTTAGTGTTGGAATCTACATACATATTGTGGATATATACGGTTTAGGAACATATTATTTTGGAAATAGAGCATCTTAATTATTAAATGTTATATCAAAGTATAGTAATGAAATGTTGACATATAGTATAAACACGTGTTTGTGTTTATGTGTTTACGTCAATAATTTGTATATGCGTTGAATGTTATGTTTTGTTACGGCTAGACGCTAAGTCGTCAGTTTGTATGTTATTGTGAATTGTGATTTGTAATGTTTTCGTTGAAGAATTGAAATGTCATCAAGATGTAATGCTGTAACATTGACACACTTTGACTGTGGCATAACTGTCAGGTTTGCAGAAATTTGTTGGTCTGAGAATTTGATCACGATGTAATTCGGGTGAAACCAATGTTTTGCCAATAGCTGAGATATACAAAAAGTCAACAACGTGAATTCCAGAATGTCTGGAAACTGAGTATAAAAACCTATGGTCCGAAAGGATTTGGATCAGAAGTGGATCATCAGAAGTGGAGTATCAACAGAGAGAACCACTTGTACTCTTATCACAGTAGTCATTCAACTGTGAGTCCAGTCTAGGAGTAGATCTAGGGAGATCTAACATTATCCAGTACAACCATTAACTTGGATTATGGTTGAACAATAGTCGGCGAACATAGACTATTGGCAGCACGAGATATTCATCATCTAGAACTTCAACATCAGTCCAGGCGTCATCTACTAGAAGGTATGTGTATCTCAGCTATGTTCGAGTTATTCGTGATTGACTTCTTAGATGCTTAAGATATGTGATTTGACGCGTTATACACAGTCTACGTTAACAACATTAACACATGATATTTCATAGAATACAAATGTCTAAATGAAAGTTAACTTTATGTGGTTTTCTTCTGTTCCCACTTCGTACCTACTCATTACAGATGGTGAGTAGTAGCGATCTTCAACCGTCACACATTGATTTATCCCCATGCAATTTAGGCACGACGGTTGGAGGTTGTTAATATATTTATTGCATATACAAAAATGGAAACAACTATGTATCAATACTTCAACTTTTCCCATGGATATTTATATTTTTATGTTAAATATGTAAACATATTTCTGCAATGTTTTGATCGCCATTGGCGTTGTATGTATCGCCATGAGGAAAATATCCTTATTACTAGTTATTAGCATGATTTTCTGCTCATTATTTGCATGATCTTCTGATGTATATCGTGACAGATAGATAATATTACTTCTGGCTAAAGAATACTTGAAAAGTGTCTTGATTTCATCATCAACCGGTGTTCGACAAACGGGCTACAAACAAATTGAAGAAAACAAATTATATAACATTTACAAAAATGATACAAATTTTCTTAAATTAACAATACAAATCATTATTTAAAACGTAATAATCAAATCAGAACTAGTTCTTGGTAACAAATTAAAGTTTTTTTTGGATATAGAAATTAGAAAATGCTAATTGATAACTTGAAATGTTTTTTTCGAAACAAGAAATGAAAAATGAAATCTTTGAGTTTTACGTCCCACGGTTATGCCGGTTAGGATAAAGGAGACGGTGAAGATGAGAAATAGATGAAATGGTGGAATGAAGAAAATGGGAGGAAACGGGAGAACCCAGAGGAAACCCACGCGCACGGTGTTTGTCCACCACAAAGTTCTAGTAACAAGAAATGGGAGGTAAATCCGCAAATACGTTATATAGTGGATTTTATAAAGTGGTATGCTTGCTCCAAAGTTTATAACACAAAATGGATTAAAAATGATCTTATTACAACCTCGATTCTATCCAAATAATACTATTTATTATAAATGAAGCTAATATATATTCTATTCAAATTCAATTACTTACAAAAGTGTATAAATTTATATTGCAAAAACTTACAGTATAAGTTCTCCAATAATTTTTAATTAACTAAGAAAGGAGCAAGGAATAATAAGTCACTTACCATACAAAAGCAAACTACCTTGGATTTATAAAGCATTTGCCACCTTAAAATAATAATAACAGGTAAAATTACAAAATTTCCTAGTTTACCTTGTTACAATTTTAATAATGGCACCATCATCGTTGAAATCAAACCTATATTTCCAAAATATTACTACTGTAAAATGATAAATAATGCCAAAAACATAAAAAAGCAATACAGAAATATAATGTGGACAAATTGCTACCAGATACTAATTTTGTATATACATATGCACCTAAAGATAAAAGTCTTCCAGCTGCTGTTACGAAATTAGAAATACCTGTATCTGTTCAGGTTCATTTAGTGTCCTTCAAGCACTTACATCACTGAGCTGGAAGACAAATCATGTACTTGGAATATACTAAATATTGAGTCGTTTTGTTAAGATCTTATAGAACATAACTACAATATTAAGTTCTTACATGTATTGGGTGACTCAGACATAATTTTCAATGAATATGCAGTTGCATTATTTAAAAGTGAAAGAGAAGTTGGGAAAAAGTGCAAATTATAAGCTTTCTCCCAACAATTTCTTTAATATTATTTTAAAAAGTTCAAACAACATATACAGAAAAATGTCATACATTAGTATATTAGTTCCACAACATTATTGGAATTTTATTCAACGTAAAGGTACAATATGACGAGATTCAATCTTGATCACGATCAAAGATAGTACTATTTTATAGATTATTCCTCAATACTGGTCTTACTCTTGCAAAATGCATCAGACAAAACAAAGGGGTTCAGAATTTTATTGGGGCTCAGAACAAATCGGTTCAATTGATCGTTTAAGATTCTTGGCTATAGTCCATTCACAACACATTTTATATTGTATTAACAGTAGGGAATCCGAATACAATAAAATTTGTTTCACCAAGGTAATAATCTTGGATTATAATAATCAACTATAATAGTGATCTTAATATCATTCGACTCAATCTGTGGACTAATAACAACAAGGACTCAATTAATATTTCCGAAGAAGAAGATAGTACTTTCAATTGAAACAGTAAGAAAAAACAAACAACAAAAAATTGCTGCTGAAAAAAGAAAACATTCTCATAGTGGCAGGATCAAAGTAATCTAGCATTCTCATAGTAAGTAGTTTTAGAGTAAGTAGAAAGAAACAAGCTACTGTATAATTGAACTTCATCATATAATAGTAGCTACAATCTTAGGTTCTGGCTGAAAAAAATTTACACAGTATCCACATTACCAAAAACGGAATACTTATATTAGGTGAAGAAGAAGAAGAAAAATGTATTTTTGTAGCTCTTCCTATAACGGAATTGAGATGAAAAAGGAAAATAGTTGCGAATAAAATTGGTCTGTTACGTGAATGTTAAGTTAAACACGAAACCTATAATTTATTATTTGTGATATATTAATTACTCACATTATGCACTAATAAACAAGGAAATCTTCCGTTGATCTGACGAGCTGATTCCTTGACGCTTCACTGTCAAAATTGTTTGTAAGGAATATGAAACTAAAATAATTATAATTCCAGGTTATGCCCATCTTAGTTACAATACTCAGTGCAGATTTATTGTATGGATCCATACATAAATTCATTGCATATATAATTATTTTAGAGTAAATCCAATTTTGTATCCTAAACAATTATTTTTGGGATGAAGACTTGCATTCCTCTGTACAGATTGAAAAAAATAAGTGAGACTGACAAGAAGTGGTCGCCATCTTAAACTTATGATTACTCAACCATCAATTATGTTAATTTAATAAATGAAGTAAGTTGACTGCTAAAATTAATATTTATATGTATTTCTTTAATAGTTATTCAATATTGGACTTCCGAAGATAAAACCAATTAAACTTATTGACCGCGCATTAAAGCGACATTTCTCAATCACGACTTCCTTCAGTTTTATTAAAATAGAGAAAGACTAAAAGGGAGATATAGGGAAGACAAGGGGAAGGTAAAAGGAGCAGAGGAAGAAGAATAAGGAGGTTAGGAAGAAGAAAAGAGGGTTAGGAAAATCTTCTGATGGAAATATATTATCCCAGAGATAGTAAAAGACAAGAATAAAATGTTGCAGAAAAGGTGTATTTAATGGTCTATGGTGAAGACAGAAGATAAAAGAGGGAGAGAAAGAAGATGTAGAGACGAAGAAATACGGGATAATCATCGAAATATAGTAAAGAAACTTAAATAGGTACAAGAGGTTCTTTATATTCGTGTTCTATTACTTGAGAATCGAGTTTGAACTATTTGTTATGACACATGTTTACCCATACAACTCTGACCTGGATCCATGTTAGATGCACCAGTCGAAGTTACCTAGACCCAGCCCAGATGGTGAGAAATGTTAAGTTGATTGTCCTAATCGATGTTTCTGATTATGAAGTAATTTTTATTCGCTTACAGAATCTTACCCAGTAAATCAAAGTCGTCTTTGAGTTAGTCAAGGAAAAAATCCAGGTGATAAGCTCATTATCCATGAACTGGAGCTCTTAAGTCTTTGGACACAATTATTATATCTAGTTCCATTCCACTGCGTCAGCTAGCCTTATAGAGCCGTTTCGAATTAATCAGAGATTAGTAACCTTCATGACTTAGGTCATGAATCATACAGAACCACATTTTCCAATGAAAGTATACATAACAAAGCTTATTAGTCTACACTAAATTTTAGGATTTTTGACTTAAAACTAGAATTACCATTCATTCAATCACGCATTCATACCACCTTTGACAATGTATTAACATAGGTAAATAGTCTAAATATTGCTTTATAAGAAAAACTACTACCTAACTACAGTTTATAACATTTATTACATCTACTCACGACAGGAAAACAAGAAAAGAAATAAATTACATATAGTTACATATTTAAGTATACATAAAATGTTAGGATATATCCATCAGTATTCATATTATGAAATTTAATATAGCTTATTACGAAAGTTAGATATTCATAACAACAGATCGAATCTCTTTCACTGTAGTCTGAAAAGAAATTCACTATGCGAGTCTATTTTATCTCCACTTTAAATGATATCACTTATTTATCGTGTCCATGTTCTCACTCAACACGCGTTCATGCACGCTTTATCTTTCTTCAAAATTACACATACTATAATAGATTTGTTATTTCGTAACTGATCCATATTACGTATGCATAGTCATTAAAATATATTATATTAGTCTTTAAAGCTACTTAATTTCCACAATTAGGTTCTGAACAGATTTTGTTTAGTTTCGTCACTTATTTGTTCATAGTCAAAGTCGAGGTACATTAATAATTCCGAAAGATCAAAGTTAAATTAATATAATTTAGAGCACGAAGAGTTGTGAAAACTTTTTACTATGGGGGAAACTTTAGGTGGATTTGTCACACGAAACTTTTGAACCATGTTGTGGAAATTATTCATCACTGTTACAGAGTAATCACGATAACTTCACTTGGATAATCAACAATATCAGATTTTGGAGATTCTTAGGTCACGAAGAGGGAATAGGGATGTTATTATATCATAAAATTTAGGTCTCACAATATTATATGGAGACATAAAAGGTTAACCATAGGTCGCGATAACCTGCCTCCTTACAACACCCGACATACAGTTAGTAATGTGACACATAAAGGTGTTAGACACATGTATAGTTCATATTACAACAGAAGGAAAGAAATAACATTTATTTACAAAGGCGGTACACTCTAGACATTCAAATTTTATATTTGTCGAAGTTACCAAAACTATAGCAAGAGAACGTATCAATTATATCGCAACCGATCGGGGAAAATAACGAAACCCTTCGTTCGCACCGAAATGACGTATCTTAATTACGTCAAACCGAAACGACGTCAAACGAAAATAAAAATTTGCACTGGAAAATTTGTACTGTGTACTATTTGCAGACGAACTAGATATCTTATGTTACAAAATAAATGTACGGATTATCACGAGGAATCTAATCTATATATGGATCGCTCACTGGTTTAATCTCGAAAGTAGATGAATGATTAAAATTTCGCAATAAACTATCAATAGATAAAATATAAAAACATTCTCACTCACACTTCACATCTACTCGCAAGATATCATGTGCTATGACTACATATATAAATACATATCACTACACAAAATGAGTCTACATATCTACAATAAATATAGATATACTTTTTCTAAAAATCAACACATCTTTTCGATCGTTTCTAACGTGAAAGGAGAGCGGTAGCGAGCACTAGGTAGTCCTTGCACCGAAAACTAAAATATTTTTTACATTTTGGAATACTAAATTTGGCCAAAAATACAAAGACGAGTTGAGAAAGATTCCCTTAAGGAAAGGAACCTTCACGTCGTTATTCAACCCATATTAAAAATGTTTGGAAACTTATATTCACACTCTCATTGCTTCACCGAAAATATTCCACATTTTATTTTACCTATAAATTTTCAATGCGGTAGAAACGTCTGCTCGAGTGAACCCAATATATAGCCTATCATTGGGCCTGACAAAAACATCGGTCAGCCGCTAATATACAAGTCAGTTGTGCAACCCTATTCGAAACAAGTATTTAGATTTCCAATTGTGGAGAAAATCCATGACATTAGCAAATATTTATAATCCTACAAGTATATACCGTACGTCATTCACTCAACGTTTCATATTAAATTAACGTTTAATAGTTTATCGAGTATTTCCTCTAATTCTTGGTCTAAATAGTAATTACAGACTTTTTTCAAATGTTCGACTTAAGACCAAACTCCAAACTTGATGGCCAAGAACTCAGGAACAAACTGTCTAAAAAAAAAAGAAAGAAAAAAGAAAAAATCGCACGCGTTGCAAACTTTATCTATGAGTACCATATCTCAAAAATGGTTTGAGATATATTGTTGCAAAAGATCTTGCTTTTTAGAAGTACAATGTGGCAATCTTACGGCGTAAGTTATAATGCAGTGTTGCCAACGAGAAAGAAAGGTAGGGGTGAAAATTCATTAAAAAGTTCCTTAACCGAATTTTAAGATATTTTGGAGATATTTTGGAGCACCACTCTTGGCTCATGAGTGCAAGTCACCTCAAAAACATTTTTGGTGTGTCAACAACGCACAGTGGAAACGTAATCGTTGGCCGTCATACAAAGACAAAAAAAAAAAAGAAAAGAAAAAAAAGAAAAAGAAAAAAGAAAGAAAAAATATCTTAACGCACATACAAAAATTTGACACTTTACAGCCTCAGAACCAAAAATCAACAGTTATGCTCGTGTTACAGATTCCCTAATTATCCACTTGAAACTTTCTATGGTACGCTGTGTTGGACAAAGACGAAGCTTTGAAACAGTGGTACGAATTATCCAATGTAGTCTACAAGAGGGAAATTATAGAGGGAAAAGTAGGATAATTTCCGAATTTTTCACCTAAAATCTGGAATTATAATTTTTTGTTGTCGGAAACACTGCTATAGCTCTTATGTCTTCTGAAAACCGCCTCCATGATTAGATGTGATACTTATCTCGCCAGTTTTTCGAGATAAAACTTTCTGAAAAAGTAAATTTTCAATCTCTGTTTACTAAAGTTTATCCGTATTTATTCAATATACACCTCATGATCGTTATATTCAACACCAAAGAAATTAGAATTTGCATTACCCCTTCCTTGTACCTTACGTTACGCTTGTTGTAGAAGCCTCCAAAATTTTGATGTTTGTAATATTGTAGCGCGTTTAGTTTGCAGCAGCTTATCATAAATATAGAATTGAACTTTTTTTTTTTTTGTTAATATGTAGATTCCAATATGTAATAATCTGACATATAGTGCAAAAATGTAACTCTGTTAGGTTGGCAATACTGTCAACCTAATGTTACTGCAGACTTTCGAATATAGGGTATCCCGTAAAGAACGCAACTTTTGAAATACCCGCCATGTCTACTCTAGTAGTTTAGTAGCACTGAACGTTACACGATATTCATTTATTGTCTTTGTGGTTAGTAGCAGTTTGAGGGAAATTTCCTAAATTTAGGGAAATTTCGTGTGTAAATTAAGTAAAAAGTGAAATTTTCCATAAAAGATGAAAATCCATGGAAATTCTTGGGATAACTAATTGACCAATAAAAATGCTCAAATTTTTCTTTGTTCTTCAGAAATGAATCAGTACTATAGGAATAGTTTGTGTGTTTGTGTATGCTTGTGTGTCTGTTCAAAGTACTATAGTTTGCACTCATTTTTGTCTCGGTGTACTTCTATGTATTTTTGTAAAGAAATAACTGCAGGAAAAAAGTAAACAAAACAACACTTCCTTTACTATAGCTAAATAAATCTTAACACATACCTGTATCTTCTGTCATAGGAATTGAACACGCAAGAAATAATGGAAATTTTATAAGAAAAGGGAAACTTTGAGTCGGTTGAGGGAAATTTTCTTAAAGAAGCCTACGAACACAGGTTAATAGTGCCGAAAAGCGCATGATCGTCATCTGTTTTCTGTACAGATAGGACTGAAGTGCTTCACAAGAGAACAGTGAGTTGTTATAGTGAAAGCTTATTACAAATGTGGTGAATGTTAGGACTGAAGTGCTTCACAAGAGAACAGTGAGTTGTTATAGTGAAAGCTTATTACAAATGTGGTGAATGTTAGGACTGAAGTGCTTCACAAGAGAACAGTGAGTTGTTATAGTGAAAGCTTATTACAAATGTGGTGAATGTTAGGACTGAAGTGCTTCACAAGAGAACAGTGAGTTGTTATAGTGAAAGCTTATTACAAATGTGGTGAATGTTAGGACTGAAGTGCTTCACAAGAGAACAGTGAGTTGTTATAGTGAAAGCTTATTACAAATGTGGTGAATGTTAGGACTGAAGTGCTTCACAAGAGAACAGTGAGTTGTTATAGTGAAAGCTTATTACAAATGTGGTGAATGTTAGGACTGAAGTGCTTCACAAGAGAACAGTGAGTTGTTATAGTGAAAGCTTATTACAAATGTGGTGAATGTTAGGACTGAAGTGCTTCACAAGAGAACAGTGAGTTGTTATAGTGAAAGCTTATTACAAATGTGGTGAATGTTAGGACTGAAGTGCTTCACAAGAGAACAGTGAGTTGTTATAGTGAAAGCTTATTACAAATGTGGTGAATGTTAGGACTGAAGTGCTTCACAAGAGAACAGTGAGTTGTTATAGTGAAAGCTTATTACAAATGTGGTGAATGTTAGGACTGAAGTGCTTCACAAGAGAACAGTGAGTTGTTATAGTGAAAGCTTATTACAAATGTGGTGAATGTTAGGACTGAAGTGCTTCACAAGAGAACAGTGAGTTGTTATAGTGAAAGCTTATTACAAATGTGGTGAATGTTAGGACTGAAGTGCTTCACAAGAGAACAGTGAGTTGTTATAGTGAAAGCTTATTACAAATGTGGTGAATGTTAGGACTGAAGTGCTTCACAAGAGAACAGTGAGTTGTTATAGTGAAAGCTTATTACAAATGTGGTGAATGTTAGGACTGAAGTGCTTCACAAGAGAACAGTGAGTTGTTATAGTGAAAGCTTATTACAAATGTGGTGAATGTTAGGACTGAAGTGCTTCACAAGAGAACAGTGAGTTGTTATAGTGAAAGCTTATTACAAATGTGGTGAATGTTAGGACTGAAGTGCTTCACAAGAGAACAGTGAGTTGTTATAGTGAAAGCTTATTACAAATGTGGTGAATGTTAGGACTGAAGTGCTTCACAAGAGAACAGTGAGTTGTTATAGTGAAAGCTTATTACAAATGTGGTGAATGTTAGGACTGAAGTGCTTCACAAGAGAACAGTGAGTTGTTATAGTGAAAGCTTATTACAAATGTGGTGAATGTTAGGACTGAAGTGCTTCACAAGAGAACAGTGAGTTGTTATAGTGAAAGCTTATTACAAATGTGGTGAATGTTAGGACTGAAGTGCTTCACAAGAGAACAGTGAGTTGTTATAGTGAAAGCTTATTACAAATGTGGTGAATGTTAGGACTGAAGTGCTTCACAAGAGAACAGTGAGTTGTTATAGTGAAAGCTTATTACAAATGTGGTGAATGTTAGGACTGAAGTGCTTCACAAGAGAACAGTGAGTTGTTATAGTGAAAGCTTATTACAAATGTGGTGAATGTTAGGACTGAAGTGCTTCACAAGAGAACAGTGAGTTGTTATAGTGAAAGCTTATTACAAATGTGGTGAATGTTAGGACTGAAGTGCTTCACAAGAGAACAGTGAGTTGTTATAGTGAAAGCTTATTACAAATGTGGTGAATGTTAGGACTGAAGTGCTTCACAAGAGAACAGTGAGTTGTTATAGTGAAAGCTTATTACAAATGTGGTGAATGTTAGGACTGAAGTGCTTCACAAGAGAACAGTGAGTTGTTATAGTGAAAGCTTATTACAAATGTGGTGAATGTTAGGACTGAAGTGCTTCACAAGAGAACAGTGAGTTGTTATAGTGAAAGCTTATTACAAATGTGGTGAATGTTAGGACTGAAGTGCTTCACAAGAGAACAGTGAGTTGTTATAGTGAAAGCTTATTACAAATGTGGTGAATGTTAGGACTGAAGTGCTTCACAAGAGAACAGTGAGTTGTTATAGTGAAAGCTTATTACAAATGTGGTGAATGTTAGGACTGAAGTGCTTCACAAGAGAACAGTGAGTTGTTATAGTGAAAGCTTATTACAAATGTGGTGAATGTTAGGACTGAAGTGCTTCACAAGAGAACAGTGAGTTGTTATAGTGAAAGCTTATTACAAATGTGGTGAATGTTAGGACTGAAGTGCTTCACAAGAGAACAGTGAGTTGTTATAGTGAAAGCTTATTACAAATGTGGTGAATGTTAGGACTGAAGTGCTTCACAAGAGAACAGTGAGTTGTTATAGTGAAAGCTTATTACAAATGTGGTGAATGTTAGGACTGAAGTGCTTCACAAGAGAACAGTGAGTTGTTATAGTGAAAGCTTATTACAAATGTGGTGAATGTTAGGACTGAAGTGCTTCACAAGAGAACAGTGAGTTGTTATAGTGAAAGCTTATTACAAATGTGGTGAATGTTAGGACTGAAGTGCTTCACAAGAGAACAGTGAGTTGTTATAGTGAAAGCTTATTACAAATGTGGTGAATGTTAGGACTGAAGTGCTTCACAAGAGAACAGTGAGTTGTTATAGTGAAAGCTTATTACAAATGTGGTGAATGTTAGGACTGAAGTGCTTCACAAGAGAACAGTGAGTTGTTATAGTGAAAGCTTATTACAAATGTGGTGAATGTTAGGACTGAAGTGCTTCACAAGAGAACAGTGAGTTGTTATAGTGAAAGCTTATTACAAATGTGGTGAATGTTAGGACTGAAGTGCTTCACAAGAGAACAGTGAGTTGTTATAGTGAAAGCTTATTACAAATGTGGTGAATGTTAGGACTGAAGTGCTTCACAAGAGAACAGTGAGTTGTTATAGTGAAAGCTTATTACAAATGTGGTGAATGTTAGGACTGAAGTGCTTCACAAGAGAACAGTGAGTTGTTATAGTGAAAGCTTATTACAAATGTGGTGAATGTTAGGACTGAAGTGCTTCACAAGAGAACAGTGAGTTGTTATAGTGAAAGCTTATTACAAATGTGGTGAATGTTAGGACTGAAGTGCTTCACAAGAGAACAGTGAGTTGTTATAGTGAAAGCTTATTACAAATGTGGTGAATGTTAGGACTGAAGTGCTTCACAAGAGAACAGTGAGTTGTTATAGTGAAAGCTTATTACAAATGTGGTGAATGTTAGGACTGAAGTGCTTCACAAGAGAACAGTAAGTTCTTATAGTGAAAGCTTATTACAAATGTGGTGAATGTTAGGACTGAAGTGCTTCACAAGAGAACAGTGAGTTGTTATAGTGAAAGCTTATTACAAATGTGGTGAATGTTAGGACTGAAGTGCTTCACAAGAGAACAGTGAGTTGTTATAGTGAAAGCTTATTACAAATGTGGTGAATGTTAGGACTGAAGTGCTTCACAAGAGAACAGTGAGTTGTTATAGTGAAAGCTTATTACAAATGTGGTGAATGTTAGGACTGAAGTGCTTCACAAGAGAACAGTGAGTTTTTATAGTGAAAGCTTATTACAAATGTGGTGAATGTTAGGACTGAAGTGCTTCACAAGAGAACAGTGAGTTGTTATAGTGAAAGCTTATTACAAATGTGGTGAATGTTAGGACTGAAGTGCTTCACAAGAGAACAGTGAGTTGTTATAGTGAAAGCTTATTACAAATGTGGTGAATGTTAGGACTGAAGTGCTTCACAAGAGAACAGTGAGTTGTTATAGTGAAAGCTTATTACAAATGTGGTGAATGTTAGGACTGAAGTGCTTCACAAGAGAACAGTGAGTTGTTATAGTGAAAGCTTATTACAAATGTGGTGAATGTTAGGACTGAAGTGCTTCACAAGAGAACAGTGAGTTGTTATAGTGAAAGCTTATTACAAATGTGGTGAATGTTAGGACTGAAGTGCTTCACAAGAGAACAGTGAGTTGTTATAGTGAAAGCTTATTACAAATGTAGGGGGTTGTTAGGACTGAAGTGCTTCACAAGAGAACAGTGAGTTGTTATAGTGAAAGCTTATTACAAATGTGGTGAATGTTAGGACTGAAGTGCTTCACAAGAGAACAGTGAGTTGTTATAGTGAAAGCTTATTACAAATGTGGTGAATGTTAGGACTGAAGTGCTTCACAAGAGAACAGTGAGTTGTTATAGTGAAAGCTTATTACAAATGTGGTGAATGTTAGGACTGAAGTGCTTCACAAGAGAACAGTGAGTTGTTATAGTGAAAGCTTATTACAAATGTGGTGAATGTTAGGACTGAAGTGCTTCACAAGAGAACAGTGAGTTGTTATAGTGAAAGCTTATTACAAATGTGGTGAATGTTAGGACTGAAGTGCTTCACAAGAGAACAGTGAGTTGTTATAGTGAAAGCTTATTACAAATGTGGTGAATGTTAGGACTGAAGTGCTTCACAAGAGAACAGTGAGTTGTTATAGTGAAAGCTTATTACAAATGTGGTGAATGTTAGGACTGAAGTGCTTCACAAGAGAACAGTGAGTTGTTATAGTGAAAGCTTATTACAAATGTGGTGAATGTTAGGACTGAAGTGCTTCACAAGAGAACAGTGAGTTGTTATAGTGAAAGCTTATTACAAATGTGGTGAATGTTAGGACTGAAGTGCTTCACAAGAGAACAGTGAGTTGTTATAGTGAAAGCTTATTACAAATGTGGTGAATGTTAGGACTGAAGTGCTTCACAAGAGAACAGTGAGTTGTTATAGTGAAAGCTTATTACAAATGTGGTGAATGTTAGGACTGAAGTGCTTCACAAGAGAACAGTGAGTTGTTATAGTGAAAGCTTATTACAAATGTGGTGAATGTTAGGACTGAAGTGCTTCACAAGAGAACAGTGAGTTGTTATAGTGAAAGCTTATTACAAATGTGGTGAATGTTAGGACTGAAGTGCTTCACAAGAGAACAGTGAGTTGTTATAGTGAAAGCTTATTACAAATGTGGTGAATGTTAGGACTGAAGTGCTTCACAAGAGAACAGTGAGTTGTTATAGTGAAAGCTTATTACAAATGTGGTGAATGTTAGGACTGAAGTGCTTCACAAGAGAACAGTGAGTTGTTATAGTGAAAGCTTATTACAAATGTGGTGAATGTTAGGACTGAAGTGCTTCACAAGAGAACAGTGAGTTGTTATAGTGAAAGCTTATTACAAATGTGGTGAATGTTAGGACTGAAGTGCTTCACAAGAGAACAGTGAGTTGTTATAGTGAAAGCTTATTACAAATGTGGTGAATGTTAGGACTGAAGTGCTTCACAAGAGAACAGTGAGTTGTTATAGTGAAAGCTTATTACAAATGTGGTGAATGTTAGGACTGAAGTGCTTCACAAGAGAACAGTGAGTTGTTATAGTGAAAGCTTATTACAAATGTGGTGAATGTTAGGACTGAAGTGCTTCACAAGAGAACAGTGAGTTGTTATAGTGAAAGCTTATTACAAATGTGGTGAATGTTAGGACTGAAGTGCTTCACAAGAGAACAGTGAGTTGTTATAGTGAAAGCTTATTACAAATGTGGTGAATGTTAGGACTGAAGTGCTTCACAAGAGAACAGTGAGTTGTTATAGTGAAAGCTTATTACAAATGTGGTGAATGTTAGGACTGAAGTGCTTCACAAGAGAACAGTGAGTTGTTATAGTGAAAGCTTATTACAAATGTGGTGAATGTTAGGACTGAAGTGCTTCACAAGAGAACAGTGAGTTGTTATAGTGAAAGCTTATTACAAATGTGGTGAATGTTAGGACTGAAGTGCTTCACAAGAGAACAGTGAGTTGTTATAGTGAAAGCTTATTACAAATGTGGTGAATGTTAGGACTGAAGTGCTTCACAAGAGAACAGTGAGTTGTTATAGTGAAAGCTTATTACAAATGTGGTGAATGTTAGGACTGAAGTGCTTCACAAGAGAACAGTGAGTTGTTATAGTGAAAGCTTATTACAAATGCGGTGAATGTTGTGAATTTCTACCTGGACATAAACAGATGACGATTATGCGCTATTTGATGCTCCATCACTATTAACCACAGAGACCAACAGATGAAAATCGTGTAACGTTCAGTGCTGCCAACTTACTAGAGCGTTCATTTCAAACGGTACGTTCTTTATGGAACACCCTATTTATTCTCCATCAATATTTGAATTATATAAAATTGCAATGTTTGTCATTTCTTAGATTAAGAGTTACAAGGATATTTCAAGATAAATGGTCCACCTTGTATATCATAGATATAATTGTTCGGAATAGGTAAGTGCTACCTACGGCGATATATGCGGTTTGTTTGGATCTTGAGGTAAGGATTTTAAAATCTGGGAAGAAACTGAAAATATAGCAATTTAGCTGTCCCAAGTTTGATTGTAACTTCCAAGGATGTTAATAAGCTGTTTGAAATATCATCCCCGTCAGGATCCTGCCGCCTATAATCGGACAATTTGTCCATGCCGACAAGATGCCGCGGTCGGACTGCCGGCGCCGGACACCGGCGTCTTTGTGCGCGATTTTCGACCGCGACGAATAGTTGCCTTGCTGAGCAGTTGGCAAAGAGCCGGAAATGAGCATTAAATGCACCGGCGCCGCCGTCGAAAAGGGGCCGGTATAACGAGTCGGCAGAGGGTCGGAGACAGAGCTTTCCGACTGTTTTGCCGACTCTTACGGTCGGCAACAGTCGGCAAAGTGCATTTTATTTTACGATTTTCGACCGCTTGCCACCTCGGCAAACGGTCGGCAACTTTGAACAAGTAAATCGTTGTGCCGCCGCGGACGGGTGCCGGCTGCCTCTGGCGGCCTGCCACCGTCGACGGCGGCAATCCCTGTTTCCGACCTCGACTTCCTGAAGGGGATGCGTGCTGCATTTGATCAATGAACAAACAAATCTCAAGAAATCTGCAGAAAATAAACAGCAGAAGCAGGATTAATTATGGAAACAATAAACTTTAAATATTTGATTAGACTAATTTTCCATTGATTTATATCACATGTTCTAATCTTTTAATACCAACCTCATTACTTTTCTTTGAAATCTTTCAGTTTTAAGACCCCACATTATACCTGGTAGGCTAAAGGAGACTTGTAAATGATTTAGACAATTGAATGATGATGGAAGACTTGGTGGAATAAAACTGTGGGAAGAAATTCTACTATCCCGAGAAAACCAACTGGCACGATATTGTCCACTGAAAACTTACTTGGCTGGGATGGAACCAGGGACCACCGCACCATTGGTAAGCACTCTAGTACTGAGCCATCGTGCCCTATTTCCCCCAAGATCATTATTACTGAAGTCTGGCGCTAGGGTCCGTAAAGTTCCGAGGATTTGCCTTGTTCCCTAATCAGCATGTAACACAGTCGCAATTCAAATAAACTTCAATTTGGTTCGTACCTATTTGAATTATGATTATTTTCTTCCTTAATTAAGCCACTACTCTCAAGCGAATTATTTTCTTCCTTAATTAAGCCACTACTCTCAAGCGGAATCATTCTCTTATGACAAAAAAGATAAAGTGATACAATATGCTTTATTATTAAGTTCAATTTTCAAATTTTTTAGCAAAATTTCAGCGAAATTTCTGCCTTTCAGTTTTCTTTAATGCTATAATCTCGGAAAAAATAGTACAAGCAACCACCACTAGATGTCTGATGTTACAATGTGCATTTTATTGCCATCTGGAGGATTTCTTGTGAATTACAAGCCGGTGTACTTCATGCCTCTTCAACACTGCCAAAAAAAAAAAAAAGTTTAAAAAACAGAAATAGTCCTGTTTCGTGGAAATTTTTAAACCAATGGCAACACGTGTAGCGATTTCAATGGGTTCGGACTTACTTCAAAAAGAATTTTGTACAGTTTTACACATGATTGCATTTTGTTTTATATTGGACACCGGAAATGGAGGCGAAAAATCTCTCGTACTGTCTCGAAATCAAAGCGAAAAGTACATATCTACATTCCACTAATCTCGTAACCAACACTATAATTTATTCAAGTATTAGATCTCCAACACGTTCTAGTGTTACATGTTTCACAGTATAAAGGCTACAGATTGATAAAGTGATTGTACGAACATAATGAAATGCATACAGTGTTGAATTCAGACTTTTCTACAACGGGGGGGCAATAAAAAATTAAGGGATGCTCTGTTCTAGATTGCAATAGAACATCAGGAACCTGTCGCAACAAAACTCGCGATTCGTTATTATCTGGTCGGTTGCAATAACCAGCATGTTGCCATTTTTCCGTAAGTAACGTTGGAAAGAGTTTCTGTGCGTCTGTATTTAGTTTCCAAGTTTTTATCCAACTTCGACTTTATACAAGAACGCGGTTTGTTAATTATAACAATTAGGTTGGCAAAAGAAAAAACTAAATTAAAAAAAAAAATATTTGCTTTTAAGACATTTCCGAAGAGAAAAATAAAGAGAACAAAACAAATATTTCAATGCATGTGTAATTACAGATATTCTAGGGGGCGCATATACATTGTAGGTTTTACTCAGCCCTCTCCCCCTGAACATGCCTGAATTCAACACTGACGTGAGTGCATGTGTAAGATTCCAAAGGCAATTACGCATAATATTCCAATAATAAATATAGTTTAAATGTTGTGTCAACCAATTCGCAGACTTCTAGCTAACTGGAAGGACTGACAAATTCTAGATGAAATGAAGAAAAAAAATCAGGATATGAATTTTGAACAATGATTTACAAAACAAGATAAGAAATTTTTAGAGACGGGACGAACACTTTTTTTTTTTATTTTACAGAATCAAGCCGAAACAAAAAAGAAATCATCTTGAATCGAGACGAGAAAAAACTGTAACTAGCTGGTCCATGAAAGCTTTGCTTTAGTATCTTAAAATAGTATTAAAATAATCTATGAGGGAAGCACAACGTTTTGCTAAAATACTTCATGCCTAACAGTTTCGCTAAAATAATTCGTGCCTAACCATATATGCCTCTTGGCTTCATCAGCCATTGTATCTACTGAAACCTGATATATGTGTTCGATAAAGCCAAGAGGTATAGATAGTTCTCAAAAGTGTCATACATGAATTATTTTAATAAAATATTGCGCTTTGCTCAGAGATTACTTTAATTCTAATTTGGATTATTTCTCGTCTTGTTTCGTGTACAACACTTTCCGTTGATACAGTCTAGTGCTGTAGCCACTTCATTTCTTTCGTTTATAATATAAATGTTTTTTCTTATTAATTGCGAGTCTAGAAGGTAAAAACTGTGGGGGGGGGGGGAAGCCAGAACTATGATAGATATATCATGAGTTTACTCTAAACTTTCAAAAATATATCAATAATAGCTGAAATTATTTTTGTCACTCAAAAACTTGTGGGCCTAGACCCGTCGGTCCCGTCCTGGATTCGCCATTGTTTTTTATTACTTACACAATATCTGTATTTTTTAAAAACAAATGTTCTAAATTGTAATTCGTTTCTTGTATATACATTGAATTTTTTTCTACGACAAAATCGTACAGTGCGATTTGCTACTTACACTGTCTCTGAATATACTCCAAGACTTAATGCAATGCAATTGATGGATTTATTAATTACAATCCAAGATCACCATTATATACAACAGATCATTTTCCACTACAATAAACCCAGAATCGTTTGGCTGGCCATGTAATCTCTCTCTCTTGAAGGCGAAATTGTGGTAAGTAATGATCTAGATCAGTGGTTCTCAAACTTGTTGTTACCGCGACCCACATTAAATATTAAATTGTACTTTGTGGCCCACCTACTTTTATTCAAATACACATTGTCATTCTACGAAATAATGATATTTCATACCAAATAAATTTTGTAAATTGTAACGCAATTTGTGTCGGAAACCAATTTGTAATGTAACATTTTTGTCTATTTTATATTGCGTTACACTATAGCCCACAGTTCGAATATTTGTAATCTAATTTGCTATTTTACAAAAATTCACTTAAACACTCCATCTTGATATTACCTTTTATTATAATACGTAATGAAGGAAACATTTACACCCTTTAAAATAACATACATGTAGATTATACAAGATGGATCCTTTGTTATATCATATTACATAGGCGTCTCTGGCGGGGGGACGAGGGGGTCGCGTCCCCCCAATATTTTGAAGTACAGGGTTTTCATAAAGTCTGGACGGATTTAATTTGCTTATATTTTTTTTATAAAAATGCTCATAATGAAATCAAATAAAGTGCAAACGGTAGCGGAAGGATTAAATTTTTAGTTAGCAACACTGTTACCGTATCAAAGATGGCGTCGGTGAAAGACAAAGCGCAATGTGTTCTGTGGTACGCAGAGCTAAAATCACCAATTCTGGTGTGTCGAAAGTTCACCAAAGAGTTCAAAAAGCCGGCACCGACTGAGAGTGCAATCCGAAAGTGGCATGCTAAGTTCTTGGAGACAGGAAGCGTCCTGCACCGTCCTCGAAGTGGGAGTCCGCCAACATCGCCTGCAACAGTGAGCAGGGTAAGGGAAAGCATCATCAACAGCCCACAGAAGTCGATTCCTAGTGGCGCCCAGTTGGAGGTGTGGCGGTGAATGAACTGAGCTGGTGCAGATTACAGGTAAAAATTTAATCCTTCCGCTACCGTTTGCACTTTGATTTCAATATGAGCATTTTTATGTAAATTATAAGCGAATTAAATCCGTCCATACTTTATGAAAACCCTGTACAAAATATTCAATATTTCATTCTAATTTAATTTATTTACTAACGACAGAATAACAAATTAACTTTCTTCGATGTCCCCCCCAAATTTTACATGCCAGAGACGCCAGTGATCATATATCTCTCGTTGCTATGACGACCAATAACACACATCGTCAGATTGCTACGTTAACAGAACATCAAAACATCAATAATAATATCTGAAGGAAATTAATTAATTTTCTTTTTATATTTTCTCCTTCTTCTTTTAGCTAGCTTGTGCATATTTTGATAGCACATATTGTCCGTAAATACAAGTAATAATATTTAAAATACATAATATCGTTATAAAATCACATTTCTAATTTTTCCATAGAAAGGTAACACAGAGCTAACACTATTCTCAATGCAATGCCTTACCCCATGACAGATTTTGACTCACCCATTCTCTTTCCATCCTAACCCAGCATCTCTACTGATAGTACTTACTTTACAACATATGTTTCTGCATGAAAATACAATTTTCACAATTTAAAGGAAAATTTTCTCGCGACCTACCAAAAAAAGCGGCCCACGACCCACCAATGGGTCACGACCCATACTTTGAGAAACACTGATCTAGACTAAGGGTTGATTTTGCTTAATCTGTGCACGTGTAAAAACACCGAATTTAAAAAATGAAATGAAAATGAAATGAAATCTTTAAGTTTTACGTCCCACGGATATGCCGGTTAGGCTAAAGGAGACGGTGATGATGAGAGATGAGTGAAATGGTGGAATGAAGAAAGTGGGAAGAAACGGGAGAACCCCGAGAAAACCCACGAGCACGGTGTTTGTCCACCACAAAGTCCACACGGCGCAAACTGAAATCGAACCAGGGACCCCAAGCACCGGAGGTGAACGCTCTACCACTGAGCCACCGCGCCTCCCAACACCGAATTTAAATACTCGGTTGTAATTCGAAGTCCGCGTTAGTAGTATATCTGTTGTTTATAACCTCGATGTTAAAGGAGGAAGCAAAACAGAGAAACTCAAACTTTACCAAGATGTAGGGATGCGCACGAGACAACATTTTAGGCTGTCTCGTCACGAAAATGTGCTTTAAAAGTGATGTCTCGACTACAAAAATGTATATTTCTCTATTGGAAGAGCTGCGTCTCTACTCGAAATTTGTCGGGAAATTCTGTCTCGTCTCGTCTCGTGTGCATCTCTGCATGTGTCACATCCAAAAGAGTTTGGTTACAATTCGATTTAATTTTCAGTTCAGCGCTCTTTTCAGTAGCGAGTCTATATGCGACGTAGAGCTACAGTTTAATGTGGAATCCGAATGACATGAACTCCCGTTGGAAATGGAACTCGGGTCTCCCACACCCGGGTTTTTCCTATACTAACCGCTTAGACACGAGTTAGTTCGTCACCTGAATGCAAGATCATCCTACGTCACAGCAGATTACAAGATTACAATTGTCACAAGATTCATCTTAACTTTTTAGAATATGTAAAATTTCAACAGAAATATAATGTTTCTGTTGAAACTCAAACTCAAACACACTTAAACTCAACATCCGCCATTTTGGACAGAGGTAGCAAGTCCTTTATGTAAATTTGGAATCTATTAATCCTTAAATAATTTGTATAAATTAAATTTATTTATTTTTCTATAGCTTTACTCTATGGATCAACTAGCTGAAAGGGACTTTTTTTTCTCACTGCAAAGTAAGGTTTATGCAAAATAGTAAAAAATAAAGTATAGAAGGCACTAAGTATTTTGAACTGCACGAACTGTTTATTTTGAGTGGCACAATATTTTAGTACCAAACCTGAAACTTACGGAAATATTCTCGTATATACTGTATCGTTTTCCATGGATGAATGTCACTCTAATGCATTTTACAGTGTTATTCCTTTGTTGCTTGCTCAAACACTTGCGTAAAGATTAGTAATATATCGTTATAAAAAGATTTCCATGGGCAAAGTAGGCATTGAGACAGAGTCTTCTAGGAAAATTATTTCTGAAATTAATGTTTTTCGCTCATCAATAACGTTGGGTTATCATTAAGTTCTACATAAATCTCGATTTACGTACTCCCAGACAGAAGATCTAACCATTATGTGTCTCAACCAGAGATAGCGTGGGTCAATGAAAACTTGACCCACCACCCATCGTGATTCCATCTGACCCACCATGAACCACTCTCATCCACTGTGACCTACCCACCAAACTCCATCGTCATCAACTGTGACACATGATCCACACCCTCTTCTTTACTGACTAAAGAGTTTATACTTGTAATAAAACTAGGCTGTGAAATTCTAACTAATCGGAATTTGAATTTTTGCGGTTAAGGGTCTTCACTACAGCGAAATTAAACTACCTTTAATTTTAGAGTTTTTTTCTGTAATATCTTCAAAACAAATAAAAATATTCGAAAAGCAGAAACGTAGTGAACGATTTTACATGTAATACCGTTATCACAACTCATCTATCTGCTTTCGATTTGGAACTGTAGATAGATTTAGCATTTTTGCGGGTTCTGTAAATAGCGGTATATCAAACGAAGATAGGTAAATTGTGGTAAAGGTATCACATGCAAAATCGTATTGTTTAGTTCACTACGTTTCTGCTTTTCGAATATTTTTATTTGTTTTGAAGGTATTACAGAAAGATTCTAAAATTAGCGGTAGTTTAATTTCGCTGTAGTGAAGACCGTTAATCGCTCAAGCACCGTTCTGTTACAATAATAGTGGATCTGACCTTTACGATATAAAATGATCTTTACGATATATCCGCTTAGGACATGTATTATAATGAAAGCGATATGATAACATCCCAGTTTGGATTAAGGCCAAACTATATACCAAAAGTCATTATATTTGACTCTGCAATTTGGCCTTGATGATCAGGCACACCTAGTTACATTGAACTTTATATAATAATTTATATATTACAGCGACTCAAAAATGTCTTTTTTCCAGTAGTTAGCTTCTCTAAGAACTCACAGGCCTCGAAAGCCAAATAGTAGTATAAGTCCTATTGGTATTATTACAATTGTAAATGTCAAATGCCTAAAGTTACAAATATCGAGTAAGAAAAGATATATAATGTTCAATACACTTACAGTAGAGCGTCGATTATCCGAACGTCGGTTAACCGAACTGTGTACTCGCTTGCACCTGTTACTCTCCCACCCTACCGTCCATCATCCCCCTCACTCCCAAACCAAGTTTCCCACAGTAGTCGCCGCACTGAGCCACTGCTGGCGGAACATTGCTTCTAATGGGGCCTTCATAAGGCGCTGCTGACCGGCCAAGCCGCCAGTCGCTGTGTTTCAACAATCAGCACACTTCTTTTTATGAATAAATTTACTGTACAGTACTTCTTTTTGGCAAATAAACATGTACAGTTCGATTATCCGAAGAAACCAGTTTTCCGAACACCCATGTCCCCCAATTACTTCGGATAATCGACGCTCTACTGTAAATGCATGGAAAGTTAATACTATTTTCTACTTCATAAGAGTTATTTACGAGGGTCGTTCAGCTCATTCTGGGACTTTTTTCTTTCAAGGTTTAAATGAAAACCTAGGGTGAAGGTTTTAATGCAATAGAAGCAGGTATTTGTGTGCTGCTACTGGTTGACGGTGCTAATTTCCCGCGCTTCTGAATACACCGTTATTCAAGATGGTGGACAACAGTGTGAACGTCTACGTGGAACAGTGTGTTGTGCTGAAGTTTTTAGTGAAAGAGTGCATAAAACCTGCTGAAATTTACAGAAGACTTCAGGCTCAGTACGGTGATGAGTCACTCAGTCGCAGTAAGACATTTGTATGGTGTAAGCGCATAAAGATGGCCGTATCTCTATTATTGACAATCCCGGTCGTGTGGATCATAGCCCACGGTAGTCATTCCTGAGAACATTCAGCGCGTGAAGCAGCTGATCCTGGACAATCGTCGCATAACCTGTCGTGAAATTGCAAGGGTGTGTAATCTGTCGTTAGGAAAAATAAATCCACTTTCCGTTCTTCTATTTGTTTTTAAATAGGTCCCAGATTGACTTGACGACCCTCGTACAAAATTTGGGCGTAAATTTTCTAAGCCTAGATTAAGAATCAGGTGTATGAGCTTTTAGCTGCTTTTTCCGTTTAAACTAAATCATATATCTTGAGACTGTGGCTTCGCCACTCAAAGCAGTTCAGGTAGCATGAATTGCTGAAAACAAGAACGAATCAAATCATTCAGAGCGCTTGGGTTTGATACAATTAGGTAGCTACAGCGCACCACCCGATCGTGACGTAACGTCACGTGGTATTATCGTAGAGATAAAGGTGAAATAAAACCAGCACTGTAGCTCTTCTAATCCCCTTCGCTCACTGACGCTAGCTCAGCTATGTTTCGTAACGTAAGTAAATCACTTTTTTACAAAAAGAAAAATAAATCAATAAAGTTGTGTGTGAAAAGTGAACTATATGCCACGTGACATTACTTCACGATCGGATGGTGCAACTTCAATTTGAATTTAACCTCTAGCACTAGCTAACTGCCTGTAGCAGACGGTGCGATTAGTTACGACTGTAGCTGGTAGGGTAACTGATATCACTTTCGTTCATTGAGGGAACGATTTGAATTTCAAACGGGTATTTAGCGAGTGGAGGACCTACTTCTAAGTATTGAACAGAGCTTTACAATCAAAATCTAAAGACAAAAATATTCAAATTATTTGAAATATCGTAGACTTAGCGAACATACCACTTAAACATATTGCACGATTAAAGCACATAACGACTCAGTACCTTTGAACAAATCTTCTTTCTCACGCAAGTTAATCTAAACATTTGAATTTGTTTCATAAATTGTAAATAACAAGTATCTCTCTTACTTTTTTCTGTTATACCAGTTTTTAGGAATGTTTCCTTTTTCAATATATGTCAGACATACATCAGCAAAGCACTAAGATCTCTTAGCAGTCGTTATCATTACATAGCCTGCCACCTATATTTACTTGTAATAGTATGGATACGCACTCAAAAGCTCTGTCTAATAGGGTTTCCATTCGTCCCGGAAAATCCGGGACCGTCACGGAATCAAGATCTGCGTCTCAGCGCACAATGTAGTATTTAGTCTTGAAACCCGGACAAAAATATTTACCATTTAGTATCATAAAATAATCGATTAAATTTAATTAATTTGTGTTACCTACATTTTAAAAGATACACTATAGCCAAAACCTGGTCCTGCAGTTGTGAAGTCAGGAAAATCAAGGAAATTATATTCTCTTTTGTATCTATTATTATTATTATTATTATTATTATTATTATTATTATTATTATTATTATTATTATTATTATTATTATTATTTCTTTAAACTGTCTATGATAAACACTTTGAAACATTTTAAGAGAAAATTCTTAGTTTTACTATTAATTAACATTTGCTACATCAAACAATGGATAAAAGAGTAACATAAACATAAAATAGAAATAGCAATATACTTTTGTAGATATAACTGTACAGCGTGAAGCCAAAAGTCTGGTCCAAATATATATTTAAAATTTAAAAGTCTAAATATTTAAGAAACTGTAAATGCAGTCGATCCGAAGTCAATTGGGATCAATGTTGGTGGTATGGGGAAACATTATGACGTGGTTAAGGTTGTCGTCCGCCATCTTGGTGGCCGCCATATTAGAATCAACTTGTTTATTTTAAATGGCAATATGGTCATGTGACATATTAAACAACATCCCCATTCAAAGAGAAATGCAACGGTAAAGTTATTTTTCCGAAATTTGTAACGGCTGTGAAGTTATAAATGAATTTTGGATAGGTTATGTCATCTTTCAGACTTAAATTTTGTTGTTTGGAGCATTGAATGGATGGAAACTGACTGTAACTTTTTTTTTGTAAATAGGATGGGATGTTAACTCGAGAGGAAAGAATCGAAATTATCCTTTTGGCTGGAGGACGCGATTAGGATGTCGCTCATTGAAGACGGCTGCAAGTATTGCTGAACTGCGTCTAAAAAGTTTGTTTCTACCCTCAGCTGTCTCCTCTCAGAGTTGCTCAACAGGCAAAATAGCATGTTTTATGATTGCTGGTCTATGAACTAAAACTTTATGTAGAGCTGGAGTGATTGGGTACTAATTATATAGTTTCACATAAAGTTCTGCAGCGGCAGTAGCGAAGTTCTCAAATTTCTCTATGTCTATTTCATGGCCACTAGAAATTGCCTACAATATAATCTTGATTTTTTAAAATCAAGTTTAAATCCACACCAGTTGTTCGGGCAGCAGTTTCGCGGTCAGAAAAAAAAAAAACTTCCCTGAAGTGTTCTTATCGTTCGTATTGCTATGGTCTTGCTTAAGTACGTCCACTAACAAACCCATCTCTTCCACGAAACTGGTTTGAATTTCTTTTCTTCGTCTCTTTAACTATGGTTTTCTCTTCTTCTGATTTTCCTTGCCATTATTTAATAGGGATTTTGTAGTCTAAGTGTAATATTGATTCGAAAAACTTGATCCTTGTATGAAGGACAGAAAATCCAAACAAGGACAGACAACAAATTCCATGCGTCATAATTCATGGTGTAGTTTATGAACTTAAAAGTTTCAGTAAATGTCTTTTACTATAGAATTAATTGCATGAAAACCTACTTGAATAAATTAATTCTACTTCTTTGTATAAACTCAACCTACTAGAGATTAAACTCATAGGTTTATGTCAGGGAATTACTGTAAGGCCTTCTGAACTCAGGTAGAGAAACAAATTAGACATAATTTATATATACATATATTTTTATTTTTTTATTTTTGCGGGGCAATTTCGGGCAAAATTTTATTCTTGGACTAAGTTAACAAAAGATTGAACTTTTAAATGCAAAATGAATAATTGATAAACTAGGATCAGAACATAAACAAAAACATTTCTTAACTTGTAAAATATATATTGTTTTCTTGTGAAGAGCTCTTGACATTTCTTTACGTATTTAACCACCAAGACTTAGAGTTAAAATCTTCTCATACCATAAAATTTAAACTTCTATCAATGCCCTTTAAAACAATACAGTTTTTGTTGATGAAGATCTTAGTACAATTACTAAAATTAATACCTCAAAAACTATACGCGCGGCCACACTAATTTAAATTCGCATGGCCAGAAAAATTGAGTGATTTCAGCAATTATTATTTACATTTATTTCATAGTTCAATAATGATATTTATGTTTACAAGATCCGCCAGTTATCGAAGAACAAGAAATAAACTTTGTTTCATGTATATTTCAAATTTTATTTTTCGACTTTTGTCCGGGTTTTAGGGTCAAATACTCCATTGTGCGGCGTCCCGAAAATATTTCTCGGGACGCTTAAATGTCCCGGATTTTAGCGAACAAGAAAGGAAAGGAATATTATAGTTTGCTTTTTTCGTAGGATTAGATAGACAGGATGTTTCAAAACAACACCGACAACGTTTGGAAGGTGATTCCTAACACAAAGATAAGACGAAAAGTATAGACCAACCTGGGTGCACAAATGCTTCCTTTCGGTGTTAAAGCCTACCAAGAACATGAAAAAATGAAGTTTAGAGGTGCATAGCTTTAAAACTATGGAACCTCCCGTAATCGTGACAAGACTTCACTTAAGAACTGATATGTGCCCTGTCCAAAAATACATTTTTCGGAATTCTAAGGTACTCTCAAGCAGAACAATTTTTATAGAGGCGGTTTGGCTACGGGCATATAATTTGAAGTACTCACCAACTACCTCTATAAAAATGGTTGCGGAATTACATTAGGATTATGAAACATGGATATTTGAGTAGGTCACATGCTACTTCCTAAATGAAGTGTAGACCTGACTATGGTAGGTCCCATAGTATTGGAACTATGAACCTTTAAATTTCCTTTTTTCATGTTTTCGGCAGGCTATAACACCGAAAGGATGCATTTGTGCATCCAGCTTGGTCTCTACTTTTCATGTTATCTTTGTGTCAGGAATCACCTCCCAAATGTTGTCGGTTTTGTTTTGAAACATCCTGTATATTTATTCTCTTCAACTTCTGAGTATGGCAATTCAAAAGTTTAATTAAAAAAAACTCATGCTGACGTCAGCATACATGCGAGTTATTGTTATTTTGTTAAAAAATAACAGAAATAAAGTAAAAATTTAACGAATTTTTTTTTTTTAAAAAAACAACAAAGGCCGCAAGAACATATGGCCAATGAATTAACCGTTCTAAAAAAAAAAAAAAAGTCTGAAAGGAAACATCATACCTTGAAAGAGCTAAAACAGACTCTGAAAGACGCGAAACATAACAGAAACTGAGAAATTATAAAAGATGCTTACAAGTGGGAGGGGGTAAATCATTTGCTAACTATTGCTTAACTAGGTCTACTAAAATGACTAAAAAAAGTGATTACGTAATACTTGTACAACTGATGGGGGAGGGGGGGAGAAAGTAAACTAGTATAAAACACTTCTTTTCATTTTATGCATGTTAAAGATTCTAGTAATTTAGTAGCGTCTCGGATTTTCATTCTTGAAATATGGCAACCCTAGTCTGTAATTAAAAGTATACACTTCATCAAAAAGTGCAGAAGAACACCTCGCAACTGTTCGTTGTTAGAGAAGTAAGATACAGTAAATTGCTCTTGCAATGTTCCCTATAATAGCAGTTCATTTGCAATCTTAAAAATAAGTTTAGTAATTATCTTCTATAAAGCAAAGAAAGAAAAAAATATATATTTCGAAACTAGGGTTGCCAACTTTGAAAAATAAAATTACTGACATCCGCTTATTATCTTCACAATAAATGAATAATAATTTTAATTTTAAACCTTTGAAATATACGAGAATTGATCAATAAATAATGATCATAAGTGAATAAAACATAATTATCTGTACTAATACTTCAAATGTTGATAGTATTTTTTCAAAAAATAGTTCCCATTACATGCAATGCACCTGTCCCAACGTTTTTGCCAGTCATCAAACACATGCTGGAAGCCACTTTTAAACATATTCTTCAAAATCGCCTCATCAGCTTTCACCTCTGCTTCTGAAGATGCGAAGGTGTTCCTTCAAAGTTAGAAAAAGAAAGAATTCCCAAGGGACGAAATCAGGGCTATATGGAGAATGGAGTACACGAGGAAAAATGAAATGAAATCTTTAAGTTTTACGTCCCACGTGGTGATGATGAGTGAAATGGTGGAATGAAGAAAGTGTGAGGAAACGGGAGAACCCCGAGAAAACCCACGAGCACTGTGTTTGTCCAACACAAAGTTCACACGGCGCGGGCTGGGATCGAACCTGGGACCCCAAGCACCGGAGGTGAACGCTCTACCACTGAGCCATCGCGCCCCCCAGGGGCACACAAGGAAGTTGATTTTTGCAAGATAGTCAATAATAACATTGGTAATGTGGGGCCTGGCGTTAGCATGGTATAACATCCATCCGGTTTCTTTCAAATGTGGTGTTTCCGATGAATGTGACCTTCGAGGGTTTTCAATACACCCTTATAATACACTCCTGTGACAGTTGTATGTGGTGTGACGACATGTTGATACAACACCATGCCTCGAATATCAAAAAACGAGATGACCATAACTTTGTCAGTAGAAGTAACCACACTCGCTATCTTGGGTGTTGACGATGAATAGACTGCCACACAAAACTCTGCTGCTTGGACTCAGGGTCATAATGATGAAACAGAATTTCAATGCACTGTACTGTTCTTCCCATGTCACTTCCAGGTTGCCTTACGCGGAACTGAATCTACGTGTGCTTGAACGGCTCTCAACGTCACATTCCTGACGTCATGGCCTTCAAACTTGCTCGATCCATTCGTCACTTCTCCCACTACATAGACGTGTTTCGTTTTCTGTGCCTTGCTGTTCTATTCACCTAATAAACACTGATGCTCAGTCTTTATTGATCAGCTTACGTATATACCGTTGAACCTGACAAAAACTTCGGTTAGCCACTAATATATCAGTCAGTTGGCAACCCTATTTGAAAGAAGCAATTGCGGGGGAAAAAATCCATGATATTAGCAAAAAAATTATTTTCCTAAAGTTAAGTATATCCCACATTCACTCAGCGTTTAATAGTTTAATAGTTAACGTTTAACAGTTTAATAGTTTAATAGTCAATAAATTAAGGTTTAATAATTTATCCAGTATTTCCCTCTAATTCTTGGTCTAAATAGTAATTACAGACTTCTCTCGTTCGAATATTTCGAATTAAGATGAAAGTCCAAACTTGATGGCCAAGATTCAGAAAATAAATGTCTGCAAAGAATTTTTATTTCGCACGCGTTGCAAACTTTAGCTATGTTTGTCATATCTCAAAAATGGTTTCGGATACATGTTGCTGCAAGTAACCTTGTTTTTTTTAGAAGAGTAATGTGGCAATATTATGTCTTAAGTTTTATTGCAGTGTTGTCAACGAGAGGAAAATGTAAGGGTGAAAATTCACAAAAAATCCCAAAGCGAATTGAAGTGGCACCACTGTTGCCGCATGGGTAAACGTCACCTAAAAAAGCTTTGCTGTGTCTACAACGCGCAATGGAAACGTGAAGTCGTTCTCTGCCATACAAGGACAGAAAGAAAAAAATCTCTTTTATTGTACACTCATGTTCAAAATGACTGTCGTATATCTATAACTGATTTCTTGTAAAAATATAATTTGATAATGATTTTGCAGGGTACTTTTACTACTGATACTATGTGTATAATCGGGAAATGTATATTTGTGGAAAATTTAATAGGAAAAGAATTATAAGCAAATGATTAAAATAAAATGTTGCTAAATGGACAAGACAATTTTATTTTCGTTATATTGTTCTTATTTACTGCTCCTTTGATATGAAATTTGCCACATACATGTCTTTGCCGATTGTACACATACTAACAGTCTAAGAAATACCGGGCGAATTCGTTATCAAATTATATTCCTACAATAACATATTTATAGACATGTGACAATAATTTTGGACATAAGTGTACATACGAAATTTTGACACTTTTTTCCGCCTCAGAAGCAAAAATCAACAGTTATGCAGGTACAGCAGCTTCCGGAATAAGTATATTCAAACTTTCTATGGTATGTTGTGTTGCCCAAAGACAAGGCTTTCAGACAATTGTACGGTTTTTCCAATGTAGTCAATAAGAGGGGAATTATAGAGGAAAAATTGGGATACCTTCCAAAATTTTCACCAGAAAATCGTAAATTATAATTTTCTGTGGCTGGAAACACTGCTATAGCTCTTATGTCTTCTGAAAACGTGATTAGATGTGATACTTATCTCACTAGTTTCTCGAAATGAAACACTTTGAAAAAGTTAATTTTTCAATCCCTATTTATTAAAGTTTATCCGTATTTATTCGATATACACCTTCTCATGATCGTTATGTTCGATACCAAGGAACTTCGGATGTGCATCACCCCGTCCGTCTAACTTACGTTGTTACTCTTGCAGAGGCCTCCAAAATTTTGATGTTTGTGATATTGTAGCGTGTTTAATTTGCAACATGGAATCATAAATATAGAATTGAACGTTTATTGTTGTGTAATATGTAGATTTCAATATGTAATTAATCTGAAACAATGCAAAAATGTATCTTTGTTATGTTGGCAATACTGTTAACCTCATCTTACTGCAAACTGTCGAATCCCATAAAGAACATAACTTTTCAAATGCCCAACATGTTTGTTCTAGTAGATTAGCAACACTGAACGTTACATCCTTTTCATCTGGTGTCTTTGTGGTTTGTAGCAGTATTCGCAGTTTCAGGGAAATTCCCTTAATTTAGGAAAATTTGGTATGTAAACTTTGCAAAAAGGGAAATTTACGATAAAACGTGAAAATCCAGGGAAATTCTCTGGGTGGCTTATTGACCAATATAAATACTTGAATTTTTCTTTGTTCTTCAGAAATAAACTAATATAATGGCAATATTTTGGGTGAGTGTGTCGGCTCAAAGTAGCATACTTTATACTCATTTTTGTCTGGGTGTATTTGTGTGTATTTTTTGTAAAGAAAAAACTGAAGGAAAAAGTTTAAAAAAAATAGAAACAAAAGGGAGATAAACGAAACAAATGTGGTTGGCACTTCCTTTACTATAGCTACAGGGTGTCCAATAACACAATGCAACCCGGAGTTTGGGATAGTAGAACTTTTGAACCTGAAGCGATACACGAATAATGGTTATACCAAAATGAAACCTTGTTCATGCATATATTTTTAAACCAAGAAGCAACGGTTGAAGTACACTAGTAACAACACAATATTGCCAGATGCAACCAAAGGTGTAAATCTTTTTTTTTACAAAACATGTAAATTGACTCATACATATGGATGCTCTGTCGTTAATTTTCAGTTTGTTTAGTTGGAGCAGCTTGGAAATTATGGAGCAGCAAAAAGAATTTTTAATTTCCACCGATAACTAATCGGATGAGGCCTCTGTAAGGGGGAACTAGGGAAATCGTAGTTTTCATAAATTAACACTCTGAATTGGCAACCCTGCTGATGTTTCAGTGCATCAAAAAGTGTATTAAGGATCTGTCTACATTATACAATTCCTGACAACAATGAAAAACCAACTTTGAAACTATCGTGATAAAATTTTTACTTACATGCACCCGGCACCACTGCTATTCATTTCTATGGTTCTATTGAAAAATGAAATGAAATGGAATGAACTTTTTGAGTTTTACGTCTTACGCTTATGCCGGTTAGGCTAAAGGAGGCAGTGATGATGAGTAATGACTGAAATGGTGGAATGAAGAAAGTGGGAAGAAACGGGAGAACCCAGAGAAAACCCACGCACACGGTGTTTGTCCACCACAAAGTTCACTTGGCGGGGGCTGGAATCGAACCCGAGACCCCAAGCACCAGAGGTGAACGTTCTACCATTGAGTCACCGCGGTCCCCATACACATTCAATGTTTGTACACCACAAAGCTCACATGGCACTGACCGAGATCGAACCGAGTACCACATACACCAGAGGTGAAGGCTTCACGGTGTAGCTACCGTGACATTTCTTGTCTTCTGAGTTCTGGGTAATACTTGTAACTTAGTTGTATCTTGATTAGCATGGTGCAGCCTTCTACATTTTACTTTCGTTCCCATGGTATGCTGATATATTTTTTACGAGACGAGACAAAACGAGACAAACGAGACGAGACGGGACAGAACCTCTCGAGACGAGACACAAGACGGGACGAGCACATTTTTTCGAGACGAGACATACTTTGCATGAGACGAAACGGGACAGCCTGAACACTATTTGTGAGGCCTCTGAAACCGTGAGGCCCTGGATCATCGCCCACTCCTTGCGACGCTACTGACGACAAATGCATCATAACTGTTAAATAATAATAATAATAATAATAATAATAATAATAATAATAATAATAATAATAATAATAATAATAATAATAATAATAATAATAATAATAATAAATTATTTTCAAATGGTAATACCATCTTGTTTAATGTTAGAAGAAAGCACAAGTGTTTATTATTTCTGAAATAATAATTCTTTCTGGTGTTCGTATGCTCATTGTTTAAGGAAGATAAGATACTGAGCACGTTTAGTTTCCTAATTCTTTAAGCCGTTGGGAACTCTGTAAAATCACCGTCTGCTACCATGTAAACAAGGGATATTACCGACTTTAGGAAAACTGAGCCACCGCTTGGTCACACTGTAAAAACTTCTGTCATAGGAATTAGACACTCTATAAATTAGGGAAAATTTGATTTTAAAAAGGGTGAAATTTTAAGTTGCTTGAGGTAAACTTTCTTAGGGAAACCAACGAATACTGTTTAGTAGTCAGGAAGCGCCAAATAGCGCATGATCGTCAAGTTAAAACTGGCTTATGGGGCCGTTGCCACAGCAACCACTGTTGCCATAACAACGAATCCTGTCGCTGCGCGTCAATCTACAACTGATTGAGGAAAAAAAAAAAAATCTGCAACAAAGGTGATGCACAGAAATAAGTCGTGAGTGGGAACCCTTCACCCCTGGTGGGGATGTTCATGAAGCTATCAGCTTATGCCTAATTACATTGGAATATAATTTCCATTTCTTAATTTCGAACATACTAGGTTCGATCGAAACGAGAAAACTTTTTTTCGGACTTCTAAAGAAAATAAAGTAAAATAAATAAATACATGACCGTGTTTATTACATATAGAATTCCCAGTCACGACCCCCCTTCCAGTTTTATTAAAAAAAATAGAAGAAGAAGATGAAGAAAAGAAAGAAGATAGAAGAGGAAAGATGTAAAGTAAGAAGGTGATAAAGGGAAAACTGTTACTAGATATTTTAAGGAATATGGTAAAGGAAAGCGAATAATTATCTAATTGTGATCATTTCCAATAGCTATTAGTTGAATATCTGGTATTAACGTGATCAACGGTAGACACATGTTAACCCATACATCCCCGATCTAGATCCATTTAACCCTAACTACCAAATTATCCCGATCTAGATCTGAGATAGATGAGAAAGTTTAATTTTACCTTTTTTTTTTTTTTTTTTTTAATATTTCCAGAAGTTCTAGACTAATATTCAATATTTGAAAAATGAACGACGAAGTTGATGGCATGTTAGAAACGACCACAGAAAGAAAAAAAAATCAGAGTATCACATATGTGTCGAAGATTTTGACTTTCACAGTTCTCTCATGATGATCATTCGTTCAGGCTACTTCAGTCCTTTTTACCTCCTTCATAGAGCCAACTTAAGTTAGTATTAACATTCAATGAGTTCAATTGATAACTACCAATAATTATAATAAGTCACATATGTATGACAAGATAATTGGTACACTTAATACTAAACCTACATTTCACTCACACACACATTCATACAGGACAATGTATACTTCGGGTTGTATTTGGTTGAATTAAACTAACCTAACTACAATGCTATAGACATTTATTACATTTCAATAGAAGAAGGTGTAGTTTGACATAACAGAGAAAAAATTTAATACATGAAAAGAATGTTTCATAAACATGCACAGAAATTCGCTACTTTCAACAAGATCAAATAACACATTTCTCTTTTTATATATATATATTAAAAGTTGGATTACATGAAAGAGAATTAAACCAAAGACGAGACAAGGAAAAAATTCAAGGGTCAATATATATTTAAAACTCAGTGCAATGAATACATATCATTGCAGGAAAAGAAAAAAAATAATTGGTTAATCATTTAAAAAAAAAAACACTTTAGTAATATTTTATTGAGTCTTTGTCTCAATAGGAGACGTATCGACTGTTTTATGAGTCTTTGTTCTCACGTCGATAATAGCTCCTTTTTTTTTTTTCTTTCTTTTCAACTCTCTTTATGCACTGTGGTTTGTGTCCGTGAGAGTATTCAATTGTTTTTGTCTTAACTATAGACAACTAATTGCTTCATATCACATATATGTATATCTATATTTCTCATTTCGTCACTCGACGCACTTTATCTAAAATTTCAAAGTTTGTCAATATTAAGGAAAACTTATCAAATCCAGTCACAGATATTGGGAACATATTTCCATATTCCGGTATTCGCATTAACTTATTAAACAGATTTTAGTTCGTTGAATTTAAGATCACTAAATTTTTCCCTAGTATAGATCTTGTAGTCAAAAATTCTAGATACTGAATAGTTTGGTGTCCGATCGTAGGGGAAGGATTTGTTCCATGTTTTACTGATGGAAAAAGTCGTTGGAGGGGCGCACTGTTTCGTAGGTTGCTAATTTCACTCGCAAAGTAAATTTGGGTAAGGATTAGGGTTATTCTTATTTATCTTACGACCCGCTACTTGTTTTATTCACATGCGGTATTTAACATTATATTCAACTTTAATAGTTACAGACATCAGTAACCACTCAACAAAATGTAATTTATTACAATATACGCGGTAACACTATATGTCACAAATAGTTGGTAAAGGTCGGGTGTCAAAAACCTATGGCAACCTAAACAAAACCAGGGTAAATACCGAGCCTATTACATACATACTCGTATATATATATATTCATATTATTCAATACAATAAATTTCACTTTAATATCCATCGTAGTATTTTGTCGACGTTTAAATTCTACATAACCGTTCATATTCGACAAGTATTCATATTTTATAAATGTTTATATTTTACTGGCTCAAAGACAAAACAAAAACCCTGACTATCAAAATTCACTTTTTTCTCTCATAAGGTTGCAACATTGTACTTTCTATGTATAAACCCGATAATCAATAATCATTTTCAATTTACTAAAGATCCGCATATATATATATATAAAAATAGTTGGTGTTATTTAGTGACATAAGAGGTGGAAATGTAACAAATTGAGCAGGCACGTAACTTTTAAAACTATGTAAGCACATATATAGATGTATATAAAAAAAAATCAATGTTATTGGAAACTAGTGGGCCCAGACTACTAATACATACACACTATATGACCAATCAATAGAAATAAAAACCAGAAATCAGTTGTCAATGGATATAATTTGTATGATCCATGAATAACGAATGTTTCTAGGAATCCGAAAGCATAGTGTACCTTCCCGTCAATTTCTCCAGTGGTGGATTGAATATCGCGAAAATGGTCCCGAGATGTGCTGCAATACCTCCACGAATTGCATCCCTCGATGTCTCAGTTAGTACATACGATCGAAATAAGTGATATAGAATATTGTACATTTTCATGAGTTTCAGAAACCGGGGGGGGGGGGGAGGTTGAAAATTAAAAAAAAAAAACTCGAAGTAATAATGACACAGAGAGAGAGATAGAAAAGAAGGAAGACGAAGAATAGGGGCGCCAAAGACTTAAGTGGGAAATAACTAACGCTACAAAGACAAAAGTCGAATTTCTATCTCGACAAATCCATAGCCAAAATATTCTTAACATGCCAAAAGGGGTGGTCTACTCAAATACGTAGACTCAAGGAACGCCCTGCTGCCAAGGATGCAAGTTCCGTGTCCATCAGATCCCAATCCCACAAGAGTTTGGTTGTAAGATTGAAATCCGATCCCCGTATCCGGCCCAAACCAGCAGGTTCCCGGAAATCGTCCGGAAGGTTAGAGACGGCGTTAATTTAGAATTTCAAAAGAAAAAAAAATCATCCGACCTCTTGGAAACTAGAAGATTCCAGAATAGGGATGAAATTAGAGTAATAGCTAAGGTATCCCTAATTAGTAATTCGCCAAAATTAAAAAAAAAATTAAATAAATAAACTGAATTTTGGATCGGTGATTTCAATTACCGAAACATCACCGATGGCTACCCAGCGCAGACATGCCACCGTCTGGGACGTCGTTAATTTCCCTCATCTAATTAAACTAAGAAAAGACATGAAAATACTTAAGGGGACTAGGGGTCGACGTCCGGGTACGCTAAATTTAGTAGCAGTTAATTTAATCGGATAGTCCGAACTGAGTTATATGAACACTGCACCATAAATAAATAAGGTAAGCAACAAAAAAAAAAAATCTCGGAGAGGCTATGAATGTTAAAGGTACAACTGACCGAAACCTGTACTTTTCGATGATCACAGGAAATAGCAGTTGGTTTCTTAATTATCATTTCTGTCAACCTTTAGAAGTAATTCCCATATGATACTACTCTATCTATTGAAAGGCTTAAGATCTGGGGCTGTTATTATGAGGTACATAAATGCAAAGTAACACACAATTCCCAACTATAATTTACTATCCAAGTAGCAAACTCGGTTGGATGAATGCACCGGTGTGGAAGTCAAAACGCGAGAGATTTTTTTTTTTTTTTTTTCGTAAACATATTCATATTTTCACTATATAAAATTCACTAGGCCTATCCATTTAAATATAGGGGTCGTCATCTCGTTCATATTATATATCATATTATTAACATATCATTACGTTCATTCATTATCTACTAATTTTCGCACGAAGTAATATTTTATCAACACCCTATTTCGTACATTTTCACGCAGGCCATACACATATTTACATTACGCAGTAATAAATATATATATATATAACTATCACAATCTATCACGCTCAAACCACCACACGATCACATTCATCGAACCACGTACTCTTTATTTCGAAGCACCCAAATTGTATTTACTTTGCAGGTTTAAAAAAAAAATCATACATCTATTTACGGAAAGTTAAATTGTCAACGATTAATCTATTTCTGATTTGTTGATAAAACTGAAGCAACAATGGAATTTTCTACAGCCACGGGAGAGAAAAAGAATTTAATACTACATTTTTAAACAAACAGTAACAGCATATGGGTTTTACTTCTATTAAGAAAATAGGTGTTCTTTATTTCAGCGGATTATTCATTTACTATTGGACCTAGCAAACTGAAATTTTCAGTACAGTAAGATCTCATGCTATCTTATAGGAAGGTATACTCATCCGAACCGAAAACCATGTCCACGGGAAGTAATTTGAGAATAAATGGCCAAAATCAAACAATCTAGATCACTAAGTTATGCGATGTCGTAATGTCAACAAACAATTGACTACCGAAAACTGACGCTATGGCGCTGTAGTGGAGGCATAATTTACCGTGTACTGAAATATATACTTGTACTCATTAATCGGAAATTTAATATTTACTCTGGTTTATTTCTGTTAGGAAAATGGTACTAAATTAAAGCATATTTATACACTGTCCAAATCGAAAATTCACACACTCACACAAACCTACTAACTACATACACCACTGTTAGTATTATACATAAAGACAACTAACTAAACTAAACATGCACCATTTAGTTACATGCACGTTGACGAAAATAACCTAACACATTAGATTTAAAATACATTACTCCCTCGTCGATATATATACAGTCGGCTCTATTTAATTTAAAGGGGGTCAAAAATGAGAAAGGTAACACTAGGTCTAATTGACCTGACCAATTGTTTACATAATGATTGCCAAAAATTGATGCCCGGGGGGCACCTTAACGAGGTTTATGGAGGGACCCTTCCCCTGAAAGGGGAAAAGGCCCTAAAACGAACAATAACTAACCCATTCCCCCGCTAGAAACTGGTTCAATTTGGAAAAGGGGATAGGAGCCCTTTTAAGCTAACTTAAGCTGCCATTATTATTATTCACTTTACAACCATCAAACCTACGTACATGCGATTACTGAATAAATAATAGAAAGTCACATTTACTTAATACACGAACAACATGCACCAAACAGGTCGTAATTTCCCTAATCCCTACTTGAGTTTGAAATAAAAAAAAAGTAAAGTCACTCTTTCACTGTTGTCTATTCTCGATAGGCAGCAAACATGGCTTCCTAGTAAACAGAACTGGAATTTGTTATTTCACTGAATTGCAGCTTCTTTACCAAAATTTGCGGATTTTTCGGGCTCCTATTCTGTTGTAAATCTTTAACTATTGGATTACATTATATGTTACCTTAGTTGTCCTTGTAAATTGGAATTCTTCCCGAAAAATATGTAGTACAAAATTCACAAGCTGCTCCTTGTAGGGTGTCGTCGATTGTTCTGATAACATTGCGCCGAAAAAGCCAGAGGTAGGAGAATTCCTCCAATCAGAAAGAAAACTTTAGCCGCGGAAATTACAAAGCGAATGGAAATTTGGCAAATCCAGATATAACCGGATCTGAAAGTGACTATGGACTAGTGAGAGGGGGTGAGGGAAAGATTAGGTACCTGGCCAAAATCTACATTGGTCTGAAATTAAGGAAATTTATATCCAATAACGGAACTATGTTCCGGTATGACGTCAGAATGGTAAACCTTGTAACTATTCAAGTTATATATCCGTAAATGGGATTTACACTCAATCAAAATATAAATAAATATATTATACAGTGGGAATATGGTTACTAACAAAACCTTTGGGTTTATTATATTTAATTCGAAGTAAAGAGAGTAAGTAAATTGTGTAACTAAACCGAAATTGAATTAAAAAAAAAATTGCTAGGTACAGGGTGAGTAAAAAAAAATTGCCATTACTTTCAACTGTAATGGTATATTACAGTTTTTCCCCGGCCCATTAACAAAATTTTGTTAGAATAACAAAATTTTGCTAATTGGGAATACCAACTAATGATGCTTGTTAAGTTAACACACTCATTCATCCCATTCAAACGTTACCAGTCACTCTAGGACAGTATATTATATCTACTTGGGGTATTGCGCAAGTAATTCACTACGTTTATCTTCTGTACAATTGAAAATCTTTAAATTTCGAAAATTGTGAGTTCCGATACTTTCTTTTTTTTTTTTTTTTTCAGTAGTGTTCATATAGCAATAGAACGGACAGAAGTTCTAACTGAGAAATCGACAGAGACAATTCGTAAGGCTTCAGCCGTCGACTAGTATATCTGATGACATTAGGATGCAGTTTCCCGACGATCACTTCCATTTAATATTGTTCTAGGCTCACCGTTACCACGCACTTGCGAAGGGACTGAATTCTGGGGTCGATTTACATTATTGTTACTATTATTCTGACTATTACCGTTCTCCCTTCTTCCGTACGCCCTGTTAAAATTCCTCCTGGTGTTATCGCCCCTACCCGGGTTCGATTCCATGTTGGTACGGTCATAGGGACGATAACTCCGGCGATTGTTGAACATGGGCCGATTCCTAAATAGTCGCCGGCCATTATTGTTGTTTTCTGAGCCATACCCACTAGGATAACGAGATCCAGCTTGGGTATAACTCAGGAAATCTGTCTGGCAACTTGCCGTTACCTTCGTCTTCATCGGTTTTAGAATTTTTGCCTGTCGGGCGAAGTATCGTTTTGGTGGACCACCAACTTCCTTGCCGCACAAGGCAGCTAAACGTGAGGTGACTTCTCGCACCGTTTGGCACAAGTGGGACGCTATGGCCCGGGACTCATCGGGTGGAAGAGCGTTAACTATAATATCTACAAGTTCAGCCTGAGAGGGATGTTCAGCTATCTGATAATATAGTTCGATAATTTTCCAAGCATAGTCCAAGAGGGACCCATACTTGGAGCGATCATACCGGAGTGATTGTAAGTTTCTCTTTTGGAGCCGTTCGATGTGCTCATTACAATATTCTTCTTTAAAAAGAATCAAAAAATCACTAAACGTTCGGATTTGGTATTTAACCGAAGCAAACCATGCGCCCGAAGCGGCGATCAAACATTTTTCAACTATCTGCAGGCGTTCCCCATCAGTAAGTTTATACATGTCTAAATATTGCTGCAGTCTCCGCAGGAAAACTCGAGGTAACCCGTTAGTAATGTTCCCATCGAAAGTGGGAAAACGTTCAATATCCCGGAGGGAAACTTTAGAGCTCATACTATACGGGGCAGGAAAATAATCCAGTGGAATCAACGCGTTATCCTGAGCGGTTGGGGTTGTCACCGGATTTGTCACCGACGGAGTGGTCACTGAACTGAACGCTCCCATATGACCAAGAGAGGTTTTGTAATTTGTGTTGACCATGTAAGGTTCAAACTTAGGACCCACCACGGTAGTAACCGACGGTCCGGCACATCTCCTTTCCCCTCCTGGCAGCACGCTGTACGATTGTACCATTCCAAAGGTAGAGTGAGCATTTACGCTAGTGACTGTTGTAGTCACAACACTCGACTGCATCGGTACATCAAAATTACTCAACCATGATTTCGAGGTTGGCTGATGCGGGGGGCAATACATTGCTGTGTCCCGTGCATCAGGCAACACTTGACTCTTACCCGGGAGGACGTTACTTGTTTCTGGGAAAATTTTCCCTGGAGAATCGCCATCAGGAAAAGGATAGGAGATATCAGACTTGGCGATTTGCAATTTAGTAATATTCCCCTTAATACTGTCTACTTCGGTTTGAATTCGACTAATTCTTTGGTCAACCGACTCTAGTTTAGATTCTATTGATGGGTCGGATACTACAACATTCAATCTACTTATTTCAGCCTGCTGCTGTTCAACTTTTTGTTCGATGTCACCAAATCTTTTGTTTGTACTCTCAAACCTTATATCTATTTCGTTGAATTTCTCATTTGTTTCGTCTCTGAGCTGCTCGGTGGACTGTTGGGCCCGGTATCTAACCTGCTCCAGTTCAGTAGATGTTTGCTCTTTCAATTTGCTCATCGAAGAAGCAAAGTCCAAACAGATCTGGTCAATTTTATTGTTTAATACCTCGAATCGAGCGTCGGTCTCTCGTTTCGAGGTATCAAACTTCTCATTTATTTCACGTCTCATTTCTGCATTCTCACGCCTCATTTCTGCACCGTTCTGTTCTATTTTAACTTCCATGTTAGAAAATTTTTCATGCATCATTTCCATCATCTGGCGAATTAATACAGACGCGTCAGACCCTCCAGATGACATTCCTTCCTTCGGGTTTGCCGTCTGATCCCGAGAATCACTTTGATTTCCACTCTTTTCCTCATCGTCGAGGTCAGATATCTCCGCTGGAGATATTTGGCCTCGGTCCTTTTCACAGTCCTCACAATATTTTTCTATTTCGCCGGTTTGAACTTTTTCTGCATTTTCAGCAGTATCGTCCAAATTGGAACAAGCAAAGTGGATCCATTTTAGTCCACAACCGGTACATCTTATAAGTCTCCGCGGGGCGCGAGATCTTTTCTCTTTTTCGTTTAATATGCATTGAGTGCACGTGACATCACACTCGTCCTGTGACACAACAACCTTTTTTGTTGCCATAGTTTTGAGACACTTTACACTTTACAAAAGACAAGATATATATATCAGAAATACACATATACTATAAAATACTTATTCGCTATCCAGACAAGTATTATTCATAAATTAAAGGACTCCCATTCTCTTTCCTTCCTTGACACCCTTCTAGCGTTTAGTTCCATTTTAGAAAAATTTTGACACTCCTTCTCTTTTTCCCCCTTAGAAAAGGAAACAAAAATGACAAAGTAGCCAACGACTCTACTTGTTTCACTATAAAATTTCTCGTATTAATTTCAATGTTGTAATCAATTCAACATGCCTTCAACCTCACTCTTTAACATTCTTAAAAAATTTCAAATCTATCGGTCGCCATTTAAACGGAGATCCGTTGCCATGGGAACAAGCGTTGCCATGACAACCATTCTTGTCGCGGTTCACCAATTCAAACTGATTGGCATGATAACTGGTATTATTCAATAAGCATTTTCAGATCCGTTACCACAGTAAACATGCGTTACCATGGCAACAGTCTTGTCACGTGTCGCCATTCTAAAACTGGCTTATGGGGCCGTTGCCACAGCAACCACTGTTGCCATAACAACGAATCCTGTCGCTGCGCGTCAATCTACAACTGATTGAGGAAAAAAAAAATCTGCAACAAAGGTGATGCACAGAAATAAGTCGTGAGTGGGAACCCTTCACCCCTGGTGGGGATGTTCATGAAGCTATCAGCTTATGCCTAATTACATTGGAATATAATTTCCATTTCTTAATTTCGAACATACTAGGTTCGATCGAAACGAGAAAACTTTTTTTCGGACTTCTAAAGAAAATAAAGTAAAATAAATAAATACATGACCGTGTTTATTACATATAGAATTCCCAGTCACGACCCCCCTTCCAGTTTTATTAAAAAAAAATAGAAGAAGAAGATGAAGAAAAGAAAGAAGATAGAAGAGGAAAGATGTAAAGTAAGAAGGTGATAAAGGGAAAACTGTTACTAGATATTTTAAGGAATATGGTAAAGGAAAGCGAATAATTATCTAATTGTGATCATTTCCAATAGCTATTAGTTGAATATCTGGTATTAACGTGATCAACGGTAGACACATGTTAACCCATACATCCCCGATCTAGATCCATTTAACCCTAACTACCAAATTATCCCGATCTAGATCTGAGATAGATGAGAAAGTTTAATTTTACCTTTTTTTTTTTTTAATATTTCCAGAAGTTCTAGACTAATATTCAATATTTGAAAAATGAACGACGAAGTTGATGGCATGTTAGAAACGACCACAGAAAGAAAAAAAATCAGAGTATCACATATGTGTCGAAGATTTTGACTTTCACAGTTCTCTCATGATGATCATTCGTTCAGGCTACTTCAGTCCTTTTTACCTCCTACATAGAGCCAACTTAAGTTAGTATTAACATTCAATGAGTTCAATTGATAACTACCAATAATTATAATAAGTCACATATGTATGACAAGATAATTGGTACACTTAATACTAAACCTACATTTCACTCACACACACATTCATACAGGACAATGTATACTTCGGGTTGTATTTGGTTGAATTAAACTAACCTAACTACAATGCTATAGACATTTATTACATTTCAATAGAAGAAGGTGTAGTTTGACATAACAGAGAAAAAATTTAATACATGAAAAGAATGTTTCATAAACATGCACAGAAATTCGCTACTTTCAACAAGATCAAATAACACATTTCTCTTTTTATATATATATATTAAAAGTTGGATTACATGAAAGAGAATTAAACCAAAGACGAGACAAGGAAAAAATTCAAGGGTCAATATATATTTAAAACTCAGTGCAATGAATACATATCATTGCAGGAAAAGAAAAAAAAATAATTGGTTAATCATTTAAAAAAAAAAACACTTTAGTAATATTTTATTGAGTCTTTGTCTCAATAGGAGACGTATCGACTGTTTTATGAGTCTTTGTTCTCACGTCGATAATAGCTCCTTTTTTTTTTTCTTTCTTTTCAACTCTCTTTATGCACTGTGGTTTGTGTCCGTGAGAGTATTCAATTGTTTTTGTCTTAACTATAGACAACTAATTGCTTCATATCACATATATGTATATCTATATTTCTAATTTCGTCACTCGACGCACTTTATCTAAAATTTCAAAGTTTGTCAATATTAAGGAAAACTTATCAAATCCAGTCACAGATATTGGGAACATATTTCCATATTCCGGTATTCGCATTAACTTATTAAACAGATTTTAGTTCGTTGAATTTAAGATCACTAAATTTTTCCCTAGTATAGATCTTGTAGTCAAAAATTCTAGATACTGAATAGTTTGGTGTCCGATCGTAGGGGAAGGATTTGTTCCATGTTTTACTGATGGAAAAAGTCGTTGGAGGGGCGCACTGTTTCGTAGGTTGCTAATTTCACTCGCAAAGTAAATTTGGGTAAGGATTAGGGTTATTCTTATTTATCTTACGACCCGCTACTTGTTTTATTCACATGCGGTATTTAACATTATATTCAACTTTAATAGTTACAGACATCAGTAACCACTCAACAAAATGTAATTTATTACAATATACGCGGTAACACTATATGTCACAAATAGTTGGTAAAGGTCGGGTGTCAAAAACCTATGGCAACCTAAACAAAACCAGGGTAAATACCGAGCCCATTACATACATACTCGTATATATATATATTCATATTATTCAATACAATAAATTTCACTTTAATATCCATCGTAGTATTTTGTCGACGTTTAAATTCTACATAACCGTTCATATTCGACAAGTATTCATATTTTATAAATGTTTATATTTTACTGGCTCAAAGACAAAACAAAAACCCTGACTATCAAAATTCACTTTTTTCTCTCATAAGGTTGCAACATTGTACTTTCTATGTATAAACCCGATAATCAATAATCATTTTCAATTTACTAAAGATCCGCATATATATATATAAAAAATAGTTGGTGTTATTTAGTGACATAAGAGGTGGAAATGTAACAAATTGAGCAGGCACGTAACTTTTAAAACTATGTAAGCACATATATAGATGTATATAAAAAAAAAATCAATGTTATTGGAAACTAGTGGGCCCAGACTACTAATACATACACACTATATGACCAATCAATAGAAATAAAAACCAGAAATCAGTTGTCAATGGATATAATTTGTATGATCCATGAATAACGAATGTTTCTAGGAATCCGAAAGCATAGTGTACCTTCCCGTCAATTTCTCCAGTGGTGGATTGAATATCGCGAAAATGGTCCCGAGATGTGCTGCAATACCTCCACGAATTGCATCCCTCGATGTCTCAGTTAGTACATACGATCGAAATAAGTGATATAGAATATTGTACATTTTCATGAGTTTCAGAAACCGGGGGGGGGGAGGTTGAAAATTTAAAAAAAAACTCGAAGTAATAATGACACAGAGAGAGAGATAGAAAAGAAGGAAGACGAAGAATAGGGGCGCCAAAGACTTAAGTGGGAAATAACTAACGCTACAAAGACAAAAGTCGAATTTCTATCTCGACAAATCCATAGCCAAAATATTCTTAACATGCCAAAAGGGGTGGTCTACTCAAATACGTAGACTCAAGGAACGCCCTGCTGCCAAGGATGCAAGTTCCGTGTCCATCAGATCCCAATCCCACAAGAGTTTGGTTGTAAGATTGAAATCCGATCCCCGTATCCGGCCCAAACCAGCAGGTTCCCGGAAATCGTCCGGAAGGTTAGAGACGGCGTTAATTTAGAATTTCAAAAGAAAAAAAAATCATCCGACCTCTTGGAAACTAGAAGATTCCAGAATAGGGATGAAATTAGAGTAATAGCTAAGGTATCCCTAATTAGTAATTCGCCAAAATTAAAAAAAAAATTAAATAAATAAACTGAATTTTGGATCGGTGATTTCAATTACCGAAACATCACCGATGGCTACCCAGCGCAGACATGCCACCGTCTGGGACGTCGTTAATTTCCCTCATCTAATTAAACTAAGAAAAGACATGAAAATACTTAAGGGGACTAGGGGTCGACGTCCGGGTACGCTAAATTTAGTAGCAGTTAATTTAATCGGATAGTCCGAACTGAGTTATATGAACACTGCACCATAAATAAATAAGGTAAGCAACAAAAAAAAAAAATCTCGGAGAGGCTATGAATGTTAAAGGTACAACTGACCGAAACCTGTACTTTTCGATGATCACAGGAAATAGCAGTTGGTTTCTTAATTATCATTTCTGTCAACCTTTAGAAGTAATTCCCATATGATACTACTCTATCTATTGAAAGGTTTAAGATCTGGGGCTGTTATTATGAGGTACATAAATGCAAAGTAACACACAATTCCCAACTATAATTTACTATCCAAGTAGCAAACTCGGTTGGATGAATGCACCGGTGTGGAAGTCAAAACGCGAGAGATTTTTTTTTTTTTTCGTAAACATATTCATATTTTCACTATATAAAATTCACTAGGCCTATCCATTTAAATATAGGGGTCGTCATCTCGTTCATATTATATATCATATTATTAACATATCATTACGTTCATTCATTATCTACTAATTTTCGCACGAAGTAATATTTTATCAACACCCTATTTCGTACATTTTCACGCAGGCCATACACATATTTACATTACGCAGTAATAAATATATATATATATATAACTATCACAATCTATCACGCTCAAACCACCACACGATCACATTCATCGAACCACGTACTCTTTATTTCGAAGCACCCAAATTGTATTTACTTTGCAGGTTTAAAAAAAAAATCATACATGTATTTACGGAAAGTTAAATTGTCAACGATTAATCTATTTCTGATTTGTTGATAAAACTGAAGCAACAATGGAATTTTCTACAGCCACGTGAGAGAAAAAGAATTTAATACTACATTTTTAAACAAACAGTAACAGCATATGGGTTTTACTTCTATTAAGAAAATAGGTGTTCTTTATTTCAGCGGATTATTCATTTACTATTGGACCTAGCAAACTGAAATTTTCAGTACAGTAAGATCTCATGCTATCTTATAGGAAGGTATACTCATCCGAACCGAAAACCATGTCCACGGGAAGTAATTTGAGAATAAATGGCCAAAATCAAACAATCTAGATCACTAAGTTATGCGATGTCGTAATGTCAACAAACAATTGACTACCGAAAACTGACGCTATGGCGCTGTAGTGGAGGCATAATTTACCGTGTACTGAAATATATACTTGTACTCATTAATCGGAAATTTAATATTTACTCTGGTTTATTTCTGTTAGGAAAATGGTACTAAATTAAAGCATATTTATACACTGTCCAAATCGAAAATTCACACACTCACACAAACCTACTAACTACATACACCACTGTTAGTATTATACATAAAGACAACTAACTAAACTAAACATGCACCATTTAGTTACATGCACGTTGACGAAAATAACCTAACACATTAGATTTAAAATACATTACTCCCTCGTCGATATATATACAGTCGGCTCTATTTAATTTAAAGGGGGTCAAAAATGAGAAAGGTAACACTAGGTCTAATTGACCTGACCAATTGTTTACATAATGATTGCCAAAAATTGATGCCCGGGGGGCACCTTAACGAGGTTTATGGAGGGACCCTTCCCCTGAAAGGGGAAAAGGCCCTAAAACGAACAATAACTAACCCATTCCCCCGCTAGAAACTGGTTCAATTTGGAAAAGGGGATAGGAGCCCTTTTAAGCTAACTTAAGCTGCCATTATTATTATTCACTTTACAACCATCAAACCTACGTACATGCGATTACTGAATAAATAATAGAAAGTCACATTTACTTAATACACGAACAACATGCACCAAACAGGTCGTAATTTCCCTAATCCCTACTTGAGTTTGAAATAAAAAAAAAGTAAAGTCACTCTTTCACTGTTGTCTATTCTCGATAGGCAGCAAACATGGCTTCCTAGTAAACAGAACTGGAATTTGTTATTTCACTGAATTGCAGCTTCTTTACCAAAATTTGCGGATTTTTCGGGCTCCTATTCTGTTGTAAATCTTTAACTATTGGATTACATTATATGTTACCTTAGTTGTCCTTGTAAATTGGAATTCTTCCCGAAAAATATGTAGTACAAAATTCACAAGCTGCTCCTTGTAGGGTGTCGTCGATTGTTCTGATAACATTGCGCCGAAAAAGCCAGAGGTAGGAGAATTCCTCCAATCAGAAAGAAAACTTTAGCCGCGGAAATTACAAAGCGAATGGAAATTTGGCAAATCCAGATATAACCGGATCTGAAAGTGACTATGGACTAGTGAGAGGGGGTGAGGGAAAGATTAGGTACCTGGCCAAAATCTACATTGGTCTGAAATTAAGGAAATTTATATCCAATAACGGAACTATGTTCCGGTATGACGTCAGAATGGTAAACCTTGTAACTATTCAAGTTATATATCCGTAAATGGGATTTACACTCAATCAAAATATAAATAAATATATTATACAGTGGGAATATGGTTACTAACAAAACCTTTGGGTTTATTATATTTAATTCGAAGTAAAGAGAGTAAGTAAATTGTGTAACTAAACCGAAATTGAATTAAAAAAAAAATTGCTAGGTACAGGGTGAGTAAAAAAAAATTGCCATTACTTTCAACTGTAATGGTATATTACAAAGTTGCGTTTTTTGTGGGACTGCCTATATATTCCCTATCGATATTTGCATTATCTGTACAAGATTTCAACGTTCTCCATTTATTAGATTCAAAGTTACAAAAATGATTCAAGGTAAATGCTCTACCCTGTATAGTATAGATATAATTGTTTCGGAGAGGTAAGTGCTATCTACGGCAGCACAGAAAACAATTAGATCTTGAGGTAAGGATTTTAAATCTGGAAAGAAACTGGAAATATTGTCCCGATATATTTGATCGTAACTTACAGATATCGATTAACTGTCTGAGCAGTGGCGTATTTATGATTTTGTTTCGGGGGGTGGCTTTGCTAACTTTGGGTGTGTGTGCTTTGCCTGAAAATGTGAAAATTCACCAAGATATTTCATATACTTTACTATAGTAAGTAAGATTTCGGGGCGGGCTTAAGCCCGGAAGCATCCCCCCGCCCTAAATACGCCACTGTGTCTGAGATTCCATGCGTGCAGCATTTACAAAGAACAAACTAATCTTAAGAAATCTGCAGGAAGAATCGAACGTTCTATTAGGACTTGTTTAATGGAATCTATGTTCTAAATTGGTGAATACCTTAATATAGTCATATTTCAGAAAATAAACCGTAGAAGAAATTACGGAAACAATGAACTTTAAATATTTGATTAGATCAATTTTTCATTGATTTATATCACATTTGTTAATCTTTTAAACCCAATCTGACCACTTTTCTTTGAAATCTTTCAGTTTAACATCCCACGTTATACCTGTTATTCTAATGGTGACGAATGATTAAGGCAAATGAATGATTATGGAAGAATTAGTGGAATCAGAAAGTAAGAGGAAATCAGAGTACCCGAGAAAACCCACGGGCATGATGTTGTCCACCACAAACTTATTTTGCTGGGGATAGAACCAGGGACTCCACACAACAAGGGTAAGGTCTTTACCACTGAGCCACCGTGCCCTCCAACCTCTCATTACTAATGAAATCTCGCGTTAGGGTACGTAAAGTTCCGAGCATTTGCCTTTTTTCCTAATCAGGATGTAGCACAGCCGCAATTTAAATAAACATCAATTTTGTTTGTACCTATTTGAATTATGATTTCTTTTTCTTAATTAAGGTGCTACTGTCAAGCGAAACTGTTCTCTACATGGCGAAAAAAGTGCTACAATATCCTTTATTATTTTCAACTTTTCAGCAAAATTTCAGCGAAATTTTTGCATTTTCATTTCTTTAATTCAGTAGTATTGGAAAAATAGTACAGAGAATTTCCACTAGATGTCTGACATTACAACGTGAATCTTATTGCCATCTGGAGGATTTCTTATGAACTACATGGTTCAGCAAACACAAACAAATATGAAAAGTATTTAGAGAAATGCTTCTGTTGTATGAAATTTTCTAAATCATTGGCATACACGTGTAGGAATTTTAATAGATTTGAACTTCTCCGAAGAAAATCTTACATAGTTTTATATATGATTGTTGGGTTTTTCAAAAATATATCGCCACCGCGAATGAAGAGAATTTTTTTTTGTTTTATCTTGAAAATGTACGTAAGTTCTACGAATCTCGTGAGCAACACAAGCTCGCAAGGGCGCCCATGTTGTGGTTTCCAAGGGGGTGTGTGGCAAGTATAAGCAACATTTCAAATGTAGTCACAAATTTTGCGGTAACTATTCTAAAATATCTATTGAGTTTTCGATCTTCCGAAGCACAATTTCCTCTAAATGGGGGGAGCACCCCAACTTGCTTCCCCTGAAGGGCGCCATTGCTAGCTCATCCAAGTATTAGATCTCCAACAATTTTCTAGTGTTACATGTTTCACAGTATAAAGGCATACTGTGGTCGATTAAGTGATTGTATATACAAATACAATGAAATGCATTTATCATTGTTTAAAGATTCGTCAGTCATTACATCATATTAGAGATGCAAAGGCTCGGAAAAAAACCGGCTTTTTTGGAAAAAAAACTCGGTTTTTTCTGCTTCGCTTTTTTGGTTGGGAAATTTTGGGCTTTTTTTCAAAATTCTGCTTTAAATTGATAAAGCAGATTTTGTTCCGCTTCTCTATAACACAAAAAGTCATTTAATTAGTGGTTGATGCCGATAATAATATAAAACCTCGAAAATAAGCCATGAATTTCGAAAAAATATTTTAAACAATTTTACTTCAACATTTTTACATTATGAATTCCAAAGGATTAACCAATGCATAGATATAATAAAAAAAAATATCCTCAAGTAAGCACAGCTGGCAAGAACCATGGTTGTTTCTGAAAATGCCAAAAACCCGTTTTGGGGGGGCAATTTAAACCAGGCTTTTTTGGGTTTTAAACCAGGTTTTTTAATTTAGATATTTTGCTTTATGTATTTATATTACATATTCACAGAAAGAAGTTTGTTTCGCCTTGGTGTTATTATGCAACAACGAGGTTATGCTGGAAGAGGTCCCATAAGCTTAAAGAAGTCCGGTCAGTAAATTTCTTAAATTGAGAAACTCCCGCCCTAGCCATCGCGAAAATCCCGTCATTCTTTTAAATGTAAAACAATAACAGGAAAATCCTGTAAAATTTAATTTGCATGTGAAATTTAAAGGTCAACGTATTAAATCAAAACGCTAAAACCGAGGTATTAAATTACAAATTTAGTATGTAGATATCATTGAAAGTCCAATCCAAGGTAATGTTGGAAAATACGTAGGCAATCGATAAATTTTACCAATTTCAGTCAATATATATATTTAAGCAACCTTGACTTCTTTATAAAACAGCCATTCAGGCAAGCAGAAATAAATAATTTGGTTTCGTTTCGTATGTTTAGGCTTAACATCCTTACGTAATACCGAGGTTATCAAGGAGAAGACTTTCGCTTAATTGACATCCGAAAGAGTACTTGGTTTACACATGGAACAAGGGTTGTGGTTCGACCGAGAATTGAACATGGGAAAGCTTGATTAAAAGGTGAAAAGGAAATAAGACTAATGCAGATGGTTTGACATGTGGAAACGTCACCATGAAGTTCACACAATTCGCATTTTTGTTATTTTTATTTTTTATTTTTTAGTTTAAACCAGTTATTTAAAAAAACAGCTGGTGTAAACGAGCCAACCCTAACAGTAAAAACTTCTTTTTAAAAAACTATACAAATAACTAGCAAAATTGCATGTAGTATTTTTACTTCAAAATATCCCATACCCTCTTTTTGAAACAAAATAAAATTAAAATAAAACATAAGAGAAATACTTAGATTTATATGATACAATTAAAGGTTGCACATCTGGAACTTTTGGTTCTTTATATTCTTGAAATTCTACAGTCAAGTTTTTTATAACCACCATCAAGGGCGCCCATCAGGGGGATCAAGGGGGCGCTCGCCCCCCTAGAGGAAAATGTACTTCAGAATATTGAAAATCCAATAGAATTTTTACATTAGTTATAGTAGATTGGGGTGAATAGGGCCACTTTCAAGAAAATTACCTTGTACTGCTACAATTGGTGCTTTATTAAAGAACTTTTTACAGATTTATAATATACCATATCTCTACTATAAAGTTCACAAAAAATCATTTTCTTCAAAAATTGTATAATACTATAAAATTGTATATATATACTCGCCTCGAATGGCCCTATTCATCCTAACATATCTGGGTGAATAGGGCCGTTCGTAAGGTGAATAGGGCCACATGTATTAACTGGATTGAAACCACACACAATTGTAAAGTCATACTAAAACATAGAATAGAATTCGTATACATAATATTTTAGAATAATAGAAGGTGTAAACGGTAGATTTACGTGCTTATAAAGTCATATATTTATATTTGACGTTTCTTACTCTGCAGACCTTGAGTTGTTAGCGTTAATTTCTGCTTCCTTATTAGATATTTCAATTGTGCAACAGGACAAAATATATATATATATATATATATATATATATATATATATATATATATATATATATATATATATATATATACTGTTTCTTGTACGTCATCTGTGTTTAACGCTCATAATTTCCCATCTGAAATAAGAAAGAGAGACAAAAAATATCGAATTCTTATATCACCACTATGTATAAGACGATAGATAGGATGAATGGGTGGGGTGTGGTTGATGCATGAATTCGTACAAAGTGGGAAAAAAATCTTCGAGTTTTACTTCCCAAGGTTATGCAGGGTAGGCTAAAGGAGACGAGGATGATGCGAATGAATTAAATGTTGGAATGAAAAAAGTAGGAGTAAACAGGAAAACCCCGATAAAACCCATCTACACGGTGTTTGTCCACCACTTGGCGCGAGCTGGGATTCAACCAGGGACCCCACACACTGGAGGTGAACGTTCTGCCACTGAGCCATCGCAGCTCCCTAATCAAAAAGTATGGCCCTGTTCACCGTAACTAGATATGGTCCTATTCACCCTAATTGGTAATATATAGAAAAATGGGTTGGCAACCCTGTTTAGGTTCTTCCACGATTATCATGCTAGTCATAATATCTTGAGTGAACCTTGTTGAAGATAAGAAAATCAAACTTCTGCACATCCAACAAAACTACTTAGCGTAACAAGAAATAATACAGGACAGAAGTATTAAAAATACACCATTTTTCTTAACACTTGCATTCAATTGATGATGAAAGTTGCTCTGTAATACAATCAGCGTCCAGCATTCACTCAATCTAACTGCACAATGAACTTGTAGAGATTCACAGTGAAGACACGGCGTGGCATTCGCTTCGCTGCTTCTGTTCTATAAACAAGTAAGGTGAATAACGTAACGAGTGGCCCTATTCATCCGGTGGCTCTATTCCACCGAAGCTACCCTACAGCAAAATTTGAAACTATTTTGAAGCGTCGCTTATACTTGACCCTCCTTGGAAACCATAACATGGACGCCCTTGACCACCATCACGGTTTACCCAGTCCTCAAGTTTTCTGAATTTTTAACAAGAGGAATTCAACATATCATTACGGATCTCCCCCCCCCCCTCAAAAAGGACTACGGAATATATTTAAGTTAAGGTAAATACAACTGCACAACAAACATGACTGAGTGGTTGGCTTTTGCGCTTCTATCGGAAAGTCCGGGATTCAACCCAGCATTCGGCCATTCTGACAAAGCCTTCCTTCATTCCATCTGTGAATGTAGAAATAGTGCGTGTACTGGCCGAGTAGGAGTGTAGGAGTTGGAATACTTCCTTTCTTATTGCTTTTAAATCGTTATTATTACTAATTACCAGCAGTGACGTTTTTGCGAAGGTTAGAGGATCGGTCTTTCGGACTGAAGCCTGTTCCCCAAAGTTGCGGAATGTCTAAAACGAACGAAATATCCATTAGTAGAACTAAACATTAATAGTAAGAAAACCCCTCCCAAAACACTTTTTTAAATTCGCCACTGATTCTCAGTATAAAATGATCTTCAAGGTTGTATCCGGAAGATTATTGCTAAACATATAAACGAAACGAAATATTAGTTATGCCTGTACTCATAAACTTCAAGCACCTCCCAAATAAAATTAGGACTTTTTAGAAAACGAAACAATCAGAGAAACCCCTCCCAAAGTACTTTTCTAAATCCGCTACTGATTATTTGTATAAATTGGTATTCTAGGTTGTATCTGGAAAATTATTGCTAAATCATTACACAACTGCATTATAACAGAAATGTAGAAGTACGGTTCGACGGACATATTGAAAAACGTATTCTTTGACGGATATATAGAAAAACGTAAGTTTAACTTTTGTGCTAGAAGCTAGAGTACTAAGCTCTTAGAAATGAAACACGGGTGACAGACTAAAATGATCTAGAGAAGAAAAAAAAATGTCAATAACTCAAAAGTTAAAATAAAGTTAAATAGCCTCTAAAATTGCCCTCAAATACTACATTCTTCATGTTAGCTTTAATTAGTAAAATATGTGCTCCAGCCATCTTGATGGTGAATTACAGAGCTAAATATGGCATTCAGGTCATGGAATTCTTATCTAACTATAGAATATACTATAAGAAAGCTATTTGGATAGAAAAATCATGAAAATGAAAAAAGCCAAAATTTCCAAAATTCTCGTTTTTCTCCCAAAACAGCCGGCTTTTTATGTGAAAAAAACCATCGATTCAAAAAAGCCGGCTTTTTTGCATCTCTACATCATATACTCCCAGCGACGCACTTAGGCTAGGTGACGACCGGGGAAAGAGCTCGCCTTAGCGCCCCCTCCCCTGACTAATCAAACCAAAACGCTCATAGCTACATGTGATATTGGCATCACACAGTAATTCTATTCGATTTTTTCTTCAAGTGGTAAAGGTTGATTTCAAAATTGCAATACATAATTTAATTTTTAGTACAAGATAAAATACTAAAATAATCAATATTTGATTGCCAAATGACTTGAGAGTAGAATGCTTGACATATTTTTTATAGCCTTATCATAACAACTGCAAATCATAATGTTTTTGAAATTATATTAGGATGTGCATATGTGTAGGATGACTCAACTGTCTGTTTCTTTAGTACAGTATTTAATTATGGCAAGTCCCATGGTTATGCCGGTTAGGCTAAAGGAGACGGTGATAATGAGAAATGAGTGAAATGGTGGAATGAAGAAAGTGGGAGAACCCCGAGAAAACCCACGAGTACGGTGTTTGTCCACCACAAAGTCCACACGGCGCGAGCTGGGATCGAACCTTGGACCCCAAGCACCGGAGGTGAACGCTCTACCACTGAGACATCTCGCCCCCCAGCAAACAGTTAAGTTTATGTCTCAACTATTATAGTCCGCAATTTGGTAAATATCTTAAATCCATATATTAAGTGAAAACTTAAAAAGCTAGAACTAAATTTTAACTTTGCGGGCTTTTTTGACTGCAAAGGTTTTTGAAATGTTCTCAAAAGATAGCTTTGAAGCTAAGTTATGCTCTATGGATATAATCCTAAGGTTCGTGAGTCGTTGTTGCGCTGTTAAGTTTCTGAGGCATTTTTTTTAAATGATCTTTAGTTTACTAAAACCACTCTCCTTACTTTATAGTGAACATAAATGTTTGCCCAGTTTTGCGCCCCCTCAATCCGGCTCCAGGGGCACAAGTCCCATTTCGCCCCTTAGTTACGTCACTGTGTACTCCAATAATAAATATGGATGAAATGATATTATATTACTCCATTCGCAGACTTCTAGTTACACAAAAGGACTCTTAAAAATTCTAGGTGAAATAAAGAAAAAATCAGGGTGTAAAGTTTGAACAAAACTTTACAAAAACAAGACAAGAAATTTTCCGAGAGGACACGAGTATATTTTTTCGAGAATCAAGCCGAGCCGAGAAGAAAGTTTTCAAGAATTGAAGTGAGACGAGATTTCGAAATTTATGAGACGAGACGTGAAAACTTTATAAATGGTCAGGAAGGTAGCCAGTCTAAGAATCTGGGGGGGGGCGTAGAAGTTAGGGGGAGCGATCCAACCATATTATAGTTCATCAGCATATTACAATACATTTACAAGACAACCGTGAACATTTTTACGGGAGCAGCAAAAATTTAGGGTGGCCCAGTCCCCCTAGACTTCCCGTGGATACGGGCCTGTAACTGGTTCATGATAGAGGTGATTTAATAACATAAAATAGACGATTAAAACGATTTCTGAGACAAGCACATCGTATTGCTAAAATAATTCGTGTGTAACAGTTTTTGCCAACCACATATGCCTTTTGGTTTCATCATACACTGAGAGAAAAACTTGTAGGTGGCGTACTTAAAAAGGTAGGTTACAAGCGTAATTCTTGTAGTTTTTGGACTTAACGTACAGCAGACGTATAACTGAAAACGCATGTTTTATAATACTTTCTGTATAAGTGTTCCATCTATACGTACTTTTCGTATGAAACAATGTAGGCCGTCAGGATCTCACATACAAATGGACGTATATAACATATAGCTGACGAAGGTAACATAAGTATATGCATGTGATATACGGAAAACTGTTAGATGTCAGATATCCTGCAACGGCATGGTGTAACATCTAAGGGCAGTGCCTATGTCGCATACGGATAACGTATGCTTCGTACTGATTTCTATAGTAAGCAAGAGGATACCGTATATTTGTATAATATACCGCTGTCCGGAGAACGGATTTTCTCTGTGTACGTAGTACCTACTGAAGCTTGATGAATGTATCCGATAAAGCCAAAAGATGTAGATAGTTGGCATTAGTGTTACATACGAACTATTTTAATAAAACACTGCTCTTAGCACAGAGATTGTTGTAATTCTAATTTGAGAAAACCTTATTTCTCATCCTGTCTGGTGAACAAAAATTTCTTTTATGCGGTTTTGTGCTGTAACCATTTCATTTCTTTCCTTTATAACATAGAAAACACGTGCTTTTTCTTCTTATTATTAATTGACGAAATAGTTGACACTGGAAAAGATATGGAATGGAAATTAACATTAAAAAGTCGAAATTCATGAGAATATCACGAGGAAACGCGCCCTTACGGGTCAGAGCAGAAGAAAGAGAACTTGAAGAGGTCGATAATTTCAAGTATCTGGGAAGTATTTTGACGAGAGACGCATACTGCACCAAAGAGATCAGGTCAAGAATTGTCATAGCCAAAGAAGCATTCAACAAGAAAAGATTACTCTTAACTAACAAAGCTCAATATTGGACTAAGGAAGAAATTGGTCAAGTGCTATATATATCAAGCATTGGACTGTATGGTTCAGACTTGGGCATTACGGAAGTTAGATAAGAAATATTTAGAGAGCTTCGAAATGTGGTGTTGGAGGAAGATGGAGAAGATAAAATGGACAGAGAGAGAGAGAGAGTAACGAATGAGGATGTTTTGAAAGAAATAGGAGAGAAGAGGACGCTTCTATCCAGTTTACTTCATAGGGAGGCCAATTGGATTGAATACATCTTGCGAAGAAATTGTCTTCTTCATACCACCATAGAAGGAAAGGGAAGAATAGAAAGAAGATGAATACAACTGATAGATGGTTTGAAAAATAGAAAAAAATATTGGGAGTTGAAAGAGGAAGTTGAAGATCGAAAACCGTGTTAGAAACATTTCCAGGACTAAATATAAAATTGAAAAAAAAAAGTAAAACTCATTAGTCCCAGTAACGTCGGAAAGGCAAATACTTATTATTATTATTATTATTATTATTATTATTATTATTATTATTATTATTATTATTATTATTATTATTATTATTATTATTATTATTATTATTACACTATCTGTATCTTTTTTGAATGTTCCAAGCTACAGTTCATTTCACCTGTATACACTGTATTTTGTTCTACGGCATTAGCTCTGAATATATTCCAAGACATAATGAGATGCAATTCACGGATCATCCAAGATCACCATTATGTACAACCGATCATTTTCCACATAATAAAACCAGGATCGTTTGACTAGCCATATAATCTACCTCTCTTAAAAGCGATTTTGTGGTGGGGAATGGTCTAGATCCGTTATCGCCAAACCGTAGTAGTTGCATACCTCTCAGGCGTTTGTTTCATGTCCAAATGATAATGAAAAACAAAGGATAACCATTTCTCCACTCTAATAGTAAGTTGAATCTTTATTGTTTGCAGTGTTCTGCCCAATGAACACCATATATCACTGACATTATAATTAATTATGTGTGTAATGTATTTGCTTATTACATACTGCATGCAAGAAGAAATAAAACACTGATAATACATAAATTAAAGACTCCAACCGGAAGTAGGCTCAAATCTTGCAAACGGTGCGAGATATTGAAATAGTAATCAAAAAAATCTCCTCTTTATGGTATTTCTTGCCAATTTTTATCAATACGTCTTTTACTTGTGTCTGTAAAGGGACATATACAGATGTGAGGTATAACAAGGAGATTCAGCTGCGCTGTGTAGAGAGCACAGGTTCAGCTAGTATATATATAAAGGGTGAACCTGAAAGATGTGCACAAACTCCGAGTGCTGACTCGTGACATCAAAACATGACGGAAAGTCCTGTTTCATATTGTCGAATTACGTGTTGTGTAAGAGAGCCAGTAGTGCCAACTTGGAATCGAAACTCCAATCATGACAACTGGAACGGAATAGAAAGATGTGAGCACTTTTTGTACTCTTTTCATGTCACGAATCACCTCTCGAAGTATGTGCACATCTTTCTGTTCCGTTGCAACAGTCACAATTCGATATTAGAATCCAAGTTATCACCTCTGTGACTCGTACACGACGCGGAATTCGACAACAGGACTTTCTGTCTTCTTTTTGGTGTCACGAATTACCTTCCGGAGTTTGTACATGTCTTTCAATTTCACCCTATATATATATAATTAATCAAGTGATTGTGTGAACACAGTGAACAACGTTTATCAACGTTTGAAGATACAGAAGTCATTACACCATATACTTCAGTAATAAATGTGGTTTAAGTGTTACCATATAACAGTCTTTGCGGAGCTGCCGTAACGCGGAGGGATTCTGATAAATTCTAGGTGAAATTAAGATATTCATAATTTTACAGAATGAGGCGAGAATAATATACTGAATGAGACGAGACTAGAAAAAGCTTTTAGAGAATCGACACAAGATGAGAAAGAATTTTTCGGGAATCGAGACGAGACCAAAAATTACAAGACGAAAAGAAAAAAAACTTTATTTCTTCTCTCGTCTTGTGAACAATATGAGAGATTTTACAATTGAAATCTGTCCAAAGTGAGGACAAAATGGACTTGATTCACTTATGCGCTGAATATACCATATATAATGTGGGCCTACAATAATTTAACATCGGAATTTAAGACCGGAATCTCAAGAGCTCACACTAAAATCGAAACCCAGGCCTCTCACATTCTAGTTTAATTTCAGCAACATCAAGGCTATATATGACTAGAGATCCACTATTTAAATTGGAATCTTTAAAACAGTGCTTTTGATGCCAACTGGGAATCAAACAAGGGATTTTTGCACAAAGTACATGCGCTAGCTAATTCGAGCGTAGAGCGTGATGGAAGAGGTTACGAATTTCGTGACCTGTGACCCGGAATAAACTCAAAGACAATCAGACCCATGACCCGGTAACCTGAACACACCCATGACTTGGAGTGATCTGGACACGGCCTTGATCCGGATAGACCCGAAGATAACACGTAGTAATATACTCGTATATGAAGAGTATGTGTAAGATTGCTAATTTAATTCTAACAAACATTACTCTCTCCCTTCTCATTGCCTTTTCATTAAATATAATTTTATTTTCTAAGTAGCTTATTGTTAACGTCTTGTGTGTATTAAACATTGCACTGAAGGGTAACTATAAGGTTTGTCAGAGCATAAACACTCATAATCGCAGAGAAGCTACATGTTTCTCTGGATCGCCAAAGTTTAATCGACCTTTAAAAGTTGCCGTTTAGGATGTAAAAGATACCACTGAGTCCAAACAGTGTTTTATTATTTCCTTTTTTTATATGCCTATATCCAAAAACCACGTATGGGAAAACGAGTAAACATGACATTATATTTGTGAAAACACGAAATATTCCAAACATAATATCTTTATTAAGAAATATCACACCGAGAATGAAACAAATGAATGTTTGAGCTCAAGTACTGAACATTATTAATTAACTATAAAATTCTGTAATAGTGCAGCGACGCAACTAGGCTTGTTATCGCCCGAGGCAAAAATCGGCCTTAGCCCCTTCCCCCTGACCAACCAAACCAAAACACTACCCGACTACACCTGATAATTCTCCTATTCTACTTTTTCTTCAAGTAGTAAAGCTTGGTTTCAAAATTGCACTACATAATTTAATTTTTAGTAAAGATAAAACACCAAACTAATTAGTATTTGATTGCCAAATAATCGGAGAGTAGCATGTTTAACATATATTCCTATATAGTCTTATTATACTAACTGCAAACCATAATGTTTTTGGAATTATATCGGGATGTGCTATGTAGAATGAATCATCAATCTCTTGCTTTCTAATAAAATATTTAACTATGACAAACTGTTAAGCTGTTGTCTGGAGTTTTATACTCGGACATTTTGCAAATTTCTTTAATCGATGTAAGTTAAATGAAAATACATAAAGCTGGAACTAAAGTTTAACTTTGCGGGCTCTTTTGGCTGCAAAGGTTTTTACAATGTCCTCAAAAGACAGATTTCAAGCTAACTTATGCTCTATGGATATAATCCAAACGTAAGGTTGGTGAGTCGTTATTATGTTAAGTTTCTGAGGTAACTTTTATGATTTTTAGTTTGATAAAACTCCTTCCCTTGCCTTATAGTAAAAATAAATATTTATCAAGATTTGCACCCAGGGCACTAACCCTGTTTGTCCCTCCCCCCTTAGTTAAGTCATTGCAATGTTGCTCCAAATATAATATTTCGGCTGCTCCTGGGTCGCCGGTTCCGCTACGGTCATTGGACTTGTCTGGGTGTCCGCGCCTGTTCGGTCAGAGCGGGTCTAAGAAGCGAGACCCAGATCTGGATAACCCGGACAAAACGCCATGAAACATTCCATTATTGTCGTATACTAGCGAGGAAGGCTGCACAGAAGGAAGTTTTAGTCATAAAGGAGCCTAAGACTACATCTTGTTTATAGTACTTTTAAATCTAAGTACTTTTCCTTCACTGCAGTCTCTCTATCTGAAGTCTTGTTTTAATGTCGGGAAGATTATCTAAGTGTCTTATCCTAGCTGAGCTATGCATTTTGTCACGAAAGGCTCATATTTCTTTGAAATTTTCTTCTTTTCTCTTTTTCCCAACTCCAATCTTCAAAACAATACCATGTTTCGTACAAATAAAATCCATAAGATGTCAGTCATTATAGTAAAAAGCTTATTGCTATATACAGAATAATATTTTACCTCTAGAAACTTAATCAAGCTTGCAAATATTGGTAAGATTATTCCTCATATTACATGGAACATTATAAATCAAGATGAAGCGTACGCACCGGAAGAGGCTCCAGTGAGTTCTAGAACCTTCCAAATAAAACCATGTAAAACTTTGTACTTTATTTCCAGGTTTACTGAAAACAAATACATTCTGATATATTTAGCATTTTAAACTACTTTACCACGTAAGTGACGTCGGAAACTATCTTACTCCCTTAAACAACATTGGAGTCCCGCGTTTGATCCCAGCCCCCGCCAAGTGAATTTTGTGGTGGGCAAACATCGTGCGCGTGGGTTTTCTCGGGATCCTCTAGTTTCCTCCCATTTTCTTTATTCCACCATTTCATTAATTTCTCATAATAGTCTCCTGTAGTATAGCTGGCATAATTGTGGGACGTAAAACTCCCGGACATTGAGATTTCATTTCATTTCCCTTAAACAACAGCTAGCTACCTAGGTGTAGTCTTTGATTCGAAGCTCAATTGGAATGCCCAGTTGAAAAAGTAACGAATAAGGTTAATATTAGATTGAATCTTTTGCAACGTCTTCAAGGAACAACTTAGAGATTAAAAGGTGATGTTCTGCTTAAAGTGGTCCTCCGGCTCATCTTTACATCCAGACATACCACATACCGTAGCTTGCTATCAAAAACTCAGTATATTAAAACGACCTAGTATTCGGCCTTCAAACATCCGTATTCTACATACGGTATTTCGTTTATGAATACATGGGCTATCCAAAGATCACCTAGCATCTCGCACAACTTCCCCTTAGGTACATAAGGCCATCCGCTATTCTTTGATATTCTACACACTGATTCTCTTATCGACGCAGCATATCGATCACAACACCTTTTGAGTGCTACTCAGAACTCTAAAATAATATAGACATTTTAAGATTTTTGGTGTTGTGTGAAGTTAGCACCGAAACTTTAAAATCGCTATAAAATCTTTATTTACCCAGAACTATTGGTCTAACCTAGCAAGAACTCTAGAACTCTTTGAGTGCTACTCAGAACTCTAAAAAATATAAACATTTGAAGATATTTGGTGTTGTGTGAAGTTAGCACCGAAACTTTAAAATCGCTATAAAATCTTTATTTACCCAGAACTATTGATCTAACCTAGGAAGAACTCTAGAACTCTTTGAGTGCTACTCAGAACTCTAAAAAATATAGACATTTTAAGATTATTGGTGTTGTGTGAAGTTAGCACCGAAACTTTAGAATCGCTATAAAGTCTTTATTTACCCAGAACTATTGGTCTAACCTAGCAAGAACTCTAGAACTCTTTGAGTGCTACTCAGAACTCTAAAAAAATATAGACATTTTAAGATTTTTGGTGTTGGGTGAAGTTAGCACCGAAACTTTAAAATCGCTATAAAATCTTTATTTACCCAGAACTATTGGTCTAACCTAGCAAGAACTCTAGAACTCTTTGAGTGCTACTCAGAACTCTAAAAAAATATAAACATTTTAAGATTTTTGGTGTTGGGTGAAGTTAGCACCGAAACTTTAAAATCGCTATAAAATCTTTATTTACCCAGAACTATTGGTCTAACCTAGCAAGAACTCTAGAACTCTTTGAGTGCTACTCAGAACTCTAAAAAATATAGACATTTTAAGATTTTTGGTGTTGGGTGAAGTTAGCACTGAAACTTTAAAATCGCTATAAAATCTTTATTTACCCAGAACTATTGGTCTAACCTAGCAAGAACCCTAGAACTCTTTGAGTGCTACTCAGAACTCTAAAAAAATATAGACATTTTAAGATTTTTGGTGTTGTGTGAAGTTAGCACCGAAACTTTAAAATCGCTATAAAATCTTTATTTACCCAGAACTATTGGTCTAACCTAGCAAGAACTCTAGAACTCTTTGAGTGCTACTCAGAACTCTAAAAAAATATAGACATTTTAAGATTTTTGGAGTTGTGTGAAGTTAGCACCGAAACTTTAAAATCGCTATAAAATCTTTATTTACCCAGAACTATTGATCTAACCTAGCAAGAACTCTAGAACTCTTTGAGTGCTACTCAGAACTCTAAAAAATATAAACATTTTAAGATTTTTGGTGTTGTGTGAAGTTAGCACCGAAACTTTAAAATCGCTATAAAATCTTTATTTACCCAGAACTATTGATCTAACCTAGGAAGAACTCTAGAACTCTTTGAGTGCTACTCAGAACTCTAAAAAAGTATAGACATTTTAAGATTTTTGGTGTTGTGTGAAGTTAGCACCGAAACTTTAAAATCGCTATAAAATCTATATTTACCCAGAACTATTGGTCTAACCTAGCAAGAACTCTAGAATTCTTTGAGTGCTACTCAGAACTCTAAAAAATATAAACATTTTAAGATATTTGGTGTTGTGTGAAGTTAGCACCGAAACTTTAAAATCGCTATAAAATCTTTATTTACCCAGAACTATTGGTCTAACCTAGCAAGAACTCTAGAACTCTTTGAGTGCTACTCATAACTCTAAAGAAATATAGACATTTTAAGATTTTTGGTGTTGTGTGAAGTTGGCACCGAAACTTTAAAATCGCTATAAAATATTTATTTACCCAGAACTATTGGTCTAACCTAGCAAGAACCCTAGAACTCCTAAGTGCTATTCAGAACTCTAAAAAAATATAGACATTTTAAGATTTTTGGAGTTGTGTGAAGTTAGCACCGAAACTTTAAAATCGCTATAAAATCATTATTTACCCAGAACTATTGGTCTAACCTAGCAAGAACTCGAACTCTAAAAAAATGTAAACATTTTAAGATTTTTGGTGTTGGGTGAAGTTAGCACCGAAACTTTAAAATCGCTATAAAATCTTTATTTACCCAGAACTATTGGTCTAACCTAGCAAGAACTCTAGAACTCTTTGAGTGCTACTCAGAACTCTAAAAAATATAAACATTTTAAGATATTTGGTGTTGTGTGAAGTTAGCACCGAAACTTTAAAATCGCTATAAAATCTTTATTTACCCAGAACTATTGATCTAACCTAGGAAGAACTCTAGAACTCTTTGAGTGCTACTCAGAACTCTAAAAAATATAGACATTTTAAGATTATTGGTGTTGTGTGAAGTTAGCACCGAAACTTTAGAATCGCTATAAAGTCTTTATTTACCCAGAACTATTGGTCTAACCTAGCAAGAACTCTAGAACTCTTTGAGTGCTACTCAGAACTCTAAAAAAATATAGACATTTTAAGATTTTTGGTGTTGGGTGAAGTTAGCACCGAAACTTTAAAATCGCTATAAAATCTTTATTTACCCAGAACTATTGGTCTAACCTAGCAAGAACTCTAGAACTCTTTGAGTGCTACTCAGAACTCTAAAAAAATATAAACATTTTAAGATTTTTGGTGTTGGGTGAAGTTAGCACCGAAACTTTAAAATCGCTATAAAATCTTTATTTACCCAGAACTATTGGTCTAACCTAGCAAGAACTCTAGAACTCTTTGAGTGCTACTCAGAACTCTAAAAAATATAGACATTTTAAGATTTTTGGTGTTGGGTGAAGTTAGCACCGAAACTTTAAAATCGCTATAAAATCTTTATTTACCCAGAACTATTGGTCTAACCTAGCAAGAACCCTAGAACTCTTTGAGTGCTACTCAGAACTCTAAAAAAATATAGACATTTTAAGATTTTTGGTGTTGTGTGAAGTTAGCACCGAAACTTTAAAATCGCTATAAAATCTTTATTTACCCAGAACTATTGGTCTAACCTAGCAAGAACTCTAGAACTCTTTGAGTGCTACTCAGAACTCTAAAAAAATATAGACATTTTAAGATTTTTGGAGTTGTGTGAAGTTAGCACCGAAACTTTAAAATCGCTATAAAATCTTTATTTACCCAGAACTATTGGTCTAACCTAGCAAGAACTCTAGAACTCTTTGAGTGCTACTCAGAACTCTAAAAAATATAAACATTTTAAGATTTTTGGTGTTGTGTGAAGTTAGCACCGAAACTTTAAAATCGCTATAAAATCTTTATTTACCCAGAACTATTGATCTAACCTAGGAAGAACTCTAGAACTCTTTGAGTACTACTCAGAACTCTAAAAAAGTATAGACATTTTAAGATTTTTGGTGTTGTGTGAAGTTAGCACCGAAACTTTAAAATCGCTATAAAATCTATATTTACCCAGAACTATTGGTCTAACCTAGCAAGAACTCTAGAACTCTTTGAGTGCTACTCAGAACTCTAAAAAATATAAACATTTTAAGATATTTGGTGTTGTGTGAAGTTAGCACCGAAACTTTAAAATCGCTATAAAATCTTTATTTACCCAGAACTATTGGTCTAACCTAGCAAGAACTCTAGAACTCTTTGAGCGCTACTCATAACTCTAAAGAAATATAGACATTTTAAGATTTTTGGTGTTGTGTGAAGTTAGCACCGAAACTTTAAAATCGCTATAAAATATTTATTTACCCAGAACTATTGGTCTAACCTAGCAAGAACCCTAGAACTCCTAAGTGCTATTCAGAACTCTAAAAAATATAGACATTTTAAGATTTTTGGAGTTGTGTGAAGTTAGCACCGAAACTTTAAAATCGCTATAAAATCATTATTTACCCAGAACTATTGGTCTAACCTAGCAAGAACTCGAACTCTAAAAAAAATGTAAACATTTTAAGATTTTTGGTGTTGGGTGAAGTTAGCACCGAAACTTTAAAATCGCTGTAAAGTCTTTATTTACCCAGAACTATTGGTCTAACCTAGCAAGAACTCTAGAACTCTTTGAGTGCTACTCAGAACTCTAAAAAAATATAAACATTTTAAGATATTTGGTGTTGCGTGAAGTTAGCACCGAAACTTTAAAATCGCTATAAAATCTTTATTTACCCAGAACTATTGGTCTAACCTAGCAAGAACCCTAGAACTCTTTGAGTGCTACTCAGAACTCTAAAAAAATATAGACATTTTAAGATTTTTGGTGTTGTGTGAAGTTAGCACCGAAACTTTAAAATCGCTATAAAATCTTTATTTACCCAGAACTATTGGTCTAACCTAGCAAGAACTCTAGAACTCTTTGAGTGCTACTCAGAACTCTAAAAAAATATAAACATTTTAAGATTTTTGGTGTTGGGTGAAGTTAGCACCGAAACTTTAAAATCGCTATAAAATCTTTATTTACCCAGAACTATTGGTCTAACCTAGCAAGAACTCTAGAACTCTTTCAGTGCTACTCAGAACTCTAAAAAAATATAGACATTTTAAGATTTTTGGTGTTGGGTGATGTTAGCACCAAAACTTTAAAATCGCTATAAAGTCTTTATTTACCCAGAACTATTGGTCTAACCTAGCAAGAACTCTAGAACTCTTTGAGTGCTACTCAGAACTCTAAAAAAATGTAAACATTTTAAGATTTTTGGTGTTGGATGAAGTTAGCACCGAAACTTTAAAATCGCTATAAAATCTTTATTTACCCAGAACTATTGGTCTAACCTAGCAAGAACTCTAGAACTCTTTGAGTGCTACTCATAACTCTAAAGAAATATAGACATTTTAAGATTTTTGGTGTTGTGTGAAGTTAGCACCGAAACTTTAAAATCGCTATAAAATATTTATTTACCCAGAACTATTGGTCTAACCTAGCAAGAACCCTAGAACTCCTAAGTGCTATTCAGAACTCTAAAAAAATATAGACATTTTAAGATTTTTGGAGTTGTGTGAAGTTAGCACCGAAACTTTAAAATCGCTATAAAATCATTATTTACCCAGAACTATTGGTCTAACCTAGCAAGAACTCTAGAACTCTCTGAGTGCTACTCAGAACTCTAAAAAAATGTAAACATTTTAAGATTTTTGGTGTTGGGTGAAGTTAGCACCGAAACTTTAAAATCGCTATAAAGTCTTTATTTACCCAGAACTATTGGTCTAACCTAGAAAGAACCCTAGAACTCTTTGAGTGCTACTCAGAACTCTAAAAAAATATAGACATTTTAAGATTTTTGATGTTGTGTGAAGTTAGCACCGAAACTTTAAAATCGCTATAAAATCTTTATTTACCCAGAACTATTGGTCTAACCTAGAAAGAACTCTAGAACTCTTTGAGTGCTACTCAGAACTCTAAAAAAATATAGACATTTTAAGATTTTTGGAGTTGTGTGAAGTTAGCACCGAAACTTTAAAATCGCTATAAAATCTTTATTTACCCAGAACTATTGGTCTAACCTAGCAAGAACCCTAGAACTCTTTGAGTGCTACTCAGAACTCTAAAAAAATATAGACATTTTAAGATTTTTGGTGTTGTGTGAAGTTAGCACCGAAACTTTAAAATCGCTATAAAATCTTTATTTACCCAGAACTATTGGTCTAACCTAGCAAGAACTCTAGAACTCTTTGAGTGCTACTCAGAACTCTAAAAAAATATAGACATTTTAAGATTTTTGGTGTTGTGTGAAGTTAGCACCGAAACTTTAAAATCGCTATAAAATCTTTATTTACCCAGAACAATTGGTCTAACCTAGCAAGAACTCTAGAACTCTTTGAGTGCTACTCAGAACTCTAAAAAAATATAGACATTTTAAGATTTTTGGAGTTGTGTGAAGTTAGCACCGAAACTTTAAAATCGCTATAAAATCTTTATTTACCCAGAACTATTGGTCTAACCTAGAAAGAACCCTAGAACTCTTTGAGTGCTACTCAGAACTCTAAAAAAATATAGACATTTTAAGATTTTTGGAGTTGTGTGAAGTTAGCACCGAAACTTTAAAATCGCTATAAAATCTTTATTTACCCAGAACTATTGGTCTAACCTAGAAAGAACCCTAGAACTCTTTGAGTGCTACTCAGAACTCTAAAAAAATATAGACATTTTAAGATTTTTGGTGTTGTGTGAAGTTAGCACCGAAACTTTAAAATCGCTATAAAATCTTTATTTACCCAGAACTATTGGTCTAACCTAGCAAGAACTCTAGAACTCTTTGAGTGCTACTCAGAACTCTAAAAAAATATAGACATTTTAAGATTTTTGGAGTTGTGTGAAGTTAGCACCGAAACTTTAAAATCGCTATAAAATCTTTATTTACCCAGAACTATTGGTCTAACCTAGAAAGAACCCTAGAACTCTTTGAGTGCTACTCAGAACTCTAAAAAAATATAGACATTTTAAGATTTTTGGTGTTGTGTGAAGTTAGCACCGAAACTTTAAAATCGCTATAAAATCTTTATTTACCCAGAACTATTGGTGTAACCTAGCAAGAACTCTAGAACTCTTTGAGTGCTACTCAGAACTCTAAAAAAAATATAGACATTTTAAGATTTTTGGTGTTGTGTGAAGTTAGCACCGAAACTTTAAAATCGCTATAAAATCTTTATTTACCCAGAACTATTGGTCTAATCTAGCAAGAACTCTAGAACTCTTTGAGTGCTACTCAGAACTCTAAAAAAATATAGACATTTTAAGATTTTTGGAGTTGTGTGAAGTTAGCACCGAAACTTTAAAATCGCTATAAAATCTTTATTTACCCAGAACTATTGGTCTAACCTAGAAAGAACCCTAGAACTCTTTGAGTGCTACTCAGAACTCTAAAAAAATATAGACATTTTAAGATTTTTGGTGTTGTGTGAAGTTAGCACCGAAACTTTAAAATCGCTATAAAATCTTTATTTACCCAGAACTATTGGTGTAACCTAGCAAGAACTCTAGAACTCTTTGAGTGCTACTCAGAACTCTAAAAAAATATAGACATTTTAAGATTTTTGGTGTTGTGTGAAGTTAGCACCGAAACTTTAAAATCGCTATAAAATCTTTATTTACCCAGAACTATTGGTCTAACCTAGCAAGAACTCTAGAACTCTTTGAGTGCTACTCAGAACTCTAAAAAAATATAGACATTTTAAGATTTTTGGAGTTGTGTGAAGTTAGCACCGAAACTTTAAAATCGCTATAAAATCTTTATTTACCCAGAACTATTGGTCTAACCTAGAAAGAACCCTAGAACTCTTTGAGTGCTACTCAGAACTCTAAAAAAATATAGACATTTTAAGATTTTTGGTGTTGTGTGAAGTTAGCACCGAAACTTTAAAATCGCTATAAAATCTTTATTTACCCAGAACTATTGGTCTAACCTAGCAAGAACTCTAGAACTCTTTGAGTGCTACTCAGAACTCTAAAAAAATATAGACATTTTAAGATTTTTGGAGTTGTGTGAAGTTAGCACCGAAACTTTAAAATCGCTATAAAATCTTTATTTACCCAGAACTATTGGTCTAACCTAGAAAGAACCCTAGAACTCTTTGAGTGCTACTCAGAACTCTAAAAAAATATAGACATTTTAAGATTTTTGGTGTTGTGTGAAGTTAGCACCGAAACTTTAAAATCGCTATAAAATCTTTATTTACCCAGAACTATTGGTCTAACCTAGAAAGAACCCTAGAACTCTTTGAGTGCTACTCAGAACTCTAAAAAAAAATATCGATTTATTAAACTTTTGGTCGCTAACTTCACGGGGGTGGTACGAGCAGTTCTTACGTCAAAACAATATTCGGCAGCAGCTGTTCATCGGGAACTTTCTGCCATGTATGGATCAAGTGTGATGAGTGAAGGACTTGCTCGTGAATCGGTTCGTTCATTTAAAAGTGGACGAACAAATATTCATGACGAAGAGAGGAATGGCAGGCCATCAGCGATCTCTGATGAACTCGTTCAGAAAATTGATGGAAAAGTTCATGAAAATCAACGTTTCACAATCTCGGAGCTTTCTAACAAATTTACACAAATTTCCAGGACTGTGTTAAAAGACGTAGTGACGCAGAGGTTAGGCTACAGGAAGTGCTGTGGCTCAAGGCACAGGCGGGATAATTTTATGCTTATGGAATTTCTAAGCTAGTGCAGAGATATGAATAGTGCTGGAATGTTTAGGGAAAGAAGTTATTTCGAGATGTATAAAATAAATTCTTCTTATATATGTTGGTGTATCTTTCTTAAACAACCGGAGATTACTTTTCGGAAGGCCCTTTTATTTCCATGAACACGCTCCAAAAATCTTGGGACGATAACTACTCCCTTGTCCCTCGCTGCATGCGGCTATGATCATTACACATGCATTTTCTATTCAAAAATATTAATATTTTCTAAGGCAGAAATACAATAGTTAGTCTGTGGTGGTGGTAAAAAAAAAAAATCAAAGGAAACTGAAATACATTCCTTCTTATATTTATGTACCAAATTTCACATAAGTAAATCCCCACGCTAAGCGGGTTTGCATATCCAGGCTCCTAACTATGAAAATATTTACGATCACTCCAACCCCAATCATTTCACAGATTCAACCTGTTGTATATAAGTTATTAGGACATAAAATTGAATGTAATTTATACGAAAAACCCTTTTATGCATTGCAAGACCTGTAACGTCCAAATATTCACCACAAACTTATAGTTGTATCGACATAAACAAACAAACAAAATAAAAAAAAAAAAGTGTGGAGCAGGAAACCACTTTACACAAAAGTCAAAAGAGGTTATTGAAGGCATACGAACTGGTCGAGCGGTTTGGGTGACTAGTCTGTCAATCAGAAGTTTATGTGTTCAAACCCTGTAGAAAATATTCGTTTTGTTTTTTTTTTCTTAAAAGTGTGTTCCTATTTTCATCAGAGCACTGAGAACATTTCTTTGAATAAATCTTTGGAAACTACTTTTCTCTCAAATTCGATTAGAAGCGAACATTATATGAATTGCAAATCTAACATCCACAGCTGAGAACAAAATATTAAGTATGTTCAATATGTCATTATTATCCTTTGATTTGTAGTGAAAAACTAATTATAAGCATTGACAATTTCAGAAGATTCTCCCCCGGTAATGATCAAGATATGAATGAGAAAAAACTGATAAAACATTATTAGTCCATTTGAGCATGATCGAAGATAACTTATGGCCACGAAGGGGAAATTTATGTCGACAGGATCTCAAATTCTCCGACAGGTCATGCCCTGAAATCTTCACTGTTTGAAAGGTATCCTTAACAAATAGAATATTATATTTATTTCTCCTTCTACGTTTTGAAATGGAAAAATCATAATTTTAAATAGAATTATAATACGATAAGCATAAAGATTTATACAACTAATGAAGTAAATATCCTTGTGTAAGTTATCGATTTCTATTCGGATTAAAACTCGAATATTCGTTTGCATCACATTTTAAAGTAAATCCTCTCTATATATAGTTCCTACTGGAAAGCATGTTTAACTCCAATTACTTAATCAATATTTTTAATAATATATTTTTATTGTAATACTCTTACTATTCAATGTTGTATGCACTTAATTTCCCAAAGCAAAACCTCACAAATGTATAATTGACTAGTAAATATTATCAAATAAATTATCATTTAGTTTACGTAAACATTGCATCGCCTGATTTGAAACTTCGTATTTTAAATAATAATAATAATAATAATAATAATAATAATAATAATAATAATAATAATAATAATAATAATAATAATAATAATAATAATAATAATAGTAGTAGTAGTAGTAGTAGTAAAATCATAGCCATATCTTTATCAGAATTTCAGGCTTAGTCAATAAATGAATTCAACATAGTCTCTATTCGAAGCTCTATTTAATCGAATCAGATAGAAATACGAAGAGGAACTTCGAGAACAGGTAAAAATAAATGTTACTTTGGTGGGTTTGAAAGTAACTTTTAAGAGTTTTTTTTTTTTTTTTTTTTACAATTACAGACAAATGCCTTGGACACTATTTTCTTTTCTTTAAGTTAACTGATTCACCGAACGTATCTGACATATGAGTAACTTGTCTCTATTTTCTACTCGGTTATACACGTTTTACAATCTTTTCCATTAACCTTGAACGACAAGAACACGAACACAAAAACATCCACGTAGGTATGACAGTTAAAATTCCTAACTTCCCCCACGGGGAATCGAACCCGGAACCACATACACCTGAGGCACACGTGCTAGCCACTAGACCAGCGGGAAGAACAAATAAAATGTATTTTGTAGTGTCTGAAGTTTATAGCTATTTCACCCTGTTGTAGTATGTCTATTGATTTTTTAATGTTTACCGTATTCGTTACTTTGAGGAATGATATATATTATTGATATAGGTTTTATTACATATTCGGCCATAAATATTATATAAATTATCAGAATTATTCATGATCTTCCATGGAAATTCACTGGTGCATGCGCAGTAGAAACAGAAGAACACAATTTTCTGATGTTGGTCAGAACGCAAATTTCTAACAGGCTGTCTGAATTCCTTGGTGGAAAGCAGTAGTTCCCAACCTAGGGACCTACAGCTTCCTCCTGAGTAAGCATGAAGAGCGAGTAAGGTGGCGAAAGCTACTGGCATAAAAGAATTGTGCAATAAGTAAATAAAGCACTACTTATTATGACTTTCAAATTCAGCTTGACAATTTTATAATTGCCGTTTTACAAAAACATCATATTGCACTAGGAGGGTATGCAAAAGTTTTGCTGGAAATAAATATAAATTCCTGGGATGATGATGATGATTATTATTATTATTATTATTATTATTATTATTATTATTATTATTATTATTATTATTATTATTATTATTATTATTATTATTATTATTATTATTATTATTATTATTGGTCTCCTACTTCTTGGCCAAGATGTGAAATATTCACTACCTTCTTCATACCGCTAAATCAATTTCTTCACTGTTTTCTCGTCACAGCTCATACCCCTAGCTATCTGAATGGCAATTTGTCTAATTGTTGCTCGACCTATGATTTTCCCTCGCATAGTAACAGATAGTTTTCTACAGCTTTTAGAGCGAGGTATTTTGACAACCTGTAGAAATTTGCATTGTGATTCGTATTAGCAATGACAGTAAAGTGGATATTTCTGTTCCTACTGTGCATCATCAGTATCATTATATCAGAAGTATTCCGCCATTACCAGCGGGTCACTTACCGCAGCTGAGAAGCTGCCATGCTCCACGATCTTCTGTTAACCTCTCCATCTTCACATACGATTTTTCTGTTTTGATATCGCCAATAGCCTAATTCTGTTTCTATATAGTCTAATTCGTCCTCTCCCTCTCTTCCCTGCCACCATACCCCTCAAAATACTATTTCCTCCATCCTAAAGGCTCTTTTCGCCATTTCTATCCTTGCTTTTATTTCACGTTCGCATGTCAAATCATCACTAGTAATAGTACTCAGATATCGAAAACTAATCACTTGTTGTTTTTTCCCGCTCCTACTTCTATATTTCACACCGATCGCTTCGTTTCAATCACCATGGATTTTGTCTTTCTAACATTTATTTTCATCCCATATTCTTCACAAGCCTTTCTCAAGTTTTCTACATCTTATTAATTTTCTTTTTAGATTCTACAACAACAACCATATCAACCCCAAACCGTATACACCTCACCATTCTATCTTCTACGGAAATTCCATCTTCATTATGTAGACTCGTTTTTGTTATCTCTTCTAAATAGTTATTAAATAAAATATAATCGGCGGAATATAGCCCTATAATCTCTGTTGAACTCATCTTCCAATTACACTGTCTGTCTACTGCGCATGCACCAGTGAATTTCCATGGAAGATCATGAATAATTCTGATAATTTATATAATATTTATGGCCGAATATGTAATAAAACCTATATCAATAATATATATCATTCCTCAAAGTAACGAATACGGTAAACATTAAAAAATCAATAGACATACTACAACAGGGTGAAATAGCTATAAACTTCAGACACTACAAAATACATTTTATTTGCTCTTCCCGCTGGTCTAGTGGCTAGCACGTGTGCCTCAGGTGTATGTGGTCCCGGGTTCGATTCCCCGTGGGGGAGGTTAGGAGTTTTAACTGTCATACCTATGTGGATGTTTTTGTGTTCGTGTTCTTGTCGTTCAAGGTTAATGGAAAAGATTGTAAAACGTGTATAACCGAGTAGAATATAGAGACAAGTTACTCATATGTCAGATACGTTCGGTGAATCAGTTAACTTAAAGAAAAGAAAAAAGTGTCCAAGGCATTTGTCTGCAATTTGCAAAAAAAAAAAAAAAAAAAAAAAAACTAACTCTTAAAAGTTACATCCAAACCCACCAAAGTAACATTTTTCTTTTATCTGTTCTCGAAGTTCCTCTTCGTATTTCTATCTGATTCGATTAAATAGAGCTTCGAATAGAGACTATGTTGAAGTCATTTATTGACTAAGCCTGAAATTCTGATAAAGATATGGCTATGATTTTATTACTACTACTACTACTACTACTACTACTACTACTACTATTATTATTATTATTATTATTATTTAAAATACGAAGTTTCAAATCAGGCGATGCAATGTTTACGTAAACTAAATGATAATTTATTTGATAATATTTACTAGTCAATTATACATTTGTGAGGTTTTGCTTTGGGAAATTAAGTGCATACAACATTGAATAGTAAGAGTATTACAATAAAAATATATTATTAAAAATATTGATTAAGTAATTGGAGTTAAACATGCTTTCCAGTAGGAACTATATATAGAGAGGATTTACTTTAAAGTATGATGCAAACGAATATTCGAGTTTTAATCCGAATAGAAATCGATAACTTACACAAGGATATTTACTTCATTAGTTGTATAAATCTTTATGCTTATCGTATTATAATTCTATTTAAAATTATGATTTTTCCATTTCAAAACGTAGAAGGAGAAATAAATATAATATTCTATTTGTTAAGGAAACCTTTCAAACAATGATAATTTCAGGTCATGACCCGTCGGAGAATTTGAGACCCTGTCGACATAAATTTCCCCTTCGTGGCCATAAGTTATTTTCGATCATGCTCAAAGTAGACTAATAATGTTTTATCAGTTTTTTCTCATTCATATCTTGACCATTACCGGGGGAGAATCTTCTGAAATCGTCAATGCTTATAATTACTTTTTAATTACAAATCAAATGATAATAATGACATATTGAAGATACTTAATATTTTGTCCTCAGCTGTGGATTTTAGATTAGCAATTCATATAATGTTCGCTTCTAATCGAATTTTAGAGAAAAGTAATTTCCAAAGATTTATTCAAAGAAATGTTCTCAGTCCTCTGATGAAAATAGGAACACACTTTTAAGAAAAAAACAAAACGAATATTTTCTACAGGGTTTGAACACATAAACTTCTGATTGACAGACTAGTCACCCAAACCGCTCGACCAGTTCGTATGTCTTCAGTGACCTCTTTTGACTTTTGTGTTGTAAAGTGGTTTCCTGCTCCACACTTTTTTGTTTTCTTTATGTCGATACAACTATAAGTTTGTGGTGAATATTTGGACGTTACAGATCTTGCAATGCATAAAAGGGTTTTTCGTATAAATTACATTCAATTTTATGTCCTAATAACTTTTATACAACAGGTTGAATCTGTGAAATGATTGGGGTTGGAGTGATCGTAAATATTTTCATAGTTAGGAGCCTGGATATGCAAACCCGCTCAGCGTGGGGATTTACTTATGTGAAATTTGGTACCACAACAATACCTGTAAGAGTTTAACAAAACCCCTAACAGATAGAAAGCTTCCTTTCAATGCTGACGACATTGCATGAGATCTGCATTGCATGATGGGAAGTATTAATTGATTGCATAATTGAGATATCACAAAACTTTTAAGTTCATTGTCTGGCAGCAACTGTCTCACATTCTAGCAGCCTGAAAATGCATTGTCTCTTGTACAGTGCTTAAAGTAATCTCAAGAAATAGCTGGAACGCCTACCACAGTAATTTGCCGGAACGCAGTCAAAGCTGGAAGTCAGTAAAGCAGTGGTGTATCTACAATGTGAAAACTGAAAGGGTATCAAAAAAATTGTGGACCCCAAGTATTGTTTTACATATTGCATAACAGACAAAACTGCAACTGAAACTATATCTAATATTTCAAAAAAATTTCCAATAAAGAATGAAAGACAACATTTCCTATAAATATTCAAAAATATATAAATAGTAGCCTCAATTATTTTTGTCACCGAAAAACTGGGGGAGCTTAGCCTCCCTTCCTGGTCTCGGGCTAGAGCCACCACTGCAATAAAGAACGAAAGTAGCAGATTTCTTTAAATATTGCATTTTAATATTGTTTTATAGATAAATGCAAATGTCCAAAAAAAGAGACAAATGTATTAGTTCCAACAGAAGATTGAAGTACTGGAACCAAGTTTTCTGTGAGTACTGGCCCTCTTTAACCCTTACTTTTGTATCCCAAGTATCACGGTGAACTGTCTATAATTGCCATGTATTCTTAACTTCCAATGATTGAGTTGCAAAGTAGCAGAAAAATGTTCCAATTTCACGCTCTGAAAATGTATGGTAGCTTTAGGAAGACTTTATACAAGAGATAACATTAACCATTTGGTCACAAAGGAGCATAAAATTATTTCTTGTTTATACTCAAAAGCTGAATTATTGAATTATTGTTTTAATGCCAAGAAAATTAAATAATAGCCAAGGGCGCCGATTTCCCTGTAAATTTGGGGAAGGGGGGCATTCAGATGCAGAAGGTATATATATGAGGATTATAAGACACATTTCATTCAAATTATGCCAAATATTATATATTTATATATACAATAGGGAGCCCACATCAGCTTTGGGGGCCCTAGCCCCCCAGGATCGGCGCCCTTGATAATAGCACATCCTAACGTTATGATGCCGAGATTTTAACATTGTCACAAAAAGTTAGCATTTCCTTGGAATCCCTTTTTCCATTTCCTAAGCTTTAATCTTGGAGCGAATAGTATAGAAAAAATCCACGAGATGTCAGACATTACAATATGCACCTTGTTGCCATCTATGGGCCTTCTCATGAACTACAACAGTACGATTTCACTTCGGAAATTGCAAACATGCTTAAAAAATTTAAAACACTTTCCTGTTCTTCGAAAGATTATTTTAAACCAGGCACTCATGGAAGGAGTCAAGTGGGATCGAACACTTCCCGTTGAAAAAGTAATTTTTAACTCATATTAACAGTTTTTTTTTAAATGTGATGATGAATATTTGATTAACCTAACAATGTACTCGTAAAATATCATCTTTTCATTGTAACTACTATTTATTTACTTTTTTATTGTCATAATAATTATTAAAGTTGATTTGCATATGGTTTACTTTTATTTGTATTTCTTGGTTTTGCGTGTAAGAGAGAATCGGTTTCGCCACCACTGCCTATAGTACATAGAAGCATTTGCAAATCGTCTATAGGGACATACGGTCCAAAACGTAATAGCGTTCCCAGACCAGTCATCCTGAGTTTTTTCTGGCTATTTCCTCATTCACACCAGGAAAATGCCGGGATAGTACCTATCTTCCTCCTCATTCCTTTATTCCTTTCTCCTTTCCCACATAAAATACTTACCGAGGGACGTCATCCCTCGTACGTATCGGACTTAAGGCCATAGATGACGGTAATGGCAAGAAATATGTGTAAATAAATAAATAAACAAATAAATAAATAGGAATCGTCTATGTTCGGAAATGAGTGCTTGTTTTACGAACTGGCCTTTGTATAAAACCTCATTGACTGCTCCGATACCATTCTTCAAGAGTTAGGGGTATAAAGGAGTTTGTTTACGTGACGAAAGCCAGATATAATAATATTGGGATTCGAACCTTGGATCTCTTTTGGAGTCTTCCTTAACATCATTCATTTGTAAAAGACTAATAGATCCAATAAGGAACTGGCAAGTAAACAAATAGTCTCACTTCTACGGTCCTAGGATTCGGGCGTTAAACATCAGAGGCATGAGCCGTATACCCACCATCGCTGTTGCGTCAGCTCCAAGATATGCTGTTCGCTGCCTGTAAGAGAATACAAAGTGGGACAGCAATGCATGATTTACGCCAGATGGATAGTGAGATACGAAAGTAACGTTTGTTCTCCACTGTTTAGAAATACCTTACCTGTTTGGTTTTACTCTAAGCCATGTACACTATTAAAAAGTAACATTCTCCATTTGCTGAGAAAGAGACAATATAGGTTACACACTTTGCAATTATTAATATTATTTTCACTGCATATTAAAAAAGAGGTATTTACGAAACGTTTGTATTTAACTCTAAATTTCAATGAATATAAAACATTTACAAGCGTATGACAACACAAAACACAATATTTCACTTAGACGAGAAAGATGGCCCAATCACTGCGATAAACGAATCGATACGTAAGCGAAATAATACGCGAAATTATCGACCGAACGAAGATGATAAATCGATTAGTGACTATGCAATTCACTACAGACACTTCACTTCATCACTATATGAAGATAAGTTTATTTGGTGTCTTCATGGTACGGCTCACAGTGACACTCCTCTCTGCGTTTGTTCATTCAAAAAGTCGACCATAAATATGAGACGAAAATGCATCCCTTACACAACAAGGTTACAAATCGCTAATTTTGGTAGTTGTACCATTGTAAATATTCCGTGAAACTTATAAGGGAAGTTAAAGTCACTAAATTTATACTGAATGCTTCACTTTATCTGTTTGTTAATACGATTTCCATGTTAGAGAGCTGGTATTTTTTACGTTTATGTTGCTTAAAAGGTGTTGACGCTCTCTCTCTGCTTTTTCGCGCGTCACATCGTTGCCAGTTCACAGCGCAAGAATACACTGAGTAAACTAAAATATAGTTCGTAGAAAACATTAAGCTTTGACTTTATTCTATTGCTAATAATATATAATGAATGGTTCATAAGTTAATAAAAATCACATTAAAAACACTGATTGTTCGAATAAGTTGTACAATCGACGATTATTGATAGACTTCACATTGTCACGTAAAACTCTGTCATCGTCATGAGGACTTATGCGTGGGCGTTTCTCTCGAGAGTAGCTAAATTTTTCCTCCAAATATGGGCTGACGGGAGGAAGCAAGACTGTCTGGAGAAGTGAGGTACCTTTTGGGTGAGAAATTCCTAAGCAATGTTCTCTCCCAACTGTTGATTAGTCGCATTTCATTTCCAAGGATTGGTGTTGGAATAATACGAGGGTTGGTTTAAAAATTCACGCCAATCCATACTGTTACAGGGGATGACGTATACTTTTTCTTTTTTTTTTTAGTTAATAACGGCAAGATATGTTATTAGGATGAGTCTTTATTACAACATGGGGCTAAATAGTTGAGTACAGGGGTCCATTATCTTTAATAAGACATGGGTACATTGATACACTTTTCTAAGATTCTAAATAAAAGAAAAATTCTACACAAATTCTAAAATAAAAGAAAAAAGTACTGGTCGTTGGTGGACCTGATTCGATTCGACTATCTTCAGATTACTCGATGAGCTCCTTGGTCACTTAACCACGATTACTAAGAAGCAATTAATTTGTCTTTAGTTTGTTTACGAGTATAATACACGCACCGTATTTGATTCAAGATAAAGGAGTTTTGTATTTTGTTTTTAAATAATCTATAATGTTGATAATTTAGTAAATACTCTGATATAATGCCCTCCGAGTCAATTACATATTCCTGTGTTTTGTCAATCAATCTGACTATTAACTAGCTACTGTTTTGAGCGAACAGAAAAGGCTCTTTATTGAGGCGAACCCGAAGAAGTAACGCCTTTGATGAATTTACCAGTCACACAGCTATTGAAGACATGAGTGTCAAGCAATTGTATACTCTTTATGCAAATTTTCTTTACGCCCCCCCCCCCTAAATGTGTCACACGGCACCCAAATTGTTCTCGGGCGCAAATTTGGCATAATATTAATTCTTCTTTTTTACCACCTGGAATGAGAGAGTTATTGTATAGTTTAGTGCATAATGTATTTCTTATTAACCATAGAGCATGGGAAATCGGTCTTCGACCTGATGCTCCATGTCTCAGATATGGACAAGTTGACACACTTACCCATCGCTTGCAAACCTGTCCTTACACCCAGCCTCTGTGGCGTAGTTATACCAACATCATCGCACGCATAATCCGTGTTGATTCACAGTTTATTAGTAGTATGCCGGATTTTAAATATTTTCCACGTCCTAAATACAATACTATAGTGTGGTTAACTATCCACACAGCGGGTATATTACTTACAGAAAATGAGCCGATGACAGAAGCAATGTACATTTATAAACTACAGTGCTCCTTTGGAACAATGCCTCCAGATCTACGCTTACGTCATTTTGTTCACTACTCGACTGCTGTTTACTAATTTTTTTCTGTTGTCTGTGTGTGAATATCTTTAATGTGATTTCTTTTCAATTGTTTGCAGTGGTATCCTTTGTGTTTTGTGATTCTTTGTCTATTATCAATCTTATATATACATATGTTATGTAATTTTTTTGCAATAAAAATGACTGTTAAAAAAATGAGTGGTTAGAATTAGAGTTTTCTAATCTGGCGGCCCGAGTTCGATTCCCGACTTCGCCGTTTACACATTTTTAAAATGTTTTATTTGCAAGGCTGAGCTCCAGTTGGATGCTGCTAAATGAAAGATAATCTCCAGTGGAGAAATTCAGTGATGATGTAATTCTGAAAATAAAGGAAGGAAAATGAATGGAGAAAATGAGTTACAGAGTTAATTCTGTTAATGGTTCTATATTTGATATTAACTGTTAATTCCGTGCATTTTTAAGTTGTTTATTATTGCTATATTCTTCTCTTTTCTCCTTGTTTCTCAATGTGTAAATTTGCACGAATATAAACAAATCACGAACGCTCAGTTATATTTGCAACCTAAGGAAAAATACGCTTAGTACAGGTAAGTTCTCCAATTCGTTTAAGTGTTATCGAATTTTGCATTTTTAATATTTACAAATAAATTACAGCATAACAATATTTAGCATTTTCAAAAGTCATTTAAGGAATAATGAAATCAGACAAGTTCTTCTTTCGAAGTAAGAATAAGGAATCAATCAATGGCGCCGGAACCTAGGAGCTCAGGCCCTGTTAGACAGAAAAAATTTTCATTAGGGGCTGGGTTCTTTCTCTGAATTGATTTGCAGGTAAGACTACTGGTAATAGTTTTAAAAGTCAGCACAAGGCTTTGTGTTTATTTAGAAAAATAAACTAATACATATACTGCGTGATCTATCCGTATATTATTTGATACGCATATATGTATAGTCATTTGAAGTAAGATAACTTGTTTATATAATCCATAATTTGAGTTCATTATAATATTATTTAAGTTCCCGACTGTGATCTCATCGGCGCCTCTGGTGTCCGTATATTTTTTCCGGTACTGTGCTGTGTACTGTGAGTACAAGTATGCAAAGACTCCCCTTTGACATTTCGTCAGCCAGCATTTTGCCTCACTCCTGCACAAAAACACTCTACGATTTGTTCTTTGCAACAGTGGAGGCAACTTCACTTCATGCTGCTGTTCTAGCTACTCTACCAGGCGTGATCAATCTTGGAGCAGGCGTAGTTGGGTTGCCTATCTCACGGATTTTGTACATCAAGAATTTATGTGGCCCACTGTACAATCTTAGGTAAGAACTTAAAAAAAAAAAAATGTCAGCAACCTTTGACCTGGAAATTGGTCAATTTCACTTTGATTGCCCCAACTGAGATAGCAACTTGCGCTAACTACCTTGTCAGTCACATTGAACATGTTAATTTATATTAGGAGTTGTAATAAACTTGCTTAATGAAAGATACAATAGAATTATTGGCTAATTACCTTTGTACTGCATATCTTAGTGTAAATCTACCTCTTTACTGCATATTGCGGCTATATTTTGTACGTAGTTGCATCATATTTTGTCGATTTTTTATGTATATCGATCTATAATAAATCAAATTACATAGAGAAAGTAAGAGCAGTGTTGTTATATAGCCAAATTATAGGTAAGGATTGCCACTTTTATGTAGTGATTAGCAAGTAATAATGTATTTCCGCTATTAGCTATAATTGTGGCACACTCTAAATTTAGAAGCATCAATATTTACTCATTTTTTGTGTTTATCGGTATTTAAATACCAGTCTAATAAATCAGTAAAATTATGAAGGAAAACAGAATAAAAAACAACTATTTCACTATTCCTTCTGCTTCTGTCAATACATTGCAAACTACAATCTACATTATCTCAGAAGCCAAGAAAACCCTACGTTGATCGTGTGGGGAGCGAATCACCATAGAGGCTCCAACCAGTTTCCTCTCCTGCACTCCGCACAGAGGTAGATAGAAAAGATGTTTCTTCAGTTAGGTTAGAAATGACTATCTGTGACGCAGGCGAAAGCTAGAAAGACCCAAACAAGAATACATGAACAGAGATAGCATCAAATATCTTGACTTGCGCTATGTTGCCAAATCTCCCATGGACAAAAATCAGAATTGAAGAATCCATATTAAAATAACTCATATTTTGTTGTTCTCTTATTCCTTATTCGTATACGGGAATACGAAAATAAATGTTTGTTTTCAAAACGTTTTTCTTCGCATTGTTAAGGGATATAACTTTGTGACAATATTTAAGAGCCAGGCCTTGTTATTACTTCAGAGCAGTGATGCCAATTTAGCCTATTTTTGGCTAAATCTGGCCAATTTGGAGAGGCGTTTTGCTATACAAATCAACGAAATGCTTGTAGCCTTAAATATAGCTTATTTTATGAAACTCTTTTGCCACTTTTGGCTTTTTTATTAGCCGGTTAATTAATTCTAAAAATATTTTTTTTCTTTGAAAATAAAGTATACTTAAAAAAAGCCTATTTGTAAGTATATATTATCGTATTGATTTGTCTAGACAGAGGGTGTTTCATTATGCAACAAACACTTGTTTTTTTTATTCTTCTCTTTCCCCACCCAGAGATTTACAACTAGTTAACAATATTAATCAACTCAGAAACAATTTTAATGTCGCTTCCGTAACCAGGGGCGGATCCAGAGGGGCGATCGCCCCTCCCAGTAGAGGAAACTTTCTTATTTTATATATATAAATAAAACCCATCCCAAAGTTTGGAGCCGTTAAACGTAGCAGTATCACAACCCACCGACCCCCAGAAGTTGTTCTTGGATCCGCCCCTGCCCGTAACGGCCTCGTTTGCTTCTTTTTAATTATTTTAATTTTCGCATTTCATTGCAAGAATGAAAGTTTTCTAATATAAGTTTAGTAAATTTTTCGGTTTTTCAAGCCACAAAGATTGCTTTTGTTTATTAAAAGAAACAAATAGGATATTTAATTAGGTTGAAACCTCTCAAGGCAATCATGATGAATCATATGATTGTACAGAGAATTAAGAAGTGTTTGTAAGGACTATGACCTGTCGAAATAAGTACATACTACTGAAAATTGGGCCAATCGCAGTGTACAGAAACACAATCAATTCTGGCAATCCACAATCCAAAGATGATGCATCCAGTTCCTGTTGGCTTTCACACGTCAGATGAGTTGTTGATGGATTTTATTGTCATTTAAAGTCAGGTATGTTGCTTGTCAGTCTTTAGCGAATACAATTCAACATATCAAATTTTGCTATAATTCACTTATAATCCTACACACAAAAAAGGGACTTAAAGTCTACAATGTGGGTTATAGGTTAGCAGTTCAAAATCTAGCAATTTTTTTTTTTTTTGTTGTTTAAAACGGCTTATTTCTGAAGGGCATCTAGCCTGTTTTCCTCAGAGCTTGTTGGCAACACTGCTTCAGAAGAGTTTCTTCATTTTTAGCCACTTTCTGAGTATCAGATGCTCATATATTTAAGGTACCTATTGGCAACACTGAGTAAATGTTTGTTGTGCCTTATACTAGCACTATCCAACACATCGCCTGTGGCATGCACTCCTTGCGCTCGCTGAAATCAAATTTAAATTCGCCGACATTATTCATATTTTAAGAAAACACATGTTTCAATATCCAAGTGAAATGTTTCTTCAGTCATTTCTTAGGTCAAGTAATTTTATTGTTATTTTGTATCATTTCAAAGTAGTTAAGCATCAATACTGCTGTGTAGTAAAGAAAACTTAACCTGAAAACAAAAATTCGTTCTAAACTTATACATAGTAGATTATACGGTGTATTGACACAAAGATCAAACGTGTAAACGAATAAGTTCGTGCAGTTTTACGAGAAGTTATGTTTAAAAAATAGACTTCACATCACTTTTCTTGCCTAAAATTATACTCTAGTACATGGTTTCTCAACCTGGGTGTCGCGACCCTAGTGGTTTGCTAGTGGGTTTCATGGGTGTCGCGAATAGAAGTGCAAGGTGAATGAACTGACCAGATTTGGTTTTAGTCCATTGGCTTTTAGGAAAGTTACTGTATCCACTATATACAAAAAATGGATTATAGAAATAGATGGACATCGTGAGGTCTCCGCAATAGATATATTAAACATCCCACACAGGTTTATTACAAACCAGAAATTATAAGGGGTCGCTGGCAAGAAGTTGTGGTAAAGTGGGGATTGTGATCGGAATTATTTTGAGAAATCACTGCTCTAGTACATTCTACTGCATTATATCCTTGGCACAGGCTCAAATAATTCAGTACAAACTGCTATGTCATAAAAACGATGTTTCATGTGAGAAACACTCAACAACCTGTGTTAGGTAGTCACAGCAAGCAAGTATTGAATCTATTCCGGTTCAGGGTAGAGAGAAGCTGGATGAACCGTACGATGATCAGTCCGTAGGGAATAGGTGCAAGATGTAAGGGTGAATATGATTTAAAATTATAATTCATGCGAAAAATTTGCATCAACCTGTGCTAGGTGGTCTATCACAAGAAACTGTTGTATTTATTCTGCTTCAGGGTGTTGCTGTGTCCTCGCGGGAGTTCATCCGGAGGAAGTATGAGCTGAGTGATGGTGAGGATACGCAAAAGTCACTATTCGTGAGAAAATTAAGCACTAACCACTGATTGGTACATATTAAAACAACAACTGTATCTTTCATACTCTGCAGACTTACCTTGTTGGAGAATTACAACTTCTCCCTTCGAACAGTATAGAACAATTTCAAGATTCCAACAGATTTACGGACGATTTTGAAAGGGTTTAGTGTGCAGTACTGCTGTAAAGATGACGTTGGCGTGTCATTAAAATTTGTTTTCTTATTTGTATAGTCGTATCTTACCGTCACTTTGTGCGGGAATGTATTAAAGATGAACTAATTTCATGACATATACACAAAATGTTATTATGAGTTTTCTATATATGACGAATAATGCCAGTTTGTACATTATTAATAATGTTTTTATGTGTAATATTTACCTTCTAAGAATAAATCCAGATTTCTTATATTGTGCAGAAAGGCATCGTCGATGGAAAGTAATAATCTGTACATCCCTCTTTTTTGTGTAGTCACTCACGACATCTTGTAAAAATGCACCACAAGAAAAAATGTAGTAGAAGCTGAAGTCTTTGTCGTCGTAGTAATTAAATCATCAACTGTGGCATCAGTCTGGTGTTCCCGGTAAATGAGAATTGTTAAACACCACTACATTACACTATAATCTAGCAATAGTCTAACGTCAATCCATCCTTAAGCTGCTAGGTCAGAAATCAATTTCGTTATTTCTCTGAACAGTTAGAAGTTGTAATTTATCATTTCAACGTTATTAGAGCAAAACTTTGTGTATTTCTGATGTATACCTATAATTACCGTTTTTAGATCCTACAAAACAGCATTTTTATTATATCAGAGGAATAGTGACTGAAAAAACTGAATCCTCTACTTATGCAAATAAATTGGGAGGATAAGGTTTCTTTATGATCTAGGGATTTTACCACTTTTTACATATCTTTTAATATGGAGTCGGCTCAGTGCTGGTTATGTCATATATATATCTATCTATATATATCTATATCTATATCTATATCTATATCTATATCTATATATATATATATATATATATATATATATATATATATATATATATATATATATATATATATATATATATATATATATCTGTATTTATATATATATATATATATATATATATATATATATATATATATATATATATATATATATTTACATCAGTTAATGATTATGACATCAAACACAATTCTAAGCTTTCTTGCACCCACTGGAAAACGTGAAGTATATTAATATTTATTTGCATATATTGTTATTGTAGATGGTTTCAATAATGCCCACCGACTTCGATTTTGCAAAATTTGAGAAATAAATTTTACTTTTTATTTTGTGATCAATTTGAAGGCATTTTGTTATGCTACCATTAAGAAACCCATATACATCATATTACGAATCAATCATTATGGAACAATTTCATGTGTTACACGCAGCAGTGGCGCCAATCTTTGAAAGTTTCATTTACAACATTTTTCTTTTTTTTAATTGATTTTGTGAGTAATGGTGCATTCAGTATAAAGATACAATAAGATTTTTTTTCTCTCTCTCTCTCTTTCTCTCTCTCTCTGTGTGTGTGTGTGTGTGTGTGTGTGTTTCTAGTTTCCGGCGTAAGCGTGTGGATACTACCAGGTATACTTCCATGTGTACATACGCTAGTGTGTGTGTGTGGCGGGGGTATATGAAGTATTAATTGGGATCGCGTAGTGGAACTTATCAATATTAGTACGTATATACATGCGGCCGTTACTTCACACGATAACTTTGGAAGAATGCGAAAATTTTAATTCTGCTTCTTGCAATAAATAAGTAGAGTGATTCCTCTCGAGGGAGTTTGTTAATGGAGATGATTCGCCAACTGAAAATGGTAGAAATGAGTCATTTTCGATTTTAACGTTGATCACTATAGAGCGGAAATGGTAATAAATAGTAAGAAGCTGTTTTCGGCAATCGATAAAGGGTATCAAGGATAACTTTCAGCTTCATCCTTAATATCCTGGTAAAACCCGAAGAGATAGAAATTAACTATGATTTCTGGCTTCAAATTAATCTACATGGCGAGATAAAAAGAAGCTGTTTTAAGAATGAATTTAGCATTGTGGGAATAAATATCGTCTTCTCTTTTAAACTTCTCATCAAATCGGAAGTAGCAAAACTCAACTACTTCCAATTTTAGTGTTGATCACAACAGATTTAAACGATACTAAATAGCAAAAAGAGGTTTTCTGAAATCAATTAAGTGTCCCAACAATATATTCTATCTAACAATATATTCTAATAAAACTTGAAGTGGCAGAAATCAATCGCTTCCGGTTATAACATTGAGCGTTATAGAATGGATAGCGAGAAGGCTTTTTAGGTAATTCATTAAGTGCTCCAAGAGTATATTCATCTCGGCAGTAATCCCTCTACTCAAATCGGAAGTGAAATAAATATACTAGAACTTCTGGTTCCCAAACCACTTCAGAAAATATAACATGATCCTCTTTAAGATTTTTTTTTATTATTAGGATCACGCAGTGGAACTTGTAATGTCATAATGTTAGTAGGTACGTACACTCATGTCCAAAATTATTGTCGCATGTCTATAAATATTTTGTTGTAAAAATATAATTTGATAATGAATTTGCCCGGTATTTCTTATAATGTTAGTATGTGTATAATTGGCAAGGACATATATGTGGCAAATTTCATGTCAATAGAGCAGTAAATAAGAAACTTAAAAAGAAAATTAAACTTTCTTGTCCATTTAGCAATATTTTGTTTTACTCATTCTAATTTTCGTATTTATAATTATTTTCCTATGAAATTTACCACAAATATGTATTTCCCGATTATACACATAGTACCAGTATTAAAAGTACCCTGCATAATTATTATCAAATTATATTCTTACAAGAAGACAGTTATACATATGCGACAACCATTTTGGACATGAGTGTACACATATAAGTCCGTTACTTCGAACGATAACATTTGAAAGAATGCGAATTTTCTAATTGTTTTTTTCAATAGGTATATAGTGTGATTTTCTCGAGAGAGTTCATTAATAGAGGTGATTCGTCAAACAAAATGGTAGAAATGAGTAATTTCAGGTTTTAACGTTGATCAATATAAAACAGAAACGGTAATGGATAACGAAAAGCTGTTCTCGGCAAATGATTATACGTTTCAAGGAAATCTCTCATCTTATTCTTAACATTCTAGTAGAACTGGAAATGGTAGAAATGAGCCATTTACGGTTTTAGCATTCATTACTATAGAGCAAAAGCGATAATAGATAACGAGATGTTTTCGGCAATCAATTAAACTTTTCAAGAACAACATTCATCTTCACTTTTAACAAGCTTGTAAAACTGAAAGTAATAGACTAGAGTCATTTCCGGTTTCAACGTTGATCACTATACAGCAAAAACTGTAATAGATAGTAAGAAGCAGTTTCCAGGGATCTATATAGCGTTTCAAGGACAACCTTCATCTTCACCCTAACACTCTAGTAAAACCGGAAGTGGTAAGAATTGAACCACTTCCGGTTTTAACGTTGATCACTATAGAGCAAAAACGAAAATAGATAATAAGAAGCAGTTTTCGGCAATCGATAAAGCGTTCCAGGAGTAACTTTCATCTTCATACTTAACACCCTAGTGAAAAAGAAGTATAGAAATCACATATAACTTCCGGTTTCAATTTAATTTACATAAACTATAAGACATAGGGAGAAGCAGTTTTATGGAATCAATTTAGCGTTGTGGGAAGAGGTAAGTTATTATCTCTCTTAAACACCAAACCGGAAGTAGCAAAACCAAACTACTTCCGGTTTTAGTGTTGATCGCAATAGATTAGAAAATATAATAGATAAGGAGAAGCGGTTTGCTATAATCATTTAATGTCCCAAGAATATGTTTTATCTCAACTCTAACTTTATACTAAAAGCAGAAGTGGCAGATATCAATCACTTCCGGTTATAAATTGAGTGTTATAGATTGGAGAGCTAGAAGGGATTTTATGTAATTCATTAAGTACCCCAAGAGTATATTCCATCTCGACGGTAATATCACTATTAATACCAGAAGTGAAAGAAATACGATACAAATTCCGGTATTCGTATTAATTCAGAACATATTACGTCATCCTCTTTCTGGTTTTTAATAGAGTTTATTTTTAAATTAAATACTGGCCGAATCTTTTCTAAATTTTGTGAGCTACTAGCCCATTTCCTAAGGAATAAGTACTGTTATATTCTGTGGTCAATCTCGGCCAAGAACAGGTTGGGCACGGGTTACATTTCATACCTGCATTTCTCGATAACTACTTAATTAGCCAGAAGCATTTTCTTTATAACCATTGGCCGAATCGGAACAAAATTCGGTGGTGAGCAGCTCTCAACCTAATTATGATAACTACATTTGCTGGCCGAGCTTGCCCAAGTTTTGGGCTTGATTTGTGTGTGGTAATTTATTTCTCGGTAATTTCTTGCCAGATCCAATCGAAAGGATTTACGATTACAGAAAATCGCTCATCGCTATTATCGATTTTGTTCTATAGTGTTCAACGTAACACCGGAAATGGTTTATTTCTACGACTTTCGGTTGGTAACAAAAAGAGATTAAAGGTATTCTTGGAATGCTTAATCAATTGCCGAAAACCGTTTTCATTTTATATGGTCAACGTTAAAACTTGGAAATGGTTGATTTCTACCACTTTCGGTTTATGGATCACTTCAATTAACTAGCTCCTCCGAAATAATTACTCTACCCATAGTTTGCAAAAAATAAATAAACAAATAAATAAAAGTTTGTTTTCCTTCAAGAGCTATCGTGCGCAGTAACTTAGTCGCACTAGCTATCGTAGTCTATTATTATTATTATTATTATTATTATTGTTGTTGTTGTTGTTGTTGTTGTTGTGTCCAGGTTCTGTTATTTTTTAACTGTTAGAGGAAAGGTTCAATTTTTCTACAGTCTCATTTTTCTATAATGGTACTTCAGTATTATGCTTAATGTTTAGTTAACTAAAGAAGAAGCGAATCTAGTTGTGTGGAGGCGCCATTTTATTTTAGCATTCGGTGACCATTTAGTACTGTTCAGCGAGGTAATTTAGCAGAAGTACAATGTTTTTATAGATTATTCGTTGTATTGTTATAAAGTAGGAAATGACACAAGACGCTGTATTTTCTAAGTTAAAGTTTTAGGATCCTCTAGGGCAATGGTTCCAACACGCCCACATCATTCGCGCATGTCTTTGACCGTTTTGCAATTTTAGTTGCAGCATTGTATTCTCAAATTACACTGTTCAACAACGAAAATGTAAATTGAACAAAATCAGCTAATTCTTATTTTGTGGTTCTGATCACGAATTTGAAAGTTATTTTCGAATATTAGCTCTACTTTTCGTTTTACAGGCATCTCTAATAATAACGCTTTAAAAATAAATATATTCGCTTCGTTTGGGGTAAAACGTTACACTGATCCGGCAACACTGGAGAAACTATATGAACGCTTGGTTTCATTGTGTTCCTTATCTTAGTAGTGTTCTGATATTGTTAGAAAAGACAGGTTTAGTGCAGTTATCAGCGTTTTCGATGTGACGTTTGTGTAGTGCAGGACATAAAAGTACAACTACAAGTACGCAAAAATACTGATATTTCGAATGTATATTTTTAAATAGTTTTCGGAACTATTTCAAGTGACATTTTGAGGATTTCAATAAACAAAAATGCCGCGAAATTGTGTAAACAGTGCGGATAGCTTCTGCTACGTGTGTGGTGAAGTGACATTTTCCTCACAAATGCAGACTATAACACCACTAATAAGAAAAGCCTTTCAATATACTTTGGTTGTAAAATTGGAGACCAAGATAAATCTTGGGCACCCCACATTGTGTGTAACACTTGTGCCAGCAATCTAAGAAATTGGATTAATGGGAAGGGGCGCTCAATGCCTTTTGCAGTGCCCATGATTTGGTGGGAGCCAAGCGACCACATCAGAGACTGTTATTTTTGTATGGTTAATTCCGTCAAGAAGGGAATTTCCACAAAGAAGAAGCGGGCCTTGATCTATCCTAACATTCCTTCTGCAATGCGCCCTGTTCCACATGGAGAAGGACTACATGTTCCTGACCCACCTAAAGAATACGATCTTTTTTCTGATGATGATTTAGAAGTTCAAGCTCCTGAATCAAGTACTTCGAAGGACCCTAGAACCTCCATGTGAACCACATAGACTTACTCAAGAGAAACTAAGTGATCTAATCAGAGACTTGGAAATCTCGAAAAGCAAAGCCGAAATTTTAGCGTCACGCTTAAAGCAATGGAATTTATTGCAGGAAAAAGAAAATATTTCAGTATATCGGAATAGGGAGAAGATGTTCACTTCATTTTTTACTATGGAAGACACACTTGTGGCATGTACAGATGTAAATGGTCTCATGAGGGTACTTAAAATTAATTACGAACCTACGGAGTGGAGGCTCTTTATTGATTCGTCCAAGGTGAGTTTAAAGGCAGTGCTTTTACATATTGGAAATGAACTTCCTTCAATTCCTATAGGTTACGCAGTTCATATGAAGGAATCTTATGAAAACTTGAAACGTTTACTTCAAGCCATTAAATATTACGATTTTCAGTGGCTCATTTGTGGTGACCTTAAAGTAATAGCACTGTTGCTAGGTATGCAGTTAGGATATACAAAGTATTGTTGCTTTATATGTGAATGGGACAGTAGAGATCGTGGATCTCATTACCGCAAAAGTGATTGGAGTACCAGAGAAACTCTTCAACCGGGAGTAAAAAATGTGCAGCATGAACCACTGGTAGATCGTAATCGAATTTTGCTTCCTCCTCTACATATTCAATTAGGTCTTATGAAAAGTTTTGTTAAGAGCATGAACCAAAAGGATGAGGCCTATAAGTACCTAAGAGGACAATTCTCTCGATTAAGTTATGCCAAAGTTAAAGAGGGTGTTCTCATAGGGCCACAGATTAGGCAACTATTCAAAGATCACAAGTTTGACGAAATTCTCCAAGGTGAGGAGAAAGCTGCGTGGGAAATCTTGAAGAGTGTTTGTTCACAGTTCTTGGGAAGACACCGAGCAGCAAATTACAAACAACTGGTAGCAAAGTTGTTCTTGTGCTACGAAAATCTTGGTTGCAATATGTCTCAGAAACTCCACTTTCTTCATTCACATCTAGACTTCTTTCCCGAAGATTGTGGAGCAGTAAGTGACGAACGAAGATGAGTTTCAATTAGGTATTTGCAAAGCGACGAATTCCTCATGTTGAGTTATTTCATAAATAGTAATAAACAAAGACCTGCTAGTTGAGTTGAAATAATACACCTGGGACAAAATATCCCATATTAATAAAAGGAAAAAAATTCTATCAATTATCGATTTAAAATCCTATGTTTGGTATAGTCTATAGCTTATGAAACCTGTCCAAGTAACACCACATCATAGTAGGAAACAGTGGCATAAGCCAGAGGGGAATATCGGGATTCAACCCCCATCTGAGATACATGGTGATATTGATCAGCCTACATGATTTACGCTTTTCTTGAAATAAAACTAAATTCAAAGTTTGAACTCCCTATGACGAAATTCTGCATACTCCACTCGTTGGAAATTATCAAGGAAACAAGTCTGTGGAATCTACTGAAGAAAATGCTTTCTTTGTGATTGTTCTATCATAATGCATGTGATTTCAGGCCACACTCTCCCATTAATAATCAGTATCATCATTCAACATTTGACCAGCATAGAGTGATCGGTTTCAAATGAATTGGGTGATTTTGTTTTGTGGCTATTCCAGCCTGACGTGTGTAATTCGATCATTTTGTTATTCGCCTCAGTGATCAATATCAATGTTTGCTTTAACAGTCAAAACATGATATCTACAGATCAAATTTACATTAATGGAAGCACAGTAACTTTGCACTACAGTGCTTTTTTCGTGGTACACGAAGTCCCCGATCTCATACCAGGATATGTTTGTAGTGGAGACCATTAGTTCCCGGGTTTTCTCCGGAGTTCTTCTGTTTACCCTCATGTGATGGAATGAGTCATGGGTCACCGCGTCACTTGAGTCTCGACCTTTGTCCGGTTCTTTCAAACTATTTGTTGAAAATCTACCTGAACATCTAGAAAATATTGCAACAAATGACAACGTCACACATCAGATTGAAGACAACCTTTTTCTTGCTCAACGGAAGGGTTAAGAACAGCTTGTTAAATTTAATGAGGAGAGTCTTTTGCCTGGAGATAAGGTTCCTTTCAGAAAGAGTTTATCAATGAACATGTATCTGACCTTTGCTTATCTCTTTGAAGTGAAAAGGAAGATAGATCAAACAAGTGAACATAAAGTAATCCAAGCAGACAGGAAGTTCTTACAATGCCTCATCACTGCCATAAATGCTGGAAGAAATGCCAATCTTAAGAACATACGCCAGCACCTCCTGCGCTTGCAGAAATTAATAATGATCTACGGATAGGACAGTAATCACTTCTGATAGATACTGTGATTAGTGAAACACCTTGTCCTACAAGTCTTGAACCAGTAGACTTGCAGCAGCAGCCTACATTGATAATTGATGGCCAAGCTCACATATTCGCATTGGGAAAGCCCCCAAAGCAAAAACCTTTGGTGGTTTTGCTGATGTGTTTGTTGCCCTTATAGTTCAAACTGGAAGTGCATTCTGGCGCATAGACGTTGTGTTTGATAGGTGCTATGGCATGTCAATCAAAGAAGGTACCAGGAAGAGAAGAGTCAAGAATATAGCACCAGTGAGGAGAGAAATACAAGACAGGAGTGTCCCTCTCCCCCTCCCAAAAAACTAGTACAACTTTATGGCTATGGAAGAAAATAAAGCTGACCTGTTGAATTTTCTGTCTGAATAGCTTATTATACAGGCTGCTCCAAACAAAGTCATTGTTGTATCAGGTGGTTTCACTGATGAACAGCAGGATAAAGTATCTTCTCTTGTCAATACAAAAGAACTGGAAGCCCGACACGAGGAAGCTGACATACGTATGATTTTGCATTCTATAAAGAGCCACCCTTCCTCTATTGTTCTGGCTGCTCGAGACACATATGTATTTGTTCTTCTGCTGGCTCATTTCACAAAGATGTCATGTCCAAAAGTCTGAAGTCGTGGATGAATTCAGGAACATGGAAACATTAGTATATTCCAATTTATGATATTGTATCTTAGTTTGATGATACTGTAATCACCAGCTTGGCAGCTTGCCATTCTCTAACAGGTTCTGATACCACATCTTTTCTTGCAAGAAATTACAAAAAGGAATAAGTTGGAATATTTACAAAGTAAATCCACATCTTTTATCAAACTTGGGAAGAGGAGATCTGACAGATCAAATACGTGCTGATGCAGAACAATTAATCTGTAAGCTTTATAAGATTGACACAACTGGATCAGTGAACGGTGCAAGATCATCAATACTCTTTGCATAAGGATGCCCTCTGAAATATCTGCCACCAACCAAAGATGCCCTCTCCTTTCACATCAAGAGGACACACTATCAAGCATCAGTGTGGTATCAATTGAATAAGCAATACCATGTATTGGCCCCACCGCTGCTGGATGGTAATCAAGAATGGCAGCTTTGTTCCTACTTTAACATCCCTGCCATCGGTTTCATTATGCTTAGTTGTACAATACATTGCAGAACGGCTAGCTGCAATTGTAAAGAGGCAAAATTGAAATGTAGTGCTGCTTGTAAGTGAAGCATGAGTCAGTCCTTCTGCATGAATATTTTAAAGACATTACGTGGTATGCATTCACTTATTAAAATCAAAGTTGTTTCCTTGTTAAAAATTAATTAATTAATTGTAGTTACTAGAGCCTGTGTGTAAATGTGCCTCTCCATTGTGTCTCACAAATGCCTGATTCAAAGACAACATTTTCCTCAATTGTTTCAAAAAACATTCTGTTGAAGTGGAAGAAATGTTCTAGCCACCCCATTCAACAGACTATTATTGTATGTATCATTATATTACTGCAGAGGTTCAAGCAAACATACAATCTGCTGCTTTTAGTACTTCAGTGTGCTTATATCTGGAAACACGAAATTAAAACCTGGTAACCACTGAAAATGAATTTAGCATGCCCTAATCCTTTATTAAAAAAATCTGCTTTGGACTACAATTTGCAAACAGCACATAAAGAAGCTCAAATCTGAAATACCGAAAGTAGATTATAATGTAAGAAGCTAAACAACAAAACATGTTTGTATTATTGTAAACACTGAATACATATTTTAATTTTTCTGCTTTTTAATTGGTTTTCTGAATTTTGAATAATGAAAACCATATTGGAATATGACTGAATAAAAAACAATTACTCGTATGCAAAAGTAGACATCAGATTTGAATTTTTCAGCCTATAAAACATATTGGTTAATATAAAGATGAATAATTTTTATTAATTTTAAATTTCAAATGATCATGGCAGCTATATTGGCATATGGCTGAATATAAAGCCGGTCACTTGTATACAAAAATAGACGGCAGATTTGAAGTTTCCAGCCTCAAAAACATATAGTTTGGCGTAAAGGTAATTAATTTTCATAGATTTTTGAACTTTTAATGATTATGGCAGCTATTTTGGAAAATATCGCTATAGCGCAAATACAGGACAAATCAAGTTTGGCAAGCGGTGAAAATGAAATAAGCGTGCTGAAATCCTTTAGAAAAAAACATCTGACCACTTTGACTATCAAATGCCCACGGGTGTTAACGTTTGTGAAAATTGCACTAGTCAATTCATATTTATTATATTACTCGCATTCCTACTTTTACTTTTTCTGTCACATGCATTTAAAATCTTCACACGAAAAGCAGATTTTCTTAAATGCTGGACACTGTTGTCTGAGATGGTATCTACTGTAGGTGTCACAAAGAATGACATTAGCTCTTTTTTCAGTTTGCACTGTGGGAACATGAATTTTACTATCCGTTTTCATGCTCTCATTAAGTTTGGTGGTCGATTTATGCTTTGTGTTGAGTGTAATAAAGTCATTTGTTGTTCTGTTTGCTTAGCGACGCATGCTATGTTTATGGCCTCCTGAGACTCGATAATAATCATTTTGCTACTAGCCGAGTCATTTCTCATACCTATTATGCGCTGATCCAGAATTATCTCATCCGACATAGATCCATACTGCAATAAGAGATTTGGGCATGTTTTGTTTTGAGGAGCCATCCTTTTTATAAAAAAAATATATATATATATATATATATATATATATATATATATATATATTAAAATTACGCTCACTTACTTTCGGCCCCTCACATCTAAACATAACCCGAGACTTGTACGTCTAGGTATTACAAACTGCATCACTATTTGCGACCCCGATCGAACGACCTTATGCAGTAGAAATTCGATTAATCATGTGAGAGGGTTTTTTTTTTTTTTTTTTTTTTTACCATTTGAGGGCAAGCTATGCGCATATTCAAGTGGTCGTACAGATGGCATAAACATATCTTTATCGATGTCCACAATGTCTGCTATCATTCGAATAGTGACCCTGCGATCTTTCCAGATAATGTCAGCCACTTTTGCCACATTTCTCTCTGTTATTACTGTGAGAGGACGATCTGGTCCTTCATCATCATGAACTTTCCTTTGTTTCTCGTTGAAGCATGTGCCACTCAAACACTAGTGTATATGATATTGTATTGTAAGTTATAACCATACACATTCTGCAATAGTTTCACACACTTACTCGGTGATTTCTTAAATTTCACAAGGAATTTCATGTTAATACGCTTCAATTTTCACATCTTCATTCTTCTGGCAACATGATTGCACACCTCTCATTTTAATCACTGCCCTCAGACTAAAGTCGACTGAGAGCTGCAAATCATGTATATAATCTATTCTCGAAGGTTCAAGGTTACTCTGTGTGCATGCATTCCCAATGCTTCACATATACTACAGACAGAGTTTCTAGTCCAGTTATTTTAAAGCCAGGCGTCGCACATATTATGTATTCAAAATTGGATTCAACATAAGTTGCTTATTCAGTATATTGATCATTTTTTAACAAAAGAGACACTGACCAAAGTTTAAAACCCACTTTATTTTAAATTATTTAAATTTATAATTTAAATTTATAAATATTTTAAATTAATAATTTAAAATAAAGTGTGTTTTAAGCTTTGGTCAGTGTCTCTTTTCAGTGTCAATCCAAAGCCATGAATAGTCTTACTATATTGGTCATGTGTTAGTTATTTTGTGTTTGAGTTGATAGGTTGAAAAGAGCTCAATGGATGAGTTCCAAACATACCGAATTATTAAAAACAATTGTTTTGAAGACGAATATTCGATTTATCATTAAGATTCTTCTTACCATTACTATAGGAAGCATGGTTTAAAATATGAAATTTCGTATGTTGTCTCTATTCAACATTATTCTCTATTCAGGATTGCTAACAATGCCCTAGTAGATTTCCCAGTTGATATTAGTTTCCGTTACTAGCCGAATTTTGATTCTCTATTCGATTATGTTTAATTACTCAAATTTCTACATCTGGCTGTTCTTAACATGTTTTATGCGAAGTATTGAAATAGCCTTTAATAGAACGCATCGAATGAATTCGGAATATTTCCTTGACTAGTTAATAAAACTTCTATCTTCTCTCACTCAGAAAAGTGGTATTTTATTTATTTATTTAACAATCAGTTGATACAGCTCAGAGGATATTTCATACTTTACTCCTCGAACTTTATCCTTTAATAACCACATTTAACTTTTCTTTATACAAATTTGTTTTCTAAAAATCATTCTAACATAATTTCAAACATGCACAGAATAATTTAAATTAGGTATTTCTCACCTATCTAAATTTTATTAGAATTCATCACTATTTGCAAAAACGGTTGTGTGAACATGCTATAGGTTGTAGAACATGCTATGGCGCTTAAAATATTCAAGAATGATTCAAATTTACTGTGAACAAATTATACGTAAGAATTCTTTAAAAATAAGTTTCTTCTAAAATAAAATGCATTTTAAAAAAAGAGATTATTTTCAAGCATTGCTTCATATCTTATTCTTGGGAATGAAAATATTGCCGATACACAATCATTTAGAGTGAGAACGTCAATGAGCAAGTTTTGCATCATTTTCTTCTGATGTAGAGTTAAAACGTAAATAATATTTGTGTATGTTGCAACACTGATGTCCATTGTCGTATTTCTCTTCAGTCGAATGATATTGAAATGCTGTTGGAGAAAACTCTTCCAACGTTGAGATGGAGTACAACTTGGTATTTTTGCTTTAACTTCTATTTTGTTGTTTGTAGATTCATTTTTCTTAGCCATTCAGCTTGTAAAAAACCACTGAAGAAATTCGTTTTCGTTGAGGACGAATCAAAATTACATGGAAGTTTCCTCATTGATTTTAAGATTCCTTTCCAGCATCAAGGATTGACTTATGAAATCCATATCTTAAACGAGATACAAATAATAAATGCTTCAAAGGAAATCAAATCCTAGTTTTTACTACAAAAGAAGAAAACGTTAACATTTAACTGCAAAGAAAGTCTATGAATATTGTTTGCTTTTCGTTGAATATGGTGACCTTTTGTCAGATATTGTGTATCTGATTTCGTCTTGATATTGTTAGTGTATACGTTACATACTTTTTGTCAAAATTACAAGCCAAGGGTAAATACCTTCTGTTGTATACAAAATTTATTTTATCATCACATTTTTTTCAGTCTCAATTTTTTCAAGTATTTGTATAAGATTGAAACAAAAAGTAGATAAAAAATTAATTATATGCATGTGTTCATTCAATAATATTACATATTCATTTAACACATTGTAATATATTCTAAGATGGTTATGTTGTTCTAGTGGAAATGGTGTGAAAATATCCATTCTTGATTCTTTACAGAAAACTGCATTACTTTTCAATAATCTGCTACTGTTTTTACTTATTTGATTTTACATTTCATATCTCCTTTACGTATTTAACATTGCTAATGTTAAATACGTAAGTTCAGGATTATAAAATAAATAATAATGATAACTGAAAAACTAGCCAATCCATTTTTTTCTTCCGAATGTATCGCATTTTAATACTTGCCTTGAAATAAAGATTACAGTTGGTTAAAAATGACTTTCTTCTGATTGAATTCTGTCTGTGGATAACAGTAGAGACCTGAAGTGTGAAGAAGTGCGGTTGGCGGAGGGACTTTGTGTTCAGTATATATCCTTTTTCCGTAACTTACCTGTACAGTCAAGGTCACAGTGTTATCTCTATACAAGTTTTCAAAACATATGAAACGTTTTTAAAATTTTGATTATTAATTCCCATAGACCAAACAACCTTCGTAACACATTGCGCCAGATGCTGAACCGAGATGGCATGCACCATTTCATTTGCACGAGCCTAAATGAGACGATGACACCTTCTTCCAGAGAAGTGCTCCTTTAATATTGGAAAAAGAAAATAATCACTATTAGTCAAATTTGGGCTATGGGGCTGGTTCCACATTTCCCATTTGAACTGTTGCAGCATTGCTTGAGCTTGGTTACCAGTATGGGCCTAGGACTATCATACAGAAAGATGACATTTCACTTAACATGCTAGAGCGTTTTTGTCGGATGGCTTCAAGTAACCTGGTGAACGTTTCAGAATAACAATTGGCTGTTACGGAATGGTCTCGCTACAGATATTCGATCACATGAATATCACATCACATGAATCCCAGAATATGATTACCATAACTTTACCAGCAGAGAGTATAACCTTAAACATTTTTTCTCATTGGCAATCCAGCGTATTTCCACTCCGTACTGGCCCCTTTGCTTGTTGGGAATAAATGAAGAAGCCAGGTTTCATTCTCACTAACGATGTGATCAAGGAAGTTCTTTTCTTGACCATTGCTTCTTTACCATACACGTTCACAATCTGAATGTGAATGTGCATTGCGAACATTCGTTGCCCATAAGAAACGAATCACAGCTCGTAATTCCAATCGAGACCACTTTTCTAACGTCTCGCCATTCACTCACTATCACTCGTCTCCGAACTCACAATGCGTACACGTACAATAGCTGACGGACAACCAACAGTATCTATGTCTATTCTCGGAAAACAATATTCCCTCTACAATGATTGTTTTTCCAATGCTGCTGCTTGCAACCTTTCTCCTATATGTATATTCTTGTATCACTTCCAAACTTTTACGAGGTGAACATCAATGTACTCGTGACTGATGAAAGAGAACGAACCCCAATACTCATTTATATAACAACATAGCGTGATAGAAACTCATCAAGGAAGATAAATTAAGTAAATAACCGACCACGGTGAATACAACATAATGTGTGCACATGTATATTTCTGGAATTATTTTCACTCATAGAAAGTGACAAGGAAAGCAAACGAAACTTACAGAAACATATATCTGGATCCTAGAGAACACCTTCCACCTTTTCGTTTTGGACAATTCCAGAATTTGTTCCCTTCCCAAAATCTAAAGTGGAAGAATCAATGCGTCATGTCTCTATATGATAGGAACTAGATCCTATGCTCAAGCATATATAGCATAACCCTTTGACGCAAAACTCAAAGATTTAATTTAATCTCATTTCAATCACATACAGCCAAAAAAGGTAATAAAGCCTCCGCAAAGGGCATAAAGTGGATCTAAAACCTCCCAACTTTGGAATTTGATCATTTTTATACATTAAAGGAAATAAGGTGGACCACGCAAACTTACCGAGACAGGCTATATATACCACTATATACCTATACTACCATATCAAATTTTAAAATTTAACAATTTCCAGAACTTAAGAGGGGTTAGCCTATGTAATCCAGGGGCGGATCCAGGACGGACTTTTAAGAGGGTTCTGAGTTGTAATACTGGTACTTAAAGCTACTTTTAAGAGCTCCAAACTCTGGGATGTGTTTTATTTATATATAAAATAAGAAAGTTATCTCTTCTGGGGGCGATCAGGGCAATCGCCCTCCACCGTTGATCCGCTCCTGATGTAACCCTCCAAACATTTAGGAGTGAGCGAAGGTACCCATACCAAAATCAAGAGTGTGTAGAACCCTCTCCATACCACTTGATGAGGTCACGTGACATCCTTCAATTAATCAAATCCGCCTTCGATCAAGTCAGGCTTATACTACTAAGTCCTAGAGCATATTGCTGGATTCTATCTTCATCCATTGTATTTTACTCCTCGATTCTTATCAACTTCGAAATTGAAGGATTTTTAATCGAGGCTATTTTTGAAAACTTCTATATTATTAGTACTAGGATCATTCGAAAAACTTCACAGCATAACATGCTTCCTCATAAAAGTCTTTACTGCCCGCAATGTAGCTAGTTCATTGTACCCAACACTACTTTATCAATATTATGGAGAAGCTCAATGTATTCCTCACATTTCTCGGTCAAAACATTGAAAAGTTCTAGCTCACTGTTTTGATTTTTATTTTCAGTCTTTCGCGGTGTTCCTTTGCTTAATGTTAGAAAACTACAACAACCAAGGTGAGGCAATTTTTCCCGGTATCATTTTTCCTCTACAGTTCATAGCAAATGATTATTTTCTCCGATGCCATGTTTTCCGCGATTATATTCTCCGAAATTATCTTTCAAAGACATTTTTATGGGTAGCTGAGCGTAGTGTTTTTATTCTCCTCTTATACAAGAAGTTCAAATTAATGGGTAAATTAGAGAGGAAAATAGCCTTATGTGAACTTGATTGTAGAGTTTTCGTATTTAAAAATATAACTCAAATAAAAATTGTAAATAAACTTAATGGATTTATTCTTAAAATTCAAATATCATGTGAAACGTTTGTAAATAGTTCAAACGGGTATACAGTCGGACAAACATTAATGCGAAAGGCGGAGTCATTAGTGTAAAAATTCCGGGCATTTTATCTCTGATTTCAATCATAAAATTACAATTTCTACTACGACATCCCGTAACAATGCACCACAACAAAATTTTGTGATAAGCTTCATATATATATATATTTTTTTTAAAAGTAAAAGCTGAAGTTGTTGTTGTAGCAATGGTTTCCTGTATACTGCAGAAATGCTTCGCCGAAGGAAAGTAATATCTTATACATCCCTCTTTCATGTGCAGTCATTCATTTCAATCAGGAGTAAAAGTGAGGTGGAACGCAGGAGGACACCTTACCCCACTTCCAAAATATATCTATGGCGTCCCTTTACTTTCTGAATAAATTACAATGGGCAAATATGAGAACGGAGGACTGCGCGACGTTATCCGTCCTCCTACCTTTCCAGATCCACATTTATCTCTGATTTCAATCATAAAATTACAACTTTAACTACGACATCTCATAAAAATGCACCACAACATAAAATTTTCTGATAACCTTCATATGTTTTAGTAAAAGCTGAAGTTGTCGCAATGGTTAAGTCATCAAATGGTGTCCGCACATCCATAGGCATTAGTTAAATGTTCATGGTAAATGAGAAATGTTAAACACCACTGCCTTATACTGTAAATGTAGCAAGAGTCCAACATCAATTCGTCCTTAAAGTGCTAGATCAAACATCTACTTTATTATTTCTCGGAACAGTTATAAGACGTAATTTGCCATTTCAACGTTAGTAGAGCAAAACGTTATATTTCTAATGTATACCTATAATCACATGTTTTTAGATCGTACAAAACAAAATTTAATTATATCAGAATGTATAGTGACTGAAAAAAAAATTGAATCCTCTGCTTATGCAAGTAGATTGCGCGGATAAAGCATCTTAATGATCTAGAGATATTACGACTTTTTAGATATCTTCCAATATTTAGTCGACTCAATGTTGGTTATGACACATCTACCGAGTATCATATATTAAATCTATGCTTGAAATGATGTTCTTTTAAAACCAAGTGACCTACATTAACATTATTATTAAGCTTTTGGTGTACTTTTTCGTCTATTAATAAGGAAATTTCAGAGCATTTTGAATAACATCTAGAGTTCTTATTTAAATTAATTTAATACTAATGATTCTACAAAAAAATATGTAGTTGATAAAGTTATTCAGAACGTTATATTAAGGTGAATAGACGAAGCGTTTCAACTAGGACAGTCCCTTTTTTCATCTTTTGTTCCGTCTTTTTCTGATACCCAAACGGAATGTCTAAATATTCCCTTGTTCACCAAATATTAACGAATTGTCCCGTGATTACCATTTAAAAAATAGGTGATCTTTTGGTGTATAGAGATTCCGTAATTTTGGTACTTAGTATTAGAAACTCTTGCGCTATGCATGAAACTGGCAGTTGTTGGGTATTACTTGAGAAACGCCACGATTTGAAATCACTGGTGTCACTCAAAATACAATCTGGAAAGGTTACACTCCTCCTTTCCACCGAGATTCCTATAAGTCGTGCTTTTGTTTCTCAAAGTTCTACAATTGTCAAATAATCAGAATAACTTGACTAACGTTTCAAAAATCGCTGAAATTTTATCAAAAATTAATCCCATATACTGTCATATCATATAGTATATACTCATTGTTATATTACATTACATATAACATAACTTGGCTGTGACTTATTTTTATTTCGCAATCAATTTTGTACATATTACGCATATTATGACAGAAATTAAATTGTGTCATAAATAGGAAAAAATGTCATGAACAAAGATAAGAAAAGTCGTAGTTACAGAAAGTAAATCTGTAAATATGTTAAATAATTTACTTTGGTAAGTAGCGTCACTCCTTGGTCCAAATATTTATTTTTATGGTAAAACGAAGAGAAATCAGTGTTTCCCAACACGCTTTAATGTATAAAAGATAGCACACAGCTCTTACTTTCCAGCTCCTGTGAATTAGAAGAAAATCACAGCATATGAACAAATTACTTTGCTTTATACCGGTTACAATAACAAAACCATTCTCAAAATGGACTATTGGCCAATAGAACTTTACTAATTGTAAATAGAAGAAACAGCAACGTCAAATTTGACAGAGAGAAAAGGTTACTTAAGTTACTTCAAGAGTATCTCCCTTGGAGGAAATTCTTCGTTGGTGTCAAGAAGTTAACCATTTTTCTTTTGTTCGTTTTATGTAAGTAAAAAAAGATAATTAAATGGGCATACGGACAAAATCTCGCGGCCGAAACCTCGCCGTCCAAAATCTCGCCGGGCCAAAATCTCGCCATCCAAAACCTCGCGAACCAAAATTTCGCTTAGCCAAAACCTTGCGGAATGAAACTTTTCTTTAAAATTTACCCAATGAGTTTCTTAATATGCAATTCCACATTACATATAATAATAATAATAATAATAATAATAATAATAATAATAATAATAATAATAATAAGAAGAAGAAGAAGAAGAAGAAGAAGAAGAAGAAGAAGATACAAAACATCGTGTGCGTGGGCTTTCTCGGATTATTTCCGTTTCCTCCCAATTTCTTTATTCGATCATTTCCTTCATCCTGGTCATCTACGTCTCCTTTAACCTACAGGACATAATCAAGGGACGTCGTAAAAACTCATATATTATTTCATACTTTCATAAATATTATTAGATTTTTGTTAAAATTTTAAGTATATATTATTTGAAGGTTGGCACAGTTATCACAGCTTTGATTAAAATCAGTCAGGAATAAACGATAAATTTAGCCTTCAACTAAGGGCGAATTAATATCCCTTTTCCCCGATTTAAAAAAGTTCAAATATACAGTAATTTTCATTTAAATAAGTAGTATTGACGCAATATGGCACTTCTTTTTAGTTGTTTTCAATAACTGGGGACTCGAGGTCGGTTGAACCCGAGAGCCTGCTATTGGAGCTGGCACACGTTCGGCCTAGGACTAGGGGTGTTCGATAAGGCTATTCCTATTGAACTTCCGGAGTGAAAATTTATCGAGTTGTCATCGGTTACTCGAAGCCGTTTGAGTATTTGAAATTATCGAAGTTTCGGGCATTATCGAAAGTTCGAGTATATTGGTCAGGCGATATTTTGGGGCGCGAGGTTTTGGCCCGGCGAGATTTTGGCCCGCAAGGTTTTGGGTGGCGAGGTTTTGGCCAGGCGAGGTTTTGGCCCCGCGAGAGTTTGGCCCGCGACGTTTTGGGCGGCGAGGTTTTGGCCAGGCGGGGTTTTGGCCAGGCGAGAGTTTGTCACGCGAGATTTTGGGCGGCGAGGTTTTTGTCAGGCGAGGTTTCGGCCCGGCGAGGTTTTGAGCCGCGAGGTTTTGGGAGGTGAGGTTTCGGCCAGGCGAGGTTTTGGTCCGCGAGGTTGTCGCCGCGAGGTTCTGGCCGCGAGGTTTTGTACCCAAACCAATTAAATGAAACTTACCACAATAATAGATAATGTTATTCTACCCCCGAAAATGTGAATCGGAAAAATTTTGAGAGTTGGCATCCATAGAAGTTACAGTGCGAAAAGAATATGAATTACCCTAAAATATAGGTTACGGCAGCGGCTAGAAAAATGAACTCAACAGTAACTGATGACTTATCATGTCTTGGTTAACTACTTTTTAAATAATGTTTGTATTTATTTTGTAATAAGGAGAAAGTTATTAAAATGACGCTCTCTTCTATTACAAAATAAATATTATTTAAAAGTAGTTAATCAATTACCGTTGAGTTCATTTTCCTAGTCGTTGCCTTAACCAAGATTTTTGGGTAATTCATATTCTTGCCACACTGTAATTTCTATGAATGGCAACTCTGATTATTCTTTTGATTATTTTCGGGTGTAAAATAATATTATCTATTATTGTGGTAAGTTTCGTTTCATCATCTCTTTTTACTTACGAAAAACGAGCAGAAGGAAACTGATTAGCTTTTGTATAATTTTTAGTAGTCTGCCTCCTTAACACAAAAGGGTTTGTTTCTGCTCTATGCGACATCATTTCTCACATCGTTTCAGGAACTTGTCAGGATACACAGTATTATGTGAAGCTACCGTGGACTTTAAAATCTGATGAGATATGGCGAGGAATTATGTAAGAGAGTGATATTGGGTACCTTTTGGGGCAAGGGCTATTAGAAGGCATTGATTTGGACACTTCATCAAATTTGATCAACTGCAGCAATGGGAAGTCTGTAGTGTGCGAGTCTTTGTGCAATCATGAACCATGCATTAATAGATAAAAAATCGAGTGATCCCACTAACGAAAATAGTGCAATGCAGTGCTGAACGCTGTGTGGAATATAAAATCATTCATGTGGAAGAGCACCCTGTTCAGCAACTGCAGAAATCAATGTAGCTATGTAGAACACATGTTTCATGTAGTGTTGTCAACATCTACAGATATTCTGTAGATGTGACATCACAGTGCTGCACACAGACTGACAGAACTTAAACTTGTTAGATAATATAGGCCTAATTTCATGTTACCCAGATTACCATACGCGAAACTCTCTTCATCGTGCTGACCACAGATGCTTACAGTCAACAGTCAAAGGAAACCGAAGGAATATTTACCATGGAAAAATGCTCTAGTATTTCAGACATTATCTCACCATGTGTATAAACACTGGTTACTGTACAATTCCCGTATTCTTACACGAATATTCGCAATGTGGCTTTATGATCCGCAAAACCTGCACACAAGATGACTGTCCTCTTACTTTTAAGTGTGATGGGAGTGTTAGAATCCTTGGGGTCTATGTGTTCCTTCTTAACCGAATAACAGATACCACAATCTCATCACTGAGACTACATTCAATTTAACCTGAACTGTAACAACTACGATCCACAGTCTTGATATGCTACAACTCTCCCTTATTCAAAGGTGGAAACTTCTTGGGATGATTGCCATATTTGACAACGAGGTATATTTCAACTGTCGAAGTGTCCAAAAATTTAGGAATAAAAAAATAATTACGACTCTTTTTTCTACTTCCTTCGTAACTATTCTCAGGGCGTGTGGCTGGTGTACACAATGTGCAGCCAATCTGCTCTCTTAATTCCGTCATTGTCTGCTTATGATATACATATTCTACAGACCTCCGATTGAAAGGATGACTCCTTTCTGATACTGAAATTTTATTTGCCGATATTGAACAGTGCTATGGAAGTTCTTTCTATATTTATATATTATACAATAGTACAAAATTTGAAATATAAAAAGTTTGAATTTCATACACTGTACGTTATAAAATATATCTTTTAATTATACATTGTTTAATTACCAATTAGGATTTACAAATTAAGAGCATTCGTGGTGTAAATTAGGAACTCATAACAGAAACTTCAAGCAGCAATTTCGACAGGTCAATTTCTATAGCTCAAATAACATAATTTAAAGAAATAAATGTATCCATAGTTTGATTTCTGAAATATAATTTTAAGTAGCTAAAATTAATTAAGTAATACAATTTTATATATCTATCAATACTACAATTACTTCCGAGATCTGGCATTTAGGTTACTTTTGTTCAGACAAGATACGCTTATAATTCCACATACAATTTCAGATGCATGTTGTTTGTAAAGAATCATTGTAACTAATCGCCCATTCGTACTACAACTGAGGTTATTATCTTAGGAATGAACGCATGTCTATGTAACATCCTTTGAATGTCATTTTCTGGCTGAATTCTGCCGTCAATATTGCGAGTGATGCAAGGCCATGTGGGGGTAGTTACACCGTTATTTACTATCGAGAGAGCAACCTATTACTTTTAGAGAATGGCACGCGTGCATAGGCTGTAAAAGCAATTAAATTGAGTGCAGGTACGATTGCAATTTAAGAAATTTAACATCGACAACGATCTCCTCCACGACTTATACAAGCTTATACTTATTCGGGAAGCACTGAATATGTCTATGATGATCAAACATACAAGGACCATTCAACAACTAGCCGGGAAAGTTGTATAAAAATATATACAAAACTTCGACAAAATTTCTGCTTCTTTGTTATTTTTTGGTGGTGTCCTAGAACAATTATCAGATTGCCTGGAACGCCTGTCTCGCAAACAGGATACTGGAAATAAGTGAAATAAAATGGCAATACTCTTGCAAGTTTGCACCAGCAAGTGATCTAATTATTCTTGTTAGCTGAAGTGTCGAAACCAAACAAAATTTACCGTCGGATGGCAGTGCAATTTGGTGAAAGTTGTTTGAGTCGAGCACAAGTATACGAGTGGGCAGATAAGTTCAAACGGGGTGAAAAAAAACGTTAAAGATTCGCCACGCTCAGGACGCTCTGTCTGTGCAGTCACAGAGAATTACATTACGAGAATTGATACGAAAATACAGGGACATTAAGATGAGTGTTATTGCAGCTGACGTACTGATGTTTAAGAAAGTGTGCACGAGGTGGGTTCCAAAACATTTAATATCAGAAATTAAAGAAACGCATATGGATGTGTGCAGAGAGCTTTTGCGACAGTACGAGTCTGAAGAGGAGTCATTTCTTTACCGTATTGTAAGGGGGAGGTGAAAATTGGGTGCATTTTTAGAAACCTGAACGAAAGTGAGCTTCAATGCTGGGCTACATTCTTCATTTCTAAAACACAATTACTCGCATCTCGTTTGTGAGACAGGCGCGTCAGACCCGTTCCACTATAGTTCTAGAGAGACCACTACAAAATACCAAAAACTCTGACTACGCCTAAGAATAACGTCCAAATTTCTTGACCTATCACTATAATTTCAGCAATTTCGATACTGGAGAACTGCTGCCTTCTCTCACCTAGAAAACTCTTTGTCTGGTTATTCCATTTAATCCAATTCGGTAAGGGTGGCCCTTCTGGTAGTGAACTATCAGCGACATAGGTCTATTTTCACTATAGCACGCAATCCTTTCCACTGGACACGTAACTGTATTCGCAAAGGTAGTGTTCATCAGGGAGGCCGATAAATATTAAACATTTACATTGATTTTTAATTTTAATGATTGTTTCAGCGTGGCATGTGCAACTGGATCACCCTGTCCTTCTCATCAGTGACCAATATCAGTGTATAAAATTTGGTCAGGATTCTTTGAACAATCAAAATGTGATACCTACAGAACAAATTTACATTAATGGAAGTACGGTGACTTAACAGTAAAGGGCTTATCTCAAGTACAAGGGGTTCCTGATTCGATTTCAGGATATGTAAGTCTGTAGTGGACACTATTAGTTTATGGACTTTCTTCGGGGTTCTTTCGTTTCCCCTTCGTGATGGTATGAGTCATAGGTTACCGGGTCACTTGAGTCACAGCTTTTGTTCAGGTCATTCGGGTCAGATCCACGTCTCGCTTCTCAGACCCGATCTGCTCCGGTGACACGGGACCAGACAGACCTGGGCAGAATTGATGACCCAGAGCAGCCGAAATATTTTCTCTGGAGTGTTCCTGCAGAATTTTATGGTTAATTAATGGTTCGCTCCTTGAGCTCGAACATTCATTTGTTTGATTCTGGATGTAATGTTTCTTAATCAAGATACCTTGTTTCAAATATTTATTATATAAGTTCATGTTTATTAGCCTTTCCACACAAATTTTCGAACATAACCAATACAAACATAAAGAATAAACAAAACATTGTTTCGAGCTCAGCGGTATATTCTGCATTCAAAACGACAAGTTTTACAAGTCAATTAAACTTTGACAATCCCTCCTACGAGAAACATGTAACTTATATTTTCTGTGATTTTGACACGTGTGAAATCCTTTAAACTTTGTAGTTATTTTTCAGTGCGATGTTTGGCACAGAGAAACGCTAACAAGCTAGAAAGAAAATTATATCTAGTGAGAAGGTAGCGAGAATGTTTGGTAGAATTGGATTAGTAGTCTCACACTTACTCCCCGTGTGTGTGACGATGTTTAGTCTTCGGGTCACTCTGGGTCACTCCGGATGGGTCTTCCGGCCATGGGTCTGGTGGGTCATGGGTCTGTCCGGATGGGTCTGTCTGGGTCTGGTGGGTCATGGGTTTGACTGCCTCTGGGTCTTGCGGTCACGGGTCAGGAATTTCATAATCCATTCCGTCACTGTTCCCCCACTTTCTCTTTATTCAATTCCTTTCCTTAATCGTACGATTCCTTTAGTTTCTGGCTATAATTTTGGGGCGTTAAATTACAATTTTAGTGATAATGTCAAAGAGAATCGTAAGTTATAGGTTTCAAACTATTACAATAACAAAGATTTGCATTAAGGCTTTCAAGCAATGTATATTGTTGCACCATTGCTAGGTTTGGAGACTTTGTAGTAATATTACTTTGTAGTATATGCCAAATTTTAAGGAGCAATATATATTGCATCTTGAGTCCCAGCAAGAATAGCGTTGCACACTTATTCATATTTTGGGCAAGAACCAATTTATTAAAAGATAAATAAGTAAAATAATCACATGGGTTGTATTTTCCATGCTTCCTTCATCATTACTTCAAATTTCTTTCTTTATTTTGGCTCATTCTCCAGTTTTAATTGAAGAATATGGGACTTCTTTCTTTGCAATGGATAGATGTCTAATCCTTGCCTGGTAATACTAAACATTTTGAAAGACAAAGGGCCCTATTCAAAGTCGGCTTTAGCGTCGTATTAAGCGTTTGACTAACACGTAACTAACTTTCTTATTTACAAACACGTTAGTAAAATTTGCAGTGATTTATATAGAAAAAAAGGCTATCCACGATTTTTCCGCAGGGTTGTCCAAACATATTAGAAGACATCAAGACAATAGAGAATAATTATCATGATTTCTCCTAATGTGTTTGGATAACCCTGCAGAAAACTTGTCAGTCGGTGTTTTGAGCATAAATCGCTTGCTAACTTCACTAACGTGTTTCTAAATCCGGAACTTAGCATCACACTTTTGTCAATTTTAATGCGATGCTAAAATCGATTCTGAATAGTACCCAAGCACACTATAGCATTCATATCATTTTTATAAGTAGAGCACGTGTATTTTAAGAATTTCCCGTCGACAGCACACTTTTAAAATTATAATTACAAATTTTCACGTCACTTGATTTTAAAAACTGTCTTATTTTAAAAAGATCGTGGGTAAGCAGTTAGCGTACGCGCCTTTGGCGTGGGAGCCCCGGGTTCGATTCCTGGTGGGAGCTCATGTGTTTCGGATTCCAAGTTAATCAGTAGGTCCTGTCCCCTCGCTGCCGAAAGGGACGTTAACTCAAAATCAACTCTTTTTTTTTAACAAAAAAGTTATAGAATATATTTTTTATGAAATTAACCTAATTTTCTAAATCAGATCCTTTCTACGTCCAAGATATTCTACTAAAATGAAATGTGTTTCTGACACAATAAATGCACATTTTTTTATATACTTTTTATTCTTAATAGTGAAATGAGATTAATGGAACAATCAAAATCAGTCACCTACTAGCATGTTCTTCACTGTTATCTGCTGATTCAAACCAAATCCTATAGCTACCAAATCCATCGTGCTATGCTACTATCCACGCATGCTGTAACATTGATGTATGTTCTATTAAGCTCGAGTACAATGTAACACTTCCATGTTTTCGTCTTCATTTTGTTGGTTTTAGGTTCATATCTCTCTACTAGGTTCATGTCACAAACTGAATGAAAGGACTGTTCTCTTGTCTCCTGCGGAGTCGAAACCACCTCAAAGTTTGTTTCCCTTCAACTCCAAAGGTGAATAACATTAATACATTAAAATTAGAAATCTCCAGAAATTGTCTCATTGGAAATTGAACCTTATTGCTTTCTTACTTGTATTTGGCTGCGAGGAAGCTGCATAAATCTTTCTTGGCTTGAGTTCGATATCTTCTTTTCATGAGAAGGACATAGCATGGAAAAAATATTTTGTATAGTTCTTCCTGTTGTATCCTAAAATTGTGTCAATATGATGATCTTCTACTGATACAAAGAATTTGGAATCAGAAAGTAGCCGTTGATGCTAATAACACTTCAAAGTTAATCTTAGTTTAATTTTTATTTAATACTCTATAACAATGATATCACATAGCAACATTATGTTATTCTGATACAAATAATTTGAAGGTAACATTATTGATCTCTTACAGAACAATGCAACATTTCTTATTAACCTGGAATATAATATGAAGGCTTATACGGAAATGTATGCCATATATCCACCTTATATCTTTACTAGCCTTAGTTTTAAATTTTGGTGATTTACTTATGTAACGATAACGAAAACGTATAAGCATTATTCCAAGTTTCTATTCCAATTCCGAGTACTTAAAATATGAGATTATAAGTCCGAAAAAAAATGCCCATTTAAATAACATGGAAAATTTCTTCATCCCCCATTTAGACCCATTACAACTTGAAAATATTCAGTTTTGGCAATTTTCCTCTGAGTTAGTCCCATAAAGCTACACTCATACCAAATGTCAACTCCATGTCAACCAGAAGTAAACGTTATTTTATGGCCGTTCTTGTAGTTTTATGTCTAGATAGGATAGTCCAGCATGTACTGGCCTTAAATTTACGAAGAAGAAAACAAGTGTCTAATAAGATGAGTATATGCTACAATTTTGAAAACGATCGAACCAATGGTGTAATACTAGAATTTTTAGTGGGTATGCACTAAACTGTTTAAGAAAATATCCACTTTCATATACATCCTATTTTTCGTAAGTTTTAGGTGAGTATAGAGTACAAAAATATTACTAGGTAGATGGATATATGCTATATATTACCATATACAACTTATACACATCCCTGGATCGAGCGTATACTTACCAAAGAAGAGACATTCGAAGCTTCCTGTTTGAAAAAATAGAATTAATTAAATTTCGTAATCATGCTATTAACATGATATTTTGTAAATAATTTCTAACCTATAACCCTGCATCTTTAAGAATTCAGTTTCAAATCTCAGAACAAAATCGTAGCGAAACGTGAAGTAACAGAAATTGTCAGTTATATAGGTAGAAGAAAGAAACGATATAGAGAGTTATCAGAAAGAAAGAAAATTCGATCTAAATGACCCGTAATAATTGTCTTCGTGTTGAATTTCTTTTAAGTTTAATCAAACTTAGAAGTTTTACGAAATATACTTTCTTGTGTTTATTAGCTAATTTTAAATATACCTAACTCAGAAAATTTAAATATTTTCCTGCTGTACTAAAGTTGGAACAGAGCAAGATGACGTACCAAATACAGTTATTCCCGTACTTCTCTTATGTCGACACCTAATTTCTCTTATGCAAAATTTAGGCATGTATTCATCTCTAGATAGCTGTATTAAAAAGTATCTCTTTATGTGTGTAGATTCAGATAAGATGAAAACTCTGATTTAAGAAAAAATATTCGAGTATAACACCCATTTCAACAACGAGACTATATGAGGCTTAACGTGGAACCTGAACTACATGAGTTCCCGAGGGGAATTGAACCCGGGTCTCTCACGCCTTAGCAACGAGGGAGCTCATAAGATGAATATGACTATTGGATGGATTTTCTTACCTCTCTATGTCTCACACACGTTAGGGCAAATCAATAACCTAAAATCAATATGATTTTATTTCTGGGATATGAGATGTATATAAAAATTGTTATGACAGGCACGTAGCCAGGGTTTCGTGAAGGGAGGGGTCCGTGACATGAAATACTGTGGTCATCACACCAGGGGCTCGATCATTCTAAACTATTTTACTGGAACATATATTGGTTCGTTTACCCAGGATTTCGTGACGGAGGGGGAGGGAGAAGCGACATGAAACTCTGAAAGCCCAGGAGCTTGATCAATCAAAACTACTTTACTATCAACATATATTGGTTTGTTAGGACAATAAAATGAGGATATGTTGGTAAGTGTTCTAATAAAAAACTATGAAGAAATCTCGAGTGAAGTAATGAAAAAAACGTATTGAAAAAGTTTTTACAATATGTACGTCCTTCCTCTGTTTATTCAAATATAACAATTTTCCTTTCATTATGACCTCAACTACTATAAAAAGTACATATTCACTATTATAAAAAATACATATTCAATACTGTCTTGTAAACTATTTTACAATATCTGCGTTCCTTTCTCTGTTGAATCAAATGTCAACAGAACTTTCTTTCTACATAAATTTTTGTGGTTTGGGTACAAAACCTCGCGGCCAGAACCTCGCGGCGACACCCTCGCGGATCAGAACCTCGCCTGGCCAAAATCTCGCCTCCCAAAACCTCGCGGCCAAAAATCTCGCGGGGCCGAAACCTCGCCTGGCCAAAACCTCGCCGCCCGAAACCTCGCGGAACAAATTCTCGCCTGGCCAAAACCTCGCCGCCCAAAACGTCGCGGGGCCAAAACCTCGCCTGGCCAAAACCTCGCCACCCAAATCCTCGCGGGCCAAAATCTCGCCGGGCCAAAACCTAGTCTTCCAAAACCTCGCGCCCCAAAATATCGCCATACCCAAAATCTCGCCTGACCAAAATGTAAATGTTCCAACAGATGATAAGGATGACGGTATAAAAGATGCTGTTTCAGAAGAAGTGTCACGGGTATTTGACTAAGTCCCGCGATACCATATGAAAGTTCTATTTCTGTATTCAATGTGAAGGTAGGGCGACAGGATGTTTTTAAACTGTTATAGGGAAAGAAAGTCTGCTTAAGGAAAGTAATGACAACTAACGGGGTTAGTTTCGTGAACTTTGGAACATCCAAAAACTTAAAATTTTCACAAAAATCTAATAATATTTATGAAAGTATGAAATAATATATGAGTTTTCACGACGTCCCTTGATTATGTCCTGTAGGTTAAAGGAGACGTAGATGACCAGGATGAAGGAAATGATTGAATAAAGAAAGTGGAAGGAAACGGGAATAACCCGAGAAAGCTCACGCACACAATGTTTTGTATCTTCTTCTTCTTCTCATTATTATTATTATTATTATTATTATTATTTGTAATGTGGAATTGCATAAAGAAACTCATTGGGTAAATTTTAAAGAAAAGTTTCATTCGCGGCGAGGTATGGCCACGCGATGTTTTGGGTGGCGAGGTTTTGGCAACGCGAGGTTTCGGCCCGGCGAGATTTTCTCCCGCGAGGTTTTGGCCGGCGAGGTTTTGGCCCGGCGAGATTTTGTCCCGCGAGGTTTTGGCCGGCGAGATTTTGGGCGGCGATGTTTCGGCCGCGAGATTTTGTCCGTATCCCAATTTGTGTTTTTATTATTCCGCCAACTACTGTCGGTTCCAAATTACAGATTAAAGAAGCAGTAGAAAATTGTTCTTGAAATGTTTGATACTGGAAGGATGCAATGACGAAAAATTATGATAAAAAATTGTAATGTACCATTACAGTTGAAAGTAATGACAACTTTTTTTACGCACCTGTACCTAGTAATTTTTTTTATTCGATTTCGATTTAATTACACAATTTATTTATTCTCCTTACTTCAAATTAAATGTAATGAATCGAAAGGTTTCGTTAGTAATCATATTTTAACTGAATAATATATTCATTTATATTTTGATTAATTGTAAATCCCATTTTCGCATATACAAGTTGAATAGTTACAAGGTTTACCATTCTGACGTCATACCGAAATATAGTTCCGCCATTGGATATAAATTTTCTTAATTTCAGACCAATGTAGATTTTGGCCAGGTACCTAAATTTTCCCTCACCCCCCTCTCACTAGTCCATAGTCACTTTCAGATCCGGTTACATCTGGATTTGCCAAACTTCTATTCGCTTTGTAATTTCCGCGGCTGGAGGACTCTGCCTCATTGGTGGAATTTTCCAATCCCTGTTGTTTTCGGCGTAATATTATTATAATAATCGAAGACACATTACGAGGCGCAGCTTGTGATTTCTCCTTCTACATATCTGCGGTAAAAGGACGGACATTTTCATTAAATCCAGGTAAAATTTAATGTAATTTAAAAGTTAAAGACTGACAATGATTTAGGAGCTGACAAGCTTCCATTTTTCGTCAAGTAAACTGTAAAATAAAGGAGAAATAGGAACCAGCTTTACAGACGCCATATTGCTCGTTATCCAAGCCAAAGAATAGACAATATAGGAAAGTGATTTTTGATCTGTTAAAACTCAGTTAGGGATTAGGGGAAATACGACCTGGTTTTGTGTATTTTGTTCGTGTATACAGTAAATGTGATTTTTTATTATTATTCAGTAAGTGCATGTATATGGTAGGTTTCGTAGTGTAATGTTAATCAGCAGAATGGCAGCTTAAGCTAACAAAAAGGGGCTCCTATTCATTTCCAAATTGAACCAGTTCTAGCGGGGGAATGGGTTAGTTATTGTTTGTTTTAGGCCTTTTCCCCTCTCAGGGGAAGGGTCCCTCAATAAACCTCGTTAAGGTGCCCCCAGGGCATCAATCTTTAGTAATAATTTTGTAAACAATTGGTCAGGTCAATTGGACCTAGGGTTAACTATTCTCATTTTGCCCTCCATCAAGTTTCAATAGAGCCAACTCTATATACCGACAAGGAGTAATATGATTAAAGGTGCTTGCCTTTAATATGCATGTAATTAAATGGTGCTTGCTTAGTTAGTATTTATGTGTAGTATTTATAGTGGTGTGTGTAGTTAGTAGTTCTGAGTGAATGCATGATTTTACCATAAGGACAGTGTATTAAATATGCGTCAATTTAGTACCATTTTTCTAACTATACATAAATAAACGAGAGTAAATATTAGATTTCTGATTAATAAGTACAAGTATATATTTCAGTACACGGTAAATTATGCCCCCACTACAGTGCCACCGTGTCCGTTTTCGGTAGCCAATTGTTTGTTGACATTACGACATCGCCTGACTTAGTGATTTAGTTTGTTTGATTTTGGCCCCTTATTTCTAAATTACATCCCGTGGACATGGTTTTCGGTTCAGATGAGTATACATTCATATAAGATAGCATGAGATCTTACTGTACTGAAAATTACAGCTTGCTAGGTCCAGTAGTAATTGAAATATCCACTGAAATAAAGAATGCCTATTTTCTTAATAGAGGTAAAGTCCATATGCTGCTACTATTTGTTTCAAAATGTAGTTTTAAATTCTCTTTTCCCGTGGCTGTAGAAAATTTCCATTGTTGCTTTAGTTTTATCAGCAAATCAGAAATAAATTAATCGTTGAGAATTTAACTTTCAGTAAATACACGTATGATTTTTTTTAAACTGCGAAGTAAATACAATTTGGGTGCTTCGAAACAAAGAGTCAGTGGTTCGATGAATGTTATCGTGTAGTAGTTTAAGCGTGATAGATTGTGATAATTATATATTTATTAGTGTGTAGTGTAAATATGTGTATGGCCTGCGTGTAAAATGTATGAAATAGGGTGTCTATAAAATATTACTTCGCGCGAAAATGAGTAAATAATGAATGAATGTAATGATATATTAGTAATATGATATAAAATATGAATGAGATGATATGACACCTATATTTAAATGGATAGGCCTAGTGTATATTATATAGTGAGAATATGAATATGTTTACTAAAAAAATCTCTCGCGTTTTGACTTCTACACCAGTACATTCATCCAACCGAGTTTGCTATTTGGATAGTAAAGTATAGTTGGGAATTGTGTGTTACTTCGCATTTAAGTACCTCATAGTAACAGCTCCGGATTCTTAAGCCTTTCATCAGATAGGGTAGCATCATGTGGGAATTACTTCTAAAGGTTGACAGAAATGATAATTAAGAAAACTAACTCCTATATCCTGTGATCATTGAAAAGTACAGGTTTGGTCATTTGTACCTTTAACATTCATTGACTCTTCAAGATTTTTTTTTTCGTTGCTTACCTTATTTATTTATTGTGCAGTGTTCATATAGCTGACAGCTCAGTTCGGACTATCCGATTAAATCAACTGCTACTAAATTAATATTTATTTCAGTAGGGTACCCGGATGTCGACCCCTAGTCCCCTTAAGTATTTTCATTTCTTTTCTTAGTTTAATTAGATGAGGGGAATTAACGACATCCCAGACTTTGGCATGTCTGCGCAGGGTAGCCATCGGTGATGTTTGGTCATTGAAATCACCGATCCAAAATTCAGTTTATTTTTATTTTTTTTTATTTTGGCAAATTACTAATTAGGGACATCTTAGCTATTTTTCCCTCTAATTTCATTACTATTCTGGATCCTTTTACTTTCCGAGAGGTCGGATGATTTTTTTTCCTTTTTGAAATTCTAAATTAGCGCCTTCTCTAACCTTCCGGTGGATTCCGGGATCTGCAAGGGCGTTGACCGGATACGGTGAGTGGTGGGATTTCCCTAAAGCCTTTGTCTTTCCGAAAATCCCATCGAGGACACAGACTCTTCTCGACTTTGCAGACATCTTTTTTCGGCTATTTATTTGGCAAGCCGAACCCCTTTTGGCATAAAAGAGAATATTTGGTTATAGTATGTTGTATACGTAAATTCGACCACTTATCTTTCGTAGATGTAGTGTTCTGTCTCCTCTCTTTTTACCTATTCTTTCCTCTACTTCTTCTCTAAAGTTTTTTTTATTTTTCAACCTCCCCCCCGGTTCTGAAACTCGTGAAAACGTAATTATTCGTATCACTTATTTCGATCGTATGTACTAACTGAGACATCGAGAGATACGATTCGTGGAGGTATTTCAGCACAACTCAGGACCATTTTCACGATACTCAATCCACCACGGGAGAAACTGACGAGAAGGTACAACATGGTTTCAGATTCCCAGAAACTTACTTGTTATTCATTGATCGTACAAATTACATACATTGGTTAATGATTTCTGGTTTTCTTTCTATTGATTGGTTATATGGTGTATGTATTAGTAGTTTGGGCCCACTAGTTTCGAATAACATTGATTTTTTTCTCTGTATATACATCTATATATGTACTTACATAGTTTAAAGGGTTACGTGCCTGCTCTATTTGTTGTATTTCCACCTTTTATGTCAATTTATTAAATAACACCAACTATTTCTTTATACGCGGAATTTAGTAAAGTGAGAATTATTATTGATTATCGGGTTTACATATAAAGTACAATGTTGCAACCTTATGAAAAAAAAAGAATTTTGATAGTCAAGGTTTTTGTTTATTTTGAGCCAAGCAAGCGTGAATACTTGTTGAATATAAAAAGGTTATGTAGAATTTAAATGTCGACGAAATACTAAGATGGATATTAAAGTGAAATTTATTATATTGAGTATTATGAATATATATATATATATATATATATATATATATATATATATATATATATATATATATACGAGTATGTATGTAAAAGGCTCGGTACTTACCCTGGTTGTTTTAGGTTGCCATAGATTTTTGACACCCGACACTGACCAATTATTTGTGATATAAAGTATTACCGCGTAAAATGTAATGACACCTTATTGAGTTGTTATTGATGTTTGTGACTATTAAAGTTGAATATCATGTTAAATACTGCATGTAAATAGAACAAGTAGCAGGTCGTAAGAAAAGTAAAAATAACCCTAATCCTTATCCAAATTTATTTTGCGAGATCATAGTGAACTCAGTAAACTACGAAACAGTGCGCCCCACCAACGAATCCTTCTATCAGTAATCTATGAAACAAATCCTCCCCTACGGCTGTAAACATAACTATTTGGCTTTCGTCAGTTCAGTGACTACAATCTCTTGACTCCACAATCTATACTGGTAATAAAAATTTAGTGATCTTAAGTTAAACTGATTTTGGCTAATAATTTAGTAATGTGAATACAGGACCTAGATAGGTCCAGAGACCTAACTCCATTGAGACATATAGTATTATGGAAATATGTTCCCAATGTCTGGGACTGGATTCGATATATATATTTTTTTTTAATCTTAATAAAGTTTGAATTCTTATACCAAGTGCGTCAAGTGACGAAATGAAAACTATATATAACATGAAGAAACTATTTTTTCTTTCGTCTGTAGTTAAGACAAACGATTAAATATTCTCATGGACACCAATCACAGTGCGTGAAGAGAGTTGAAAACTGAGTTATTATCGACGCGAGAAAAGACTCATAAAATTGTCGAAATTTTCTCCTCTTGGGACAGAGACTCAATAAAATGCTACTAAAGTGTTTTTTTTTAAGAATGATTAACCAATTATTTTTTTTTCACAATGATATGTATTCGTTGCATTGAATCTTAAATTTGTTGACCTTTGAATTTTTTTTCTTTAGTTTTTGTCTTTCGTCTTTTGTCGAATATTATTTTTTTAATGTAATCCAACTTTTAATATCTCTAGAAAGAGAAATGTGTTATTTGATATTGTTGAAAGTAGCAGATTTCTGTGCATGCTTATGAAACTTTTTTTGTTTTTTTCGCATGTATCAAATTTTTCCTGTTATGTCAAACTAAGTTTTTTTTATTGAAATGTAATAAATGTCTATAGAAATGTAGTTAGGTTAGCTTAATTCAACTAAATACAACCTGAAGTATACATTGTCCTGTGTGAATGTGTGTGCGAGTGAGATGTAGGCTTAGTATTAAGTGCACCAATTATTTTGACATATATATGTGACTTACTATAGGTAATGGTAGTTGGCAATTAAAGTCATTGAATGTCAATACTAACTTAATTTAAGTTGGCTCTATGAAGGAAGCAAAAAGGACCGAAGTAACCTGAACGAATGATCATCATAGGAGAACTTCAAGAGTCAGAATCTTCGACAAACGTGTGTTGCTCTGATTTTTTTTTTTTGTGTGTGTGTGTGTGTGGTCGATTCTAACATGCCATCAACTTCGTCGTTTATTTTTCAAATATTGGATATTAGTCTAGAACTTCTGGAAATATTGAATAAACGGTTAAATTAAACTTTCTCATCTATCTCAGAGCTAGATTGGGATAATTCGGTAGTTGGGGTTAAATGGATCTAGGTCTGGGATGTATGTTTTAACATGTGTCTACCTTTGATCACCTTAATACCAAACATTCACCCAATAACTATTGGAAATGATCCCAATTCGATAATTATTCACTTTCCTTTACAATATTTCTAAAAATATCCAGTAACAGTTCCTTTTTTTTCTTCTCCTTACTTTATCTATTTTTCTTCTCTTCTTATCCCAACTCTCTCTTTTCTTCTTTACTTCTTCTTCTATGTTAATAAAACTGAAAAGGGGGTCGTGACTGGGAATTCTATATGTAATAAACACGGTCATGTATTTATTTATTTTATTTTATTTTTTTCAGAAGTCCGATAAAAAGTTTTCTCATTTCGATCGAACCTAGTATGTTCGAAATTGAGAAATGGATAATATATTCTAATATAATTTGAATATCCCCACCAGGGGTGAAGGGTTCCCACTCACGACTTATTCCATGCATCTCATATGTTACAGAGTTTGCTTTCTTTCTTTCTTTTTCCTTTTCCCTTTAATCAGTTTTAAAATGTCCACGCTGTTACACAACGGTACTATGTTTTCGGAAGCTTAAAATCTTCCTGACTAGTAGCAAAAATTCTGAGAATTTGGTAACTTTTCTTGAAATTTCAAATTCCCCGACTTTCAGGATATCTCGCTTACCTCGTCCCCATGTATTGCAAGTAATACAAATGTCCTCATAAGAAAGAGTAACCAAAAGCTTCCTGTAGTTTTTATTTTTAACGCTGACCCTTCTTTTTCTCATTTCATTTTGTTTTATCCTTCCTTATTTTTTCATTATGGGTCTCGAAGGGGGTCTGGACCCCCCGGACCCCCGTGGCTACGTGCCTGATTATGATAAAATGATTCTAATGCGTCGAATTCCAGAAAATTATGAATATTTGACATTGCAATTGTCATTATCGGTAGGTTACAAGTTCTTTATTTTCCCTGTACTTGACTTTCAGGAAAAAAGTTGTTTATTTAGGAGTTTCTATACTATTCGGTTCCCTGTTCAGTTTGTGGATATGTGTTACCAGTTATGCCATTGATATTAAGTACGGGCAGTATGGATATCATAGTGATTGTCCCCAAGGGCGCCCATCACGGGGGGCAAGTGGGCGCTCGCCCCCTAAGAGGAAATTGTACTTGGGAATATTGAAAACCCAGTAGAATTTTTACATTAGTTACAGCAAAATTTGAAACTATATTTGAAACGTCACTTATACTTGCCCCCCCTTGGAAAAAAACATGGGCGCCCTTGATTGCCCCCATTGTTTGAAGTGGAACTTTCGAGGACGACGAAACGTATTAACACCTATTCTTAGTAGGAAATTTATGTCCTAAGCTTCATCTTCCTAGCTTGAAGTTCTTCTGAGATACTTTGTATTTTCGAATAAATTTTGAGTTCCTTCTTCCAAAGACGCATTTTAACCAAAGTGACATTCTGTAATAAAAGTGAAGATCACGGTAGGAACTAATTATATCCCAAAATTCATATTAAACCATTTAACGATGTGGATTTATAGCAGATAAAGACAAAACAAGTATTCAGCTCTACAGATGTGCGTTATTAATCCAGGAATGGCTATTGCTCTCAGGTCGACTTGATATGTGGTTCATATATCGACCAGCGTCGTTTATATTTTTGGGCGTTCTAGATTAATGTTTCTTGAGTCTTAATTTCAGTATCTCGTCAATAGGGTCTTAATATCATATCGACACCCACATTCAAGTGACCTCAGCGCAAACAAAACACGGGAACACAAGCATTAGAATAATCCTAATGCAACTGACCTAAAATGTTGTTGATTGTTTGGTATTCAATGTTAGAGATCTGTTTAATTCTCCCATTGTGTTCTCTATTTCCCTTTCACCATTTGTCTAATTTCTCGTCATACAGTGTTGGATCTAGCCCGAGAACGGGGAAGGGTGGAAGGTCTAGACCCGCGAGGTTTGAGTGATAAAAATGACTGGAGCTATTATATTTTTATATATTTTTTAAAGCTTATACTAAGCGTTGCGTTTTATTCTTTATTGGGCAATTCTATGATAACATTAATAGGTGTTTTTATAATTATAAATTCAACATTTATTTATTTTTTGACAAAATTTAGCTTGAATATTAATCACAATTTTTTGCCATATTAGGTGCAATGTCTCGTGACTAATCTTTGTAAAAAAAAAAAAAAAAAAAAAAAAAAAAAAAAAAAAACACTGACCTAAGCTTAAAACATACTTTATTTTAAATTATAACTTGTAACGGTTTCGGATATCTAGCATATCCTTCTTCAGACTATCGAATTTTTTTTTTTTTTTTTAATTTTTGATAGTGCCTGGAGAAGGATATGTTAGATATCCGAAACCGTTACAAATTATAATTTAAAATAAAGTGTGTTTTAAGCTTTGGTCAGTGTTTCTTTTGTTAAAATAATTAATCCAAAGCCATGGATAGCCTCACTACATTACCTGTAAATGTCTACAATTTATTAATTGCTAATTCGTACTTCATATCTAACTGTAGCTGGTGAGTCGAATGATTCGTATTTTAAGCGTAGTTCTTGTTAACGAAGTGCGTAAGCTAATAATATACATAATCTGGGTTCTGTCTGACCCTGGACCCAGTTTTTACCTTTTAGATCCACCACAGTCATCATATATCATTTGTTTGATAGTTCCGTCTTTAATTCTACATGATTACCATTATTAATCATTTTCTTTTATTATTATTCAAGTAACTTTCCAATTAGTTCTTTAAACCAATCAATCCAATAAGGAAAGATATACTGTATCAGATTATTATCATTCAATTTGTAAACAAAGATTTAAATTTCAAACTTTCATATGAGATGTCACGCCGTAGTATTTACACTTCACACCACACACATTGTTACTACGCAGTAGAATAACTTGAATTATAAGTAAATATATTATAGAGATGTAATTTTCATGAATGTCTTGCTATTAGAAGAAAACAAAACTGTAAACTTCAATTTCGTTCTGGAATAAAACTCTCTCATCCGCTAGAAACTCAAACCTATTTCTCTATTAAAATTAAATCCAGTGACATAAGCACAATTGAGCCTGATGAACGGGACCTAGATCTTATTGACAAGTCAACTTTTTTCTGTTACGCATAGAGCAAGGCAACTTCAAATAAAAACGTTATCCTTTAACTCAAGGTTCTAAAAGTATATTGTTTTAGGGTCAGCTTGGTCATTTTTTTGCCGTTTTGAAGTTTCAGGTTATTTTTTAATATTTTAAGGTAACTTTCAGGTCACTTACGGTCATTTTAGTCTCTTCCTTCTACATAAGGAAATCTTAAAATGAACACTGTTTACGGATTTGTAAAATACGAAGTTACCTCTTTTCCTGCTTCCTGACTATTGGAGTGGAAAAACTGCATTCCTGAAAAGCTAATGAACACTAAGCTTTAGCTGGTTGAGTAGAAGGTTGGGTTGGGTTGAGTTGAGTAGAGATAGTAGTTCGTAGGTGCCCAAACAAATAGTTTTGGGTTGTTGACCACAAAGGATGTGATCACGTGAATAACTAAAAATGGATTAGAAGACGTACAAAGATTTTAAACAGAGTTTTTATCTATTATTCTCATGTATACAGTCTACACTTGCAAACATCTATTCTTTAAGTGTGCTTCCTAGTGTGAAGTAACTGAAGTAACTGTGTATTGGATATAAAGAAACATGAACTTTTGAAAACTCATTGAAAGAAAACTTTGATTAGAACTGTACATTCTCAGACACCTGTTGTAGATGCATATTTGTTAAATAAACTCGACTAGCTTCCTTCTTTCCTTTCCGCATACCTTCAAGCACAGCCTGAAACTTCCCGATTCATTGGACTCATAGGTCATCATTCTTGAGCTGAACAAAACTACGAGGAACAGAACAAAAAGGGGTATTCAACACACGATTGGGACAGGTGCAGGATCATCGGAGAGAAGCGGATCCCACCATTGGAGGACCACCGACTCCACAAGTCAAAGAGTACCATTCTGTTGGTTTATCACCGCAGACTCATCAAACTCCAGTCTAGTAGAATGAAGATGTAGAAGGACATTATCGTAAAGAGGCATTATCGACGCCCCTTGCAGATCAACAGGATTAAGATCCAGATGTTGACTGTCTCCAGCTACTCCAGACTTCTCCAGAGAAAGATATTCATCATTCCAGATGACCAGGACGACGCCAGCCTCGTTGGATCTATCAGGCTAGTGCTCATTCCTATTCCTTAATTACAACCTTTCTCTTTCTCTCACCCTTTCCCCCAACTAGTCATTTTCAAAATTAGAAACATTTGAATTTTATTTAAAATTCAATCATAATTTAGTTGTTAAGTACCGTGTTGTCCATCAGTTCAATCCCCAATAGTTGCTTTATTCTATGAGTATTTTAGAGTTTATTTTGAGTTACAACTGAAGGCACAGCACTGGCATACTAGCTTAAATTCGGAAGTGAATTGACGCTTTCAGTACGTACAATGCCGAGCAATGGACTGATCAACAGACTGCAACTAACTGACACAAAACTTTTGAAAATGAATAAGAAATTGTAATTAAAATCCAATAGATATACAAAAATGTCAATGTTTAGCGAAATAAACGTTTTTAAAAAACGCAAGTTTTAAGGTCTACTTTTGTGAATTTTAGGGTCATTTTTCAGGAATTTTAGTGTCATTTTATAGGCCACTTTTTAGAAAATTTTAGGTCAACAAAATCCGGGCCCTGCTGATGAGTAATTTGATAGATTCACTTACGCTGAATGAAAGTTATTTTAATGTCAATCGTTGGATCAAGTAAGATTACTAAATTCTTACATTTGATCAGCTTTATTAACAAACAGTATTGCAGTAGTGGAGGCTAAGTACCCAATAGCCTCCCTTCACGCTAAATTCGAAATTTCTCGGTGCTAATTGTTTGACCTTCGTTTGAACAGGTTTGATCAACATTACTCACAGAGCTACAGATGTTAGAAAAGGTGAGCTCTTATCTATATACATAAGAAAAGTATTCTTAAATATACAGAAGTATACACTATATACGTTTAGAAAGAAGTGTAAATTGAATGTGTTTTTTTTTATTTTAATTTGTAACATGTTTCATAGTTATTTGCTAGTTAATAGGTTTTTAATGTATTACTTTATTATTTGTACACGAAAGCTAAGTAAGTTTAAAGTAACATATATTTAAGTGTATTCGTCTCCATCCGATTAGGTATTTGTCTCCAAACAATTCGTATGGTGAAATCTGAAAGGAAAATTATAATTTCAATTAAACAATACATCGAAGATGTGTGAAACTACTAATACTATATGAAAATTCTTGAACTTTACATGGCAAGACACTTAGTACAAAATTAAGAATAATGAATTAAATGTTCAGAAAATTGTATTAGAAATAACAGTATTTCCTAAGTAGAGAATCATGCTACGCCGTTACTAAGTATTCTTAATTTCGAGGATCATCACACACTCTCAATTTGTCCTGTCCTTGATGGATTACTGTTCAGTATTGTCATAAATATTGAATTATAACTCAAAGTCAAAAGAAACCAACGAAAGTAAGTGGAAAGAATCGTGCACAAAGACACTTCAATACAATTTTGGGAAAGAAGGAAAACACTTACGATTTAGTTTTCCGACACTTACCTAGAAGAAAAATAATGAGAAATTAAAAGAGGCAGAATGATGGTTCCTCACATCAACGTTATTTATCACTTATTTATACTGCTTGCATAAAGAAGACGTTATTCTGGTAGCACACAGATAGATAGGGAGCATATAGTTTCCAAATGATACAGCCTTTATCTGGGAACAGTCTGAATCATAAAGGAAAATAATTTACGTTAGAAGATTTTAGAAATAGTCGGGAACAATAACAAACGTTAAAAAGACAAAAACAAGATTGATTGAAACGAATCGGTCAATAGGACTAGAAAAAAATAAAATAGGAGTGATTTGTTTCGGTGCCTGAGCAGTATTACGCATATTAGTGAAGACATAAAATTATGAACATGAAATAAAAGCACAAACAAGAATGGTGAAAGAAGCAATTAGGAAGAAAAGTGTATTTTGTGGGGTTTGGAAAGAGTGCAAGATTTTGCAATATGAATGTCGAAAAGACTTGAGAAAAAAGCTAGGTAGAACGGAAAACAAATTAGGAAGCGCTGGAAATACTAAGTAGAAAAGTACAATTTTAGGTTTATTAAATAGAGAGAAAAATTGAGATCCATGAGCACGGACCAATACCATGTTTGGATAAGCTTCACGGGAACCCTGTGGAAGTAGACCCTCAGAAAAGTATTCGTGCGACTGCAGATGTGTTAGGCATACACCATACCATTGTAGTTCTGTGGCTCTGTGCAATCGGTAATGTGGAAAGGTTGGTCTCATTGATGGTACATGAATTGACACCAGCAACAAGAATCACCATCTGGAGAGGGTTATTTTTCTGATTGTAAGGAATAACCGTGAAAGTTTTCTGCTTTGGATTGTCATTTTTGATGGCAAATGGACCTGCTACGACTATTATAATTATCAAAGTTCAGAACAGTTTTCGAAACTCCTAGATGATGTTGAATTATGTTCGGGTGATATCGTGTCTTTCTCCGGCAAAGCGAAAACATCACTGCGGATTGTTACATTGTTGAACACTATGAAATGCACAGCAACATTGCCTGCAACCATCCATAAATTCTGAAAAGACATGGTATCATTTTGCATGACAGTGCACGCGCAAATGACGCTGCCGATGGTCCATGAATTGAAGTATGAAACCCTTCCTCATACACCGTGTTCTTCTGACATCTCTCCCGTCTAACCATAATCTCTTCGAGAACTTTCTGAGAAGATACACCTTCCTTGATAGTTGGGCAGTATAACATGCATTTTTCACATCATAAATTACGAACTTCTTACACCACGGAATATTATAATCTTTGGGTGAACTACGGAGCGAAACATGTGGTTACAAACAACAACCACATACTTTTGTCATTGTAGATTTTGATTCACCAGGTATTGTAGTTTTCATTTGTTTGGCCTTTGGAAATTACTTTCCCAAAGATTTTATTCTTGAAATAAATGTCGTAATATTTTAATAAGGCCAATGAATATGTGGAATATAAATTAAAGGTGATTTATACATAGATACTTCATCCTTTAAAATGTATCATTAAAATTACACAATTTGAACTTTTAATTTTCACATTTTCTTATTTTTTTCTTCATGCTTTGTCTCTCTTTAGTAATAACTTGCGCATCTTTAAAAGTTGATAAAAGCTGTTCATTGTGTTTGTACAATCACGTTATGAATTTGTATTTTATACTACACATTATGTAACATTAAAACAGTGTTTGACAACTTAAATTTTTGTGAACTAGTATTTTCCCCGAGACTCGAGATAGTTCTCGTTTCAAAACAAAATGCTTTCTATATTGTCATATAGAATATACCCTATATCTTGAATGCCAATTATGAATGTTAACAAAACAGCGTATAACCTTTAAATATTTTCATGTGTTAAACCACGTCCGTTCACTATTGAAATAAGTTTATAGGACGTAAATGGCATTTCAACACCCACTACTTTAACATAGAGCTCCGACTATACTTCTCCTTAGGCATCTTCAAGAAATACTTGATACAGTAGAAGCCATTCGTTGGAAAGAATTACTAATAGTAGTAAAGTTCCACTCGGAGAGTAGGAATATTATTTTTAGTAATTCTAAACGCAGCACACGAATTCCATTTCAGGACGTTGAGAATATTAAAATAATGTTCATCATCATCATCATCATCATCATCATCATCATCATCATCATCATCATCATCGGTATTCTGCCATTATTAGCAGATCTCACTTGCCGGATCTGAGAAGATTCTATACTCCACGGTCATCCGCTAACCTCTTCGTTTTCAAGTACGATTTTTCTGTTTTGATATAATCCATCAATTGTACCCTGCTTCACTTCTCTCTCTCTGTTCTGCCATCATACCCTCTTCCACGTCCCTAATGATACAGTTCCTTCTTAGCCAACGACCCACCAGTTTCTCTTAGTCTTCTCAATAAGATCTAAAACCGTTTTTTCTACCCACCATTTCTAACATCCTCTGATTCTTTTTCCGCTCATCCTAACTATTTCTCTTCATTGTTCTCCACAATCACATTTATAAAGCTTCCAGTCGTTTTTCACTTTCCTTGCGTAATGTCCATGTTTCTGCCCCATATAGTACAAAACTCCACATGAAGCATTTTATGAGTCCTTTTTTCAACTCTTTATTCAAGGTTCCACAAAACCAACTTATCTTCCTCTTAAAGGCTTTTCTTTCGCTGTTTTTATCCTTGCTTTTATTTCACGTTCGCACTTCATATCATCACTAATAATATTTTTCACGAATCGAAAACTACTCATCTGTTCTATTTTCTTCCCTCCTACTTTTATATTTGACACCGACAACTTGGTTCCAATCACATTGGCTTTTGTCTTTCTAAAAATTTATTTTCATCTCATATTCTTCATAGCCCTTAATCACGTTTTCTATTATCTTACTAATTTTCTCTTCATACTCTGCAACAAGCGCCATCTCATCTACAAACCGCATGCACTTAATCATTCTACCTCCTGCTAAAATGCCGTCTTCATTTTGTAGGCTCCTTTTCACTATCTCTTCTAGATAGATATTAAATACTGTTGGCGAGAGACAGCATCCCTGTCGAACTTCCCTTCCAATTTTATTGTTCTCTGTCATTTCCTCCCCTATTCTAACATTTACTTGTTGGCTCATATAAAATTTTCTTATGAGTCATGATCTTTCCACTCCAACTCAACCTTCTTTAGAACTTCTAACAACAATTTCCAGTTCGCGCGGACAAAAGCCTTTTCTAGATAAATAAATAAAACATACACTTCTTTCCCTTTTTCTATGAACCTTTCATCGACCACTCTCAATCAAATTTCATCTCTTGCGCTTTTACCTCTCCTAAAGTCGAACTGCTCCTCTTCAACTTTTTCAGTTTTTCTTCTATATAACTTGCTGTTGAGTATTCGATGCAAAACTTTAGCTATATGCAATATGACACTAATAGTTCTTTAATCATCACATCTCTCTGGATTCTTAGCGATCAGTATCATAATCGCCTTCAGAAAGTCTTTTGGCCACTCTCCTGTTCCATATATTTCATTGCAAAGTTGAAACAATTCTTTCTTGCCCTTGTCTCCCATATTTTAATGAATTCGATAGTATCTTATCTATCACAATTGCCTTTCCATTCCTAATATCGGATTTAACTTTCTCAAACTCGTCCTAAAGAATATTAAACCCTTTATCATCCTCTAATACTTCATTTCTATTTCAACATCTAGGTCACACATTCCTTCCTTAATCTCACATAAATCCTTAATATATCATTTCCATCTTCCTAAGATTTCACTTCTCAAACTGACTACCTTCTTATTCTTGGTTTCTACTGACATCGTAATACAACTCATTTCCTCCGAAGCTCCATAGATTTCACCTCCTTGTACATTTTCTCGTGTTTCCCAACTCTTACTAAATCTTCTGTGTTCGCATTTGCTTTTGTAAAATTCTTCCCCTGATCTGTCTATTTCTTTCTAACTCATTGTTTAACTTTCTGTATATCTTTCTGCCTTCCTCTGTATGAACTTGTTTCTGCGTCTTCCTTTTCCTCATTTTGTACATCTGTTCGTAGCCCATGATTTCTTAACCGTTTTGCGTTCTTCTTCGGCCTGCTATATGTATAGTTTAATATACTTCCGTCGTCTGTTACTATCTACATCAAGTGTTTCTTCCAGAAAACATGTTCCGGAAATGGATCACTGTGAAACTACGTATTAACAAAGCCTATAGCTACTTGCCATACATTTTGCTGCAGTATGCGCAACAGGAAGTTCAGTTGTCACTTATTTGTTCAATGCTGGTAAAAATAGTTTCAGCACGAACTGAAGAACACTTGTAAAGTAGCAATATTAAAATTATTTATTTATTGCATTCTAAGATTATTTATCTCTCACTGGTATCATTCTAATTCATATTAACCTTATATTCTACGGGGTCAATGCCCTAAAAAAACATGCATGAAAGGACCACTGGCTGCCCCTATCCTTTCCTCGTTTTTTTTTTTTTTTTTTTTTTTTTTTTACGAATTTTTCAACGGAAAGATTTCTTACCTCCTCGTTTTGCAACTTTTCAGTACTCAATACATTGTTGCCTAATTTTCTTCTGTCTGCATTTTTCAGTTGAATATCCGCTTTGGCCAGCAGAAAGTGGAATGTCGGCTCCGAGGTGCGTCTTCGCGTTCTTCAAGCTATTCCGATAGCTGTTATGAATAATAATATTGTATATTTGATATTTTCGGCCGTCTATTGGGAATTTATAGGTATATCTTCTTCACTTGTGCTGATTGAACTAAGTGTTTCCAATTGTCAGTGAGTTGTGAAGTAATGCACGGCACAGAATTCTATCTACAAAAATTGACGAGTCCCTCTTCCTTTTCATTTCTTTCGCCTTAACGATATTTGTCTACGACACTAACTTCCAATTCTTCTCCCACAACTTCATTGAAATTTCCTATTACAATTACGCATACTCTCCTCTTCTCCTTGTTTATAATTTCTTTCATTTTCTCATAATTTTCCCTACTTCTTCAGTTGCATGTGAAGTTGTCGGTGCATATGTCTGTATCACTACTAGACTCTTGATTTTTCCTTTAAGTCCTAACAACATACTTCTACAATCAACAAAATTCTACTTTCTCTACCTTCTTTTTTAAGCGCTCACCAAGAATTAATCCTACATCATTATGACCGCCCTTTTCATTACGTGAGTAAAACATAATATAGTACTTGTACCGATTATGGCCCGGGTCCCTAATATGGCTCAACAACCATATCTCTGCAGATTTACGTTGGTGCTACTAGATTACAATATAAACTATGTCCTTATGACAAGTGTAAACACATTTGTGCGACTCAAAGGAGATAGTTTATATTGTAATCTAGTAGTACCAACGTAAATCTGCAGAGATATGGTGGGTGAGCCATATTAGGGATCCGGGCTATACTCGGTACAAGTACCATACATAATGTATATCATTAATTAGTTAAACACCTCATTACCTTTCTATCTTCACGAACTCCTGCCAAATCTAAAATAGTTTGTTCCATTTACTCTCTAAGCTTTATCTATTTTCCCTCCCTGTGACATAGTAAATACGTTCTATATTCTAAGACTTTTATTCTTGCTTGTATTTCTTTCCGTATCTATTTTCCCCATACTATTACTTTCTCGTCCAGTTGTCCTTTCAAATTCATCTCTTTCCCAGAGATCCCAATGGGGAATATTTTACCTCCGGACCTATATTATGACCTGCGAAAGATCATTGTATATATATTCTCTTTTTGCTGTCAGCAAACTAGAGAGAAACAGAGTGGTAGTTTCCCGTTGCCTTCCACCCCACAAAGTACCAGTCGTTACAGTCACTTTGACCGCGAATGGGACTAATATTGCCGTATGAATCAATGTGATTTCCAGAAACTTGGCTACTGAAGAACTGCTGCCTTTTCCCGGAACATTCTTCGTCTGGCTACTCCATTTAGAGCAATTCGGTAGGGGTTACCCTTCTAGTGATGCACTACCACTGACTTACTACCAAGTTTTAGTATAGTACGCTATCTTCTCCAGCGGACTCACAAGCCTCTTCATAAAGGTGGTGTTCATCAGAAAGGCCGATAAACATTTAACATTTAAATTGATTCTTAATTTTAAAAATATCGAGAAGTTTATCAATAACCACGGAATATGAACTAAAATTGAAAATATGCATTTGCATATGTGCATATACGTTTGTTAGAAACTTGGGCTCTCTTTCTGATACTCACTTATTAAAAATTTAATCTAGTATCTTATTTGCGAAATTTAATATGAGATGTCGCATATTTATATTTCTATTACTTTATCTCAAATTGTATCACGGTGCTATGAATTTATCTGTATTACCAGCCGAAGAAACAACAGAAAAATAACTCTCATAAAAATTTATTTCTTGGAAGTAAACTAAATTACACATTTTAATTCTCTTCTCGAGCTACAATTCTGTTCGCTGATCACCTAACGTTAATTTTCTTCTAGAGAATGATTTGCATGCGCAGTTACCGCGTTGACCACGTCTTGCTGTTACGTTTTTTTCTCTTTGATTCTGGCGCCGGAAACCTTAAAATTTTAATACCATGGGCTATAAATTACAAGTACTATCTGAAGATTGCAGCTAAGAATTTACTTTACTATTCATGAAAGGATACACAAAAGTTAAGTGTTGGCCTAAGGAAGATTACAAAGTCATGCAAAATATTTGCTAATACAACAAACTACAATATACCACCGAAATCAAGAAGAAAACTGAGACCATCAAACCGTTATTGGCCATCTTATAATTGATACCAGCATTAGCACTCAACGAGGAGGATTACCCAATATTCTCTGTTTCACAAATGCAAACCCAGAATCTTGAAGGCGGGAAAGAAAAAGTCCCCATCCCACTATTTTCGATTACATTAAAGAAGACTCTACATGCCACCAGAATCTTTAAAGAAGACTTATTGCTTCACATGACAGTTCGCATAGAACCACCAGAAAAGAAACATTACTTCCAATGCTTCAAATGACAAAGATTTGGGCAATCACAAGCTTCTTACCAAGCTCTGCCTCGGCGCATTAAGTGCACCGGCTCTCATTGCACGTACCAATGCGAAAAGAAGTCCAGAGACATATCTGCGAAATGTGTCAACTGTAAAAGAGCTCATACTACTAATTATTCCGAATGTCTGCGAGTACAACAAATTCTACAAGGAAAAAGGAAAACAAAACCAGTAAGCACAATCTCGCGTTCAGCATCTCTTCAAGACACCACTACCACATCCACTGCAAGAAATGAGCCTACAATATGACGCACTGTCGCATCTTCAACAACGATTACAACTCCCCCTGATAATAACTCATCCTGTCATTACATCATCCAATATAGTGAGAACTTCTTTTCATTCTAAGGGATTTAAACCTGACTTACATAGTACACACACTACGCACCTACATGCCAAAGGTGAAAAGCCCCGTTCTGCTCAACAAATTGAACATCGTCATGGACTTCTTCTCTGAACTATTACTGTAGAATAAAGAAGTCTTTCCAGCACTCCACGATCTCATTCCTTGTTGTAGAAAACGTTTTTCTTACTTTATTTGTACGCTTCTGTATTTTTGTATTTTGTAATATTGTGTTGCAAACAGCCAAAATCGAACACTGATTAATCTTGTTATTCAACTCTGGATGCAAACTACAAATAAATAAACATTCATGGCTCAAGAGAAGGCGTTATCTTATACGATCCGCCCATCTCCATATGGGAAAGAAATTGCCTTTAAAAGCAATAATTGGACATATAGCTTCTTCCTGGTAAATGTTATTTCTTTCTTTCTGATAAGGGTTTCTGGTATTAACTCTATCCCTTACTTTTCTAAAGCATTCAGTTCCAAGTTAGAAGAACCACTCCCAAATTATGTTATTCATTAGCATTGGAAACCGTACCAGGTATACCTGTTTGTGCGTCCATTTGTCGACACTTAATACCAGTAAAAGCAGCAAAATATAGAGAGAAGGATTTAAAAAAAAAGATTGACGTCTTAAGCTTTCATTTTTACCATGAACTCTCCATTCAGCCGGAAATGGGAAATGTACAAGTTAAGAATTATCTTAACAAACTGGCATCCGACCAACAAGTACACTCTTCCATCAGTTTGTCCTCATTACAAAATCAATAATTGCATGCTCTTAAATTAACCTTCTGTCTGTAACACCTACAATGGAAACCATCTCACTTATTCCTACCGAATCTGTCCCTTACTTTTCTAAAGCATTGATTACTAATATTTTAAATAGGAGTAAACAAAAACCTTTGTCTGACAAGCCAGAATTGTCGTTCCTTTGCACCTTCATGTCTCTTCCACAGCAACCAATTTTTCTATAGGCACTATAGTCTCTCTATAGGACTCTATGTCTAGATACTCTCTCATACCACAAAAGCTCATATCACGTTTTTATTATCCACACTCCAGTTACATTTTCAGATCTATATTCATATTTTCATTTTCTCTCCGAGCCAAAGTTACTGAACAATTTGGACAAGAACAAATATTAGGCAGTAACCTAACTTCTCTTTGCTAATGCCCAATCTCTCAAAACTAATAGAATCTTGCTAGAACCATGGCCTCATTACATAATATTGACTGTATTCACTGAATGAAAATTTTTTGAAAGCATCATACCGCTTTTATTTTCCTCTTTACCATCTTCTTCGTTCCGATCTGTCTCACGATAGAAGAGACGCACTTGCAATCAAAAATTCACTGCCTCGTTGTCATATCATACCATCATTTCCAGATCAATATTCTGAACATGTCATTTCAACGGTCTATTGTCCTGCACTCACTCTGACTCTGACCACCATTTATGTTCGCTCTACTCAAGCTTAGCATATCATTTTCTTATGTTCTTGGATCAAATGTCTCGAACTTATATCATCCTACTTGACATCAATTATCATTCACGAGAATTGGCCCAACATAAAAGGTTTGTGGACTGTTTACAAAGCACCCACAGCACTTGCATATCTATACCCCATCACATTCATCCTGAGAATAACTTCATTCTTCATGTATTTATTCGTAGTAACAACCTTTTTACTAAAAGTACTGTGGAGGTACTCCGTTCAGTAGGGAGCGATCATTTATCTATTCTTCTCACAATAATTCTCTCTGACACACAGGAAACAGATCTACAAGTTTTCATTCCGAAATATAATTTTGCTAAAACAGATGGGAAAAATATCGCCTCTACACCTCACAGTCAGAGCAACTATGATCTACTGACACTTCTATCACATCTTCAGATGACATTGACTGCATCTCCACCTCTTTAAGTTCTATCATTAGTCTCGCTACCGATCATGCAACTCCAAAACGTGGCCTGCACTCTAATTGGCCTACCTTACTTTCTCACGTCTTCACACTTCGACGTTCTCACGATTATTTACAACAATACGAAACAAATATGATCAGCACTTCCCACTATTACTTCAACAATTCCAACGCATGGTCAAGCATTACATTATCGCTCGCAAACGGCTAGATTGTACAATTTCTTGTAATGTATTACGTTTTGTAACAAACTATACGGAATTCTGGAATTAATTCATACGGTTTACTTATGAGAATCAGAGCTCAAAGTGTTCCATTCTGGTTGATGGTACAGTTCCTGCCATTGATGCAGAGAAAGCGAGAGCTTTCACCATGCGTTTTGAGGGCTGTTTCACTCCTCACATTACACCCTTTTTAGTCATTCGTCTCATCCATTTTAGTCACCGGACATTAACAGTCACGGCGATCCTACCTGAACATTGCTTACACCTAACATAGTAAATTAACTAAATCAAACTAAAACACTCAAAGCTCCTATTACCAATGATGATATTGTCGACTCACTCAGAAATCGCCGTAATACAGCTCCTGAAGCTGATACTATTACTTATAATCAACTTTGCCAGACACCAATAGCTTTCCTCGCAATACTCTACACAACTACTTTAACTACAAGATTCTTTCCAGCGATTTGGAAGCTCCCTAAAATAGTAGTATTTCTTAAACCTAACAAGAATCCTACCCTTCTTGAATCTTACCGACCTATTAGTCCTACTAATGTTTTCAGGAAGACTCTAGAACGCATTCTTGTAAAGCGCCTCCACTTCTGCTTGCTCATCCTACTTTATCCCTACGTAAGCTGGCTTTAGCATAGATGATCAACTTTTAAAGTTGTGAAAGTATCTAATTAACAATCACAATAAACGTCTGGTTGTACTTTCATTTGATGTTGAGCGTGCATTCGATTCTGTTTTGCCTCAAGGGCTTCTCTTGAAATTACTTTGCATTTTACCTCTAACTTACATACGGCTTAGTGTCAACATTCTTGTAATTTATTCCAATTCCTTGTAATGTATTTAGTGCCATATATATATGTAACACTGTAATTTAGTTTTTAATAAATAGTGCATATACTCTGGTCGGAAATGCTTATTATTCCTTAGTTAGTTCCAGAGTCGTGATGAGTAGAATTGCATTCAAAATAATTAGACATGTATTTCTGTTTTATTTATTTTTTAAAATATTTGAACTAGAAGTGAAGAAAAGAAGATGAACAGTTAAAAGAAGTGGAGAATTACAGTTATTAAATAAGATGTCCATATTGTGGAATCTCTTAAAGTTACAGACATGAGATTCGGATTTTGGTTTCCTCATTTAAGATAATTAGACATGGGTTTCAACAAATTTTGATCTTTGCCTTAGAAGGGAAGAAAAAATGATAGGGTTACAGTTGTTATAATAGGATGATCATATTTCAAAACATGTTCAAGTTGGAGACGTGAAATTTAGTATTAAGAGAGAACAGAACTCGGGGTTTCAGTTGTTAAAATAAGATGGCGATATCTCGAAGATCAGAGATATGTTAGGAACATGAAAAGATACGATTTGTGACTTGAAGTTACAACTAAGAAAGGATTTTTCAAAATTTGACGGAGAACGGATGATTTGGGGTGGTGATTATTATAGTGAAATATTTATGTCTGCGAATCTCGGAACGCTGGAGACACGAAATTTGGCAGCTTATATGGACTTCAAATATAACTCTTTAGTCACTTCTGTGGCACATAAACACAGCCGATTGTTTCGTAGATGATAAGTATTGTACATAAAGATATGTGAACATAGCGGACAGTTGGGGTTTATAAGCCTCAGTTACGTTTAATTTGGTAAATAAATCACTCAATACCTAATCACAAGCTTTGATGGCTTTCATGGAGTTCATTTTTGCGTCTCCAAAGAGTTAAAATAATTAGGCACACACTTCACCGTATTTTAATATTTTCTTCTGAATTGAAGCAAAAATGACGGAAAGAAGAAACGTTGGGGCTAACAATTGTAAAACGAGACGACATGTGTCGAAATCCTTTAAGCTTGAAGACATGAATGTAGGTAATTGTACTTTTCATTTGAAATAATTAAAGACACGTTCAAGCGTTTTTTAAAATATTCCTCCTTTAAGGGGAAAAAATGCGGGATGATAAAAGAGTCGGAGAGTTGTAATTCTTAAAATATGATTTCCAAATGTCGAAATCCCTTAAGATTAGAGATATGTTAGCGATATGGGAAACGTGAAACCTAAGGCCATGCAACCACAGGGGTCTGGTGGCGAGGTCTCGAGCAAGCCGAAGACTAGTCTCTCTCTCTCTTTCTATATACAGTATATAAGAAGTTTTGACTGACCGATTGCTTGACCAACACCAAGATCAAACCGCTTAAGCTAGGAACATGAAATTTGAACAGGGCGTAGGATTTCTAATGTAATGTCTCGCTAAGAGGGATTTTTGGAAATTCGACTTCGAACAAGGGAAAAGAAGCCTAACCGGCATAACCGTGGGACGTAAAACTCAAAATTTCATTTTCAAGGGAAAAGAAGGGTGGCAACTATTGTCTTGAAGTGTCATATGTCAGAATCTCTGAAGATTACAGACGTGGAATTCGGTACATGTATGGGCAACCAGGGCAAGAGTGAACACTTTTTGTAAATCAAAGAATTGCGGTGTAATGGGGAAACGAAAGACGCAATATTTCTTTGATGTGAAAGCCTGTTATTTCTAATAATATATACAGTCTAATTGCGACAAAAAACATAGAAGCGTAGACATAAACACCAAGAAACACGTTGAATCTTAGATGTGTATGTACTAGTTACATGGAACTACAGGATGTTATAAAATACCAAACACATTAATGACAAATGGAACTGCCAACAAAAGTTGCACTAATATATCATACATGTTATAATGACAAAATGTGAAAATAGGAGGAATCAGCTCAACATTCGTCACAAAACTGTTACGTGCGGTGCTACATACATACACAGTGGTCACACACGAACACCGACTTCCTTTGATCAAAATTGGAATATTGTTTCTTGAGACCACTCATTCCATATGATACAGGAAATCTACATTTCAACGTTTAGGGTATCTGAAACATAGTTCCCCACAGAATTGGCAGGGCATATCCATGTCGTCCGGTACAGGTATATTTGACTGATGCTTTGTGATTGGTTGTATAACTTTGATGGCAATTATTTGTTTGCTGTTCCTAGCTTCTTTTCTGTTCCAGCGCAACATTGCCTGTCGACATTCCCATGCGGTATGGCATGTGCTCTGGTTGTGAAATCTAAACGATAATGCAAACTTTTATTAGTAGTCTATGGCCGCCAATTTCTCTTACCTCTGCAAATGTCTTTTACTCAATGTTACATGTTCGCTCCTATGTTTTCTTTACCCAACTATACCACAAAGGACAAGAGCGAACGTTCAATCTTGCCCCGTACACTCTTGCCCCACCTCAGGCATCTTCCAATCATTGCCCGCCATACCCCTTCTAAGCACTTTTTCTTCTTGCGTACTACTGATAAGAAATATGAACCGATACAGCTTTTCCATGAAATATTTCCAGTCCTGCACCTTCAACTGAAACTACATTACATACTGTGACACGACCTAGGAATCTTTTACTGCTTTCCTTCTAAAAACAAACTTTCCGCTCTGCTGCTCTTCACACTGCACGCACACGGCTCCTTTCCTTTTCTGTTCTGACATGTGCCATACGTAACTAGTTTTTAACATTCGCTTATTTACCGACGTTGCCACTTCTCCGTAAATAGTGTTTTCACTCTTGCCCCGGCGTTCACTCTTGCCCTGGTTACTCATACTTCTCATTTAAAATAATTACTGTAGATATGTTTCACTGTTTTCTAAAACATATTTGTTCTAAAAATAAAAAAGGAAGAAGAAAAAAGGTGGAGGTACGAGATGTTCATATGTAATATCCTTTAAGTTTGGGGACATGAATTTTGGCAATTAGACTTTTCATTTAAAATAATTAAAGACGTGTTTCAGCATTTTTAGATGTTTCCCATAGAAAGGAAGATAAAGGATGGGGTTTTACATGTGAAATTTTTAAAATAAAATTTGATGTTGTCTCGAAGTTCCTTAAGGGCAAATACAGTATATGCTAATCCAAGACGTGTTTCATAATTTTTCCTTTAGAAGGGAAGAAAAAAGGATGGGTTTGCGATTGTTATAAGGAGATAACCATAACTCGAAATCCCTTAAGTCTGTGGCTATTTGAGAATGCATTTTGGAAGCGTTACCCCCTAGAGCGAACGTGACCAAGGTGGCTATTTGGTAATTTTACTTTTGCCAGAGTTATAAATCATACTGTGAGGCAGTCAAGGTTTCCAGGTCTTTCTTGCCAAGTCCAGGTCTATAATAGCAGCTTTTCAGTACTCTGCACAAAGCATTTTCAAAGCAGCTGTTTCTTGCTAAAATCCCCTTGCCTGGCAACACATCTTTCCTTTTTTCCCTTCCTTTTGACATCTTTTAAACAACAGGCGGTCTATTGTTCCGAAACCCATCAAATACGCTCGAGCTGAAGCTTTCTCTGCGTTTTTATTGCTTTCGCGTTTGTGATTAACCATCCACATTTAAATACATGGTCAACGTATTCCAAGCGTACGCATGAGGAATAAAAATGCGTTGCAATCGCTACAAATAGCCACCCTGTAAGATTAGAAATATGTAAGGGACATGAGAAATGCGAGGTCGTTAGCCGAGCAAATCTGGTGGCTTGAAGGTGAAGTCCCCAGCTAGCCGAAGGCTAGTTTGTATATGAAAGAAATCCTGACCCACTGATTAATCAACGCTGAAGCAAAATTGCTTAAGCTAGAGTCTTGAAATTTGGACAGGGAATAGAAAACTTGTGATGTCAAGTCCCACCAAGAAATTATTTTCGTAAATTCGACGGGATAAAGGTTGAGGGGTATAAATTATTATCTTAAAATATTCATACCTTAGTAAGAAAGTTTAAACAGTTTTGCCAATTTTATACATTTAGTCTGAACTTTGGAATAATTTGAATTTACAAAAATCTAAAAGACTTTGCAGAGGAAAGGCAAGAATTTAAAAACGGATAATAATATGACTTATTGAAAATAACAAATAAATGTTAAGTGAATTTAGAAGTTCCAAAATTATAATTTGTTTTTAACAACGCACTTCTGTATTTTATACAGGGTGCCTGACATAGGTTAACTCTGTTATGATCAGAGTTAGAACAAAATGTAGGAGGGGAAAATGTCTCCAAATATGATGCTATCAATCTAAAGTGAAGGATTTTTTTAAATCGGACGAGCCGTTTCGGCTGTACATTCTTTATGCGCCCAATGTGAAATGAAAATGAAACATTACCATTTATCTAGACCCACAACATAAGTGACCAACTTTTACGCTAACGTGTCTATGGCCATCCCCCATTTCAAACATGCCCCCATTCAACATACTCTTACAAAATTTATTGTGACTGTATGTTAAATAGTAGTATGTAATTTTACATGTATTCATGGTTATAAATGTGGCAAGGGAAGTAGAAACGAACATGTCTTTAAAAATAGGGGGAGGGGCAGGGAGGGATGTGGATACATTTTGTGACCGTATGGTAAATAGCAGTATGTAGTTGTAAATGTGTTCGTAGTTACAAGTGGGATCCGAGGAGTAATTTCAAGAAATTAAACTCATGAAATTAATAGAGGGCTGGGAAAGGACAGGGCTAGGGAAGGAGGTAGCTAAATTTTCTAAACGTATGGTGAATGGGGTCATGTTTGAAACGGGAGCTGGCCATTGACACGTTAGAATAAAAGACAGTCACTTTATTCACTTATGTTGGGGGTCCAGGTAAATGGAAACGTTGCATTTTCATTTAACATTGGGCTCATGGGGAAGAGTGAACAGACCAAACGTCTCGTCCGATTTAAAAATGCCTTCATTTTAGATTGAAAGCATCACATTTGTAGACAGTTTTCCCTCCTACATTTTGCCCTAACTCTGATACTAACAGAGTTACTGTATATCAGGGGACTCTTGAGACACTTTGTAGAGGATAAATTGCCAATGAGCCCTACGACTTCTAAGGCCAGCCCTGCATAGAACACTAATCTCTATTGGTAAAGTAGGTAGAGGTGAATGTCACAAATTTAATACAGCTAGCTCGTTTTATAACTTTAAAAAGAAATCATTATTATTGCTTCAATGAGAAGTGTATAGAGATATCTTTAATCTGTGCAGTGTAGTTTTAAATAATAGCGAATTTTATGTCCATGTGCAACAGAACGTTTTCTTGCATCAAAAGTATGAAAATGATAATGAAACTTAAATGGTTTTATTATTTTCAGATGATATTTTAACTTCAAGCTTAAAGTGTTCTCTGTTGTCACATTATTAAAGAATATCAAGAGAAAAAAAATATAAAATTATGAGCACATACTATTTGTAAGTATGTGCTCAAAATTTGGATTTGATAATTGATACAGGTTGTAGAATTTCAAACTAGACCTTTCACGCACTGTCAGTAGGAAACGGTGTGAAATCACAGAAGAAATACGAGGAAGATTGAAATGAATACTTAAAAAGTGTGATAAAATTCCGAAAAGTTTTGCAATTAATCTGTTAAATTAATTGAAGTTACCGGTTTCATTGAATCAATGGCCAGAAATTAGCATTATGCAGTAACACTGAACATAGAAGCAAGTAGGCTCAAAGAACGTCTATCGATGCGCAATATACTGCATTCCAACAGAGATCTCTGATGCGTTTTTTGAATTTTGAATTTATTAAACAAATAGAAATTGATCGCAAGATAAAACGTGATGTATGATGAGTCTTATATGTCCCAAACAAAAACAAAATCAAACCTCATTAATCGCCCCTTTTACGACAGAAGTCACAAATTTATGTTTCACAGTCATTTCCCGTGCACACATCATGCATCAACATACCACAGATTGCACATTGTATAAACAATTCATTTCTACAATCCATAGAGAACTTCTCAGAAAACAAGCAATCAGTAAAACTGTCGTGTGTACTCCTGCTTGTGGAATAGTCAAGTCGCTGTCTGCCATAGAAATGAACGAAACGTGACCACTCTTTGAACTGTAGTCTTCCCAATCACGAATTCTGCAAGTAAAATCTCCAGTTCACTTGTTCCATCCTCGTGCTTGCAGTGCGTTGTCTTGAGAAGTGTTCTATTTGTTCATGGACACCATTCGTGTAGTGGGCGAAGGTTTCTTTACCTTTCATTTCAGCTCACCACAGATTGAAGTAGATCATGTTTGTATTATTACATAATAAATGAATTATCACTTAATAGTGCATAAAGTTCTTTTTAATAACATGAAACAGAATGAATGGTCTAAGATTCAAAAATAAAGTGCCAACCAGTTGTAACAAACAAGAACGATGGTGCGTATAAAAAATAAAGCTTTTAAAGCGAATGGATCATTCAACAAGCATTCATTCGGCTTCCACCATTTTGTATTCACTTCGTTCCGTTCAGAGCTTCGACATAAAGTCTCTCAGTAGCTGTTGTCAGGATATTAAGTATAAACTCAAAAAGAAAGTATAACTAATGTACAGTATAGTATGACAAGTCAAAATTATCTATTAGCAATTTACATGCTTTTGTAGTTATTGTATGCTTCTTTCTTTTAGTACGGTACCGTAATATATTTGTTCATTTGACTTATATGTAATTGTTTCTTTTATTCTAAATATTAATTAATTACATTATGCAGTTTTCGTATTATTTTTATTCAATCTCTTTCATTCTACTGTTAGTCACATCTCAATGAAATGTCATGGATCATTTGGGTAACGGTCTCCATGTGACAGGTAATACACTATAACTATAATCCCACTACTATACTGCCCGTTCCATTATTGTGGTATACTAATACACTTTACCTATTACACTGTTATAAATCAATTTTATTTCTTATTATATATGTTATTATGGAGAGGATGTTATGACAAATGATGACCTTGGCTTCTGAAACAAGATGTACGACGAATTTAGTAACAGGCTGCAAATTTCCATTGACAATAAAGGATGTCTTGTGCAAAGACGTCTCCGATTATGGCGACTTTCCTCTCTCTCTCTCACTATATATATATACTAGCAGCGTTCACCCCGCTTCGCTGGGGTCACCCCGGAACGCAATAAACCTTGTTAATTAGATAATTTTTACTTTTTCGCTTTCAAGTGATATGATAAAAACCATAGTAGATTGCAGTAAATGTTAACATTATATCGCCTGTCATTTATGTTAACCCGCCCCGCTTCGCTGCGGTCATCCCGGAACGCAATAAACTTTGTTACTTAGATAATTTTTACTTTTTCGCTTTCAAGTGATTTATAGCGCCTGTCAGTTATGTTAACCCGCCGAGTCACAGGGTCATGCGGGTTGCATATAAATACGTTTATTTTTATACCTATGATGAACTAATAACAAAGGATTTGTACGTATGGACACCTGAATGGTCAATTATCTCAAGACACTGGTAATTGAAAATTAAAGTGATATGATAAAAACCATCTAGGGTCCACATCCTAACAACCCCCCAAAAATGAAAGAAATCGGTTCAGCCGTATTAGCGTGATGAGCGAACAAAGGATTTTTTGTACGTATTGACACCTGATTGGTCAATTATCTCAAGACACTGGTAATTGAAAATTAAAGTGATATGATAAAAACCATCTAGGGTCCAAATCCTAACAACCCCCCAAAAATGAAAGAAATCGGTTCAGCCGTATTAGCGTGATGAGCGGACAAAGGATTTTGTGCGTTCTCTTTTATATATATAGATATATATATATATATATATATATATATATATATATATATATATATATATATTAACAACCTTCCACCGTCGTGCCTATATAGCATGGGGATGAAATGTTAAATGACGGTCGAAGATCGCTGCTACTCACCATCTAGAATGAGTAGGTACAGGATGACGGAAAGAAACCACATTAATTAACTTTGAATTAAAACTTTGTATTTTCATTAAAGCTTGTGTACTATTGTGATTGATCGTCGACTGAATATAAACGCAAGATCACATATCTTTAAGCAGCTAGGAAGTTAACCACGATGAACTCAAACATAGCTGAGATACACGTACCTTTATACAACTGATGACTGGAACTGCTGTCGATGTTCTGGACGATCTTTATATTGCTGCCAATAGTCTAGAATGGTCGACTATTGTGTACCATTATCCACTATAATGGTCTGCTGAATTATTAGATCTCCTGATCTAATACTGGACTTCGGATCACAGAGAAGTAACTACTGTGACATGAGTAACTATGTGAATACTCGATGTACGATGATCTCTTAGACTGAACTCTGAGACTAATCCTCGAGACTCTTCTCCAGAGACTGATCCCAATCTCTAAAAACTATAAGGTTTTATACGAATATTCCAGACATCTTGGAATTCATTGTCGTCGACTTTCTGTATATCTCAGCTATTGGTAAAACGTTGGTTTCACCCGAATTACATCGTGATCAAATTCTCAGACTTACAAATTTCTGCGAACTCAACGATTATATCACAGTCAAAGTGTGTCAATGTTACAATGTGACAATCTGATGACAATTCAAAAACATTACAAATACAAATTACAATATCTTACGAACTGACGACCAAGCGTCTAGCCGTAGAACATTCATTACATACACACAACATTGATGTCAACACATAAACACACACACGTGTTTACGTTACGTGATAACATTTAGTTTCTTAACATTCAATTTATTAAATATACTTTCCTTTACCAAAAATAATATCTTTCTGAATAAAATCAATGACATGCCTCAACATGCCCCTCCTTCAAAATGAGAGAACTCCGTTCTCGACTCAATTTCTTCCCTGAAATTGACCGAAAACTAATTACATATATTACATAAAATAATCATATATATTCAACCATCACCCTGCATATATCTTTATATTCATTTATCACATTCAAAAGAAATCATAAAAACATTATTTATTTACAATCATTGTTTTCTTTTTTAAAAAAAATACTTGTCAACAGTCCTCATAAAAATATGAGCTCCTGCCATCTATTGAGTTACATATATAACTACTTGAAGTTGTGTTGCATTTCCTGTGCTCGGAACTGTACATACATATATTTTCTCGTTCTCGTTCCTGGAAAGTTTCCACTGAATTCAGTCGCAAAGTTCAACTCAGTGTTTATTGTCTCCGCACAGTTTCCACTAATATCAGTGACCATATCACTGATGCTTTCCATAAATATAATGCACTTCATTATACACTAGATATGTTGATATAAACCACTAATACACTTATCAACAACGTCTCTTGTCGTTGCATGATTTTAGAACACAAAAATAAAATTTAAAAAATATTATTCACTTCACTTATGGTAAGTTTGCCATCTATAGAGTTAGCAACTCTTGATGCACTTCCTTCCGAAAATGTTGTGTCAGCAACGTTTTGTGACACTGATCTTGAAAAACTTCCACGTCTTATCCTGTTTGCCGCGTTACTTCGATGGATAAAGTTAACTTTGAATACGTGCTCCGCATTTTCGTGAAAATTTCGGCAAAATGTTCACAGGACCACTACGTCGCATGGACGAATGTACAGTTTTTCGTGTTTCAAGTTTGTGACAAAATGTTTATCCGTTTTTTCCGCTTCAAAACCGGATAATTCGTGATTTGTGATACATCCCTCTTTGGTTTTGGTGCAGTGCATACCAACAATGTTCAAGTTACCTTGTGGTTCCTCTTTGTGCTTGAGATAGTGATCTGCATTTTGTTCTGTGCAAATAGTGTGCTTTTTAGTGTGGTTTTTATTTATTTCTGCATAGATTGGAAATAATCCGCAGTTTTCTACGTTACTAATATCGTCATACACCTTTTTATTCTCTACTCTTCCTTCCTGTTTTTCCTTTCTACTAAATCTACGTAATTTAATAATCAAATAAATGATAATTATAGACGTTGCTAGTACTAAGACTGTTAATGATGTTAAAGCAATAGCTAGTACGGTAAACTTCTTTTCCATAATACCTGTAAATATAGATAACTAAGTATGAAATCGCGTTTTTATTTTTCTTAAAAACTAATATAACTATATCGCGGTCTATGACTCTCGTCTGAACAATATATTCATACTTCCAGCATAGGCCTAATGTTAATGTTCATTAATCGTTCATTATTCTCTATAAAATGCATAATCGATGCATATTCTAAATAATGACTAGTGTTCTAATCGTTATGTAACCTATTCGGATACAAAAATGCTATCCTTGTTACATTTTCACTCGTTTGACGCTGTTGTTGTCTTTTTTTTTAAAGTCGTAAAATCCTACATTTTCGTGCATATTTCAGCTCTTAAATACACTTTATTACTAGTTTTAACGTTGTTTGTAGGTGCAATTATCTTTATTGATGTTCAATCTATCTTATTTTAACATTCCAACACTCTCTGTACTTAGAAATCATTCATAAAGCATCAAAAACAATGTAAATGAGCGACACTCATCCACAGTGGGAGTGGTTTCGTTGCTAAGACGGCGGCCATCTTCTCGTAAGTCACGCCCCCTAGCAACGCATCCTCTCTCGTCCGCACGAGCTGCAAGCAACAGGCTTCCGTCGGAACTTCCGCAAGTAGTATGTTTTAGAAAACAGAAAACTACTAAACGGAGTAATGTATCCTCATGAATATCAAAGATATTCATAAACTGAATACAATAACTTATTATTATACAAATAATCTATACACCAATTGATCATTTGATAATAATAATAAATCAATAATTCCTCTCTCATTTTTAAAAAAAACGTGAATTTAGAAAATGAATTTTGATAAAAATAACGTGTTTTCATACAAGTTAATGATGATTATTGATATGATGCATTATGATTGTATTCTATTTCCAACTATTTCTCATCTCTTATGTATGATTTTCCTACTTTTCTATTCAAACTATTTACTTCTTTTTAACGACTTTTTCCGTACTTTTTCGTACTTTTAACGGCTTCTTATTGTAGATTTGTAAGCTTACTTGAACTAGTTTATAACACTAGCATCTACTTTATCTATGATTAGTCTATTTATCTAGCTTTACTAATAGACAACTTTTCTATTTTTCTTCTTTTCGCTTTTGTTTTTCTATAGCTTGAAGCTACTGATTTCACTAATATTCTGATGTTATTTAACTTAGCTATTATCTATTTACATGCTTTTATCTATTCTTGTCTATGATGATCTATTATCTATGCTTATTTTCTATTGCTTCTTTTCTACCAAAACAAAGAGTTTTGCCGTATTAGTACTACGTAACCATTTTTTTCAACGATTTAATCGTTTTCACCGACTCAACTAGACCAATCCTAGTTTTATCTAGGATGACATAACCAAAGGCTTTTCAACTCACGACTACTTCATGCTGTAGGTAAGTATGTCTACACATTACCAATTGTCTTAAATGTTAATCCGATATTCCTTTTCAGGTTCTTTATTGCAACTTAAATTTTTTTTCAAAATAAACTCTATTCTTCTTCATATCCATAAATGTAAAAACTTTTTTTTTCATAACCCAAGGCACATACGATATTGAATTACATACTACACTTACTTTCTTATTACTTTTTGATGATGATTATTATTATGATTATTATTATTATTATTATTATTATTATTATTATTATTATTATTATTATTATTATTATTATTATTATTATTATTATTATTATTCCTGATTTTGAATTTTATACTTCCGTATTGCTCTATAAAGCTTACAATACAGTACTAATAACAATATTGTTGTCAAAATTAATGATATTATTACTCCAAAAATTACATACATGATATAGTCTGTTTTTAGATGTAGTTCTGGGATCGAAGTATCGACTTTCAATTTTAACAATTTTTCAGTTAAACTATTTAGCTCTTGCGTATGCAAGGTGAAATTTATTTGTCTCTCAGTCCAATTACCGATCAATTTAATATGTTTATTCTGAATCTGAATTATCCGTTTAGATGGAATGACCAGCTCTCCAATTATTATGTTATCAAATTTATCATAGTTTATGAAATTTGATTTAGCTTTGGTTTGATCAAGTTTTGTTGAAGTAACTTCTTGATGTACACCCACTTTTGTCATGTACGCTTCTTCAATAGAAGAATACATCACACCAGCGTGTGTATATCTGAATATCACATTCCCCAAAAATTTTTCCGAATTTTGCTGGCATCCTTCTAGAGAGTTATTTAAAATAATATTATTCAAACATTTCGATTCACAATCCATAGTTATGCTCTCACAAAAATATAGAAAACTTTTAAATTCGCATTTACTTTTATCCAATGAGTGAAATTTACCTTCAGCCAAATAGACTGATTCCGGTAATTGATAAAATATTCTTGTATTATTTATTAAGTAGCCCATTGATGTTACGTCATACATTATTGAAATACTAGTATCATATATTATCGGAGTCTTTATTATTAAATCAACATTATTATCTTCGTAATGGTATTTTACTAGATATACGCTAGACATTTGGTAAAACATTCCAATGTCTGACCTATAAATAGTATTTTTCAAAACATCATGAAAATTAATTAACTTTTTAACATCAGCATTAGATAATATATGATATGTTAACTCATTATTTAAAATACTATTTACTATTTTATTTACTCTCTCCTGTACAAGATGAACAAACAAGTTTGCCATTATCTTGCGTTGGGATTGATGCAAATAACAGTATAGCTCCTGAATTTTATTTTTAAAATCTTGCAACACCTGTTGTACTTTTACGACTATCCCGTGGACTACTGTTATCTCATTATTAAATGATTCTTTTAGATTTTTAATTTCATTAGTTAATACATTCTCATGTTTACTTAACTTATCAATAGACTGAGATAATTGTTTATTATGTATTAAATTATACGTCGATAAACCAATGGACGACAATCCCAGTAACCACGAAAATATAAATCTTTTATTTCTGTGATTATTATTACATCTCGTTCTACCATTTTCATAAACAAAATGGCATGGCAATAAATTTACTATATTCCGTCTAAACTCTCTCTCTTTTACTGCATAATCATTTAAAATCTCGTAAGCGTCAGTACATTTGTCGTGTACTGGCACTGATTCTTGAAAATTTAAATGCATTTTAACGGTCGTAAACACCATGTTCGTCGCATGAACAGCATAAGCATTCTGTGTCAATGCTAGTCCAATATCTGATAACGTTATTTGTTGATGTTCTTCTTCAGCTACCCCAATACTAATCAATAGTACTAGACAAACGACAATCTTGAACATGATGATAACTGTAACAATTAAAACTTAAAATTACTATTCTGAATTTACTTATTTATTCTAATTATTTCTATATCTCTTATTTATTTAATACTTATGTTTTTATTTAATTAGTTTAATGTGTATGTGTACCTTGGATTCTTTTACAACTTTAAATATATTTACTAGATATCTCTCTAATTTAAAAAAAATTCTCTAATTTCCTAGTCACTTTATGCTCTGTAAACAATATACTTTTACCAGTTAAGGGATTTTCAGATGGAAATCAACATTTACTTTGATTTCGGGACACGGACTTTTGTTGATAAACAGCGGTCCAACTCGCTGTTTCACTGACAAAAACATGTTGTTTACAGATACCTAACAACAAAAAAAAATATTAAACTTGTTTACTAAAAACTTATTCGTGTTTTCGTAGTTGCAAAAACTTTTTTTTTTCGTCGTGATGTAGTCCTTTTGAAAAACTTTTTGGTTTTTCCCACGCGTTGTTTTTTTTCCATTAGACATCACTGTCTAAATCCGATTCTTCCTCTGGTCTATCCGAATCTTCCTCATTTGCACTTACAAATGGTTTCAAACGTCTTATGTCAACTGAATCCGTCTTCTCTTGTCCTTTCTTAGTCTCGTATCTCACTTTATATGAGTTATTATTCAACTTGTGCACTATTACTCCTCGAATGTTATATCGCTTTCCAAAACAAGCTGGAATGCCTGCTCTTGGCATTTCACGAATCCAAACTTTTTGTCCCACGTCGAAGTTTGGTTGAGAGAACTTCTTCTCAATTTGTTTCTTTTGGGATTTGAACCGCTTCTGCAAATTCTGATACGCGATCTTCCTTGCTTCCTTTACATTTCGTATTCGCTCTTCGTTTTCTACATACTCACAAGGTATGTCCAGATCCTGTTCTAAGAACGTTCTGGGTTCACGCCCTGTAAGCAAATAGTAAGGCGAGTGTTTTGTCCCGTCATGAATCTGTGTATTCATGGTAAACACAATTGAAGGTAAGATCTCGTCCCAGTTTGTAAACTCACGGTCTATATAGTGCTTCATAATTTGTTGAATTGACCCGATGGCTCTCTCCGATGTTCCAATATTATAATGGGCATCTGTATTGGCAAAATTCAACCGCATACCAAACCGTTCAGCCATCTCTTCCATCACTCGGCTCCGGTGTGTGCTATGCCGGTCCATCGCAAGAATTTCAGGAATCCCATGTTTTGTAATTAATTCTTCAAAAATTGCTTCTGCTATAATTTCAGAAGTTATAGCAGGAACTGCTCTTGCAATTACGTATCGAGTAGCGCTGTCAACGAATACAATAACATATTTATTCCTGTGATTTTTCGATCTTTTAAACGGCCCAATCTCATCCATAGTTACATGCTGGAATGGCATATAACTCGGGTATGTTTGCGGATGCATTGGTGTCCTACCAGCTTTACGTTTCTGAATTTGGCAACTGATGCACTGGCTGACCTTCTCTTGGAAAAATCTTTTCATGTTTGGGAAATAGATGGATTTCAATGCTCGATTATAACACTTCGTGTAGGAATAATGTCCTCCTCCGTATATCGAACAATGCAAGTTTTTGAAAACTTGTTCCCGCAAAGAAAAAGGAATGCATAATAGGAATTTCTTCCCATTAGCCATCTTTTGAGTTCTGAAAAGTTTTCCGTCCTTAATTTCATACCAGCGTGCCTGCTTTTCTGATTTTTCATCTGCTTCTTCCGGATGTTCTATAGCCTTCATTATTGAACCGAAGAAAGGGTCTTTCCGTTGCAACTCAGCCACATCCACATCTTCGTCGAACGTGATGTTGACTTCAAGGTCTTCTGTCTTGACTGGTAATGCATCTAGATCGATGTCCTCATCAGTTGGTTGGATGTTCGTGTTTCTTGATAATACATCGCTAGGATTTTTCTCTCCTGGACAATGTACTGGCGTGTACTGATACTGTGCCATCTCTAAACTGTACCGTAACAGTTTCGGCGATAATTTTGGCGTTGTTTGAAGGTATTTTATACACCTGCAATCAGTGTATAGCTCAAATTCTTTATTGTACAAATAATAGTTAAATGCTTTAAAAGCACTAACTACGGCCAAAATTTCTAGTTCCACTATATGTCTTCGTGTTTCGTTTGGTCTCAATACTCTGCTATAATACGCTATAGGTGTCCACTCTCCATTCAATTGTTTCTGCATAAGTACAGCCCCTATTGATTTTGTAGATGCATCCGTATACACTCTAGTTTCCAGATTTTCACGGAAAGGTGCCAATAAAGGTGCACTCATCAACGCTTCTTTTAGTTTTTCAAAACTAAGTTGGTGTTCTTCTGTCCACACAAATTTATGGTTTTTTCTTAATAATTGTTGGAAATTAGATGTCATTTCCGCGTAGTTTTTACAAAACTTCCTCACATAATTAGTCAAACCAAGAAATGATTTCAACTCTTTCGCGCTTGTAGGTGGCTTACAAGCTTTTATTGCTTGAATCTCTTTAGGACTGATTTCGTAACCAGCTTCGCTCACAATGTGACCTAAAGCCATTACCTTCTCTTCCATGAAGTGACATTTCTCTACTGATAACTTTAAACCATATTTCCTTAACCTTTGAAAAACTGAGTGTAACACAGATACCATTTTCTCCTGATTGTTTACATATAAAAATATATCATCCATGTAAAATGACACCGCCTCCGGATGAACGTTAGCTAATGTCATTGCCATGATTTTTGTATATATAGCGGGCGATTGAATGTATCCCATCGGTAATTTCGAGTATTGATACGCTCCTACGCCTGGAATATTGAATGCTGTATACTTCCTAGAATCCTTAGAAATTGATACCGTATGATAGGCACTCTTAATGTCCAACACACTAAAGAATTTGTGACCACCCATACTTGTAAGAATTTGATGGATAGGCGGCAACGCCACGGAATGGAACCGTACGTGCCGATTCAGCAATCTACAATCCAAACAGGCCCTAATCGATCCGTTTGGCTTCTTTACGAACAACATAGGTGAGTTATACGAGCTATTACTTTCCTCGATGATATTTTGTTCGAGTAAAATGTTTATCTGTTCTTTAACTTTATCTTTCATAGCTATAGGTATTGGATACTGTTGACGTCGAAACGGAACTTCCGTTTCCAACTCTATCTTATGTTCTACTCCCTTGACTCTTCCTAATTCGTTTTCTCGCCGCGCAAAAACATCTGCGTAATCGTAGCGCAATTTCTCTAATTTCTTTTTGATTTCTGGTTTAGTATTATTGCCAAATTTTAACCGTGATTTATCGTAATTTTTTCTCGCCTCTAACACCTCTTCAATTTCATCCTCTGATAATCCTTCTTTTCTTAATTCCGATTCATTCATGCATGCTTCTGCATCTCCAATTTTTAAATTTTTCGTCAACATGATCATCTTATTTGACGGATTGATTACTTCTAAACACCTATTTTCATTCGACAAAATTACTCTAGGTACAAATATGTTATATTGAGACTCTAACAATTTATCTGGCTCTAATAGAAATTCATTGTTCTCCCAAGAATTAACTAGGTTAACCTCGACAGTTGTCCTAGTTCTTGGTAACAACTTTTCCCTATGACCAAGAACCCATTTTGGCTTTAAACTTGATTTTATACTAATTGCAACATTATCAGAAACTGTTCTGGTTTCCTGATCGTTTCTACAATGTTTAATTGGTTTCCCAAATCTTTGAACAATAATTTTACTAGTTCCATAATCAATTCTACAATTTTGTGTTTGCAAAAAATCATTCCCAATCAACATTTGATATGGGAAGTCCTTTATTATTCTAAAAGCCTGATGAAACGTTTGAATTAAAATTTTGAACTTAATTATGGCTAATTTGTTAATTACCAGCGTGTTTTGGGTAATTCCTTTGATTTTAGTTTGTTGTGGGATTATTTTTGCACTCGGTGGCACTAATTTCTCGTTAATTATTGAAATTTGCGACCCACTATCGAGTAACGCCTTGATCTGTCTATCATCGATTTCTAATGGTAAATATACCATGTTGTTGTCTAAATTAACTGAGGCAATTATTTCTCTTATTCGGACATTTCGATTGCCTGTAAATGCGCCTCTCCCATTTACAGATGTGTTCCGTTTAAATTACTCGAGCCTGGTGTTTGATAGTAAGTAGTACCATTTACTTGTGCTGGTACCACTTGCACAAATCTCTGCTGATTCGGGTTTTCGAAATTATAAGACTGGTGACAACACGAATTCTGACAATGTCCTTGCCAGTTTCCTTGCTGACCACGTCCTCTATTGTTTCTCCAAAAATTTCCTCGATTACCTCGCTTATTGTAATAACCGTTATTACCTCTATTGTTGTTTTGACTTTTGTTACTATTACTGTACCAATTCTTATTTTTATTTCCATTTCCACGGTAATTATTTCGATAACCACCTCTATTCTGCTTATTATTCCTATAATACTGATTTTTCCCTTGCTTTCTCGCGTTATTCTCTTGTTTCTCTTCGTCTTGTGTTTTTGCCGACAATGCTAACTGTAATTTGTCTATTTTCTTTTCTAATTCCGCGATTTGTGTAATACTCGGAGGTTCTTGTTTGATCTTACTTTCTTCTTTATGTTTTCTTACAACTACGTGATCTGAATTAGATCCACTCTCGTCATCTTCTACTTGCTCTCTAATTTTCTTTACAAGATCTTTAATTGTAACTTTACCGGATTCCTTTTTCACACGCTTTGCTATTTTACACTTATTCTTTTCTATCTTCTGCAAATCCTCCACGAATTTGTCTAAGCTAGAGTATTCACGCGTTCCTACCTTTTCCATATAGTATGGATGTAGACCTCCAACTATAATACCTATCTTCTTAATATCATTCATTTTTGAATCTAGTCGTTCACAAAGAACGAGCATGTCGTAAACGTAATTAATTACAGCTTCATCTTCAAGCTGTAACCGCTCCTTAATTTTATCTTCAATATCTATTGTTACATTAGATTTCGTAAACTCGTCTACTATCTCCGATTGCAACTCTTTATACTGTATTTCTGCCGTGTTTCTCCGTTTCAGGAACAATTTAATCCATTGCCTCCCTACTCCTTTGAAAATATTGGGCAGTAATTCCTTTCGTTTGCTTTCGGCGATGCCTGCCATTTGACAAGCATCGTCGAATTCATCGAAAAACGACACGATGTCATTATCGTTCTTGAGATCGAATTTAGGCAATTTATTAATATCTGCATAAAACGTAATATTAGACGCCATCGTAAAATTCTTATTCTCACTATATATTAATTTCGGATCTAAATTTATGATTGAAGGAAAGTCTTCCGATACAGATTTCGTCACCGGACTACTTGGGAAATTAAAAACTGGTTCTTTACTCAAAACAATTTTAGGACTCGCGACTTTATCGTGACTACAAGAAGTATTTTGTCTTTCTGGTGTCCTCACACCAAATAAATTCACATCAATATTTATTCCCTTACTCGCTTTCTGTGCTCTAGTCAACACAGTTCTTTCATTCATTTAACTTAATACTTAATTCAACTTTAATTACGAAGTGAGGGTGGGAGGTGAGGGTTAACGTATTACTTATTCTACTTGAGTCAATTGCCTTAGTCATTCGAGATCCGAACCATATCTCGTCTTTGAGTGGTGAACGATCATAATACAAACTCTTAACATACTAAATTACTTAAATATAAACCGAACTTAACCATAACCTAATAAAATATATTCTTAACACTAAAATTATTCCGTTTCGTGATTCGAGTCATAGCTATTTTCACCGTAAGATTGGTGCGACCTACTTTTAGCACTGTTCGGGAATCGAACCAAAATATCTCCACCATAAAACTGGTGCTAACTCCTCTAGAATACACACCCCGGGTCTCGAACCGAACGCATCTCCACCATAACAACCTTCCACCGTCGTGCCTATATAGCATGGGGATGAAATGTTAAATGACGGTCGAAGATCGCTGCTACTCACCATCTAGAATGAGTAGGTACAGGATGACGGAAAGAAACCACATTAATTAACTTTGAATTAAAACTTTGTATTTTCATTAAAGCTTGTGTACTATTGTGATTGATCGTCGACTGAATATAAACGCAAGATCACATATCTTTAAGCAGCTAGGAAGTTAACCACGATGAACTCAAACATAGCTGAGATACACGTACCTTTATACAACTGATGACTGGAACTGCTGTCGATGTTCTGGACGATCTTTATATTGCTGCCAATAGTCTAGAATGGTCGACTATTGTGTACCATTATCCACTATAATGGTCTGCTGAATTATTAGATCTCCTGATCTAATACTGGACTTCGGATCACAGAGAAGTAACTACTGTGACATGAGTAACTGTGTGAATACTCGATGTACGATGATCTCTTAGACTGAACTCTGAGACTAATCCTCGAGACTCTTCTCCAGAGACTGATCCCAATCTCTAAAAACTATAAGGTTTTATACGAATATTCCAGACATCTTGGAATTCATTGTCGTCGACTTTCTGTATATCTCAGCTATTGGTAAAACGTTGGTTTCACCCGAATTACATCGTGATCAAATTCTCAGACTTACAAATTTCTGCGAACTCAACGATTATATCACAGTCAAAGTGTGTCAATGTTACAATGTGACAATCTGATGACAATTCAAAAACATTACAAATACAAATTACAATATCTTACGAACTGACGACCAAGCGTCTAGCCGTAGAACATTCATTACATACACACAACATTGATGTCAACACATAAACACACACACGTGTTTACGTTACGTGATAACATTTAGTTTCTTAACATTCAATTTATTAAATATACTTTCCTTTACCAAAAATAATATCTTTCTGAATAAAATCAATGACATGCCTCAACAATATATATATATATATATATATATATATATATATATATATATATATATATATTTGCATGCTTTTAAGAATTGCTAAATTTTCATTTTGATCAAGTTTTAATTAGAGTGTGTGATTATCGTAAGTGCTACTTCCCGATTGTTTATATTCCTCCCTCCATCCTAATATACATCAACAAGATGAAAGCTGTATTCAGTATCTTTGAAAAATACGTTCCACTTCTTTCCAGAATATGTATAAATAATTTCTGTACTATTATTAATTTACAGTCTTGGTTAAAATTTGTTAAAATATATATAACTACGTTCACTGTCATACGGTTAAACTGCTGACGAATATCAAAGCAAATATAATGAATTTCAGTTTGTATGCAATAAATTTATTGCTAATATAATTCATTCTTTCTTATTATCCTTTGACTGATTTACCAACTAACGTTATCCGAGGTAAGTTTCAAGAGGATGTCTTTGCCAATATCTTATTCTTTATATATATATATGTTTGTGTGTGTGTGTAATTATATGGAATACAAAATCTTAAATTGTTTTATTACAATTTGGTTTTAATCTTTTTAGAGATATCGACAGATTTCACTTTTTGTTCCCATTGAATATTCAGATGATAAAGTTCAGAACCTAAAGTGAAAGTCAGATTAGAAACAGTGTTCTGGGTTTTATACTCAATGTTTTGATAATCTCAGAAAGGTTTGAATTTGAATATACAGATACGTGTAGACGCACAGATAGCAAACAAGCTATAACGCTATACAAAGCACTTTTTCAGTTGTTTAGGACATGACTGCTACTGAAATTTTAAAGATAATAATTGCAATCATTATTATTAATTAGTATGATTATTACTAATTAAAAACTAAAAAAAGCAAAGAAATTTATTCACCCAACTGTGAGTAAGTCTATTGATATTGAAGAATTTAGAAATTATTTATAGCTGATAGGAAAACGTTCAGTCATCAGAGTTGGCATAAAACAAAATTTTGATTTAGGGTCGTATTTTGTGGCCCAGTCCTATTATAGACAATCTCCGTCTCTTTTAAAAAATACAGAGTGGTGCAAAAGTTTTCGACATCGTTTTCTCTCCAAAGTAGATGTGATTTAGGCAGATTCTACTTCATTCTTCTCAGTCGGAATATGAAGCTTTGTTTAAGGGTAGTTAGGTCTCGGTTCTCGTCGCTATCTTAAAATCGGCCATACTAGATCAACATCTCATTTTGTAAATGACACTGAGGTCTGTAGAGTATTGATCAACATTAAAGAGTTTACATAAATGTAACTCTGTAATTAAGTTTGTTGATAACTTTAACTGCTCATATCTTATTTAGACCTAAATGTTGACATCATCTCTTTTGTTGCAGGCAAGAGACGATGACCCTGACAATGAAGAAGATTAAGGTGATTGCGATCGTTGTAAAACGTACACACACATTTCAAAATGTGTCAAATTTCTCACGGCATCGTGACATCTTCGATAGCCATTATATGGAAAAATAGGTAATGCGATGATGAAACCCTATAGTGTTTTCACGAAAACCATTACGACTAGGAAACGTCCCAGATATTTTATTTTATTTATTTTTTTTTTACCGAAAAGTCCAAAGAAATTAGCAGAGTGGGGTGTCAGTCAATGTGCAGTAGGTGGACGCCAAAATCCTACAAAGTAATGTTCGTACAAGATATAAAGGGATTAGAAACTAGCAAAGAATGACATAGGTAGTCTAGACGGGTCGAATTCTATTCTTGAAACATTACTCCATCAGTAGAGCAACAGAACTTTCTTCGTTACTTTTATACATACTATATAAAACTACTGTATAAGTTCTAGTATCTCGAGTCCGGGAAGTCGGAATTTCAAAATTCCTTCGGATTATTGCTAATTTTGGTCTAGTTTAAAAAATATATAAAAATCAAATGGAGTCGTTTTTGCTTCCGTGGTAACTTTATGTTCGAATATCACGACTTCGGAAATTCGGAATATCAAAATTCTTTCAGATTCGTGTTCCTCGTGGTCTACTTTACAAAATATGTAAAAATCAGGTGGGATCCAGTTTGCTTCCATGGTCACTTTATGTTCGAATATCTCGAGTTCCCACATTCGAAATGTCAAAATTCCTTCAGATTCGTGTTCCTCGTGGTCTAATTTACAAAATATATGAAAATCAGGTAGGGTCCAGTTTGCTTCACTGCAGCCGAAAAGAAAAGTACATTGGAATTGTCATCAAACAAATAACTAAAAAAAAAAAAGTGCAAAGGGTCCCAGGTCAGTATTTGTAACATACAAGTTCACATCAGTACTTACGGTTTAGAACCCCCCCCCCCTCACTTTTTGATTTTAAAATATGGCAACCCTAATTTAGCCATCGAACTACCCCTTTCGCATAGTGCTGCATATATTACCGTAATAGTTTTGGAGCAAATATAAAAAAGTTAAAACACACATACAAATCAATGCAATTGTCTCGATTGATAGATGCTTTCACAGTTGAAGCGTTTGGAGGGTAAATGTGCTATGTAATAAATTGAATATGACGGAGAAATTGACTTTCATAACTTTGACCGTCAACATACCGCCTTTGTCGTTTCTAAATATCTGCACCCAGATGATGGCTCACTAAATAATGTGTTACGTAGCATGATTAACATATAACACGTGCATGAACCGCCAGAATGCAACGCTTCAAAAAATGTAACATAACACCTTTATTCTCCAAACGCTTCAATTGTTAAAAGGTGTAATTAAAAACAGCAAACATTGTTTCCGCTTTGAAGAAGACAAACATGGTTTCGCTTATAAAACCGCAAACACGGTTTCGGGCGGTTTTCGTGTTCGAAAAGAGTTTTTGCGGTTTCGATTTTGAAAACCGCATTTGCGGTTTTCAGTTTTCAGAAAACCTTTTCCTCACAAACCGAAAACCGCAAATGTCACAAAAATTCGACAGCACTAAGGTATGAACCACACTATCTACGCATTATTCAACTCCGTAAAACAAAGTGGAACATTTTAGTACATCTAATACATAACTGACTGCACCTATCTATAAGTTACATATACGTATATATCATACTATCCTATTTTAGACCCATCTTACGTTCATGAAATATTTCCTTCTCTTAACAGGAAATGCACTCTTACTGCCTTACAGAGTGTTTCATAAGACAGAAGCTACATTAATGAGTGCATATTGACTTTAAAAGGGCTTAGTATAAATACAGCTGGTGAACATCTGGCTTAAAAGCTACAGTGCACAAAACACGATTGAACTTTAAAGTAATAATAATAATAATAATAATAATAATAATAATAATAATAATAATAATAATATACTTGTGATAAGTAGCTACTAAAAGACACAAACACTATCTGACCGAGTCAGGGCAGGAGAGCATCTGGTAGGAACAATGGTAGCACGGGATGATTATATAGGGAGCAGGCACGTTACGGACGGTAAGTATGTGAATAAACGAGCATAGTGGAAAAAACATTTCATATTGCAAAAAAAAACCCATGCCTTATCGGTTCTTTTGTCGAATTCTTGACTCGTCTTGATTCTAGAAGAGCTTTCTCATATTGTCTCTATTCTGGGAAAGTTAATTTTTTCATCTCTCCCAGAAATTTTTCAATTCTCATTTAGTAAATTTATGTACACTCATGTCCAAAATGATTCTCGCATATCTATAACTGTCTTCTTGTAAGAATATAATTTGATAATGATTTTGCAGGGTTCTTTTAATACTGCTACTGTGTGTATAATCGGGAAATATATATTTGTGATAAATTTCATAGGAAAAGAATTATAAATACGAAAATTAGAACGAGTAAAACAAAATGTTGCTAAATGGACCAGAAAGTTTTATTTTCGCTTTATTATTGTTATTTACTGTTCTTTTGACATAAAATTTGCCACATACATGTCTTCGCCGATTATACACATACTAACATTATAACAAATACCAGGAGAATTCGTTATCAAATTATATTCCTACAAAAATATATTTATAGACATGCGACAATAATTTTTACATGAATGTACAAAACTTATGCCCTGATTATTTCTTCATTTCATCTACAAGTTACCAGAATCCTTCCAGGTAATGAGAAGTCCACGATAATTGTAATATGACAACACTTAAACCATATATATTATTGTGTAATGACTTGCGTATCTTTAAACATTGGTAAATGCTCTGCATTATGTTCATACAACATTACCAACTTATGCTTTCTATATCAGGAATCATGTAATACTTAAACAGTGATTGGTAAATGCTCTTCATTATGTTGAAACAACATTACCAACTTATGCTTTCTATATTATGAATCATGTAACACTTAAGCAGTGTTTGAGATCTAACACTTGGATGAACTAGTGCTGCTCACAAGACTCGACAATTTTCTCGTCATTTCGAATGTGAAAATGTACTTCTCGTTTCCTGGGCAACACTAGTTGCTACCATTCACTTGCAACTCTATGCGAAGTCCAAGGTGACCAGAACTTTTACTTTTAAAAAAGGGACGCATACGAATCGACGACCGGGGGGGGGGGCTTATATATATGACTTTCACATTGCATTTTGGGACTCAGCAGTGGACTTTTTATCAATTTACAAAATACACAAGTAAGAATAATAACACACCGTTTCTAACCTTAAGTACAACCCAAGAATACTTTTAACTACTTGAACACTCAGAATTCCTACTCAATTTCCACTTGAAGCATAGAACACTCAATTCCCATTTCAACATTCAGAAGTTCCAGACACGGCTGAACTTTCTGAATGAATGTTGGTACGGAAGAGTGTAGAATTTGCATTGACCATTTATATTTTGAATAATAATTACCTTACACCTGGATCATTTTTGCTTACTAACGGGACATTTAGGCGTCCCATTTGAGAATAACCATTATGCGTAACGGAGCGTCAATTATCCTGTTAAATTTAGCGATAAGAAAAACAAACATGCAAATATCTGTGCTGCATTACTTGATTGTAAGTTGCGTTCAGTTCAATTTTTGGAGACGAAGGTGGAGAGTGATCAAGTACTTCTAAACAGACTCTCTAAAAAATGATTGTGCAAGTACCAGAGATTCTGAAAGATGGATGTTTGAATAGTTTACATACTATTTCCTCAGTGATGTCATGACCCGAATACGATCGGTTCTGTAGCAGTGGAACTATGGATCTTTAAATTAATTTTTTCACGTTTTCGGCACCCTAGAACTACGAAATACGCACTTCCGACCACAGGTCCACACAAACGTTTTTTTTTTTTTAATTTTGATGTGAGGAATCTATTCCCAAAACATTGTGACAAACTTTTGTAACACCCGATATATATATATATATATATATATATATATATATATATATATATATATATATATATATATATATACTCTACATTTAATACTTGATATGGTGAGGTGAGGTGATTTGGAGTTTAACGTCCCTTGCAGCAGCGAGGCTATATGAGACGGAACCTACTGATTAACGTTGAATCCGAACCACATGAGCTCGCGGAGGGAATCGAACCCGGGTCTCCCACGCCAAAGATGCGTACGCTAACCGCTTAACAACGAAAGTGCTCTAGTACTTGATATGGGTAGATTCTTCTCTCGTACCTGTAATGGGAAGAGAAGAAAAAATTGTGATGTATAAAGATAACAATGCTATGCATTGTATTGTCTTTCTCTTTTAAAATTAACTCACATGATGAACTGCTGAGAATACTTTGCACTTTTCATGCACATATACCAACATACTAGCTGCACGTGAGCTTTCGTCACGTTACATATACCATGTACTCAAAGTTGCTTTTCCTCTAAGACTTGAGATTCTCGTACGTTTCCTATATGTACTACATCTTTTTTGGGGTATAGCAACGTTTTTTTCTTCATTTTTTTTGAACGTACTGGTAAATAAAATTAAGTTCGTAAAGAAATTTACAAGCTTTGCACATTCGGCAGCAAGAGATGTATAATAATAATAAGCATGACAATAAAAGCAAAGTACTGAAAAAGTAATAACAAATATCTAATCTATTAAACAGTAAGATACATAGTAGAAACCTGTTATTGAACCTAGAGTATTGAACCTAGATGGCCATTTTTTTTAAAGCAATAGTGTAGATTGAGAATCACACTACAGGCCTTTGATATAACCACCTCCTTTGTTCTAGGCTGTTTCGCAAAACCGTAGCAGCTGTCGTATGTGGTTTGTAATGTCGTTTTTGATGATTTTTGAGATAAACTTCCCAAATTTTCGTAACGAGGACAAAATATCTGGAAACTTACTGAGACATCGGAGGGGCTTTTTCAACTTTAGGAATAGGTCAAAGTCAAAGAGAGCGGGCAAAAAAAAAATGGGGAAAATAAGCCAGGTTTTACGGAAAGTAACGATGAAGTATTAGGAATATAAAATAATGGTAGATGAAAGTAGTTAGGGGTGGTTACTTCTGGCGCATTTTCCTCCCTCCTAATATTTTTGACCAGCGCAGAAGAAGCCAGCTAATTATACAAAGTTAGACGGCGCAAAGTATTCCCCTAACTACAATGTTAAAGTGAGATTGAATATGCTTTTATGACATTTGAAATCATAAAAACTTACATCTAAAACTTATAACTTATAGGTCTGTCTTTGATTGAAAAAATAGTTTTTGTTTGATCGAAATCGGTTCAGAAATAGCTGAATTATAAGAAGATAAAGTTTAGTATGTCGCATAGGCTTTTATGACATTTAAAATCATAAATAAATTTTCAAAGTAAAAAGCAGCAAAACCTGTGCACAGGTGGACCTGAGAGGACTTACGCCTTTCTCTTATTTGTTTGTTTGGTTTGCTTTTGGCTGCCTCTCAGGCTCCTTTTTCTGTTTGTTTCTCTTTCTGCTGCTGCTTCTGCTGCTGCTTCTGTTGTGCCTCCGTTTCTCTTTCTGCTGCTGCTTCCGCTGCTGCTTCTCTTGTGCCTTCGTTTTCTTTTCCCGACTAGCGCTAGTCTCCATTCACGTCAACCCAATCTGATTTGCTGCTTATAGATGAGAGAGTGAAAATCCTTCTTCTGGCTTGGAGGCGACTCGAACCTGCGACGTCCACGCCGATAACTACTTACAGCTGGCCAGACTGCAAGCGAGCGAGCTCGGCTAACACTACGCTCAAGAAATCAAGTGAAAATTGGTCCTTATATATGAACAAATACTTCTACAAGCAACGCCATCTATTAGCAAAGTGATAAACTACATGATATACAGCGCTATCTACTGAGTAGCTGAGTAACTTCTTAGAATGTCCACCTAGCTAGCAAACATCAATGTTCAAAAAAAGAAAAAAATGTCAGTGTTGCCAACTCACTTGCTCAATATTATAGTGTTTACCCAAAATATTTTTAATAGGGTAGTCTTACGTCCCCATAGTTATAATGTGCTAACTCATCAAATAAAAAAGTTGGCAAATTTCTGAAAAAAAATTATGAGTTGGTATACACTGCAAAAAATAAAATTCATAAATTTGAAAAATAAAAAATACTAGCATAATCTACATAAAATTCTAAGACTTTTTTAAAGAATAACATTTTTCCGAAAACTCAAAAATAAACCCGTAAAAAATTCCCGAAATTTTGATTTTTTCTAAAATTCTCTGTAACTTCACCGAATGTTAACCGATTTTCAAAATTCAAACGACATTCGACAGAGAAATAAATTTGCCATCTTTTGACTGTATTGTGGGTTGCATACCTCTAAGGATACTATTCTGAATTTGTTATATCTCCGTTGTTTATTAACCGATTTTCAAAATTCAAACGACAATCAATAGACAAATAAATTTCCTATCTATCGAATGTCTTATAAGTTGCATAACTCTAAGGATATAATTAGAAAAACTCAAATAAATCTCTTATTTATACATGTATCTTTAAAATTCGAATGACATTCAAAAGTACTGCTTCTGCTTATGCATTGTGTATGTTTAAAGATTTCAGTTTTATGGCTTTATAACCATAAAACACTTAGAACATACTTAAAATTACAAGTTCGGATACTGATAATGGAATCTTCTGTTAATCTCGTTCTCTATAGGAAACAATGACTTCTTAAACTCTGTCCACTGATCGTAATTCAAGCTGAATAGACAATCGTTAATATCAAAAACAACTTGAACTTCGGTTTGCACATTTTTCACAATTACATTGAAGTTGTTAGTCAGTATAAACTTCTTTTGAGGATCCATTCTAATCACACCATTTTTTGGTTCTGACAACATATTTTTGTTCATTTTCATTCATTTTTGGATTTACATACAGAACTCAACAGTTGGATAGTTTTCTTTTAGACCAGTGTATTTGATTTTTATTCCATCTTTAACGATCTCATCAATCATTTTATCTGTTAAGTGTTTTGTAAATCTAGGTGGAAGAAATATCTTAAACTCTTCACATTCAACTAAAATGCTCTTCCCAAACTTAGTTTTAATCTTTTCTATTTTCACAATCTTATATTCTGTATTTAATTCTAATTCTCTTAATCCAATAACTTGTTTTTGCTCAAGACTTCCAAGCTTGTTTAAAAGTTCAATGTGACTCGCCATCGTATTTATTATATAGAAAATCAAAAATATTTAATCATTTTCGTCAATTTCGTTTGATGGAAAAACTTCCATAAAACAATCGTTAATGAAAAAAGTTTAAGGGTATCTTTTCGATACCCTTATGCCCGTTGATATTTTGCTAACTAACTAAAACTCTTCTACTACTTTCTCATTCTTAGGATCATATGTAAAGTTCTTTCGCCCAATTAAAATCGCATAACAAATAGTATTAGCAGCCACAACTTCAGCAAAGTCTACAACAATCTTAATGTTTGTTCTTTCATTTACTGATACATTCTTCCTCTTACTACAATTAATCACATACATTGGTCTGTTGTCTATAAACTCTTTAGGGTCATAGTACATTTCAGTGTTGCCACACGTTATTCTCTTAAACGCAGTATAATCTTCGTACATCTTAAAGTAATCCTTGTTAGCAATATTTAAGTTTCTTGATTCTTTTGGAAATACCTCATTCCTCCCATTCTTAAGATAGATATTCTTCACCTTACAATGATCAAACTTACTTGCATCTGCTGTTTGTTTGCCACTTCTATCAGTTTGGAACATTACAACTACGAAATCAGGCATATCAAATTGTCTAGAATTAAATTGAGTAGTAACATCAAACTCCAAGAAAGAACCTACAACAGTCTTCTGAACACATTGATAAGTATGGAATGAAAATATGATTTTGGGTTCTTTAAGAATATTCAATTTTAACTTGTTTTCGTAATTAGACTCATATTCAACAATAGGCATTCTTATCTCCATACTTTTTATTGTTATTTTTCCATCGTGAGGAGCTGCTCCCGATCCAGTCCATTTGTACAAGACATCGTTATTGTTGTTAGCTTTTGTAAATGTTATTCTCAATCCGCCTTTCCACATAACCTCTTTATAATCACTTAAGAAGCCTGGAATTAATCTCAATGGATACAAAACACTAAAGTTCTTTCTTAGACCAAGTTTATCATCTGTTTCAAATCCTGCTTGTTTTAAATATTCAACTTCTGGCTTGGAAATCTTTAATGTTCCGACAGCTGTAGATGTAATTCCAGGTAGCTCGATTTTATCTATAACAACTCCATGCTTTCTAACCTCAATTTGAGAAAAGAAGAATGGGAAGAAGTTATCTACAAGTTTTATAGTATCGTTTGCACCAAATGTTCCTCCAGCTGATGCACCAACAACTTCAAAAGTCATATGACAATCTGCTTTGTGTGGGTGTATAAAACCATCCCCCACGTTGAAATCGAACTCAATATCTTTGTTAGCTTCATTCAAATTATTAAATGTTCTTGTGTTAGCTTTAAAACTCTGTAACTCATAACTCTCAATATCCATTTATTATAAAGAAAATCTTGAAACAGCGCTTTATGGTAAACACCATCAAGCTATATAAATATTAGCATTGTCATAAAGTCGACCGAGGAAAAATTTTCTGAAACTTATAACCCCCATCCCAACTTAACCTTAGCATTCATAGCAGTACCAACCCCAAAAGCAGCTAATCGTTCACCAATTGGCGCATCACTACTAAATGCTCTTTTCCATGCTTTAGTTTCCAGTTCCTTATCTGCAATATGTCTCGACTCTGTATCTTTATTGTCTCTGTAGTATATATCGTGTTCTTTACAGGCCTCATCTAATGGGTTAATACCTTCATCACCTCTTTCTAACCTTTCTTGAAGCTTCGTAAAAGGCCCACAAAATCTGAAGCCAGGTATATGTAACTCTGGTATCCCCTTCATGTTTAAGATCTTATTCATTAGTCCTTTTCCAAGCTTCTCATCATTCCAGAATCGTGGTGGTAACGTATTTAAGATCTTAATCAAATAACCTATACCTTTTGGATCATTAGGAATAAACTGTGAAAGCTTATTATTAATCATACTCACTATACCTACTTTCTCATTGTAAAAGTTATGATTACCAGCCCTTTCTTCTCCATCTATAACTATTAACCGATCAATTAACTTTCTCACATCATCCATCCATACATATTCTTTAGGTATCTCTGTATATTGTTTAATTCCTTCACCACTCCTTTTAGGCGTCGTGTTCTTTTTAGGAGTTGGGGGTAAAGTTGGTTTAATATAATTATCCCAAATAGGCTTGATAATATTAATGTACTTTGAACCTCTACTAGATGCTACCTTTTTATCTCGATTATATTTTTGGAAGGCGGCATCTGAGTCTATTATTATTTCCTTGTACTGTTCAAAATCATCATCATCATAATCTTCAATGGTTTTATTAGTATTCGTCGTTAACAATTCCCATAGACCTTCTGTTCCTTTATAAGTTTTACCATTAATTATCAAATCATCACCATTCACTTTAACTTCCAAATTTCCTATCTTATTTATTATTTTTCCATCTTCTTCTACAGTTCTTATTCCAAACACAGTATCATTTCTTTTACTATAATATTTCGTTGCAATCTTACCAAATGACTGTGCTGTTGTTAAAGGTTCTACTCCTTCCACTTTGTCTTTAATTTGTTTTCTCATTTGTTTTATTTCTCCCGTTATAGGTGTATCACTACTGCTTGGAGAACTATCATAAGGTATCTTTTTAGGTGTTTCTAGTAGACTAGGATCTATTAAAGCCGTCTTATGTACAACTGGAACAAGTTCAGTTATTAGATTTTTATTTTGTTCTGCTACTTCTTTGATCTCACTTCCCAAGTTTTGAATAGCATCAATTACAGGCTGTTCTTGTGTCTTAAATTTATCGTATATACCTGCTCTTTCTTTCTTCCAAGATTTGAAGCCCTTTATCAAGAACTCCTTCAGCTTAATATTCTTATCAATTTCTTTCTCATCCATTTATTTTATAGCAAACGAACAAACGTCAATGAACGTCAAAGAACAAACGTCAATGAACGTCAAAGAACGTCAATAAACGTCAATAAACGTCAAAGAACGTCAAACGTTAAAACGTAAAACGTCAATAAACATCAAACGTTTAAGAAGTGTTTTATCTTGTTCCTATACTTACCATTGTTTACCTTCCTTGTCATATCAATTACTATGAAACCATAATCTTCTTGCCAACATTTTGAACATATCTCTTTAAATTTATCATAAGACATATCTCCCCCAACAAACTCATTATACACATGTTTAAGATTAGTATCATCTTGTCTGAATATGCATAGGAAGTTGACGTTATCTCTTATAAGCTGTTTAGGTACTTTTGAATATGTTTGTGCAAGATAGAAACAGTCTAAATGTCTATGCCTACCTCTTGTAAAGTAATTTCTAACAGTATCTTGATTCTCCAAAATGTAATCGTCAAACACAACAACAGAGTATTTTTCACATTCATCAATAGGTACAATAGAATCATTACCGCTTAAGAACGTTGCTATTTGCTTCTTAAACTTTAGTTCTGCCTTTTCAAATCGATCTTTTAACTGCTCATACTTTGGCTGATTCATGCTTTTAGAATATATGTAGAAGTAATTATTGTTTAACCAACCTGGCTGTAATAAGAAGTTAAATAGCAAAAACGTTTTACCAGACGCCGACGGACCCACGATAAGACAACGAACATCATCAGGTATAAGCTCTCCATTTCTTTTCTTAGCTGTTGTTTCTTTTATCATCTCTTTTACATCCCAATTAATAGTTTTCTTAATCATTTATTATAGAGAAAATCAGGGGGCCACCAGCACTGGCCCCCTTTCAAACAGTTTGAGGATGAACTGTAGGGTGAGCGTTTTGCTCACCCTTTAAGAACATTTTGGACCTCCGAATACAGCGGGGCAAATCTTATGATCTTATATCTTTAAGTTGTTCTCTAATCTTAAGCAACGTATCTTTTATATATTCACCATCCATTTCACCATTCAATGTTATTATCATCTCTAACTGTTCTTTAAATGAGTTAATACAAGTGACAATGGTTTTATATTCGTCTTTTCTTTTGCTTATGTTTAACTTCGAAGACAAACCTGTTATTATAGCACTTTCAGTTGCAAGAGATGTTGTTAATATTGAGTAAATTGTTACAGGTATAAAAATATTAATAAACCCAGTTGTTGCAGAAAGAATAACCGACAACGTGATCAAAGTGTAGTATGCATATTTAACAATTCGTAGTTTTCTCTTTTTCTTCTTTAAACTGCATTCTAACTTTCGAATGACATCTTCTATTAACTTGATTACTTTCTCTCTTGGAATATCTCTAGGTAAATCAAACTCGTTCATTTATTATATAATAAATGGCTAAGGTATTTAAGCTAACGAGTGATACTTCGGTTTTAAAGACGAAACTCCATTACGAATTAGACAACAAGAGCAACTATTTAAGTATAGGACTAGTTGGGTTTTACAGTACATATCTAACTCCAAACATAACAACAAAGAAAAACAGTTTCTCATATGGTGATAGGCAAGTTTTTATACCAGAAGGACAATACAGCTTAAACAGTCTTAATGAATATTTAAAATCTCAATCCATCAACATAACATTATCAGAAGATCATTTAAGAAATAGAGTTAAAATTGAAACTGATAGTAATGATGTTACAATTGGGAGTATAGGCACTGTCCTCGGGTTTAATGTTTTTGAAGTTTTAGAAAAGAACAAAACACATATTGGAAGTAAGTTGCCAAAGTTTCATCCGTTTGATACTGTAAATGTTCACTGTAATATAGCAGATGGCATGTTTGTTAAAGATACAAAATACACACATAGAGAAACAGGGATCATAGCATCATTCAAAACAGATGCTGAGTTCAAACATAGTATTATTTACGAGCCTACTTATCCATTATTTTTCCCTATATCCAAAGACAAGGTTGACAATTTTGAGATAAGGATAACAGATGAGAATGATTCCTTAATTGATTTTGGTGGAACTACAACAACTGTACTTTTACAAACCAAGATTTTCTCTTAAATAAATAGGAAGATGTGTTCTATTAAAGGTTGTATGTTTAGTGTTCCTTATAACGAACTAAAGGATCTAAACATTGATCATGTATTAACAAAGAAACAACTTAACGATAAAGCTAAGAAAATTAAAGAAGGTAAAGGAATGGATTTAACTTTAACTACTGCACAAATGAAAAAGATTAAGAAAGAGCATATTGGCGGTTTTATTTTTACAATTCCAGCCATTCTAGCAGCTTTAGGAGCAGTTGGTTCATTAGCAGGTGGTGCAGCAGCGATTACTAAAACTGTACTGGATGCTAAGAAGAATAAACAAGAACTTGAAGAACAAAAAAGACACAATATGGCTATGGAAGAAAAGCAAGGGGCAGGTAAACCAAAGAAGTCAAAAAACTAAAACCATTGACCAACTTCGATATAGAGAGGTTGGCTAAAGAACTATAGATAAAACGATTTAGAGGTGTATTTATGAGTGATGAACTTCCACAAAAACCTTATGTAAATGAGTGTGGCGTAGTTAACCTTGATAAATCAGAAAACATTGGTACTCATTGGATATGCTATTGGAAAGATAACAACACAAAGTATGTGTTCGATTCTTATGGTGGTGTTCCTCCTAAACAACTAGTACAATATCTTGGTACCGAAAACTTCTTTTACAATGACGAACGAATACAAGACTTTAACTCAGTTATATGTGGTCATCTTTGTGTTAAGGTTTTAGATCTTCTAAATCAAGGGTATTCTTTTAGCGACGTTATGTATATGATTAAAAATGAATAAGTGCTTTTATGGTTTGTATCCATAAAAGTTTTGCTTTAAGATAAATATGGAAGCTATACACAATAGATTTTTAGATTATTTTGAGAAGCATGAGGATGAACTAGATTCACTAGATAGTTATAATTTTTATCAGTATTTTGAGTATGTTAGCGAGTTAGACTTAAGAGATAGAAACAACGTATATACAGTTATTGATTTGTGGAAAATGCTAATACCAAAATTTTTGTACACAGAAGAAGAGTTGGAAAAGTTACGTCCAATAATTACCTTAAAGGACTTGTTGTCGAATTATAGCTCTAGACCATTAGAGTGCAGTAATTGTGGTAGTAAGTCGTTAACAAAAGGTTACATTTGTGATGATTGTTCTGTAGAGAGTGGTTGGGTTTACGATACTAATGAAGGAATGAGAGCTGATTGTGCGAGAAAACCATGGTACGATACTACAAAAAGATTTAAGTTACAGTTATCTCGTTTGCAAGCTTTACAGGATAGAATTATTCCCGAAGAGGTGCTCAAGGTGTTAAATGATGAACTTAGAGATATACCAAGAGATTTAATATCAACAAAAGATGTTCTAGAAGTACTAAAGGAAAACAAATACACAAAATATTATGATGATGTCTATTTAATACACTATCACCTTACCGATCAAAAACCATTAAAATTACAACATATGGAGGAAACACTTATAAACGACTTCGAAAACTTACACGAGGTCTTTAGGGAGCTGTATCCGGAAAGAGCATTGTTTATTAACCTAAAATGCGTATTGTACCATCTGTTGAAAAAGCATGATGCTCATGTTAATATTGATTTTAAACACTCACCTCGACAAATAGAGATGTTAAAGAAATGTTTTGAAAAACTAGGATGGACATTTTCTGTATAATAAATGAGTATGGATATATTTGGTAATGTTAAAGATAGAAAAGGTGATGTTGATATTAGTGAAGAAAAATTAAAATTGTTGGAGAATTTAAATGATATTGTTAGCGTAAGTCAACTTAGGTCAATAGAAACTCAATTAGAGAACGATAGAAAACGATTTGAAGATGCATTAGAAACGTTACAAGACACATGCATAAAGAAAGAAGATTTTCAAAAGATTAGGATGGATACTACTAGATTGATTATGCAGAAAGAAACCATACCTCTATTATGTCGATTGAGAGCTAAAAACGTTAAGGAGCCAATCTTTAGAATATTTAATCTCTCTAACGGTTACAAATTTCTCTATAATGGGAAAATAATGCACATGGAGTTAAGTTTGGATAAATACTTTCTAGAGATATATTTGGGTGATACTTTGATTGAAAATTTACCTTTTAACTTTAACAAGAGTGATATAATTACAATTAAACCAACTAAAAATTCAGCTATGGAAGAAGGGCAATTATTGTTTGTTGTAATGTACATAGAAAGAGAGCTTTCCTAAGGACGTTTGCTATATAATAAATATGGATATCTTTGGTAATGTTAAAATGACATCAGAGTTAGATAATACAGTTGTGAGAAAAGATATTGCTATGTTGAAAGAAGAGCTTAACTTTATCAAACGGAGTCATGTTATAGAGCTTCATAGTCGATTGATATCAGAAAATGTTGAAACTCCGTTCTTTTTAATACATAATCTATCTATCACATACAAATTTCTTTATAAAGGTAGGATAATGCATATGGAGTCATCTTACAATACGTATTATATAGATATCTATTTAAATGGTTCTCTAGTTGAAAGTTTTCCCCAACACTTTAATACAAATGATAATCTAGCAGTTAGGCCATCCAAAGGTTCTGATCTGAAACATGGCAAATTACTATTGCTTCTTATGCATGTAGAAAGAGAAGACGAAGATAGTGATGATGATGGTGAGAATGTTGATAGCATAATATTAAACAGCGATAGTTATTGATTTTCTATATAATAAACAGGATGTATTGTGTTAAGTGCAAGAAATCGACAGATACGAAGAAAGATACTATTAGAATTGAACAAACAAAGAATGGAACATATCTAAAGAAAGGTATTTGTTCTGTATGTGGTGTTACTAAAACCCAATTCGTTAAAAAGCCTGATTGACTAGAAGAAGGTAAAGGTGTTAGAGAAGACATTATAGAAGAAATTCACAAACCATCTAGAAAAAACTTTGAGAGATTAAGTGTGGTTATAAAAGGTATCGATGATCTTTGGCAAGCTGATCTTGTAGAAATGGATAGCGGAGTATTAAAAGGTGTTTCCAAAATCAATAAAGGTTATAAGTATTTGCTAACGATTATAGATGTGTTCTCGAAATATGCGTTTGCTGTTCCTGTTAAAGATAAGAGTGGTAAGAATGTTACAGAAGCATTCAAATCCATATTAAGAACGAGAAAACCTAGTAACTTACAAACAGATCAAGGTAAAGAGTTTTACAATAAAGAGTTTAAGAAGTTAATGGAGGAAAATCAGATTAATCATTACTCAACCTATAGTGGTAAGAAAGCTTCTGTGGTTGAAAGATTCAATAGAACGCTTAAGCAGAACATGTGGAAAAGGTTCACAACACAAGGGAATTATAAATGGATAGAGATATTACCAACACTAGTTAAAGAGTATAATCATCAAATTCATAGAACAATTGGTTTAAAACCTATAGAAGTTAACAAGAAGAATGAGCGAACAATATTGGAGAAAGTGTATCAAAAAGAATATAAGCGTGTTAAGCCCAAATACAAGTTAGGTGATCATGTTCGTATAAGTAAGTCAAAAGGGTTATTTGAGAAAGGATATACACCTAATTGGTCAACAGAAGTATTTGTTATCAGTGAAGTTATTCCATCTAATCCGCCTACATATAGAATTAAAGATTTAGAAGAAGAGGATGTGCAAGGTAGATTTTACGAACCAGAACTATTAAAGACGAAACATAAGGATGAATACTTGGTAGAAAAGGTGTTGAGAAAGAAAGGTGACAAAGTATATGTCAAATGGCTAGGGTTTGATGATTCGCATAATAGTTGGATAGATAAGAGTAATGTTGTAGTGTAAATATAAATGTTTGTCTTTTATGGAATAATAGCCATAAAAGGATAGTTCGAATGAGATAAGGGTATCGAAACGCTACCCCTCATAGCATATCGAAAATTAACAACACAACAAACTTCGAAGTGGCTGGGATTAATCATCGGAATTCTGAGGGTTTCAAACAGGCATCATATGAAGTCAAACTAGCTAGTAACGAAAATGAAGTTAAAAATAAAGATTTTCTATATAATAAATATGGGTACTATGGATAGTTCTCTTAGTCTTAATGACATTTGCTACGAACAGATCAAGGATCAGTATTGGTATGGAATTTTTGGCGACTTTAAACTGATTATAGATAAGAACACTGGATACTTCAATGCTACTAAGTTGTGTCAGAGTGGTGGTAAGAGGTTTGATCATTGGTTAGAAAACAAACAATCAAAAGAGTTATTAGATTACTACAACAAACTTCGAAGTTCCCAGCATTCCGGGGACTTCAGAAACTCATCTTACACAGTAAACCTAGCTGGTAACGAAATAAACAATCTAATCTCAGGAACATATATGTATAAAAAGATATTTCTCGCTATTGCTTTATGGGTATCACAAGACTTCTATGACAAATGCTATGATATCATCGAAGACTATTTCGTTTCTAGTTTTAAACAGATTCAAGAAGACCAAGAAGAGTTACAATCAAGAGTAGAAGAGATAGAACAAGTAATGGAAAGATTAAAAATAGAAAACGAAGAACAAGCACAAGAAATATCAAAACTCAAGTCAATAGCTGCAGAACATACAGAAGATCCAGGGAAAGTACACACACTAGTTATTGTTAAAAAGAATCTCTCCCCTATTCAACTACAAAAGATATTAGAAAAGTACGAAACAGACAGAAGAGAACAAGTAAAGAGCTATGAGAGTTATAGGTACTGGGTTGGAAGAATTCAAGAGTGCAACGTAAAGACAAGATTACAATGCTTACAAGAAAAATATCCAGACATGACTATATTGTTTAAAACCAAAGACCCAAACTCGATTAACCTCCTAAACAAAGTAAAAGAAAAGTATGATTGTGTTATTTCGCATCGTTGTCATGTAGACCTACGGAATGCGGATGGAGAAGAAGATGATGAGTTTGTTATTGATTTGTTTTTAAGTATGAGATTCGTAAAGTTAAGGATAATGGGTTTCGGACATCCCTACCAGAAGAAGATTTGGTTACAACTGAGGGTCCGCCAACACTGGACCCCCTTCAAACATACAACTTTTATGGTATAATAGCCATAAAAGATAATTAGTTAAACATTACCATCTGCTGCAACAGCGAATGCTACATTCAACATATCACCTAAATTGGGATTATTATGATATTTTCTTATTATAGCTCTCGAATCTACGTAATGTCTAAACGAATATATAAAGTCTATAGATAGGTCTTGATAAGTTGAAATGTTACGCCAATGAACTCTACCTTCGAACTCTGCAATAAATTCTTCTGTTAAATTTTGAGACATTGAAATCATTTCCCAATCTACTTTGTCAGCGTAATCTCTTATAAGGTTTTCTGATAATTGTTTAGTTCCAGATATGTACCACCAATTAACTCTATCTGCATGTTCTCGTATAAAGGCTTCAGAGAGTTCGTTTTTGTAAGATATAGCATCAAAATCAACTTTATCTATAAACTCATTAATAAATTCTTCAGATAGCTTTTGGTGATACGATACTTCTTTCCAATCAACTCTATCTGCAAATTCTCTTATAAAGTCTTCTGATAAGTCTTGGCTTCCTGAAATAATCTCCCAATCAACTTTATCAGCTAATTCTCTTATAAACTCTTCCGATAAATTTTTCCATAAACATATTTCAATCAAATTAACTTTCTCCTGATATTTGCGTATGAAGTCTTCTGTAATGTGATCATAGTTATATTCCTCCTCATAATCATCATAACCTATAGATAGCCATTGTTCATCAGTCAGTGAATCTAATATATCATCAGACAAATCCATAACGTTTGCATAGAGAATGTTTTGTATAAGAAATGAGTTCTTTTCTTTAGTGGCTTTCTTGAACAAATGATCTAACATACCTATGGACACGCTAAAATTTATTTTGTCCTTATCATTGTAACCACCAATATCTAAATATTTACATACACAATCAAATATAGGTTTGTAAGATAATATTTCCTTAGCACTAGTCATGTTTGCTTTTATTCTTAGATTTTTAAATTTATTTCATTTTTGCTGGTTTTCTATATAACAAATATGGAAGCGCATTTTGATTTATTACATGATAGACTTGAACTAATTCATCATGATCTTAAACTCTTAGCAACACTAGTAGAGAAGCAAATACTGTTAAAGGAGAAAGAGTTATTAGTAATGCAACAAAAAACATCTGATTTGAGTAGTGATGATGAATATAAATATGGTAGTGATGATTATGATGATGATGATGATGAGTAAGTTTACAAAAATGATTCAGTTTTAAATGTGTATATGTGACTTTGATGGGTTAATCCCATAAAAGCCGTGTTCTAATACAACGCTTAATATGTAGACAATAGCAGGGGTGTACAATGTTAAGCGTTGTACTAGGACAAATGAAAATGAACTGAAATAACCCGGTGAAGATAAAAATTGAAGAGTATAAAGATTTTCTATATAATAAATAAGATGAATAATTATAATAGATTTACTGTAGTAGAGTTAAGGCGACAATGTAAAGAGAGGGGAATTAGAAGATACTCCCGATTAAGAAAAGCAGAACTGATAGACCTTCTTAAACAACATGACGATGAACAAAGCAGGAGACAGATAAGAAATATATACCCATTTAAACAAGAAGTATTTGAAGAACCAAGAATCAAAGTTGAATCACAACCAATCGATGTAAAACGGCAGAACATTGCATTAAAATCAAGATTAGGAACATGGAGATTTACAACAGATTACAAACCACAAGATCCACTTGAACAATATATTACTGCAACATCTAAAGCTATATCAAACAGATTACAAATTAGCTTAAGTAAACATAGTTCATTGAAAGCTAATCTTTATATAAGTTGTACATATAAGAAAGGTGAAGAAACTCAAAACTTCTATTTTAACACTGAAAACCAAGAAATATATCGATCAAGTAATTTGAAAGAAGAAATAACTAAGATGAAACAAAGGTTAAGAACAAGAATGGATGAGCTCCAAGCTAGAGGTTCTGGCTGGGCTCTTATAAACATTAACTTTTTACAACTAGCAATCGTCAAATATACACCATATAGAGGATCAACATACATAGAATTACCTAAACAAATTCAAAACAAAAAGGCAGTAATTAATGTAAAGAATGAAGATGAAAAATGTTTCTTATATTCAATTTGTTCTGCACTATACCCAGTTAATAAAGATCCACAACGACCTTCCAAGTACAAGCAAACAGTCAAATACTTACAAGAAAAATTAAAAAATATTCATTTCCCTGTAAAACTATGTGATATTCCAAGAGCTGAAAAATTACTTAATATTTCTATAAATGTTTATGCATATGATAAAGACTATTCAATCTATATACTACATCACACACAAAACAAGCAAGAAAAGCATGTCAATTTATTATATGTAAAAGAACAAAATGAAGACCAAGTTAAAACACACTATTGTTGGATTAAGGATTTAAGCAGACTAGTATGTACACAATTAACTAAAAAGAGAGCTCGAAAATATTTATGTGACAGATGTTTGTTATACTTTTACTCTCAAAACGCTTTAAATAAACATGAGCAAGATTGTTCGTTAAATGAGCCAGTAAAAATAATAATGCCTGAACAAGGTAAATGCGTTGAATTTAAAAACTACCAATACATAATGAAAATGCCATTTGTGATTTATGCTGATTTTGAATGTTTGTTACATAAAGTTATGGGTTGTGAAGAATGTTATCCAGATAACGAGCCATATACCAAAAAATATCAACGACACAAACCATCTGGATTTTGTTATTATGTAGTAAAGAGTGATGGAAGTAAAACCAATCCTGTTGTGTATAGAGGTAAAGATGCAGCTAAGAAGTTCATAAGAATGTTAAAGAAAGAAGCCAAACAAATATCAAACATATATAGTCAAAATAATGAACTGCCATTAACACGTAAACAGATAAAAGAGTTCAACCAATCCGAATCCTGTTCTTACTGTAAAGTAAAATATACACCAGAAAACCACAAAGTTAAACATCACGATCATATAACAGGAGAGTTTGTAGCACCTCTATGTAATAACTGCAATTTAAAAGTTAAAGTACCAAAGTTTGTGCCAGTGATCATACATAACTTGACAGGGTATGACTCTCACTTGTTTATAAAAGAGCTTGGATGTAATAAAGAAGAAATAGATCTAATACCCAATAAAGAGGAAAGATACATATCATTCAGTAAAAAGGTTGGAACTATTAAATTGAAATTTGTAGATTCATTTAGATTTATGGCTTCTAGCTTAGACAAATTGTCATCGAACTTGAAACCTGAGCAAATGATACATACCCAACACTTTTATCCTAATCAAGAACAGTTTCAACTTGTAATAAGAAAAGGTGTTTACCCATATGATTATGTTAACAATTGGGATAAGTTTAGAGAAAGAAAATTACCACTAAAAGAAGCATTCTTCAACAAGCTTATGAACACACATATAAGCGATGAGGATTATAAGCATGCAAAGAAAGTATGGGAAACATTTGGCATTAAGAATCTCGGACAATACCATGATTTATATTTGAAAACAGATGTATTATTGTTAGCAGATGTGTTTGAGAACTTTAGAGAAACATGTCTTAAAGCTTATGATCTTGATCCAGCTTGGTATATGACAGCACCAGGTTTAGCTTGGGACGCAATGTTAAAGATGACAAATATAAAATTAGAATTATTGTGGGATTATGATATGGTATTAATGGTAGAGAAAGGTATAAGAGGTGGGATTAGTCAATGCTCAAAAAGATATGTGAAAGCAAACAATAAGTATATGGAAGATTACAATAAGAATAAAGAAGATTCTTACTTAATGTATCTAGATGCCAATAACTTGTATGGGTGGGCAATGAGTCAATATATGCCGTATAAGGGATTCAGATGGTTAAGTGAAGATGAGATAAGAGAAATAGATTTCACAAATATACCTGATGATTCTGATACTGGTTACATATTAGAAGTTGATCTTGAATATCCTAAAGAATTGCAAGACTATCACAAAGACTACGCATTAGCACCTCAAAACATGTGTCCACCTGGTTCAAAACAATCAAAACTCTTAACAACCCTATATGACAAAGAAAAATATGTAATTCACTATCGAAACCTAAAACAATGTCTTTCACTTGGATTAAAACTTAACAAGATACACCGAGTAATAGAATTCGAACAATCAGATTGGTTAAAGAAATATATTGATTTAAACACGCAGATGAGAACTAGAGCAACAAATGACTTTGAAAAAGACTTCTATAAGCTCATGAACAATTCAGTTTTTGGAAAGACTATGGAAAATATTAGAAAGAGAGTTAATATCAAACTTGTAAGTGATGAGAAAAAATACGAGAAGCTTGTAGCAAAACCGAATTATAAGAGTACCACAGTTTTTACGGAAAATTTAGTAGCAGTTCACATGAACAAGGTTAAAGTGCAATTTAACAAACCGATTTATGTCGGTATGTCAATTCTAGATTTGTCAAAATATTTAATGTACGACTTCCATTATAATGTGATGAAGCCAAAATACCAAGACAAAATAGAAGTATGTTATACAGATACTGATAGCTATATATACCATATTCAAACAGAAGATGTGTACGAGGACATGAAAAACTACATTGATTACTTCGATACGAGTGATTACCCTAAAGATAACAAATATAAGATACCGCAAATCAATAAGAAAATACTTGGTAAAATGAAGGATGAGATTAAAGGCACAATCATAGAAGAGTTTGTGGGTTTAAGAAGTAAGATGTACAGTATAAAAGCCCCCCAAATAGATTTAACAGATAAAGACTTTAAAGGTAAGTTCGATAAAGAAAAGTGTTGCAAGAAGGCTAAAGGTGTTAAGAAGAGTGTTGTGTATAAAGAACTCACATTTGACGAATATAAGGACTGTTTGATTAGCCAAAAAGAATATTATAAGAAGATGAACTTGATTAGAAGTTATAAGCACGATTTGTACAGTATAGAAGTAAATAAGCTAGCTTTAAGTTGTGTAGATGATAAGAGATGTGTTTTAAAGAATGGGATAGATACTCTACCATGGGGTCATTATAAGTTAGAAGAAAAATGAAATATATATATATATATACAATTCATTTATATAATAAATGCCTAAACAAAACATAATAAAATTAGACTACTTTCGATATTATTGCACAACATGTAAATCAATTGCAACGCAAACTAAAAAAGATTGTACAAGTGACTTCTGTAGCTTTGGAAGATGTAGTAGATGTGAAAATTATGGATATGATTATATTTGTAAATGCGTAGAATAAGTTAGTTGTAGTTTTAGTTTTAGTTAGATATAAATTTTTATGATTTCAAATGTCATAAAAGCATATTCAATCTCACTTTAACATTGTAGTTAGGGGAATACTTTGCGCCGTGTAACTTTGTATAATTAGCTGGCTTCTTCTGCGCTGGTCAAAAATATTTGGAGGGAGGAAAATGCGCCAGAAGTAACCACCCCTAACTACTGATGAAATTAGAAAGAGTCAAAGAAACTGGTTGGGACATTAGCTGTATAGAAACTATGCCCTGGGAGTCATGATGGTAGATTGGGTAGAAGTAAACATAGGGAAACCAAAAGATTATAATTAATAAAAAAATAACAGAAAATCGAGCAAAGTTCTATACGAGAAACTCCATTGTTTAAATAATTTATTTTATCCTTTCTATATTCTTAAATAGTCCATATATACCATATATCAATGCCATTAAGTCTGCTCTGCACATAATCGGAATAACAAAACCATAGGCGCCGACTTGAAGAAAATATTGGGCGGTCCAAGTAATGAGTAAATATATCATCATCGTATTCAACCTTTTTCAATTAACTGCTTGATGAAGACACCCCCCCCCCCAATCTCGATCCGCTACTCCGCTGCAAAATTCACACTGCATTGATCTTCCCTTGTCAGGTCAGTGTTGCCAGAGTGTTGGTTGAAGCTTCAGTGCTCAATTCAACACCAGTCTGAAAACCGCCTTTTCTATCGAATAAGAAGGCTGTAGGGATGGCCACGACGGACTTCGAGCGAGTTTCCTTTGAAACTCGACTCGAGTCGAAACAGACATATTTAAGCTCGACTCGAGAACTCGGCTCGAAAAATTTCCTCCAACTCGACTTGAATTCAGGTCGAGTTTCGAGTCGAGTCGAGCCAGAACGAGCCAAATGGAGCTACATTTTATGTAGTTTCAAGTACTCTCTTCAAGTATCCTACATAGACAATGTAATTATTATCAATGATACTACTGTTACTACATTATTATTATTATTATTATTATTATTATTATTATTATTATTATTATTATTATTATTATTATTATTATTATTATAACAACACCGTGTATAAACATGAAACATAGGTGGTTTCTATCTGAATACTAAAAACTAATTAACTGCCGAACTCGGTAGTCGTGGAGTCTAGGAGGCATGGCCATCGTTCACGAGATTCTGGATTTGAGTTCCTGAGAAGCAAGGACTTGGCTAAGGCCAAATATTGTTAAAAGTTATAGGGCGCTGGCCAAACATGTTCAAAACTGCTCGGCTCGGGCTTAGGGTTGTCGTTTTGGGTGAGCCGATCTAAGCCGATGGCTCACCCAAACCGTGACGAACAGAGCTGATAGCTCAGTTGGGGCGAATCGATGGCTCATCCCAACCATGCCGGCTCGAGCATTTCGCTCCGTTGAACTGAGCCGAGCAAGTTTACATCACTACCCGGGTTGAGCTTCTGTTTGGGCACAAAAGTTCGACCGTGCAGGTCTCAGCCTTGATGGTAAGAACTAAATTATATACTTAAATTGGTGCTAACGACATTTGAGGCCTCGTTATAAAATCCTTTGTCGTCTCGTTATCGAGACGAAACGAGATACAAACAGTGTCCCCTCTCGTGAACAATACTAAAAGTATTCCACTTTATCGCTTACATTTCTCATGGCTTTCGCTTTCCAGTCTAATCATGCCATGATTTTAAAACGAGTTAAAACGAGCTGAACGAGCGAGCCATTTATCAAACTCGACTCAACTTGAAACTTGGCCTAAGAAACAGCGACCCGGTTCGGAACTCGACTCGAGAAACTTACGTTTAACTCGACTCGGAACTCGATTCGAATTCGAGTCGAGTCGAGTTTTAGCTCGACTCGTGCCCATTCCTAGAAGGCTATTCCTAACGTTGAATTAAAGGAATGACGAAGTTTACAACAGAAATTCTTGCTCTTCTTTCTTAATTCTTCCTCGGCCGGATTATCTTGGAGGGGCGAGGACCCCATCGCTAAATATTGGAGAAGCCAAAAGTGTCCTGCCCCCCTAAAGCCGGCGCCTATGAACAAAACATTACAAGACGCTTTAAAAAGCCTACTCTCTCCCTCTTCCCGTAAACACAAAACTGTAGAAACTTAATATCTTTAAAGTTTATCAAGTTAATTGAATTCCACATTTAGTCAACAAATTTTTCTCTCTCTCTCTCTCTCTCTCACACACACACAAATAAACAAAGGAAAAGAAATAAAAGAATATGATGTAAGATAAAGCTTTCTACACAAGGATGTTGTTTCTACATTTGATCTCACTTTCCTTCTCGACTTCTCAATGCAACTCATATCGAAAAAAAAAGAAAATAGTTAATCATGAATTCAAAATTACACATTTGGAACATCTACAAGATACTATCTGTCAAATAAATATAGAAAGAAGTTAGACTTTAACAATAGGAACAATATTCCATTACTTTTCTTAGTATATTGTTTGAGATTTAAAATAATGTTGTTGTCAGACAACCAGAAATGTGAATTGTTGAACAACACACACGTTTTAGGAACAGAATTTTTTTTAGCTGACATTAGGAAACTATAATCAGGTATTATCCTTTCCTAATTTATAAATTTAGCTTATTATATGTAGTTCTTTTGTTTGATATCAGTTTAACTTTTCAATAATATTAGTTCCTGATAGCCTACTTGTAACTTAATAGCTAAGGCTCTGTAGTGTTTAGTCGTGTTCGAAACATCTGGGTAGCCATCTTTCTTTCGGAGATTATATTCTTACAAATATTCGAGGGACAAATCAATGTTTGCGCTTGAAATAAATATAGTAAATAGGCAAATAAATCATCATTTACGTATTTCAGTTTAAGTTTGTGTCATGGACAAAATTAGAAAGCTTCAGTGGTAGAGCGGCTCACCTCTGGTGCGTGGGGGTCCTGATCCAATTCTAGGCTGTCATTAGGCTTTGTCATGGACAAACATCCTGTTTGTAAGTTTTCTACTTTTTTTCGGTTCTTTACACTCTTTTCATCCCATTATTTCGTTCATTATCATCCATACCGTCTCCTTCGGCATTAGTGCTAAATCGAAGGACACTAAACAATATATATATATATATATATATATATACAATATATATATATAATTTAAAAAATAAATAGTTGGGTGGTATTCTCTTTTTTAAAAAACATCATATTATGTTTTGAAATGATGTTTGTATGTTTTAATTGTTGGTTCTACTGCCTATGTATAAAGAAAATTCTCTTATGGATTAATGGAAATGTCCTATCAAATGATGTTGCTTGGCTTCTCATACATTTATCACATAGACACAATATTGAAACTAGAGTGAGCACTAATGAGAATTTTGTAATAACAAGTCTCTTTGCTATGGATTTATCTGATTGTGATATATGGTCATTTCGAATTTAAAATTATATAAATTCATTGTAGTTATTCCAGGATTTCAGATTTTCAGGAAACGTTAAATGTATTTCTGCATCAACTGAGAGCAATCGTTTAAAGATAACTAATTAATTTTTATCGGTAGCGTACTCGGAATTTTGTCACGAGGGGTTATGTGATTTTTGTACATATGTGGAAAGTTTTAAGATATTCTTCGAAAAATCAATTTGTTTACATAATACATTTTAAAATTTCTCAAAATAAACCTCAAACATCGATACATTATTGCATTCTTAAAAGAACATAAGTCAAATATTTTTAAAAATTCATTCTTCTGCAATCATTTGTTTGAAAGCGGCGTCCTCGAAACCTTTTCTTGGGTTTTTGGAAAAAGACAAAGTCACATGGAAATATATCTGAAGAATAAGTAACAATACGGACTCCGCTCTCCTGTGGAAACTCCAAAGTTTTCGCTGCTGTGTCTGGCCGTGCATTGTTAGGTTGAAAAAGAAAGTGAGACAGTAGAGACTTTTCGGTGGGCAGATCTCCAAACTTCAAATACACTTGAAATGCAATAAGTAACGTACGACTCTGCTGTCCCTGTACGTCAATCATCTAACTATATAGTTGCTACATAGTTGCCTAACCCCACTCAACCACCTCTGAGTACTTCACAGAAGACGTCAATCAGGAGTATGTTCCTATATGGGCTCCTCCCTGACCGAATTTGTAAGATCCAACAGATCTTATCTCCAAGGCCTGCCAGAAGGTGCCAGACTACACAATTAACCGTAGCTACACGATAGAGCCAAAGTTCATTGTCATGCAATGAGGGACTACACCACTACTGAAGCCATTCTGAAACAACAAAATGAAATACGCTGCTAAACAAAATGAAATGAAGAAGAATTCTACCACTCTCAAGGCGATGATAAAGTAATTGCCCATTGACGCTTGAGGAGATGGATTTCCTTGTCATCCCCATTCACCAAATGAAAAGGATAAACAAACAAATTGCATAAAACATCCAAAGAAATCCATATTCCTTTGTTTATGGTGAGACTTCCACTAATGCTTCCACTTGCTACAGCATTCCAAGCTTGCTACATTATCTATAACTATCAAATCTTGTCGTTCAGGTGAATTTCTTCAGTGTTCCTGCTGCCAGAGGCTGGGACACACTTACACTACCTATTCTACAACACCGTGTTGCGTGGAGTGTCCACAACCTTGTCTCACACGGGAGTGAACGAAGAAGAGCGCCAAGATATCAGATTACTGCGTAAATTGTGAAGGGGTCACCCGGCAAATTTCAAAGGATGCCGTATATTTAAAATTTAGAAGGAACGTCGTCAGAATCAGAAGTCTCTTGTTCACACCATCTCTGCTCCTACTGTGGAGGGTCGCCTCAACTTACGCTACATACCTTCGGGGGTCACCATCACGACAGCAGTTCTCATCACCCACTCAAGAAGGGGAACTCACCACAATCTTGAGAGAGTTTACGGCCATTTTCCAATATCGTATATTGTCTTCCATCATATAGATAAAATACGCAAGAGGATATCGCAACTAAAACAGGAACAAGACGGCATGGTAAAACTTATGCTCTACATTGAAATAATGGTCGATATTCTCGACAGTGGGACAGATTATTTGCCCTCAACTTGAATACAAATTCAGGTCAAGCAGTGCCTACTTCGGTCAGCTTTCTGACGGCTGATATTTTCACCATCAACAGCAGCTTCAACCAAGGGCCCCGATTTCTCTGTAACTTTGGGGATGCTCATTCGGATGTGTGTTTGGTTGCAGACAAGGGTCTGAGAGGGCATATATGAGGATTTAAAGACAAATTATACGCCAAATATTGTGTATTTATAAAAAGTACATATAGCAATAAAATACATATTCATAAAAATACATGGGGTCTACATGAGCTTTGGGGGTGCCGGGCCCCCATTCCCCAGGATCGGTGCCCTTGGCTTCAACCTACCACTAATCATAACATTATATGTGTCACGGGTCAACCAGCCAGCCATCGACAATTTGGACCCAGCGTTCGTGTTCCTGCTTCATTTGTTATAAGTACTTATCTAGCCATGCTGTTGTTCCAGGGCCACGAAACTTACGATACCCTGTGCATTGAAATTTACGCATTCCATTATTTTTTAAAACAAAAAAGAAGCCAGGGGGAAGTTTATCCTCGGAACGCCGTAGCAAAACTTGTCAATATGACCTTGATCTTGACCCACTTGTTTACCAGGTCTGAGTTAGAAGCACTTCGACTTAATGTTGTGATTTGACGCACTTTTCTGAACTTCCCCAATCCATCGGCTGCACGACTTTTGTTTATGCATGAATGAAACCGAAATTTTGTCATTGTTAGTCTTAGTGTATTGTTATTATTGTTTAGGCAAAGATACTCGTGCTACCTTTCATTGTTCTACAAAACTTAATACTTAAAAAGAAAAAGTACTGGTATGCAGTTGAAGAGCTGGGAAAACATTATTCGTATTTCTTTGTTTACTATATGTGGCAAAAGCTGAGTGTTCTCAAGGACATGAAGTCATCAGCAGCCAATCAGATTCTGGTTTAAATGGTAGTGCTACGTGATTGGAGGAAGATTCATACAGCGACACGATTATAATGGATAGCATTAGATTCGTAGATCGTTCAGGCTCTCGTCGTTCTTCTAGTGGAAACCTCGCTTACCTTTAGTGTACAAGAGCGCGTACATTACTACAGCCTGTGACAGACATCTTGACATTTCAGCTAAACGAATAAAATGCAAGCTATGGCGCGACTTTGCCGAGTGCTAAGGGTGTAGCTATGGCTAAGCAGGCATACTACAGCGCGATCAGGTGATAGGGGATAGACGTGGATGTGCACAAAATAAACGTGACAATACCGCTGGCCTCTCATTTGCTAGCAGCATTTAAAGAGAACTTGGAGCGCCGCCTTCAAATGCCAAGATGTTTATCACGCCGTTTACCTTCGACGTTCACATTCATTCGGTGTATTCACGAAATAGTAATACCTTGGGAATGTTTATTTACGTACGTCACGGTAGTTCATGATCCAGGCGTTGTAATCCTAAATGAGTTGGGTTCAAATATGTACACAGACAGCAAATATGGTACGGGAGAGCACGACTCCAAATTCACGGTGTTCTGGAATTACACCGGATTTTAAAGCCTCAAGTTTACGAAAATGAGAAATGTATCAACATGAAAAAAACAAGCAAAACGTATTTACTAACATCATAGTGATTGAGAAATAAATGCACAATTTTCAAATAAGTACACAAATTTACAATCCATTCATTAGTAACACTTATATGAGAAGGCTGAACATTAGAAACATTTTAGTTTTATTCATTTAGTGTTAAGTTTTAAATTACAATTTAGAAACGGTTAATAAATTAAACGCTTTGGTAAATGATTAAATTATTCAAATACTTATTTATATGTAATTCTTTCGGTAAATAATTACAGGTTCAAATGTTTGTTTTTAAAAGAAAATTCTTAGTCAATTAAAAGTTGAACAAAGCCTTGAAACAATTAATAATTTTCCAAAATAAGGTTACGCTAATTAAAGGTGTACAAACAACTTTTACGGCTAAACATTTACCTCGGAGCCTTCTCGGATATATTAATATTTCACATGTATTTATTTGTAAGTTGGGACCGGGGTGGCTCAGTGATAGAGCGTTCACTTCTGGCATGCGTGGGGGTCCCTGGTTCACTCACGCCAAGTGAACTTTGTGGTGGACAAACACCGTATGAGTTTTTTGGGGGGTTCCCCCGATTCCTCCTACTTTCTTCATTCCACCATTTCATTCATTTCTCATCCTCACCGTCTCCTTTAGCCTAGCCAGCATAAGCATGGGACATAAAATTGAAAGATTTCATTTTTTATTTGTAGGTTGAAGATGTACTCTTACCAACACTCAAGGCGTTGATTAACCTGAACTAGTGAGATGAGAATGTCCAACATTATGGCGTGCATCTACTGCTTTAACGGGAAACCATTGGGCGAAAAAACAGATGATGTTGCCAGTGCTGTGTTCACAACTTCAAGACGGGGATTGGTCAGCTTGAGACCTTGGTAGTTCTGTGCCAGGAAATTTAATTTTAAAATATAAGCTGAGTCCCTTTCATTTAGTCTTCATCAGCATATTTTTAACTAGCAATAGTCTAGAAACTAGCAATACAGAGATATAATCTAGGTTTCCTTTTTCATAGGTATTTAAAAAAAACTATCTGTCTCTAGCCTAGTTTTTAGGAAAATATTAGCAATAATAACTAGTAATACATAGAAATAATCTAGGGTTACTTTTTGATAGATATAAAACCACCCTGTCTGCCTCTAGCCTAGTTTTTATGAAAATAGAAAAATCTAAATTTACTTTTGATAGGTATAAAAAAACACCCTGTCTGCATTTAATCTAGTTTTTATCAAAATATTAGCACAAGTATGTGCTATATTATATGAAGGGTTGAGTGAGCCGAAAGGGAGGTGGCCATCTCAACTCGCGACGGAAACTACGGGAATTTTAATTCGTTGGTGCATTCTGACATTTTTATCATTTCCAGAAGTGTTGTACTGAAGTGGTTATTTGTTGTTGATATATTAAAGACCATTAAATACTAGAATTTCTACTTGTCGCAGTTTTCTCTTCTCATAAAAGAGAGGATATGGCTGAATTAGCTCTCAACCTTTCATGTTGGAAGGCATGAAGGAATGATTTATTAGCTGCCTATAGAGAAAGGAAGAATTTATTTAATTTTCGAGGATTGTAATCGTTTACTGAAGAGTTACTGTGACGTAGTCGGTGAGGACTTTACTATGGGACGGCGGGAATTCAATACTCGCTGTAGGGACAACTTTATTTATCGCTTTACCGTCATTGCACTCAGAGGTTCACCTGGTGGCTGTTAATTGAATATTAGGGAAACTGGGAGGAGAAGGCACCAGAGCGTGCTGCTGACATTACCTTAGAGTGTGTGTCAGATGCAGACGGAGTTGCCAACCCCAGAGTACAAAATTATCTATATTCATCTTTAAAATTATCGTATATTCATTATGCACGTGAAAATGGTAGAATCAAGTATAATACTAGTAATAATAGCAATAATATACAATAAATTTATCTAGTAATCTTCGGTTTTGAACTCCTACTCACTGTTCTCGCCATTTTTTAAAAAAATCCGTATTAACACTACACGGAACAACAATATTTTTCCATTTTCGTAAACGTAATTGAATTTAAAGAATGGATGCAAAGTTACTATTTACTAATTCACAAATCGTTATTGATTTATTGTAGCGGAAATAACTGTTAAAAACTTCAGTGTGTGTGTGTTTTATAGTTATTTAATACACAACTACAACTTACTTGTACACTCAAAAACTGCAAAAACGTACCGGAATGCATTCTAAAATGATTGTATATTCAACTATTATTGTAAGGACATTATCGTGTATATTACGATAAATTATCTTATGGTTGGCAAGAATGATTCAAGAACAACTGGAGATTTAGCTCCATATCATTCAAGTATCATTGGAATATCCAGAGAAGGAGTGATGGTATATTTGCTTACCTCATCTTATGATTTAAGAATTCCAAATGTTAGTAATCTCAGAAACATATTCTCGCTAATTTCTTTTAAAGTTATGGAAGCGAATTATTGCCATTTTACTAATAAGCCATCTTTTCCGTTTCATTCGTTGCGTCTTTCTCAATCGTTATTTATTTGAATTTCGTGTAATCTACATGTATTTTCTATACGAAAAATGTACAACTCTCATCTTAGATTACTATATACTATGGGTCCATTGTCAAATTCAACATTATGACGAGGCTTCATAAAATTTTGGATTTGAGAAGGCTGCAGTGGGACTCAAATTTCTAATGAAGTATCCTGCTCAAGAGTGACTCGTAACGGCAATATACTTTATGTATTATTCACAACAATTGTACACATATTATAGAATTTTAATTACGAACTCGTTATTGAAAGTTAATTCCATTGTGTATGCCTTGTAGTGATCTTAACACTAATTAGCTGACATTCAGCATTTTGGTGAACAAACACCGTGCGCATAGGTTTTCTTGGGATTCTCCCGTCTCTTACTTTCTTCATAAAACCATTACTATCCACCTTACCATTTTCAATAGCCTCGCTGCATAACCGTGGACATTAAAGTAAATATAGGCTATATATATTCACTAGAACATAAATCTCCCGAAACTAAGATTGATGAGTTCAAAATACATGTTTTCCTTTTTTTTTTTTTTTTAAAGTGTTCTCTAAAATGCGTTATTGGAGCTGGCACTTATGTTTAGGCCTAGCGAAAAGAGACATCAACTTACAAAGAACTTAGAAGATATTGGCGTATTGTGAGCATTTTTCAAACTCTGGTCTGTTTATTTGAAATTGGAATGCCAATATCATGGATTGATCTCCCATTATGCTGTACCCTAAAGTCCCGTTCTTGTTTAACTATAAATAGAGTTGTAAAAGGAAGTCCCATGATTGAATTGGCAAAGAAGGCGACCGAGTATGGAAGAAAGGAATAGGCGAGAGGAATTATTCGAGTGTGTCAAGTAGACAAATACCTCCCAAGTAAACAAATGTATGTAGTATTATCCACTCCACTTACGCGAGTCAACTCATTAAAAAAGAAAGAAAAAAAGTTTATTTTATGTTCCACTATGTAGGCAGGGCATAAATCACCCTGTCTGCCTTCCAAAAAGAAATAATCTTTACCATGAACACATACATTTACAAATTGATGTAAAACTTTCTTGCTTAATGTATTAAGATTCAACATTTATATAAGTTCGTTTTATATCAATATCTGGATTCTGTAATATAATTTATCACCTACATTTTTTATAGTTTAAACTTAAAACCAAGTATTAGATGAGGTATAGTTAGCTCAAATTACTTTAATTTAGATGCAACTTGTAATAAAAATAGTTATGAATATGTTTGCAAATCTCAGCTGACATCTTGTAGCTTTGTTGCAATTGAACTTAGATTCAAAGATTCCTAGTTTATTATAATATATACAGAACATCTAGTGTTGGACATTAAAACTTAAAAAGTTAAGAAAACATCGGATTGACCTTACATTTGTTCAATGTGTAGAGTTTGGAAGGTCAATGCAATGAGTAACAGTCATAGCCGCGACGTACCGCGTGAACCGTCTACGCCTCCTGAATACAGACACGTTAGCCAGGGCTATAGCCACAGTTTCCAGTGACCTACTGTCGGTGCGGCGTAAGTATATAGTAAAATCGCTTGAACCATCCCCAGCGGCTACAAAGGAAGCGGAACATAATTGAAGGAAACCACGTGTTTCTTTGTTACATGGGAGGGATAATTCAACATGTCCTTCCAGTTGAGGGTGGCCTGCCAGTTGACCTGCTGAAAAAGAAACCGATGTTGCAATTTTCACCCTCTTGCTTACTTATTCTTCAGTAGTCTTCGCAGAAAGACAGATTTATCTAGTTTTTTCGTTACTTTCGTTTTCATTGCATCTTCCTCCTTCCGTCTCCTTTAGCTTGAAGGGCAAAATTCTGGGGCGTTAAACTGAAATATTTCATTTAATTTGAATTCGTTGTAATGAAGAGAAAAAAAGAAATCAATCATTAGTTTCATGATATGTGCTTATATTGCTCTTAAATATAGCATATTATGTAACTTCCATAACGATAACGCTTGTACGAACCAAACATGTTAAGTAGTTCGCTTCTGTGCCCCCCTTCCCCCGCAAGGCAGTGCGGCAAAAGCCTGATGAGAAAAAAATACAAGCCGCTCCCAGAAATCCGTCCTTGACCGCCCCTGTCCATACTATTATACTGAATTCCTTTAATAATTGTTGTGTTTTTATTATTATTATTATTATTATTATTATTATTATTATTATTATTATTATTATTATTATTATTATTATTATTATTATTACTATTATATAATGTATCCATCGATAATAAAAGTTTAAGGATGGCAACAACATATTACGTTGACATCGAACACGTGCCGTTTATGGCTTATTTGAAGTGTTATTTATGAGGGCGGTTAGAGTAAATTTTCTGCTTGAGTACAAAGGAAGCCGGTTGGAGACCAATAGAACGTCTTAACTATACCTGGACGATCTAGTATCATAGTAAAATACAGAAACAATTCAAGTACATTTCAATTTTTGATCGAGGAAGTATTCTGAGATATCTTTCTCGCGACATTGGTGTCCATGTTGTTGGAAATGGAATTGCAGTAGGGTTTCTAACTACAGGTTGACCCATTCCGGAACAGATATTTGACAATAGGCCCATCCATACTCATTTATATCAGAATGATTGAAAAGCGAGGAACACATCAGTTACCAGATAGATTTGAAAAAAAAAAAAAAGTGTTAAAAGTTAAAGCTAAGTTCCTAAACATTACATTACTATTTTTACTGATATTGATATCAATTTATATTTTTATACCTTCCAGTTTGTGATTTCCACTATTATAGCATATAATTGCATACTGCACATACATTTACGAAAAATTAAATTCTCTACAAACGAATTTCTGCTTCCTGTGAGGCTCTAAAATTTTAGTATTTTCCGTGAATGTAAAAGAGAACTTGAGCTATGCACCTCCCCTGAACAACTCTCAGTTGAATTATTTCGTCCAATGACGAATGGAATGATATATAATTTATTACAAGAGGATTATATACATGCATTTCGTGCAAATGTTTAAGATTATTTTAATAGTAGACAAGAGAGAGAGAGAGACCTACAGATTGCAAACTTCTTTATGTATCTCACTATAAGCCGGTAGCAGAAAAGTGCAGGAAGGTGTAAAGCTCTATTCTGTTCAACGATCATTTCGTTTACAGAAGTGAGAAATTTAGAATCTTAACTAAATATTGTATTATGTATCTAAAGTTAGAATTCTAACTATAGTAATAGAAAATCAATGTGATAAGTTTACTTTATTATGACGCTAGTAATACGACTACAGTAGATACATTTTATGTATATATCTAGGTTTGAACGCTATTCTTTCAAAATGCAGAATTGCAGTGACGATTTCAGAGGATGGTCCGGAGAAAATTCATCCCGGAAGTTACCAAATTCGCTCCGATAATGCTTGACTTTGGTCGTTAGTGTATTCGTAGTGCTTCTTTCATTCTCCGCGTAGCTCCCTCGTGTCTAAGCGGTTAGCGTACGCGTGTTTGGCGTGGAAGAGCCGGGTTCGATTCCCGGCGGGAGCTCAGGTGGTTCGGATTCCACGTTAATCAGTAGCTCCACGTCTCATATAGCCTCGCTGCTGAACGTTACGCTAAACTAATATCAACTCAACTCAACTCATTCTCCGCGTGTTGAAAGTCCTCCGATGAAATTTCTGGAATCATCATTTTCCATGAACGCTTCCCAAAAAAGCCCGCTACAAGGAGCGCCTTTGGCAAGCGTGAAACCCCTACCATCGAGTAGGTAATACATAATCAGACATGGTGAACACAAATATTTCTTTTTAAAACTAATTTTAGTATTCTTATGGTCTACCCAAATGTTCGTCAAGAATTTAGTTTGCTAGAAGTAGCAGTATTTTATTTCATTCAGATGTTACATTAAGTACTGTAAATGTTTAAAAAAATATGTGTATATTACCATGTCTAATTATGGGGGACGGGTAGCCACACTGATTCTCATTCATGTGTTTCAACGTAAAAACAAACGCTTTTATTGAATGGCTCGTATTCTTTCATACCGAAAATGAACTTTTCTATAGTTTAGTTAAATAACATTTGTGTGTGTGTTTTAATATCTTTACTCAGCATGTAATACACGTTAACTAACGAGGCAACGGTCTTAAGTTTAAACAACCGATTTGGCTGGGGTCCGGATATGGGTTACGAGAGACTAAAGTAGAAGACACGTATTTTGGCGTTTGGGCCCATACGCAGAAATTTCCGAAATACGGGGCCGCAAAGTGCCCTACATACCATAACTAGGAAGCGAATGGCGTTGTGTACAAGTAACGTCATTCGCTTCCTAGTTATAGCATGTAGGGCCACTTTGGGGCCCCGTATTTCGGAAATTTCTGCGTATGGGCCCAAACGCCAAAATAATGTCTCCTATTTTGGTCTCCCGTAACGCATATCCCGACTCCAGCCAAATCTCTTGTTTACACTTAAGACCGTTTCCTCGTAAGCCTAGTTATCCACAGCTTAACATGAGGTCCGACCTACATCAACTTCCAGTACGAATACAGTGACCTTTCTCGCAAGTAGTTAACGTGCTAGCTTTCTATGCACATGGTCTCGGATTCAATTCTCAGGAAGAGTGTTTGCCACGGTTACAAATCCATAAAGTAATTTGGATTCAAGTTTAAGCATTAGGTCTCTTCTCATAAATGCTGCCGACAAGAAACATTAAATTCCAATGAATCAACCAAATCAAGACCGTGCTGACAGCATAAGAGTGTGAACGTTACCTATTCAACCACGAAGGATCCCAGAAAAAAATAGTTAAATATTTGTATAAGAATTATCTAATTACGTGATTAACATAATTCTGGCGTATTATTAAAATGAAACTTTCAATCTTTTGTAAAATTGACAGTTATTAGTACCTTCTGGCTCAAATCTTCAAAGCTTTACAGAAATGTTGCCGAGAGAGAAAGAGACGAGACAGAATTTTCATCATAAGATACGAAACGAGACAAAAGACTGACAGAAGCAAAATTACCTCCCCGAGTCAAGAAACAACTTTCACTATACCTTTTCAAGACAAGACTTCCCCAAATCTATTGTATATACATCACGACATCCGTTCGTGCCGATGCGGATCAAAATTGATTTGTAGGCATAAGTGCCGACTACACCAGTGACCCGAAGAATTCGTTGCTATTAACGTATGCCCGACGTGAGAAACTCATCACTGACGGAAATGAATTATTATTATTAGGATTCTCAGCTTTCAAAAGTAGAATGTAGAAACACTTTCTGCAGCCAATAGGGGAAGAAATGTGCAGTTTTGTTTAAAAAACCTTGGCTATCAAACCATCTTATAACAGTACTGCACTCTTTCCTACAATAGGAAAGAAATCCAACAAGTGTGGAATGGTTTAGTAAAATGAGTCTTTTATTTGAAATCAAAGAATTGGAAATCAAATCACCACACACGGTTGATAGAATAATGCCACTTAAGGCAAAGTGGATGGCCAAGATTTTTCCAAGAAGACTATAATAAGGTTGAATTCTTTTTCCGTAATAAGGTAGTATGAGTCTTCTTAGTGAAGAGTGAACCATATTTAGACCTTTATAATAGACAATACAACATGAGACAATTTAAATCTAGCAGGCTCTATATCATATAATGTAGTATAGGCTGGCGCTTATATGTATGTCATATAATATAGTATATAATAAGGATATGACCAATTTAAATATAAAGGTAACCAAGAAACTTCTGTCGCTTTCTGTGGAGGTGCGTGTTCCATTGGCCCTCACCGTGAGTTGAATACGAATTGAGATAAGGCGAAGGTCAGTTGTTGGTGTGGGTATATCCAACATACTACCTGGTTGTAACTGTTCAGTTACATGGTGAACTTGCGTAACGACAGAGTGAACATGGGGCCTCCATAGAGTGTCATAAGAGGATAGATGCTGTACGAGTTCAGACTGGGGTCAAACGCCGCTGCAGCGGGGCGAAATATATGCCAAGCCTTTGCTGAGGGTGTCGTGACTAAACGGACAGTGTAGCGGTGGTTTAGCAATTTTAAGGACGGTGACGAAACATTCGAAAACGCATCACCTGCCGGCAGACTAACACATGTACAAAATGAAGATCTTCAGGCAGCAATTGTGGTCAACAGTGGCCAGACATGTGAGAAACTAGGACCACAATTCAGTGTGAGTGGAGAAAGCATTCGGCAGCACCTCTATCAACTTGGGAAGCACTACAAGTTGAGTCGATGGGTCCCACATGATTTGACTCTGGGCCAGAAGGCAACGCGAGCAGACACCTGTCTCGTGTAGGGAAGGAGCCATTTCTGGAGAGGGTATTGACATGTGATGAGAAGTGGGCAATGTGCGAAGCTCCACGGCACCGTCATCATTGGTTAGTATCCCATGAACCGGTTCCAAAACAACCGTAACCAACCTGCACCAGAATAAGTTCATCCTCTGTGTTTGGTGGATTGCTCGCTGTATCGTGCATTGGGAACTGTTACCAGCTGGTCAGAATATCAATGCAACTATGTACTGTGAGCAGTTGAGCGTGTTCAAGAAAAACTCAAAACTCTGGAGCCAGCACTTCTGAATCGCAAAGGGATCCTCCTGTTAGATGACAACGACAAGCTTCATGTGGCTAGGATGACCCGGGACACCATTCTATGCCTTAGATGGGAAACACTATTGCATCTGCCATACTCCCCAGACATTGCACCATCCTATTATTACCTGTTCCATTCCTTGGACAATCACGAGGACGCTAGTTCAAATCCTTAGTAGAGGAGCAAAATTCACTTGATATCTTCTTCGCTTCACGGCCCACCAAGTTTTACCGCGATGGAATCCATAGTCTTCCAGAACGTTGGCAGGTGATGGGGACTAATTTTGATCTTCCAGGTACGTATTAGGTGACATATCGATGTTTGAAGTTGGTGGGTGAAAAAGGGACAGAACGTTCTTTTTTATCGGCATAGTATTAACCTTTGCATAATCCTCCATGTGAAGTAATTAAATATATGCAACCCAATATTTTAATATTACTTTTGTTGTTGGAACAGTACTGTTTGTTGTTATTGTTTCAGCTGCTGCCACTCCTAGGTGTCTTCTCTTACTGCTGATGGTCACATTTAACAAGCTGTACACTTCTTGTTACTTGTAGCTGCCTTGAGAAGTCGATTTTCACCAATTACAACGTCAGCTTAGACCTTCTGATGCCAGGAACACCGTTATTGTCAACTGATATTATGAGGTATCTTCTTATATTGAAGGCTCTTTATAATTATTTGGAACCTAAATTCCAATACAAATAATAATGACAATGTAATCACCAAATTCATGAATAAACATGATAGTAGAGACATTTTAAAGTTCGAACAGAGCCACATCAGAACGCAGGACATTCTTTTTCGACCTCGATACTGTCCTGCTAAAACCGGGACCTGTAGTAACCCTAATTATTATGCAGGGTAAATTGTTTCCTTCAATAAGAAACAGATTATAAGTATTATTTTTTAATATTTCGCTATTTTATCGTCTTGGTTAGGAATTAGTGATACGCACGAGTCGAGACACACTTTGTAAAATTCGAGACGAGTCGAGACAAACGTATTTCTCGTCTCGACTCGAATGTCTCGAAAATCCTTCTATAATTTTTACTATTGTTCTGAAGAAAGTACTCACTCGGAAACACTCGGCACGAGAATTTCGGAAACTGCAGGACTTGTCAAGTATTCGAGGAGTGCTGTGGTGAGTGTCTTCAACAAGTGGCGAAACCAAGGAGAAACGACGTCCAAACGTCGAGGGGTTGGGCGCCCCCCACCTCATTACATATGTCGGACGTTGTATGCTGGACAGACTGGTAAAACAGGACAGGCAGCAAACAGCGTCGGAACTAACATTAGAGTTTAATGCTGAGCAAAGTACAAGTGTGTTGAACCAGTGTTGTAAAATTTCCGGAAATTTTGAACCTGTTGGTAAAAAAAAAAAGTTTTTTTTTCGATTTCCTTTCGCAAAAATTGGAAACATTGAAAAAATAAAAAATGTTTGTATAAGGTTAATTTTGCTAGTAATGATATCCTTTTTTATTTCAAACGCGTGAAAAATATAAGTTCAAAAATTTCAATATTGCGAATATTAAAAAAGAACACTCGAAAATAAAACTATTCCAATTATTATCTGTATTAAAATACTAGATTTATGCGTATATGTTTGTTTGTCTCCACAAAAAAGTATATATGTTTGTCTCCAGTCCTTTCGACAATGAGAACTTGAACCCACATGTGCTAGAAACGTGCCGTTTTCATTGGTCGATTCCAAATTTTGTGTAAATTGCCCAGTTTCAATGAATATTTTTTTTTAAACATGGTCATTAGTTCTTTATAAATTTTTAGGGGTACACTGGAAGTACTGAAATTTTTGAAATAGTAAAGCATCATACCGCACGAGCTATATATCCCAACATCACATAGTTGTATATAGGGGTTGTATATCTCTCAGGTGTTTGGTTCATGGCCAAATGATAAGAAAACGAAGGATAACCATTTCTCCAGTCTAAAATCTTTGAGTTTTACGTCCCACGATTATGCCGGTTAGGCTAAAGGAGACGGTGATGATGAGTAATGAATGAAATGGTGGAATGAAAGAAAGTGGGAGGAAACGGGAGCACCCCGAGGAAACCCACGCACACGGTGTTTGTCCACCACAAAGTTCACTTGGCGGGGATTGGGATCGAACCAGGGACCCCAAGCACCAGAGGTGAACGCTCTACCACTGAGCCACCGCGGTCCCTTCTCCAGTCTAAGATGGATCTTCATTGTTTGGAAAGTTTTTTTTTCAATGAACACCATATATCACTGACATAATTAATTGTATGTGTAATTTATTTAATTATTACATAATGCATGCAAAACGAAAGAAAATACTGGTCATATATGAATTAGAAATTCCAACCACAAGTGGGCTCAAATCTTGCAAACACTGCTAGATATTAAAAAAATAATCTAAAAATTTCCCCTTTGTGATAACGCTTGCCGATTTTTATGAAGGCGTCCTTCACTTGTATCTGTAAAGGGACATGTACAGATATGAGGAATGACAAGGAGATTCATGCTCATATGCGAATGATGCGCTGTGTAGAGAGCGCTGGTTCAACTAGTTGAAAATTAGTAGTCTGCACTTATTCGTGTTAAGTCGTTTTATTTATTCCTGGATGTGCATTAATTACAGAACTTACAGTTACATAGATTAATTGCAGATACATACAAGCCATCCAACATAAAGTGTTCTGTTGCAAGAAATAGGTCTCCTGAATAAAACTGAGTTCTCAATATGCTCTTTGGTCTCGTGAAGTTTTGTTAATTTTAACCAAATTACTTCTTAAGAGAAAGAGCAGTAGGCAAATTTCTCTAATACTCATGCAATAAAACATATAATTACTATTATTTAATATTCTAATATAGACACTTATATAAATTTTATGCACAAAATCCTGTATGTGAACAAATACGTATTTTCTAGTGCGACAGATTATCTATTACATATCAAAATGATATTGACTATGTTTGTATCTTAATAACTCTTGAATCATCAGACCGACCTCGATAAAGTTTTCAACATGGTTGAGGTTCGGGATGGCTTTTATCATTTCACTTTGAAGGTGCAACGAGGGAAGGGGAGAGAATAAAATAACAGATATTAGTGTCGAATCCGTAATTTTTGGTGGCGCTGAAATGAACAATGACACTTCCGATGTCGTTTAAATAAAAATTCAGCCCCGCAACTTGGCGGAAGGGGGAGGATATATATATATATATATATATATATATATATATATATATATATATATATATATATATATATATATATATATATATATATATATATATATATAGTGGCAGATCCAGGATATGATCAAGGGACGGGCTAAACCACAGTTTGAAGCTATATCAAGTGTAAAACAGGATTGAGGTCCATTTTATCCAGTGTATACCTTAGGGTCAAGGGTAGGTTAAAGCCCCTATAGCTCCCCTTGGATCCGCCCTTGTATATATATATATATATATATATCGATCGATTTTGGCGGTACGCAATGGTACGGCAGACTGGCACCCCTTAATGGTAGCGAAAAATTTCCTTTTCAGTCTTAAAAATGGGTTCACAAGAAACTTTAAAAAATACCAAATAGTAAATGTATAGCTTTATAGAAAATCAGAGTTTTTTCGTTTTCCTTTTTTTTCTGGAATAAGAGCTGCGAATCTTTGTTCCTTCTTGAAACCAGTTAATAATATTCAGGGATTTTTAGTCGCTGGTACGTCCTCGTGCTTTCCTTTGTTCATTCATTTTTCGCACGGTAATATAAACAATAAAGGCTCTGAACCGATACCGACCAGATTTTTTTTTTTCTAAAAAGGCTGACGTCTCAGAACAAATTTCTGTTGCTAATTCAATGGCAATTAGAGATGGAAAGTTGAAGGTTGATTTCCTGAGAAAAATAAAGCAATAAGGCAAAAGTGAGACTCTCTCTCTCACATGCACACACATACACACACACACACACATATACACACATACACACACACACACACACACACACACACACATATATATATATATATATATATATATATATATATATATATATATATATATATATATATGCATACATGATATGGGCATTCAGTAAATGGAAATGTGTATTCAAGATGCAGAAATACTTTATCTATACAAGCCGGCTACGAGTCTTTTGTTTTGGCCACGAGTGCAGTCCAAACTACCCTTTCCTCCTACCAACTTTACAATTTAAGATTGATCTTCTTACGGGATGTGCAGCCTACCGAAGGACCAAACAGGTGTTATCGAAACTATTGTGCAATTGCTTCTTTGTATTCTTTGGCAGAAATTTCTTTAGACATCGAAGCCCGCTCACCTTTGTTACTTGCGGACAGAAAAGCAATTTAGTAAACCAAGCTTTCTGCCTAAAATCTTAGTTGTTGTTTCCGCATTGAGAAGCAACTTAACTCGTCGCGCTCTCGAGTTTGTGCTCAATTACAAGTAGAAAAGATTGAAGTTCCGACCACAGCAGCTCAAGAGATCCTGTGAATCTTAACATTTTGCAAGCGCTTCGGTTTTGAGGACACTAAAACGTCGTGGGATGGATTTTCAGAAATGAAGTATCTTTCATTTAGTTGGTCGTGTAATTTGTTGTGTGATGTTGCAGACAAGAAAGCTGTAAATATTTTCGAATTATGATAATTTTAATTAAATCTTAAGCGTACGTATAAAAGAGCAGTGTGTAGAGGAACGTCGAGTAGTTATCTCCATATATGACAAAAATATGGTTGCTTTCTTGAAATTTCCAAGGACCATGTTAGTACATTTCTTATTCTATGAACCATGATTTCAAATATTATGCTGTATTTTCGTAATTTACGTTGCTGTCTGGAATATGCTATAAAACGTAGATATTTCAACAGGGACGTACGCAGCGGGTGAAATTTGAGGGGCCCGAACTCCCCGAAATCCTGATTTTTGTGCAAATTTAGTCTAATTCTAGAGGCAAGTTTACAAATTTTAATATAATTTATCCTCAAACTGAATTTGAACCTCCCCGAATAGATTGACCCTTCCGCAATAAATACGGGGCGAGGTGGCTCAGTGGTAGAGCGTTCACCTCCGGTGCTTGGGGTCCCTGGTTCGATCTCAGTCTCGTGTGGACTTTGTGGTGGACAAACACCGCGCTTGTGGGTTTTCTTGGGGTTCTCCAGTTTCCTTCCACTTTCTTCACTCCATCGTTTCATTCATCTCTCGTTATCACCGTCTCCTTTAGCCTAACCGGCAAACCGTGGGACGTAAAACTTAAAGATTTCATTTCATGTTTCCTTCCGAAATAAATTTCTGCGTACGTGCTTATGCTTAAATTTTGTTTTGTGAAAATGCTGTTTTACTTAAAGTGTAGTGTTTGAAGTCTGAATATTGGGAGCTAATTGTGCTATATAGTGTGCTTATTATTATTATTATTATTATTATTATTATTATTGTTATTATTATTATTATTATTATTATTACCCTGAAAGTTATGTAACCAACTTTCCAACTGTTTAACCATTGTGACCGTGAGCTCCAGCATACCGGCACCTTTATTATTAAAAAAACACTATATATATATATATATATATATATATATATATATATATATATATATATATATATACAGATAGATAGATATTAAAATGAATTCGAATGAATAATAGGACATTCTTGAATGCACATGGTTAATTTATATATTTTGCCACGATGTAAAGTATTGAGTACGTCCAGCACTCTGAACACAGGCATTCAGACGTCGTCGCACAGACCGGCGCACACGTCGAAACGTGTCTGGTTCTTCCCGCAAAGCGTCTCGGACGCGTTGTCCCAACGTTTGGATATCAGGTACTGGGGTAGCATAAACAACAGTTTTGAGACACCCCCATAAAAAGAAATCCAGAGGGTTTAAATCCGGCGACCTGGCAGGCCATGACATGGGACCGCCACTGCCGATCCACTTGCCCGGGAAAACAGTGTTCAAATAATCATGCACGGGCGACAGAAATGGCCGGGGCACCATCGTGCATATACCACATACGTTGTAGTAAGACCAACGGCACATCCTTCAGAAGCGTAGGAAGTATCTCACGCAAGAAGTTCAAATAGATAGGTCCAGTGAGTCGTTGTGGTACAACAACTGTTTCAATGAGATAGTCACCCAGAATCTTTGCCCAAACGTTGATACGAAACTGGTGCTGGTGGCGGGCCTGTACCATTCCATGTGGATTATCCACAGACCACAGATGACTATTATGAAAATTCTGGGTACCATCCCTTCCAAATTGGGCTTCATCTGTGAACAAAATGGAGGAGAGAAAACCGACAATTGTTTCCACCAAATGGAGAACCTGATTACAAAAGTCCAGCCTGGGAGGAAAATCCCCTGGGGATAGACCCTGTACCCGTTGCAAATGACAGGGGTAAAAATTGTTGGCATGAAGGAATGACAACAGCCTCTCATGACTGTCATTATGCTGACGGGCAAGCTCTCTGGAACTTACACTCGGGTCATCGAGCACATGTCGTAAAATACGTTCTTCGGTATGCACAGTGTGTTCCTCACGTAGTCTTCCCGTGTCATACATGGCAGGGTGAAACGTTCCGGTCTCACACAAACGACGAAACACCGTTGCAAATGTTGTATGATGCAGTTGGCGTCTATTGGGATATCGATCGTTGTATAATCGGGCTGCCTGCCTACCATTTCCATGTGCTTCTCCATACACAAAAATCATCTCGGCCTGTTCCTGATTGGTGTAATGGGCCATTGTCACAACACACTACACTATGAACGTGATTCACGACACACAACGTAGTAATTGCCCACTTCAACTTCACGGATGACTTTGACAGACAAGGTAGGTCTGCTCAATGGTGATATTTTGTTTGTTGGTTGTGCACTCAGTGTTTCTTCTGTGCTAACACCTTGTGCATCCGAATGACCTGGACTGGCAACTTGGGTGTCCTCTCGAGGCAAATCAGCGAAATACGTATGTAGTGTGGTTTAGCCGTATGGTAGCTATGGCCCTCTGTTTGTGACCGTGCAATGTTCCCGAAAATAGTCAATGTTTTGCTGTCAGCAGTGTTCGAATAAACGAGGGGAGCACGGGAAATCACCCTCACGTAAAAGCTTATCCCTGGCTTATATCTTGAAAATAACATAGTATCCCTGACAGGAATAATTAATACCACTGCATTGTTGGTTACCATCAGTACCTGGTGGTTATGGATCTTCACCACAGCTAAATGAAACTACCGCTAATTTTAAAGTTTTTTTTATAATATCCTAAACGCAAATATCATTATTGTAAAAACAAAAACATAGTGCACTAGATAATATTCTGCATGTGATACCGTTATCAAACTCACCTATCTTCTTTGGGTGTGCCGCTATTTACACAACCCGCAAAAAATGCTAAATCTTTCGGCAGTTGCGAATGAAAAGCAGGTGAGTTAGTTGTGATGACGGTATCACATGCAGAATCATAATATCTAGCGTACTATGTATTTGCTTTCCCAATATTTGTATTTATTTTGAACATATTACAGAAAAACTATAAAATTAGTGGTAGTTTAATTTTCGCTGTGGTGAAGACCCTTATGCAACCACACATAAGGAATATGACGTGTCCACCATTTCGTCTCTGTTTGAGATCTCGGCATGGTCCAACTAATTATGGTTACCAGGTGGGAAACCTATCCATTCACGCCTATTTTGACGTACCGTATCTTTACCTGACAGTTTATCCGGGAGTCCCTAAGCTCCTTTGGGGAATACCTTGTGCATTGATTTCACGATTGCGACATACCCATCTTTGAATAGAGCAGGTTTCGTTCCTTTGAGGTGACCATGCCGCCTTGCCTCTATCTTTCGAAATAGAGTAGGTATAGCGCTCTAAAGTGTGTTTTGCCCCGTTTTCGGCATCATGTAGCTCCGAAACTATGTGTCCTAGAGAAAAGTGCAAACGGACTTTTTTTCTTATTTCGGTGCGGGAATCACCTCCCGAATTTATATATATATATATATATATATATATATATATATATATATATATATAGATAGATAGATAGATAGATAGATAGATAGATAGATAGATAGATAGTAGATGGATAGACAGGTAGATTCTCTTAGGAAACAAACCGTACAAGGTAGGTAGTCAAAACCAAATTTTTTACTGGATACCACAAGTGACAAATAGCGACCTACACAGCATCTTAAATACCTTAAATATCTGGAACTATCCAAGATAAATGGTTGAAAAGTATTGGAGAGACCTTGATCCAGCAATGGGTCAATTATTGTTCATAACTACTGGTATGTATATGTTTCAAATATAAATAACGTTCACCACTTCACTCATATAACCTCAGTTTTCATTCTTGATATCTGAACATTTGAGATTAAGGAATAAACGCTTATACCTTGTTCTGAGAGATCATATGTTTAACCTTGTAGCTATAAGAATTTCTAGAAACAAAGACACTTAAAATGTACCGTTTCCCACCTCGTCATTAATCTTCTGATATGTACAGAACAAAGCAAGGTTCTTTAAATAGGTCAATTGTTTTTGGGTGTGAAAAAATTATATGCAACAAGGTATAATTTCCAGCTATGTGTATGTGTGTGTGTGTGTGTGTATGAGAGAGAGAGAGAGAGAGAGTTTATGATTGAGTGTAACAAACGGTTCTGCAAACTCGAAACATTTTAACAAACGATTCTAGCGAACCGGTGCGAAACCGGTTGAATAACACCACTGGATATAGCAAAATTGAAGGGAAGGGCCGATCCAATGTTAAATCCTTAAACCCTTATGCCTTATACCTAACCTAATATTTCGTTCCTAGGGTCTGAAAAAAGAAGGGACAACGATTAAAGAAATAGAGCCTATATTTTTCTCCATTAAAACGAGAGTTGTGAACGACGACTTAGTCTTTCAAGCCTGAAGCATAATGCAAAGTAAATTTTCTGTTGTATGATATATTTATTTTCCCAATTATCAGGTACCGGTACATTAAGGTTTCTGGTGCCAGTAGGCACTCTGATATAAGGCGTCCCCTCCCCAACATACACCTACGCACTTCTCATAAAGCACGAGCACAACTCATGTTTAAAATATATACATACCAGTATACAAAAACTCCGTTCATCACATTACATAAAGCAAACATTTATAACGCTTTGAATCTTACTGTGGTTATAGGCTATATCTTTACATGTTATAATTTGGACGGTGACACTATCATTTTATCTTTAAATATCAACAGTTACTGGAAATAGTACTATGTTTGTTACAGAGTAAAATACTTCTTCCTGGCTTTAGTGTCTGCAAATAAACTGACAACTGCTTCAAAATCTATCTTTCTTAAGTTCATTTTCAATACACATTTTACTAAGAGCTAAAAGTTTTTTTTTTGTGTGTGTGTGTGCATTCTGGACAGTAAATGATTCTTAATGCGTTTTAACACAAAAAAAGATCTTTCCCCTGAACAGTTGGTAGTTGAAGCAGGTACTACTATGAGCAAAATAAATGACGCGTCTCTTTATTTTGAAGTTTTTTGAAAATATCTCCGTTTTCTTTATATGTTCGAAATTTCGGAAGGTTTCCCCAGCAGGACAGGTTAATAACAAACCCGTTTTTAATATTTGTGTTAGACATTAGCTTAAAATAAAGAAATTAGAAGCAAAAAACATTAAATCGACAGAAATCTCGAGAATTACCAACTCTGCTAAAGTGGGAAATTTTCAAGAACGCGAGGGAATTCTGCAGTTCAACACGAAGAAGCGACATCTATGTCATTGAGAGAAGCATGGATTAGATCTACAAACGAAAATTTTAACGAAATATTCCTAGTATGTCTTATTATATGCATTATCAGCGAACTCCAAATATATGAATCTATGCTAAGTATTAACGTATAGATAGTGCAAATAGTAGAAATTACCTATGGAAAAAGACGAATTGTAGCCCAATCGTAATGAAAAATCGTCTTTACTGTAGAACAGGTTCAGCTTACGTAAGAAAGCAAATAGCTCAGTTAGGTAAAGCAACGAGTTTGTATATCGAAGGTAGACGGTTCGAATCCCGTGGAAGTACTGTTGTCATTTTTATCACTAAGGTTCTAAGGTTATTTTATTTATTTTTTATTTGGGAAAGAATCAAATTGTATCATATGTGTAAAACTCATGACGATACCAAAAAAAAAAAAAAAAAAAAAAAGAGAGAGAGAGAGAAAATATCGTCGCATTTGTATTAGTGTGTCTAATTTCTGTTTGCAAACAGATTCGTAATTATTTCCCCTGTGCTCACTGATGCATAACGAATGTTTTCCAGCAAATGTTAATTCTAATTTGGAGAATTTTATAGTTTCACAATGTTTCTCACTACATAGTCTTCTATCTACGTGTTTGGATATTTTGATAACAGATTTCCCTATTAAATGTTTAATTTTCTCTATAAATATTTGTCTTAAATTGAAATTGTTTTGAATTTACTACATAAGCAAAGTTGCCCGAAGGAGGAGAGCTCAAGTAATAGATATTCTACGTAAAAGCAACCTATTGTAGAATGATGATGCTTCTTACCTTCATCACATAATCTTAACGTTAGAGAGTCAGAGAGAGAAAAATCCTGTTTTTTCCTCTCCTATGACTACTCATCTTAAAGCTCTACATGTAATGATTCGTGTCACATAATTTCGGCTCTCCAAAGACATTTATTATTATGATTATTATTATTATTATTATTATTATTATTATTATTATTATTATTATTATTATTATTATTATTATTATTATTATTCCTGAATATGCCACCCTTACATAATGTAACGTTAGATATCTTGGTTTAAAGTGCTTTCTTTAGTAATAATTTGAGCAACCATGTAACAAAATTTAAAATGTATGAGGGGGCACGAAGTTTTATTCCCCCCCCCCTCTCTTTTCAGCACCGTCCCAACAGAAAGTATATAATTTCTGACAAGCAGAGTAGACAAAACGAATAAGAAATATATTTAAAGTAACCTTTCCTCGTTCGTGAATGGAATATCACGTAACATTTTTTATTCTACTGAAGACGACCCTAGGCCGTTATGGTTAGGTAACAAAAGAAATATCTAATATATTTATTGCGCCCCTTGACTGTAATATTACCTCTTCTTTATTTGTTCGAGGCCACCCTACATAACCAAGGGTGACAAAAAGAATAGGAAAAGTGTCTAAAGATTACAAAACACTTTATATTTTGTCAGAAACAAGGCAGTGTATACACAGCATTGTTTTCGTTAACAAGTGTTTCACCGTTGAGTCACTTATAAAATTAGGCAGAATAAAGTGTTCTAGAGGGATTTGTCCAGGATGGTTTGGTATCGAGCTAATAACGATGAGTATGTTTATTTACATCACTGTTAAAGAAATAGCAAACTTTCTGAAAGGAACTTACTTAGGAAACAGATCTTCCTTCTACTTAGCCAGAGCCCACTCTGAAAAATTGCATCTGGCGTTCTGAGTGAAAGTTCTATGGGACTATTAGAAAAATATATTCCCGTTTCCACGCTGATGGTAGAATTTCTTAAACAGTTATTGAATTACGTTCGAAGGGTAGGCGTAAATAGCGCCCCCGCAACAACGTGGCGTGGGGACCGCACAAGCTGCAAGGCCAAAAAATATACAGAAAGTACGCAGGAGCGGAGCAGGCCAAATTTTCACACGGGCAAAGTGACTTTTTGGCGCCCTTCCCCTATATTTTACATTTTATCATACTGTTTTTAATAGTTTAAACCAGGAGCGTCATTTCAGATTTTGCTTTGGGGGGGGCAAGACCTCTTGATATAAGTAAAATTTCGCGTTTTTCACTGATTTACTACTATTCTAATGATAAAATCTATATACATCTCAAACTCAGGGGGTCAAATGCCCCTGCCCTCCCTAAATGACGCCCCTGTTTTAAACCCATTTTCAAAAAGAAATCCATTACCTAGGAAAACTTCACAAAGAATATGGCCCGCAATAAACAATACCAACTCCACCCCCCTGGTCTAGTGGCTAGCACGCCTGCCTTCTGTGGTACCGGGTCCAATTCCCGGTGGATTACTGTTGAACGATAAAAGTGGTTCGGATTCCACTATAATTAGTATCCACATCTCCCTTGCCCATTAAGGCATAACCGTGGAACGCTAAACTCAAGCAAACAAACAAACAATACTTAATTCCCGGCACTCTTTATTCTACATGCCATCTCTCAATTTTTCGATACAGCCCCCTTAGTACTATGAAACTCTCTTCTTCCATAGTGAAATAGAAAAAGATCATATAATTGCCACTACTTTACAAGAATATAAACCAAAAACGTCAGTAGAAAGCACATTATAAAATTTACTTTTTGAGGCTCGTTTTGGTGCCCCTCTTTCTCTGGCGCCCCGGGCAGTCGCCCGGCCCTTAGTCCGCCCTTGAAAGTACGGACGCATAACTAAGGATTGCGGAGGAGAGGTTAACCTTCATGTTATGCCACTGGTTTGACGTGTTTGAAATGTTCAGTAAGTGATCGGTTAGTGAAATAATTTCGACGGTTACTGATGTTTAAAGTTTAGCTAAGACAAAGCTACCTAATCAAATACATTTGATATCGCGATGTCACAATTTGATTTTTCCTCACATAAAAAAGATAAAAACAATAGTAATAAAAACCCTTACTCGTACTGGGCTCCTAACTAACTAACAACCTAATTCTTACAGACTAGTTGCTCTGACCAACTGAGTTTCGATTTCTTACGCAAAAGAAGTCTGTTATATTAAGAGGCATGCTTTTCATTATCAAAACTGTTCGAAGTAATACGAACATGGCTTAAGAACAGAAACGGAACTGAATTACCACTCGATTGACCTTGAGGGCAAATCACCAAAGCGTAGCTATAAACGTAAGTTCCAGCATGCATTTCTCTGGAGTTGTGTTCAGTATTCCTATCTGCCAGTCATACTTGTTCGTAGGAGTAATATGTTACAAACCTAACCTTTCGATAGAGCACAATGACAGAGAATCAGATTAAAGAAATTCTTGCCATTGTGAACGTGGGATACCACACTGTGCAATAAAACTGACGCGTCTCCTTGAAGTGATATTTCATCGAAAATAACTCGTTTTCCTTTATATAGTCTATCCGAAGTTTTTGAGGGTTTCAAAATGAGGAAATGTTACTGACAAACAAGAACGCATTTAGGGGTGGGTCCAGGGGGTCCGGACTCCCTCTGAAACCCCAACTTTTCTGTAAATTTAGCCTAATTTTGGGGATTATCTTTTAAAATTTTATTATAATTTATCCTAATATTGAAGTCGGACCCCTCCCGAAACAAATTACTGCATACGTGTCTCTGACAATTTTCAATATATTCGTTAAATAATAATATCAAATTCAGATTTCAACGGATTTACATGTTTCATGGCGTCTACATACCGAAAATGTGACTTTTCGACACCCGTCCTTCCGGTCCGTCCGTTCGGCACACTTTTATATGCACTCACCTAGAGGCCATACTGTTCAACTTATCTACACCAAATTTTAAACTTAGGGTTTACTTAGTATTCTTACAAGAGCTTTTCCATTTTTTCCTACCACCTAAAATAAGTGTGGTTTACAAACAGCCGAAAATCGAAAAACGCTATTTTCTCACAAATGGTTTTAACAGTTTTGTTTATTTTTCATTAATCAATATTTAATTAACAACCCTATATTGCAGTATCAGATATTTATCTTAGAAAAATTTACAAGGGGTAGTTTATTCTTGGAGGTGACTTTTTCTCGACGATTTTCTCAGAAAAGACCCTGGCGAATTTCGTACACACTTCATAAATAAATATTTGACCTTACAACATGGTATAAGTCAATTGACCTGAAAAATATATGAGTAGTAGTTTATTCTTGGACTTGAATTTATTCTCAGTGAGTTTCTCAAACACGACCAGTTGGCAACCCTGTATCTCGACAACGAAGCTGAATTCGAAAACTGCAAGAGGACCATTTGTCTCCTTTTGATGTCACGAATCACCTCCCGAAGTTTGTGGACATCTTTCATGTTCATCCTTAATGAAGCATCTTTTCGAAAAGTTAACTATTAACTTTAGGCATTGTTTATCTTTTTTTAAATCACAAATGTCGTTATTAATTTTAAGGCAAAGAACTACTTCTGAGAGAATAGATCTTGAAAAATAATTCTAAAACTTAGACTTTTGTTTTCGAGACATTCCAGACAAGACGAGACATTTTACAAGCTATCTCGTGTCCAAAACATTTGCCTCGTATTATCTTGGATGTCACAAAGCGCGTCTTGTCTCTTTCTCGAGACATGTCTTATCTCGTGCGCATTCGTTAACACTTGGAAAGGATTATCTTTCTACTCAAAGCATTGTTTTTATAATGGTTGCATATTTATGATAATTGCTGTCCACATAAATTACAGTCCTTTCAGTTGAATTAATTTTTATTATTATTATTATTATTGAAATTGCAATATCTAGTTTAACGTTGGACGATTATGCACCTACGCTAAGGGAGAATGATAATGAATGAAATGGTGAAATGAAGAAAGTGGGAGGAAAATGGAAAATCTCAAGAAAACACATACCTATGCACACGGTATTTGTCCACCTCAAATTTCACTTGGCACGAAGTGGAATCGAGCCACGGACCGCCTGCACCAAAGGTCCCTGCAATGCTTTATTATTATTATTATTATTATTATTATTATTATTATTATTATTATTATTATTATTATTATTATTATTATTATTATTATTATTATTAATAATAATAATAATAATAATAATAATAATAATAATAATAATAATAATAATAATTGAAGCGAGCTTAACGAGTTTCAACCGTACGACTCAACCAACGTTTGGGTGAATATTCGTTCGTCGGCTCCATGAGAACTTCTCATAAAAGACATTTCATTTTAATGAAACTAGTAAGTGCCTTCTTTTAGCTCTGCGAAGTAACTATTGCTTGGAATATGAATCTGCAAAACATAAGAGGTAAAATTAACCAAATGGTGCAAGTTTCCACTTATATATACAAAACAATTTTGCAATATCAACTACGTGAATCTTGTCCCATAAAGAAGCCGAAACCCCTACACCGAAGAGCCCTCCGAGATTTGATCATTGTCCACACGGACTGAAATTGTCATTTGAAGCCAAGACTTTAATATGAAGCCAACAATTTCTTTAAAATAGACGGAAAATTCGGAAGTTATAAGCATTTTCATATTTTTGCCTTTTCCCATAAGGGAGCCGTAGCCCCCTATACTGAAGAGCCTCCCCCCAGGAGATCTCGGACGGAATTTGTCATTTGGAACCAACACTTTAATACGAAGCAAAATATTTCTTTAAATTAGACGAAAAATTCGAAAGTTATAAACATGTTAATAATTTTGCCTTTTCTCATAAGGGGGCCGTATTAGTCTACACTGAAGAGCCCCACGAGATTTGATCATTGACCACTTGGACTGAAATTCTCATTTGAAACCAAAACTTTAATATGAAGCCAAAAATTAAACTTTTACATCAATTTAAACTGACTGGGTTTCGGTTCCCCCCACTATTGTTTAGTTTAGTTAAGTGGTAATTTGTGACAGCTTCACATCATCAAAAGAATGTTTCACTTCAACTCCCCTCCCCCAGGAGTTCGTGCTGGATCCACCACTGGAATCAATAGACACTCTTCCTATTCTTTTTGTCACCCTAAATTGTGTAGGGGCTCCCTCGTACAAATAAAGAAGCGGTAATATTGCAATCAAGGAGCGCTATATATTAGGTATTTTTTTTAGTTACATACCCCTAACCGCACAGGGCCATCTTTCGTAGGATAAAAAATATTACGTGATATTCCAATCATGAAAGGGGAGAGGATGCTGTAAATATATTTCTTATTAATTTTGTCTGTCCTGCTTATCAAAAATTACTTTCTGTTAGAAGGGTACTGAAATGAGAGGGGCAAAATAAAAAGTCGTACCCCCTCCTACATGGTTGCTCAAATAAGTACTAAAGAAAGCATTTTAAACTAAGATATTTAAGATTTAAACTAGGAAACTAAGATATCCTTACATTATGTAAGGATGGCATATTCAGGATTATTATTATTATTATTATTATTATTATTATTATTATTATTATTATTATTATTATTATTATTATTATTGTTATTTGAATGTCTTTGGAGAGCCGAAATTATGTGACACGAATCATTATAGGTAGAGCTTTAAGATGGGTGGTCATAGAGGAGTAAAAACCAGGATTTTTTCTCTGTCTGACTCTCTAACGTAAAGATTATGTGCTGAAGGTAAGAAGCATCATCATTCTACAATAGGTTGCTTTTACGTAGAATATCAATTACTTGAGTTCTCCTCCTTCGGTCTACTTACCTTATGTAGTAAATTCAAAACAATTTCAATTCAATACAAATACATTGTAAAACTTTTCCGTAATTAAACATCTTGGAAAAATTAAACATTTAATAGGGACATCTGTTATCAAAATATCCAAACACGTAGATAGAAGACTATCTAGTGAGAAATATTGTGAAACTTTATAAAATTCTCCAAATTAGAATTAACATTTACTGGGAAACATTCGTTATGCGCCAGCGAGCATATGGTGAGCAGTGAGCACAGGGGAAATAATTACGAAACTGTTTGCAAACAAAATTAGGGACGCTAATGCAAGTGCGACAACGGCATTTTTTCTTTTTTTGGTATCGTCATGAGTTTTACATATATGATACAATTTAATTCTTTCCCACATAAAAAAATAAAAAAAATAACCGTAGTGTAGAGATAAAAAATGACAACGGCACTTCCACGGGATCGAACCCGCTACCTTCAGCATACAGACTCGTTGCTTTAACTAACTGAGCTGTTTGTTTTTTTACGTGAACTGAGCCTGTTCCGGTAAAGACGATACTTCATTACGATCGTCCTACCAATTCGTCCTTTTCCATAGATAATTTCCACTATTTGCTCTATCTTTATGTTAATACTTAGCATATATTCATATATTTGGAGTTTGCAGATAATGCATATAATAAGACATACTAGGAATATTCGTTAAAAGTTTAGTTTGTAGATTTAATCCACATTTCTCTCAATGACATAGATGTCGCTGCTTCGTGTTGAAATGCAGAATTCCCTCGTGTTCTTGAAAATTTCCCACTTTAGCAGAGTTGGTAATTCTCGAGATTTCTGTCGATTTAATGTTTTTTGCTTCTAATTTCTTTATTTTAAGCTAATATCTAACACAAATATTAAAAACGGGTTTGTTATTAACCTGTCCTGCTGGGGAAACCTTCCGAAATTTCGAACATATAAAGAAAACGGAGATATTTTCAAAAAACTTCAAAATAAAGAGACGCGTCATTTATTTTGCTCAATGTAGTACAAACATTCGTAGGCAAATATCTACATGGCTACATTTTGATGGCTACACCACACGCTTTCAAGTGAGCTTTGAAATGCAGAAGCGTAGTTTCGGGGTGGCTAATAGGCCAACCGCCCCAGGCCTCGCGCTTAAAGGGCTCCGCGTTTTGAGTATGTTTAGAAGTAGCATGTTAGCGCTCGGCGACTTTTACCAGTAATCTCGTCCAGCGCGCATCTAACGCCGCCTCTGTTGAAATGAATACATTCATAAAAAAAAAAAAATATTTAAGCCATCTTTGTAATGGAGAACCAATGCATTCGCTTTTACTCGAATGGTTTTACAGTTCACACTACGCAGTTTTGCGAGGAAATTAAATTTTTTATTTGTCATGTTGTATGCCATTTTCCTTCTGGACAATTCAGAGATGAGGGAATTCACAATTGCGTTAAATGTCTCCATACGAAATCGTTCTCTTCATGTAAAGACGTCATTTTCCCTGCTTTGTTTCATCGGGAGCAGTGTTCCTACTTTTCTTCCGTTCCTTGTGATGCAGATATTTCTGACATCCACTTTTGTTCTTTGCTTCCTCCTCGTATGAATCGAACTCCGTACGAACAATTTGCAAATATGCTTCCAATCCTGCAATTACTTCTGTTGCTGTACTCACATCAATATCTGTTATTTGTAGCTTTTTTATTGGCTGCATCGAATCGCTCCATGATCTTTGCTCAGATAGTACACATCAATGTCGACTCTAACTGTTGTAGTTTTCGCCAGTAATCATTAGAATCACTACGAGTTTGTGGTTTTTCATTATTGCCACTTGCAATCTGCACTATTTCGTTTGTAATGTTTTTCCTGGGAGTCCAAACTGTCGTTTCTTTTACCAACCATCTCAGTCGAACTTTGGGGATTTTTCAAAATCACTGGAGTTACTGGAGAACTGCAAGCATTAACCTCATCTGTGCCACTGTCATTGATGTTCACGTTGGCTTCTTGTTGGATACGATCCGCAACTGTATCATGTGCTGACGTGTTTGTTGTCTTCAGTTGCTCTGTTTCGTTTTCCTCCTTCTCTCTGTTTAACTTACGTTTCCTCCTTTTCTGCACCTGATAATTTCTTCCTTAAACCACTCATACTGATTGAATTATCGACAAGACGTATGCATAATAACAACGTAAACATAGAAATAGATAACACGGTATCGTTCTTTGTTATGCGAGTGTACTTGAAACAAACATTGCAGTGCAGTGCTCCATCTACAATCCTTTTTTTAAAAAAAAAATTCAAGTCGACAGCGCCATCTGTTTAGTTTTCCTGTTTAGTTTTTTTTTTTAAATCTGTTAGAGAACAAAATGGAAGCAAATACGATGTGCGTACACAGGTGGGCGCTTCAGCAAATGAAATCGATGCCTTATTGCCACCAAAACAGCACAGCGCTTTTAAAGTGCAAGTGCAACATTAGATTAGTGTTTTATTTTTAAAATTATAAAATAAGCCTATCAAGTGTTTTTTGTAAACAAAAACCGATTTTTCGATAACATTTTTAAATATAATTTTTCTTGGGCGCACCTTTAGCGCTGGCGCGCTAGGCACGTGCCTACTGTGCCTGCGCGTTAATCCACTACTGCCAATTATCTAATAAAATTATTGGGTCTGTATATATCGATGCATGTACGTGTGTGTGTACGTATGTTCTAGTAAAACATTTTGGTATGTTCTAAGTTCTAGCATAACTCTGGAACGTGTGGAATTTCAACCGAACTTAGTACACATGACCTACAATCTGAAAAAAAGAAAAAAAAGATGCTGTGGTAGTAAGACCTCCCTCGGACATAGGAGTTGGAATGAGGTGACGCGCCGAAAATATAATCGAACATGGCCTATATTTGTGTCGATCCTTAACTTTTAAGGTAGCTGAGAGGAACAGTAACGTTGGCAATGCAGTTTAAGCCCAAGTTTAGCTCCATTAGTTGGATGGATGGGAAGAGGTGAAAATCAAAATGTCCCAAATAATTGAGATTATTCATTAATTTCGGGATCGGGGAAGCGGCTGACAAGTTTGAAATGACTTTTGGAATATAGCACCTACCTCAATATTATAATGTCACTTTGGTTGAAAGGTGTATTCTAGGGAGGAGTAGATTGTTTTAAAATTTATGCTGAAAGTGGAGTATCTTATGGATTTTTGTCATTACACTTTATTGAAATGCGTATTGTAAGGGGAAAGGGGATTCAAATATTTCCCGTAAACCTATTCCCCGTGCGAAGAACGGGCCTTTCAACTAATCTTAAAATATGTATAATCCTTCAATATGGTATCCTCGTCGCCAAAAGTGCCTTTACATCGCCGTGACGGGTATGTGACCGCGCAGTACTCTAAGGAAGGGATGGTTGCATAAGAAATTGTGATTAATTTTGAAGAGTTTTTATTTTGACTAGGGAAATAACGTAGGTATAGGGAGTAAAGGCACCAGCCTCAGCATCAGCGCACTGTCCTCTCTGAAAAGATTCGTATTCTCAGTTTTTCAATTTACTGTCTTATATGTTAAGTTAATAACTGTTAACAACTGCTACTAGCGCTTTTCACTCTTCAGGACTTTAATGCATGTTCGCAGGGCACTTTTCTAAGTCCTAAATGTGTGCGTGAATTATTTCATTCCTCTCACTGTAATTATTTGAGAATGGAAAATGATTAGGTTAAACGTGAATATGTTTCGCTGTCGTAAAGCAAGGACCGTAATAAATGTAGATAAGGCTATTATTATTATACAAAAGTATTTATTCCGTATATAGAACAATATAATAAAGTAACTAAGAAACATCATAATCACTTACGCCCGCATGATTTTTTCCAACGGGGGGGGGAGGGCAAAATACCGATAGAGAGTTTTTCATTTTATTGTCCTATATATGTTAAGTTAAAATCCATAACATTAATATTGATAGCGTATATCGTCTTTCGTCGCTGTAGCCCATTAGTCAGAACATTCATCCCCAGACATGATGTCGAGAGAATAGAAAGAAAGAGATATGAACAGTGGCGTAATTTATTTTACTGCGCCCTGGATCGATCGATTATTGATATACTCATACTCCACCAGGCCCCCCTGTCCCAGGTATTTCAGTTGCTGCCTTATATATAGGGTTCCATGTCAGAAGGGCAGACAAAAGGGCAAACACAGAAAGGCCCGAGTCAACACGGCCTGCGACATAAGGGACCCGCTACAAAAGGGCCAGACCAAAAAGGCCCCGCGTCAAAAGTGCCCGGGTGAAAAGGTCTCTGCAACAAAATGGCCTGACTCAAAAGGGGCCGAATCAAATCACACCTAATAAAAAGAGCCCTGGCCAAAAGGATCACACAAAAAAGAACCTGAGTTAAAAAACTGTACGTCAAAAGGGCCCGTGTCAAAAAGGGGCCCGCTACAAAAGGGCCCAAGTCAGCTATGCATCAAAAGGTACCGAGTTAAAAGGTCTCCGCAAAAAGGGCCCGAGTCAAAACGGGTCGAATCAAAACGACCCATATCAAAAGGGCCGGGTGAAAAGGGTCCCAACACAAAAGAGTCCTCGTAAAAAGGGAACTGCCTCAAACAAGCCCGGGTCAAAGGGGAACACGCTATAAAAGGGTTCCAGTCAAAACTGCCCCTCGTCAAAAGGTCCCCGGTCAAAAGACCTCGGCAACAAAAAGGCCTGACTCAAAAGGGCCCGAATCAAAACGCCCTTCATAAAAAGAGGTCGAGTTAAAATGGTCCCACGACAAAAGGACCCGAGTGAAAAGGCCCTGCGTCAAACAGGCCCATTGTCAAAAAGTGGCCCCACTACAAAATGTCCGAGTCAAAACAACCCCACGTCGAAAGGGCCCAGGTAAAAGGTCTCCGCGAAAAAAGGGCCCGAGTCATAAGGGCGCTGCGTCAAAAGAGCCTGGGTTAAATGGATTCTGCGACAAAATGGCCCGAGTCAACAGGGAACTATATCAAACGGGCCCTGTTCAAAGGGGCACCGCTACAAAAGGGCACGGGTTAAAACGGCCAGGCGTCAGCTGGGCCTGAGTGAAAAGGGCCTCGTGTCAAAGTGGCACAAGTCAGGAAAGTCCCGCGTCAAAAGGGCCCGGTAAATAATGTTTCACGGGTAAAAAACTTTAATCAAAGCAAGATTGGAGATCAAGCATGCACAAGGGTTTTGTCTCCTGTTAGTAAATTGAAGTGTTTGTGCGAAAGAAGGAAATATATATGTGGTTATTAGTAACAAATAGCAAAATCGGACCTGCATCAAATGGGCCGGGTGAAAATGTCTCCGCAACAAAAGGGCCTGAGTCAAACGGGACCGAATCAAAACGCTCCTTATAAAAAGAGCTCTGGCCAAAAGGGTCCCACAACAAAAGGATCCGAGTCAATTGTCCGTGTCAAACGGCTCGGGTCAAAAATGGGCGTCGCTACGAAAAGGCCCAGTAAAACGGCCCCGCATCAAAGGGGCCCGGTTCAAAAGGTCTCCGCAAAAGAGGACCCGAGTCATATCACCTTTCATTAAAAGGACCTGAGTCAAAAAGGTCCCGCGATAAATGGGCCCTGCGTCAAACAGTCCCTGGTCAAAATTGCCCCGCTACAAAAGACCTGAATCAAAACGGCCCCACGTCAAAAGGGTCTGGGTCAAAAGGTCTCCGCAACAAAAGGTCACAAGTCAAAAGTGGCCCCGCTAAAAGGGCACGAGTCAAAACGGACTCGCGACCAAAGGGCTCGGGTCAAACGTCTCAGCAACAAAAGGGCAGGAGTCAAAAGGGCTCGGGTCAAACATCTCAGCAACAAAAGGGCAGGAGTCAAAAGTGCCTGAATCAAACCGACTCTCATCAAAACAGCAGGCTCAAGAGGGTTTCACGACAAAAGTCAAAGGGACCTTCCTCAAACGAGCCCGGGTCAAAAGGGGTCCCGCTACAAAAGGTCCCGAGTCAAAACTGTCCCGCGGCAAAAGGTCTCGGGTTAAAATATCTCGGCAACGAATGGGCCTGAGTCAAAAGGACCCGAATCGAAACGCTCTTCATAAAAGAGGTCGGGTTAAAATGGTCCCACGACAAAAGGAACCGAGTCAAAAGGTCCTGCGTCAAACAGGCCCGTGTCAAAAAGGGGCCCCGGTACAAAAGGGTAAGAGTCAATCGGACCTGCGTCAAATGGGCCGGGTAAAATATCTTCGCAACAAAAGGGCCGGAGTCAAAAGGCCCGAATCAAAACTCCCCTCATCAAAAGAACCCGGGTCACGACAAAAGGTCTCGAATCGCAAGGGCTCATCGTAAAACGGACCCGGGTGAAATGGGACTCCACTATAAAAAGCCTAAGTCAAACGGTCCGGTGTTTAAAGGGCCTGGACCAAAAGTCTACGCAACAAAAGGATCCGAGTAAAAAGGGGCCGAATCAAAACGACCCTCATCAAAAGGGCCTGGGTCAAAAGAGTCCCACGACAAAAGGGTCCGAGTCAAAAGAGCACTGCGTCAAACGGACCCGGGTCAAAAGTGGTCCCGCTACAAAATGTCCGAGTCAAAACAACCTCACGTCGAAAGGGCCCAGGTAAAAAGGTCTCCGCGAAAAAAGGGCCCGAGTCATAAGGGCGCTGCGTCAAAAGAGCCTGGGTCAAATGGGTTCTGCGACAAAATGGCCCGAGTCAACAGGGAACTACGACAAGCGGGCCCTGGTCAAAGGGTCACCGCTACAAAAGGGCACGGGTTAAAACGACCAGGCGTCAGCTGGGCCTGAGTGAAAAGGGCCTCGCGTCAAAGTGGCACAAGTCAGGAAGTTCCCGCGTCAAAAGGGCCCAGTAAATACGGTTTTACGGGTAAAAAACTTTAATCAAAGCAAGATTGGAAATCAAGCATGCAAAAGGGTTTTGTCTCCTGTTAGTAGATTGAAGTGTTTGTGCGAAAGAAGGAAATATATCTGTGGTTATTAGTAACAAATAGGAAATTTGAATGGTGATATTAGTTTTGTTTGCTTGTTGATTGGTTTGCAACAATTGCTTTCGCTTAAGTCGTTCTCCATGAATGTTTGCTTGCACTCCCGTCATAGGCGGACTGGGTGTATTAGGGCCTAGGCCGCGGTTACCTTGGAGGGCCCTCAGACTATAACACCAATTTCTAAAATATCGTACAATCAGTGGCGCAACCAGCTATCAGCTCGGGGGCTCATACATTCCCGGAATCAAACCTGGTCTATCTTATACAGCCGCGCTGCAGACAAATTTCGGTGAAATTTCAAAATAGATCAATGCATAAATGAATATTGAATTAAGTCAAAGCACTGTCGAAAGAGAAATACACAGAGAAAACCCCTACATTAATTTCTTAGAGTAATAAATGTTAGTAAAGAGTGCGTCATTTTATGCAAAAACAAAGATGTACAAAATAATAATTATAGTGCAAATTTCAAAACTTTTAACCGTTAATAATAGGGAATTTTCATTTTAAGGTTTTTTAGCAAGTTAATAATAAGGATAACTAAATTGCTTGTAATGAGGAGAATTCAAACTTTCAATTTTGTCCATATCAAATGATGCAGCACGTCGTTTGCGGACTACTGTATTGGATATTCTTGTCCCCTCCTGAAATAAATTCCTGGCTGCGCCAGTGCGTACAATGAACATATGCGATGATCCATCGCGTTAAGTAATGGTAAATTCGTTGTTACAGGATAGTTTTTGCAAGCTATGATTTTTTATTGGTCATTGGAAATTTGATGTCATAGCAAGCACAGAATTTCCAGAAACAAACTTTCAAGAGAATATTTTATAATTATTATTGTATTGCCACACGGGGTGTCTAAAAAGTCCCCTGCCTTAGGATAACTCTATTATTATCAGAGTTACAACAAAATGTAAGAGGAGATACCGTCTTCAAATAAAATTTTTAATAGACAGTAACTTCATTCATTTATGTTCTGGGTCCAGGTAAATGGTAACGTTGCATTTTCATGTAACATTATGTGCATATAGAGCGTACAGCCCGAACGGCTTGTCCGATTTGAAAAATTCTTGCACTTTAGATTGAAAACCTTATATTTGGAGACGGTTTCCCCTCCTACATTTTGTTGTAACTCTGATAATAAGAGAGTTACCGTACGTCATGGGAATTTTGAGACATTCTGTATAGTAACTGAAACACTAAACAAATAATAGCTAATAGCTTTTTACTATGGAAAGAACAGAACAGCTTACTGAAAATTGTAACAAACAACTAATAATAACTTTTGACTCTGGAATGAACAGGACGTTTTACTGAAAATGAAAAACACTGCTGAACAACTAAACAACTAATAATTTTACAACGTTAAGATTCTTTTCAGTTCAGATTATGAGTGGCAGAGTTCCTGAATAACTTCGTTCACAGACACTAAATTTAACATATCTCTTTCCATTTTCATTAGTAAAAGTGTGTCCAAAATATATTAACACAAATTAGCTCTGAAATTTGTTTACTCTCTAACTTTAACTTTGAGAAGCACCTTTCACATGTCACTTGTGTGCATGGTAGAGACAACGCATGTTTGTATGCAATGTATAAATTATTAAAACAACTAGACTGACAGAAATTGGTACAAAATTTTCCCTGCATAAGACAAAAATTACACAATGTGTTTCTAGCATCATTATGACTCTTGCCGTGAATCCCGTCCAAAATGTTCCATCTCTCATAGCATGCTCAGATGCATAATCATCATCATCTTCTTCTACGGATTCAGGGGCACCATTCTGTTCATGACCATCAAAAACCAGAACGTTTCGTGACAGAATACACGACAAAGAACTGCTGGAGCTCTTTGTATATTTCCTACTATTTTATATTTAGTTTTTTCGCAAGAACTCTGAAAGCTCCTGCAGACACACCATTCTTCCCGATTTCCAAAAAGTGCTTGGGATCCAGCATTTGGAGTTCATTTGGCTGCTGAAATCTATCACTGACACATGTAACAGCTGTATTCAGAATTTTCGTTGAAGTTTTTTATTCTGAATAAATCATTTTCACTTATATTTAAGTTCTTTTCCACTTCAACTGCCGCAAGCTCTCCTGACATTTTCTTCTTCTTTAGGATTCTTCTGGGCGGAAAGTCTTTTTTCCATTGCTATCTCTACACCAGATTGCACAAGCTGTTGTTTTTTCACACAAAATATTCTTGTATTTTCGTAAAGCTTAAACAGACATCTTTTTCCTCTATTTTTTCTGAAGCTGCTGCAGCAAATTGTCTACAAGTCTCCAGGTTGTACGATAGTCCAATCCGTGAGACTGCAGGTATTTTGAAACATGCTTCGTTTCTGTAAACAAGTCCTGAAACACAGAGCACATCGTTACAGTGTTAAATTCTGTCAATTTATTCAGTAAAGTTTAGCTTGAAATGTTGATTTCGCATTAAAACTCCTGTCCTGTACATCATCATTGAGGAACAATAAAAATGAAAGAAATCTTGATGATGATAGACAGTCGTCTCGTCTTGGCTTCATGTTTCGTAGCGAAACTCGTTACTGTCGACTACCGCATTCAGTACCTTGTTTTTACTCCACAATCGTGTTGCACCAACTTGTTGAACTTTTCGTAGTTTGTCATGTCCTTCGTGGCTTGCATCAATCCTTTTCTTTCAAACATTCTTTCTTTAGTAGTATTCAGACAGAACACGGCACTGGTTTCAACCACACCAAATAAATTTGCAGCTTCAGGGATCTACTCAATCAAATTTATCATAACCAAATTAAGAGAATGAGCCATGCTTTGGGTGTAAATGATTTCAGGATTATCCTTCTCCAGTAATGCTTTAATTCCTTTATAGCATCCACTCAAATTAGCAGCTCCATCAATATCAGACATCGAAACATTGTTGGCACAATGTACTCTTTTGTTTTCGTTTTAAGTTACTTGTCTTATAGTGTCACTCATTACGACAACTGCTAAAAGCCGCTCAATTAATTGACCGCTTATAACGCAGAGAATTACTATAGTAAGCTGATTCAGCACTGAAACATCTTAAATAGAATCAACCATTATGCTGAAAATGCCCGCTTTCTTGCCGTCTTCCACTGTTTTCTCCTGCAATTTTGCAAACGTTTTTGATAGAAAATATTTAAAAAAAATACGCTGTTTTTTCATTTTTCAGTTATCAAATATAGACCTATAAGATGTATTAACATCCATAAAGGACCAGTCAGCCTGTGGTTAAATATGGACCCAGCTACAAACCAGACCTCGGTCTTCAACGATGAAAGGGCCCCAATTACCCAACATAATTTAAAAAGTTCCAAGTCCCAACAGCTCAACATGATGAAGAAAGTGCCTAGGAGCCCAACTGCTCAATGAAATGAAAGAAGGTCCCCAACTGCCTAATATAATGAATAAAGGACTCAGGGCCACAACTGCTCAATGTAATGAAAGAAGGCTCCAACTGTCCAATATATTGAAAGAAGGGTCCAAGGCCCGAGGTACAAACTAAATCACAGTTTCTGATATAAAAGACCATAGTGAAAGATGGACCTAGCCACAAATACAGTAACAAAAGGACCTTATTGAAAAAGATAACTTACTGATTGATGAAAGGATGGAAGAGGAGTGTGTTGGCAGCATAATAACAGTGATTTACCGAATTATTTAGCTTTCTTCTGTTTTAGCTTTTCTCTCTTTCTCTTTCTTTATTGTTTCATATTTTTTTCTGAGAGGGCCTAGGCCGCGATTGCGGCCTAACGGCTCTGGCCAGTCTGCCCCTGACTCCCGTCTTTCTGAGTTTGTATTCTCGTGACATAGCCCAATCAAACTTCATCTATTGCTGATTTTCCCCTTACTTGTAAAATTCCATTTCTACCACTGGATCAAAGTATAGTATGAAAAATATTCTGTGGAAAAGATTAGTTCAATTTTACTGTGACAATACATATGTGGATCTGTATACAGGGTTAGTGAAAAGTATTGGAACAGAACAATAATAACGACATGCGCGGACGGAGGAAACATAAAGGTTACAAATGGTATTATTGCAAAACCTGCATTGATTTGGTGTGTGGTCAACATGGAAGGCATCTTGAATTCCGCCATATTGCATATCACACAATATTGTTTTAAATGTAAAAGGTTATGATTTTACACTTCAACTTAGGCTTGAATATGCCCACAAATGAGAATGTGAACTCATTTATTACACATCATTTGTTTGAGACAGAGTGTGCTATGTTTGACTATGTATCTAATAGAAACAATGTATCATGATAGGGCAGTAACAAAGAGATGCATAGACGGAGGAAAAGCAAATGTTACAATTTGGCATTGGTGTAGAAACTGCATTAAATGATTTAGTATGCATCATAGTAGCCATCTTGATTTCCGCATATTGTATACCACACAATATTTTTAAATAAAAAGAGTATGTGTTGAGTTTTGATTTTGAGTTTAACGCAGTGGCAAGGCCTGAGGGGAGATAGGGTAGACAGCGTCTATCCTTTAGAATGTTATATGTATTAAGCCATTAAGCCTAAATTACTAACTTAAAATTTTGCAGTTTAGATTCTGAACTTAAAATTTCCTATAATTTATTCTGAGCTCTTTTTTTAATGCTTCCGTATGAAAGACAGAAAGCAATGGGTCTCGCGAAACCTTGAACACTATTCCTATAGAAGCGTAGGAGAAACAAACAGCCACGTGAGAAATTAAAGTCCAAAGACTCGTGCTATGTAGTACAGTGAAACCTCTCTAAAGCGGACAGCTATGGGGAATTACAAATTGTCCGCTATAGAGAGGTGTCCGCCTTAGAGAGGTTTCAATATTTTATGACGTAAATTAGTAAACAAGGTAATACGCAATTAGAAAACAAATATTTTTGCATGAATCATGTATTTACGAATATTACAAAAATGCCTGAATTATCCACCGCCACCTAATACTCTATGTTCGAGGCACAACATGGAAATAAGATGATATAGTTCTCTGCTCTTTACACTTGCTACTACTTACTACATTTTAGGTATGTTGTTTTAATTTGTGAGTTAATTGCAGTCCAGTAGTGTCTTTTTTCAGACAATATGTGTACCGGCCGGCCAAAAACTTGTCTTCTGCTTGCTTACAGATTCTAGCGGAACAGTACCATAACGTGTCATCCCAAATTGTGGGTAACTGTCAAACACTTTTCTGTCTAAAACAGTTTGGGTGGGAGTGGATGCAAGCAAAGGACATGAGAGTGTTGTTAAACAGAGACTTTGTCTGGGTTGCTGAGCAGCCAGTTGAGGAGGCAAAATGTCACAATGCTTCCTTGATGACACATGTATGAATTACTAAAAATGTATTTTTACTGCACTTTCCAACTTGTTTCTAGAGAAAGTGTCCGTAATACGGAGGTAAATAATACCTATAAAAGATAGGAAAGACTGTCCGTGTCCGTACTAGAGAGTGTCCGCTTTAGAGAGGTTTATCAATATGTTTTTTCCTATTACAGTGTTTGGGGATTACAAAATATGCCCGTTACGGGAGGGGTCCGTTGGTAGAGGTTTCACTGTAGTACTTGCGAAAAGACAGTTGCTGTTCTACGTTAACAGGGCTACCTATCTTCATTTTAAGCTGGATTTGTAAGTGACAGAAACAGACTGCTTTCTTCTTATTTGTTTTCATTTTAAACCATCTTTCGAGCTCCCTCTATAAAATGTTAAATTGTTGTAACGTATCCTTGAAGAACATTAGTATATATATATATATATATATATATATATATATATATATATATATATATATATATATATATATATATATATATATATATATATATTGTCTCTATATGTCTCCAACATCAGAAAAAAAAGAAGACTCCCTAACGAAAAGTTTAGATGTATTGGCAATTATATCACTTTTATGTTTTCGAGAGTGACAAGTACTTTTACATGTCCCGGTAAATCCCCCCCCGGTTCGAATTTTGAAAAAGAGAAACCTTTTTGTCTTGGTCTGGGGCATGGATCAAGGTACCCGTGACTAAATTTTGGTAACTCGGTCCAGTTGTCTGATCCGCTGGCGCACACAGACACAAAGATAGATAGATAGACATACAAACAAACTCTACTTTATTTATATTAGATTCTTCGCTCAATAATTGTGCAGATGAAAGATTTGAAAAATACAAAAATCTGGTCATTGTAGAACTAATAAATTATAGAATATTTAGTATGCATCAACAAATTATTCCATACGGCAAATTGAATGACTTGATATCCACCTCTCCTAATACTTTTTGCTCAGATCAGCTTAAGAATGAACTTATCAACATATATTCCGATAGAACAAACATATTTCTCTTCCCGAATACTTGAAATATATTCTCAGTAATGAACCTCAAAGCATATATCAGGAAACAACTGAGCTGCTAAATATGGTATTGAGCATTCCATCAACTTCAGTTTTTTGTAAACATTCAATGAATGCCCTGAAAAGAGTGTAACTTACTTAACGAACAGCATGACAAACTTTCTGAATTACGGACACTTACAATAAAGAACTTGGTATGGAAGCTTTGTAGGATATTTGTATTCAAAGAAATAGCTATCAATATTTTCGCCGAAATGAAGAATAAGGTATGGAGCTCATTTACAAGACTGTAAGGTATTAATTAGATAAGTTATTTGGTATTAGGTATTAAGTTGGGTGTTGTAAGGTGTTTGGTTTTTTACTTCTATCGTTTTTTTTATTGTTGTTTACTTTACAGTTCATTTCTAATGTATTTAGAAATGACTATCCCTAAGAAGGGTATGGGGAAGTAATGCCCCCATTTCTTGCAAATGAGGTACCATTTAGAAATCTATGCTTCTAAAAAAAATACTATTCACCAAATTTCACTAATTATAAAAGTTTATACTTAAAGGAAGATATTAAACATATCAATTACAAATAATATATATATACAGTGAAACCTGTCTATGCTGGCCAACATTGGTTCCATTGAAAAGTGGCCAACTTACAGAAAATAAGCATGATTCGTGTATTTTTAGAATAGGATTTCTAGTATTACTTGGTTGTTAATAAGCAATGGCACGACAGCTACTTTAAAATAATGTATATAGATTAATCATTTAACTAGTTTTTGCTAATGAGCTACAAGTGTTTCCCTCGGAGCAAAAGATGTTTTGAGAAATGTTAAGGGGATTCATATTTCAAAACCTCCACTACCTTTTGACAAGAAGTGATGTGCGAATAGTTGAGAATTGAGATGGTTAGCTTTAGCCTTGAGAATTCTCCGGAATTACTAAAGCTCCCCACTGATGAACGGAGCTGATAGGCTATAGCTAATGATTTTACCAAAACAAATAGGGTAAAAAAATACGTGCAATTTTTTTTCGGAATTCCTGTACGTGCTTTTTCTTATTCATGTCTTCCTTCCCCAACCCTTTATTAGGGTAGTGTTCTGGCCTTTGACCTCCAAGAACAAACCTTGGGATGTTATGCTTCTTTGTTTCCACTTACAAATACAGAACATCTGCCTCGCGTATGGGAATACGAAAGAGTTAAGAAAAACAACAAAATGGTACTTTGCGTGGCCAAGATATGCAGGTAAATTTATCATTATCATCATAGGGTAAACTGTTTCAATGTGACCAACTTCCAAGATAGACAGGTGGCCAACTTAGAGAGGTGTCCAAGTTGACAGATTTTACTATATATATATATATATATATATATATATAAACATACATTGTGGCCCATTTTAATCTTTCCACGGAAATATCTCAAGAATGGTTGAACATAAATGAACTGCACAAAAACTCAAAAAGAAATACCATGGGGCAAATCGAATGATGATATCGGGGTGTCCCCAGGGCCGCTCTTCAAGTGGACCCGAGGCCAACTTAAAAATTTTAAATGGAAACATGGGGCGAGTGAGACTTCATTCGATAGATCTTTAAAAACTAAAAAACGATGTGGCAAACGGTTTTTCATATAGATCACCGTATTCAAAATGGCCGCCAAAATATGTTACCTATATCAGATTAACGTCCAGTAGCACTAATATGAAAACGGTTGAACATAAATGAACCAAACCAAAACTCAAATAGGAAAGTCATGGGGTAAATCGAATAATGTTGTCGCGGTGCGCCCAGGGCCGCCTTCCATGGGGGCCAGGCCCAACTTAGAATTTTTAAACAAAAATAAGGGTCACGTGATACATCGTTCAATAGATCTTCATACACTAAACAGCGTTGTGGCAAAAGATTGTTCATATGGGTCATCGTTTTCAAAGTGGCCGCCAAGACATCTTGCCTGTATCAGATAAAACGTCCAGTATCACTAATATGAAAACGGTTGAAAATAATAGCGGATGAACAGAATAGAACTCCTATAGGAAATCACAGAGGGTATTATTCATTCGCCTCAAGAATGATCTAATGGAGAAAAAGATTATTAAAGTATAAGTGATAATGCTAAAGAGGAAATCTAATTCTTAGAAAATTATCTTTCCGATCTCCTTCCGTAAGGGATGAAGCAAAACTGAATGGTAAAATTCCAAATAAGAACCCCCACATTTACTTGCAATAGGTATGGTTTGTCTGAAACACTTGGTTGAGTTGAGTTGATTTTGGGTTTAACGTCTCGTTCAGCAGCGAGGCTATATGAGACGTGGACCTACTGATTAACGTGCAATCCGAACTACACGTGCTCCGCCGGGAATCGAACCCGGGTCTCCCACGACAAAGTCGCGTGCGCTAACCACTTAGCCATGGAGGAGCTTCTGAAACACTTGGGGTGTACAAGTGACTGGTACTATAATGAACCAATATTCTGCAGACGACTGTTGAGAAAAGCAACGTTTCTACATATTGTTCTAAAATTGCATTGTTCGACAAATTGGTTTCGCATTTCAGTTGATTCATTTTGCACAAATTATTTCCTGCAATCAAAATAAAAGGTGCCGTTTAACAAGAATTTTACCTACTTTTTTCCATTACAGACATATATCTCATAAAAAACATGTATCAGGTAATTTTGTTGTGTAGATACAATTTGCAAAAACTAAGGTTCTCGTTTGGAATTTCACCGTTCCTTCCCTTCCCCTTCACCCACTTATCGTTGGACCGTTTTCTAGGAATTAGATTTCCTCCTTTGCATTATGGCACCTTTACTGTAATCATCTTCTCCTCCGTTGCAACATTTTCAAGCCATGGAATGATAAATATCCTCTGTGATTTCCTGTAGGATTTCTATTCTGCTCATCCGTTATTAGCTTCAACAGTTTTCATATTAGTGGTACTGGCCGTTTTATCTGATACAGGCAAGATGTCTTGGCTTCCATTTTGAAACCGGTGGCCCATATGAACAATCTTTTGTTACAACGCTGTTTAGTGTATGAAGACCTATCGAACGAGGTTTCACGTGACCCATATTTTCATATAAAATTTCTAAGTTGGGCCTGGGCCCCCATGGAAGGCGGCCCTGGGCGCACCGCGACAACATTATTCGATTTACCCCATGACTCTAATATTTGAGTTTTTGTTTGGTTCATTTATGTTCAACCGTTTCCATATTAGTGCTACTGGACGTTTATGTGATGCAGGTAACATATTTTGGCGGCCATTTCAAACACGGTGACCGATATGAAAAACCGTTTGCCACATCGCTTTTTAGTTTTTAAAGATCTACCGAAAGAAGTCTCACTCGCCTCATGTTTCAATTTAATATTTTTAATTTAGCCCCGGGCCCCCTTGAAGAGCGGCCCTGGGGGCATAGCGACAGCGCCGTTCGATTTGCCCCATGGTATTTCCTATTTGAGTTTTTGCTCAGTTTATTTATGCTCAAACGTTTTCAAGATATTTCCGTGGAAAGATTAAAATGGGCCACTCTGTATATATAATGTGTGTGTCTACTCCGCCACTGGTTTAACGTTCCGTTCAGCAGAGAGGCTATATGAAAAAAGGCATGTGTGTCACAAATTGATGCTAGAATCTTCCTACAAACTACGTACATCGTCCGTTTCAAAAGCATCGTAGTCTACATTATTTATTATTTCCGTAATTTCTCGGGGCGAAAATACGCCACTATCATAAGAACCACGACTTGTCGCGGTGGTATTCATAGCCAAAAGCTCAACTAAAAAGAAGAAGGTGTAGTGAGCAAACTACAAGAAAGATGTGAAACAACCATACACACTTCCATTGGCGAATAGAAAAGGGGAAAACAAAAATAGCTACATGTTTTTCCCTTTTGAGTACTTATATCTTTTTGGGATGTCATGTCATTTAAATCGACGCAATACGCATGAAGGTGAAACATATTCGTAAAAAGTAAACAGAAGGGACTAGTTGTTGCTGCTGTTGTATTCTATATAACAGTCAACTCAATGTTCAACTAACGGAACTGACCTTGATAAATACGGACTAAACGCCTTGTAACAAGAGGGCAACTAATTACCCATGGGTCTCTTGCAGCTATACAGCAAGCTGTGTGCATTCTGAGTCACTAAGCCTGGCTGTGTTTGCAAAAATATTGTTTGCTTTTCTTGCCTTGGGGCAAGGATTAAGAAGGCTCCCTAGCACACCTTGGACAGTAGGACGGAGTAACATAAAATGATTGAAAGACGACCGATGTTAATAGAGTTAATAGTTTCGAGCAGTGGCGTACACTGATTTGAAAGCATGGGCTACCACTGACCTTGTATATTATTATTATTATTATTATTATTATTATTATTATTAATGATAATAATAGAAAAAGTAATAGTAATAATAATAATAATAATCATTAAATTTGCATAACAATGAACAAAAAGTGGTTGTTTTTTTTCTTTTTTTAACGTTTGTTTTGAGACCATTAATGTTTTCCACCGTAAATGAAATTCCACCATACATTTGCGCAGTTCTCGTGGATTACATTCGTAAAATGTAAATTTTTAATATTGTAACTTCCATCAAAAGTCGTCTCTGTTACTGACGTTGGTTGTCATTCCTTAACAGTCTTCGCAAAAATTCTGAGTATAGTAACGTAATGCAAAAATGCAGTCATTATAATTTTTATGCTTATTATCGCTACCTAAACCCCAAATTTTTGCGTTAACAAACTATTCTCGGGCCCTTTTGTTGTGGAGTTCTTTTGACCGGGGCCCTTTCGATGAGGAGCGTTTTGATTCGGGCCTTTTGATTCGGGCTTTTTTGTTGTGGAGACATTTTGACTCGGGCCCTCTTGAGGCGGGGCCATTTAAGTTGGGCCCTTTTATAGCGGGACCATTTTTGACAAAGGCCCGTTTGACGCAGGTCCTTTTGACTTGGATCATTTTGTCGTGGGACCCGTCTGACCAGGCTCTATTTATGAGAGGCGTTTTGATTCGGCTCCTTTCGATTCGGGCCCTTTTAACCCGGGGCCGTTTGACTCGGGCCATTTTGCAGTGAGTCCCTTTTTTACCTGGGCCCGTTTGACGCAGGGCCTCTTGACTAGGGTCATTTTGTCGAGGGACCCTTTAACCCGGGCACTTTTTATGAGGGGCATTTTGATTCAGCCCCTTTTGACCAGGAATCGTTTGATGAGAGGCGTTTTGATTCGGGACTTCACTCGCGTCCTTTTGTTGCGGAGACCATTTGATCCGGGCTCTTTGACGCGGGGCCGTTTGACTCAGGGGCCGCGGTGGCTCCGTGGTAGAGCGTTCACCACTGCTGCTTGGGATCCCGAGTTCAATCCCAGCCCACGCCAATTGAACTTTGAGTTAGACAAACACCGTGTGCGTGGGTTTTCTCGGGGTTCTCCCGTTTCCTCCTACTTTCTTCATTCTACCATTTCATTCATTACTCATCATCACCGTCTCCCTTAGCCTAACCGGCGTAATCGTGGGACGTAAAACTTAAAGATTTTTCCATATCAGTCTCCCCCCTCCCGTTGGAAAAAATCCTGCGGGCGTTAGTGATTATGATGTTGCTTAGTTACTGTATTATATTGTTCTATACACGGATAATATAGAGTTAATAGTTTCGAGCAGTGACGTATACTGGTTTGAAAGCATGGGCTACCAGTGACCTTGTATTTTTATTATTAATAATGATAATAATAGAAAAAGTAATAATAATAATAATTAAATTTGCATAACAATGAACAAAAGTGGTTGTTTTTTCTTTTTTTAACGTTTGTTTTGAGACCATTAATGTTTTCCATCGTAAATGAAATTCCACCATATATTTGCGCAGTTCTCGTGGATTACATTCGTAAAATGTAAATTTTTAAAATTGTAACTTCCATCAAAAGTCGCCTCGGTTACTGACATTGGTTGTCATTCCTTAACACTCTTCGCAAAAATTCTGAGTATAGTAACGTAATGCAAAAATGCAGACAGTCATTATAATTGTTATGTTTATTATCGCTACGTAAACCCCAAATTTTTGCGTTAACAAACTATTCTCGGGCCCTTTTGTTGTGGAGTTCTTTTGACCGGGGCCCTTTTGATAAGGGGCGTTTTGATTCGGGCCTTTTGACTCGGGCTTTTTTGTTGTGGAGACATTTTGACCCGGGCCCTCTTGACGCGGGGCCGTTTGACTTGGGCCATTTTATAGCGGGCCCATTTTTGACAATGGCCCGTTTGACGCAGGTCCTTTTGAATTGGATCATTTTGTTGTGGGACCCGTTTGACCGGGCTCTATTTATAACGGGCGTTTTGATTCGGGTCCTTTCAATTCGGGCCCTTTTAAACCGAGGCCGTTTGACTCGGGCCCTTTTGCAGCGGGCCCCTTTTTCAACTGGGCCCTTTTGCAGCGGGCCCCTTTTCCCCTGTGCCCGTTGACGCAGGGCCTTTTGACTTAGGTCATTTTGTCGAGGGACCCTCTTGTAATGAGGGGCATTTTGATTCGGCCCCTTTTGACCAGGGCCCATTTAATGATTGGCGTTTTGATTCGGGACTTTACTCGCGCCCTTTTGTTGCGGAGACCATTTGACCTGGGCTCTCTGAAGCGGGTACGTTTGACTGAGGGACCGCGGTGGCTCCGTGGTAGAGCGTTCACCTCTGCTGCTTGAGATTCCGGGTTCGATTCCAGCCCACGCCAATTGAACTTTGTGGTGGACAAACACCATTGCATGGGTTTTTACCCGGGCTCGTTTGACGCAGGGCCTTTTGACTTGGGTCATTTTGTCGTGGAACCCTTTTGACCCGGGCTCTTTTTATGAGGGGCCTTTTGACTCGGACCCTTTTGACACAGGGCCGTTTGACTCGGGACCTTTTTAGCGGTACCCATTTTCACCCGGGCCCGTTTGACACATGACCTTTTGAATTGGGTCATTTTGTCGTGGGACCCGTTTGACCCGGGCTCTTTTAATGAGAGGCGTTTTGATTCGTCCGCTATCGACTCGGGCCCTTTCAACCCGGGAACTTTTGATACAGCGCCGTTTGACTCGGGCCCTTTTGTAACGGACCCCTTTGCCACACGGGTCCGTTTGACGCAGGGCCTTTTTACTTGGGTCATTTTGTCGTGGGTCCCTTTTGACCCGGGCTCTTGTTATGAGTGGCGTTTTGATTCGGCCCCTTTTGACGCGGGCCCTTTTGTTAAGTTGCGTTTTGATCCGGGACTTTTGACTAGCATCCTTTTGTTGCGGAGACCTTTTGATCCGGGCCCTTTTCACGCGGGGCCGTTTGACTCAGGGGAAGCGGTGGTTCAGTGGTAGAGCGTTCACCTCTGCTGCTTGGGGTCCCGGGTTCGATCCCAGCCCAGGCCAATTGAACTTTGTGTTAGACAAACACCGTGTGCATGGGTTTTCTCGGAATTCTCCCGTTTCCTCCCACTTTCTTCATTCCACCATTTCATTCATGACTCATCATCACCGTCTCCCTTAGCCTAACCGGCATAATCGTGGGACGTAAAACTTAAAGATTTTTCTATATCGGTCTCCCCCCCCCGTTGGAAAAAATCCTGCGGGTGTTAGTGATTATGATGTGGCTTACTTACTGTATTATATTGTTCTATACACGGAATAAATACTTCTGTTTTTTATATAATAATGAGAACCTTATTTACATTTATTACTGTCCTTGCTTTACGACAGCGAAACATATTCACGTTAAGCGTAATCAGTTTCCATTCCCAAATAATTTCAGTGAGGCGAATTATAGAATTCATGCACAGATTTAGGACTTAGGAAACATGTCGTAGTAAATTCCTGAAGAGTGAAAGGCGCTAGTAACAGTAATTAGCTCAGTCGGTCCCTGTAGTTCCTCAGTGAATTACATAAATCTTACAGATGTTGTATCTCTTTCTTTCTCTTCTCTCTACATCATGTCTGGAGATTAATGCTTGGACAAATAAGCTAAGTGGCAATTTTAAAAAGTAAGACAATCTACCCTATCAGTGACAGATGTTGTGGTGTTTAACGTAACATATAAGGCAATAAATTGAAAAACAGAGAAAACAGTGCACTGATGCTTGAAATCTGTGGCTTTACTCTCTATACCTACGTTATTTCCCTAGTCAAAATAAAAACTCTTCAATATTAATCACAAATTCTTATGCAACCATCCCTTCCTTAGAGTACTGCGCGCTCACATACCCGTCACGGCGATGTAAAGGCACTTTTGGCGACGAGGATACATGAAAAACTGATGGGAAGAATATAGAGTAATTCGGGGGGGAAGTGACCATAGGTTAAGGTTAATGATGTGTGGCAACAAAGTATGATCAGCGTTGACCTTGTAAAACATCTGTGTATTGAGTCTGAGGCTGACGAAGAAGGTAGTGTACAGAGGAAAGAAGCGAACTATTGAATGCAGTAACCACGAACAACAGGGAAGGTGAGTAGATTGATGGCCTTTTTTGTTGCTATTGTAACATAAAACAGTAAGAAACTAGGGCAATTCTTTCCTGAAGTAATCGTGTTGTACCTAATACTTTCACAGCAACATGAGGCGATTATTAGATACGCATGTACACTGGTGTCCAAAATTATTGACGCATGTCTATAAATATGTTGTAGGAATATAATTTGATAACGAATTCGCCCGGTATTTCTTATAATGTTAGTATGTGTATAATCGGCAAAGACATGTATGTGGCAAATTTCATGTCAAAAGAGCAGTAAATAAGAACTATAAAACGAAAATAAAACTTTCTTGTCCATTTAGCAACATTTTGTTTTACTTATTCTAATTTTCATATTTATAATTCCTTTCCTATGAAATATACAATTCCTGATTATACACATAGTATCATTATTGAAAGTACCCTGCACAATCATTATCAAATTATGTTCTTACAAGAAGACAGTTATAGATATACGACAATCATTTTGGACATGAGTGTACCTATATTGACATACCTCGATATATGGCGAACATAAAGCTACAAAACATGTTTTGAAAAAAAGACGACGATGTGGGGTAAAATGATTAACTTATTTTGCGGTGATGTGAATAGCCTTATTAATCATTCCATATTGTGTGTATACACACTCCTTTAATACTAGCACAGACCGAACACTGCACCCCCGGAACATTTTTTTCTGGAAGAAATACTGCTCCAAACCACACTCTTGTATAGGAGAAATCTGAGCTGAAGACTTATTGGGAACTCAAAGTGCTCTTCCTTGTAAGATCAGACAACTCAATGCCGCCGAGACGATACTTTGGACACAATCTGGGATTGGTATGTTTATTTGCTTCCTAAGCATTCCTACGACAATAGCTTATATACTTTTACATCATGTAGGTGTTCTTCGTTTGCTGTATACTCATTATATAGCAGTTTATATCTTTTTAGTTACACTATGTCACGGACACTTCTTCTCACCACTTTACCCCATATGTATATTCACATCACTTCATCCCCACGTGTGGGGTGAAGGGAATAATTTACCTTGTATGATTGATTTCTTTCTCTGCACGTTACTTCAGACACGGTATGAACCATACTTGTATTTTCAGAATGCAGAAGACAGGGACGGATCCAGGGGAAGAGATCGGGGCAATCTCCCCCCCCCCAGAAGAGGAAATTTTCTTATTTTATATATATATATATATAACCCATCCCAAGTTTGGAGTCCTTAAAAGTAACAGTATGACAACCCACCGCCCCCCCTTCCCAGATGTCGGTCCTGGATCCGCCCCTGGCAGAAGATCTGTCTTATTCATATATAATTATCAATCAGCCGTATCTATTCATGATCATTTCTGTGTATGATTTTTTTGACTTTCATGCTTACTATGTTCACTTTCCCCCGAATTACTTTACTTGGTTCCATTATCAATGAAGGGCACGGTGGCTTAGTGATACACGCTTACCTGTAGTGTGTGGATTCCCTGTTTCGATCCTCGGTCAACATCAACATCGTGTCCCTAGATTTTAGTAGGGTACTCTTGTTTAATCCTACATTCCAATTCCACTAGATCATCCATTATCATTCACTTGCCTCAATAGCCCATCTAGATTAGCCTGAAGGAAGGACATCATCGTGGGACGTTATTTTTTCATTTGTGGCATTATCAATATTATTCGACGGGCTTATTTGTATTTTAACAAGTCATGTACGTGCTTGTTCATAAAATACACATTGAAACTCCACATGCATTTACGTAGGGAAAAACAATATAATATGCACACATGAGTCAAGTTGATTTCCCTTTCCAATACATACGCACAACTGTTGAAAGGATTTTTTAGCTTACGTGGTTTATAATTGTGCACTTCTAGATGGCAGTTCTGAGGATATTACAAAAATAAACTACTATCAGAAATTACAAAGAAAAAAGTTAAGTGTAAAATTAAAGAATTAAACACGAAATAATATATTCAAAAAGGAATTTATATTCGGTAACACTTTAATTATAATACATTCCGGTCAAAAGTTTTAATTCTCAAGTCCCATAGTTTCAGAGTATTTTGTACATACAAACAAATAATTATAAAGATATTCCTTATTAATTGAGGTACAGCTATTACAACTTGTAAAGTTCAGTAGACATCCAGTACCAGCTATTCCATTCTCTCTGCGTGTCTTTCTCAGTATACTGAACCGTGTTTGACATCACTCTGGCGAAAGAGAAAATGTCATCTACAGCCCGCTCATTCTTCTGATGAGAATGCAGTTTTAAAAGAATCAATGAAGAATGCCTACCATCACCAATAATGGATAAATATCTGACACAAAAGAATGTTATAAAGAATATTTAACAATTAATATTACAGAGCAGAAACAGAACCAGCCATCAACGTAATGCAGCACGAAATAAAAGCGGGTATAATAGGGTTCTCTTTCGCCCCGGAAAATACGGAACCGTCACGGAATCGAGATGTGCGTCCCGAAAACATTCCTCGGGACTCTTAAATGTCCCGGACTTAAGCAAAAATGAAAGGAAGAAAATATTATAGTTTGCTTTCTTTACAGGATTAGATATATATACTAATAATTATAAAACAGATTCCGAAAGCCACAAAACATAACAGATCTTGGGAATTTTTTAAAAAAATTTATCAGGGGAGGGGTAAATCATCTGCTTATGTTTGCTTAACTAGGGAGGAAAAGGTCTACTAAAATGACTAAAAAATTGATTACGTAATACTTGAACAACTCTATCTAATGGAAGAAAGTAAATTAGTGTATAACACTTCTTTTCATTTTAAGCATTTCAAAGATTCTCGAAATTTAGTAGCGTCCCGGATTTTCATTTTTGAAATATGGTAACCCTAGGGTATAAAGAAATTCAAGGAATAAATACTCGCCGAAATATATGGTAAGCTCAATGCGCTCTGCAAAAAAGACCTTTGAGCTTACTGGAAAACTGTCCGAAGACTATCAAAACAGAATACAAGCAAAGCAGCAACATTGTAAGCACACTGGGCGGCAAGCAAAATATAACTAGAAAGGAGAAACTTAATACTTTTCACAAGACACTACGGAAGAAATGGAATGCCCACATACCACGCACCATCGAACAAACAGAAATTTCCAGTAGAGCACAACCGATCAAACGTTTTCTACATCACTAAGACCTCATAGACGCCGACGTATCAGGCCATTACTATTAATGCTGCTACACAACTAGTGAACACCAGTATCTTTAAAGTGGAATTCGCCATCATGAAACGAAAACTCGGCTCCAAGACCGGATGGTATCACAAATCAAGCGTTGTAAAAAATACCCCAAAGCTTATACAATACACTGGCTCAGTGGTAGAGCGTTCACCTCTGGTGCTTGGGGTCCCGGGTTCGATCCCAGCCCCCGCCAAGTGAACTTTGTGGTGGACAAACACCGTGTGCGTGGGTTTTCTCGGGGTACTCCCGTTTCCTCCCACTTTCTTCATTCCACCATTTCATTCATTACTCATCATCACCGTCTCCTTTAGCCTAACCGGCATAAGCGTGGGACGTAAAACTCAAAGATTTCATTTCATTTCAATACACTGGCTCAGCTATACACCGCTAGCTTCAAAATTGGATCTGGGTACATTCTCACACAGCTGAAAATATGCACCATCATTGTCATGGTTAAACCGAGAAAAGACTAGAAATTAACTGATAACTATAGGCCTATTTCTCACATCACAACAATTTCAAAAGCGCAAGAAAAAACATAGCTAACAGAATGTACCCATATAGAACTACTGTAACCACACCAGTCTGGCATCTATACACACAACAGCACCATTGACCTATTACTAAGGATTGTTAATGATACAGAAATAAACAATAAAAAGGCTCAGGGGAGAGGCGACCTTCACGGTCCTATCCTCTGTCTTCGATAATATATGTCATGACCTTATTTCTGAAATTAATTAAAATACTGTGTCCAACTACCTTCGTAACATGGGTTTTCCAGTTCCTTCATAACAGGACCACTTCTATACGAATCAATAACAAACAATCAGAGGCAATACAAAATGCAAAGGGGGTGCCTCAAGGGACAACTATAGTACCATTGTTATATATACTACATGTTTTATATGTTGATGACAAAACAATCCATCAAAGTCTTAACATGAGTATAGACCTCTTTGCGAACGACAGAGTTTGCAGGACACATAATAAATCAACGTATCTCATACTACAAAAGTTGAAAACTTATAGATGCGTTTAAACAATGGTATGACAAATTGATGCTCATCTTCAACACATCCAAGGCATATCATGGTTTTCCATCCAAATAGTGTAAACACATGAGGATACTAACATCGAACCACATAAACAGACGACAAAATAGCCAAACCAGTACAAAAGGTGAGATATTTAGGTATCACCCTAAATCACTTACTTACAATAAAGCATTAGACAAAAGAAGTGAGGAAAAAAACAGTCAAATCCATACATATGATGAAGCCATTTCTCAACAATACATTACTAAACTTCCCAAGAAAACATCACTTACACAAAGTATGGTCCGTCCGATCCTACTAAATGGTCACATACTATACAATTAAGACAAAGTCAAACTCCTCAGAAAAACAGAATGCTACTCCTTGAGATTCATATACCAATGTTTCAGAAGAAGAGCACAAGATCTATAAAGAAACTCCAAACTTGAATATATACAAAACGTCATGTACAGACTAAACAAAAAGTATATAATCCATCTCAGTGGTGCCCACCCCCCCTTATGTCTATGACGCACCCCCCCAATTGTCTATCCGTAGGTGTTCTTCCATGAAAAAAATCTTCTTTTCGATTAATTTTACCCCCCCCCCTCATCAAACATATTTATATAGATTTTAACCCCCCCCCAAATATTTCAATGACGCAGTTTGCGTCATAGCCCCCCCTTGTGGGCACCCCTGATCCATCTCAAAGCAAAGTAGTTCTTTCAACTCAACTTCAGAGTAGAAGGTAAGCAACCAATGTAGCAACTAGTAGCAATGCTACAGAATCTCCTAAACAACAGTTAATAGCATAAATACTAACTTTCAGACTACAAAATTAAAAAATGCACGCACAACAAGAACTAAAATAATAAAAGGAAATAACATCACTAAAAAAATCATAACACAATTAGAAAAAGACAACAACATTAGTTAGCTTAGTAAAAGACTTAATCTCGAACCCCTCCTAGTACATGCAAAATCACATTAATCGTTTAATATTTTCAGATATAGACAAATAACAAAACAATATACATGCAAATCCATCACTTAACCCTCAGCTATAACCCTTGACTCTTATCCTGTGTTAAGTCAGAAGGACTCAACCTCACTCAACGCAAATGAGAAATGGTTACCAATCACAGAAAATCAAAAGTCATCACAGGACAAATTAGCCAGCGTTTTAATGTATATAATCTCCCCCTCCCTCCACTCCGTTAAGGAGGAGGCAAACTGACAAAAATTAATTCATAAACAATATGTCTTTTAGTCAATCTGTATTCAGTAAGTGGCATTTTATTGAATTTTCTACCCTGATAGAGGGCGAAACCCTCGTAAGGGAGCTAACCTTCGGCTAGCATTTGAAGAGTAAAAAACTGATAGAAAATAAATCGAATTTAACCCGCCGTCGCACGAGCCGCGGAGTCACACTCCGCGGATAGAGAAAGTTTATTTTTATTTTTATTTTTAGAACTGTTAAAAGAGTTGTTTATGCTGTAAAATATACATGCGCAATTGTCAAAAACGTTGCAAAGAAAATATGAAACAGTTTTAACGTTGCTTCAAAACAAAATACACATTAAAATTAAGATATAGGCCTATAAAAAAATATTGCGGAGTGAGACTCCTCGCGCGTGCCTTGATGTTACAATTGACCACGCGTGCTATGGAGGGTTAATCAAATTCAGGTAGATGCAAAATGCATAAGTCCCAGATCAAACATTGAGTCAATATAAGCGAAAGAGTGTTGTCGATAGTAAGGAAATGTTTATAAACATATAGATATTTAGACGTTTTTGCGTTGACGTAGGAACGGAATTCATAAATTGATAGGAAATATACAGTAGGAACTTCCAACAATCCTTTATAAATGGCAAAAGGTACAATTATCCATTACATTGATAATATTAATTGGTCAATGTCTCTGTGCTTATGATGGCAAATTGTAATTATATCTAAGCTACCAACCTTGATTTCATACTATTCAAATTTTAACTTCCGAAAAGAAGATAGAAAATACCATAGCTTTTAGTTGACTGTAACAAATTTCCTCTATTTCAGGGGGACTAATTTTATCCTCTGAAGCCACAAGAAATAGTGTACAATCTTTTATATAAGCGATTAGAATATATCTCTTAAAATCAGAGCAAGTACGCTTGAACGGTACGCGATTCGAACCTATAGATACTGGAAAAGAGCTCTATATGAAATAAAGTATACCTTACAATGCTTTCAGAAAATAACATAATGGACAGGAATCAGCATGCATGAAGAGTTTCTTGTGAGTAAAAATGCATATTACGTTATTTTATACCAGCCTTCAAACCAGTTCTTCGAGGATAAGGTTTATGCAGTATATCATATTTGAAGGTTTTAAAAAATGAATAAAACAAACAAGAAAGAGCAACGGAGTTAAGAACTCCCAAAACTATGAATTTTACTCTAATATCGGTCATTTTAGACGTTATTTTTCACATTTTCCAACAAACTCCCTTGACGATAGATTCTAAATTTAAACTGGTGTTGGGAGTGCTACTATTCATCTCGAGACCCCAAAAACTATGAATTCGACACTAACATCGCCCATTTTGAACATACGAGCGTATATTTTTCATACCTACAACCCCCCCCCCCACTACGAAGTCCCTGAAGTTGGACTTGATCGGTGTTTGGAGTATTACTATTCATCTCATCAACGACGAAAACTATGAATTTGATACTAATATCCGACGTTCTGAGTATTTACAGTTTTCCTTTATGGATACATTTTGACCCTCCGTAACACCACCTGTGCCGAAATTCTAGAGAAGAGCTTTGTAGGCCATTAGATTTAGTGAATATTTGTACTTGTGCTTAATTTGGTTACTCTAGGTTACTTTTTTCTGTGTGAAAAATTGATAACAGGCAGACGGACACAGACACACAGAGTATTTTATTACTAGTAAAGATAGTGAAGTTACGCGTTATTTATAATGTATGATCTCGTATGCAATATAAATTAACACTTCCTGTAGGATCTTTTCGGTACAAAGTAGGGGCATTTTAACTTGAACTTGGTTGTATCGACCTTGTCAAAATATTGTTGGCAACACTGGGATGAAGATTTATAATCTATCAGAAAGAGATGTTTATCCAATAATGCGAAAATGTCAGATTAAACATAGAATCAATGGGGGCGAAGCAAATATATTTCGAATATAAATTTGATACCTTGACAGATAATCTTTAAGGTGAGGCAAAACAGGTAGGCCTCTGAGGTGAAGTGGTGTATGCTTTCTTTTACATTGAAGTAGTATAAAAAAACACACGTTCATTTCAGAAAAGTAATACTGTTTTAAAGTTAATAGTTAAAGTTTTTTTTTTTTTTTTTTTCGAATCATTTATAGTTGCAACCTTGCAACTTCTTTCAATGGCAGAAAATAAATTGCCAACTGATTACATTTTGCGACAATACTTTCTCAATATTTTTCATAGATTACTTAAACTCAATGAGAAGTATTACCTCAAAATTTATGATGTCAAATACTACACGTTTGACATTGTACCAACTTCAGGAATTTCACGCCACTAGAAATATTCTTCCATAGAATCAACAAGTGCCATCAGAAGTATATTTTACAGATGAATCCGTGCTACCAAATTTATCTGGTTTTACTCCAATATTTGAACACACGTTCGTATTACTATCAAACTATTTACCAAAACCATTCATCTCTAGTTCTTTCGCTACTTCAGATTGCCTTTGTGTAAAGTAGTTTTATGTTTCACACTAAGTTCTGTTTACAGTCAGATGCGAGTGAATTTGGGAGAATAATTTGAACTTATATACTTTCTGCATAGTCTCTTAATGGGACTTTGTGACTCGGCGAGACAACATTAAAGGAGTATAACAAGATAGCAGGTTTTGGGCAAACCCAAGAAAGTAATTAGCATAGGTAGGTGGTTACCACATTAGATTTAAAAAGCAGGAGACCATAGTACGAATCGAGCCAGGTCCGAACTTTTTAACATATTTCAATTTCAACTTCAATTCTTATTCAGTATGATAAATAATATCTCCTGTGGAGAGAGATAGAGTGGCAGAAAATTGAAGTAAAACCATGAATGGAAACGAAGTTTATAAATTTATTTCCTTCAATATTGTCCCATATTTGATATTTTCAGTTTGAACCATTTTCTAACTTATGTATGGCTACTTTTTATATTTCTTCTTATATGCAGTATTTAGTTAAATTATACATTATAACACAACGAATTTTAATGTCTTTGAAATATGACACTCATTGAAGAACACGCTCCAAACAGTGAAGATTGGTCTTTAAATTTAAAAGAAAACATCGTGCATGAACTACGCAATAAAAAACCGTTTCACTGCCCCAAAGAATTACCAGCTGTCTTTGACTTAAAATGTTACGTGTAAGTTAGAATCCATTTGTCGAGGCGTTTGTGATAACACCAAAACTACTGGAATCGACCTCATGCAGTTACAACAGTCAGAGGGATCTATACAAGACTTACTATATCCATGCACAGCCAGGGCCGTGCCGTGGGGGTGCGAGCGGGGCGACGGCCCAGGGCGCCGAAGTAAGGGGGGCGAAAAATTCGGGAGAAAAAAGATACGAAAAATGCTTGGAATATATGTATGGGGGCGCTGTCGTATATTCTCGCCCCGGGCGCTGATTTTCCACTGTACGGCCCTGTGCACAGCATAGAGTGGAAGTTCAATATCTTTCGTTGTTCTTTGAATTGTAAGGAATAACAAACGCAAGGAATTATGATTAAAGAATTAGTGGAACGAAGAGAGAAGGAGGTAACGTAAGAATCCAACAAAAACTCACAGGCGCGATTTCTCCGATTCAAACTAACAATCCTTTGGATTCATTTCATAATGTTATACATGTGAATACCTTACAACCCGAATTCATTGTAAAGTATTCTTGACGAAACCAGACATAGTGATTTCTGAGAAGAAAGTAGGACTTCTATTTATTTAGTTATTTATTATTAATATTATTATTATTATTATTATCATTATTATTATTATTATTTGCTGAAATTTTGTATTTATTTCATTATTCATATTCAAATGAGTGTGTTGACCATTTATCATCTTGTACTCGCCAGATGTTACATATTTCAACGGTTACAGGTATAAGGTTTGCGAAATGCGTCGGGTTGTGGTTATATGTCTTCCGTATGACAATAGTCTATACTGTAATATATACGAAACGTGGAAATTTATTTTATAAGGATAAGTACTTCTATTTTTGCGGATTTTATACTGAGTGCCAGCATGGAGCAATACAATTAATATCTAGTTGGCCCCACCACTTTTGGACGGAGAAAAATAAATAGTGCTATTCGTTTGTGCTACATTAGTGCTGGTTAGTGCCCAAATTTAAGCGTTTGTACTATCAAAAACAAAAGTTATGAACAATTAAAATTTCGAGGCCAACTTGACGTCAAATTGCCCCCGCTTTTTTTCCCTAATTGAGATAGAACTGACTTTTTAATGCCAAACGTTTGTGCTACGTTAGTGCTGGTTATTGCTCAAATTTGAGCGTTAGTGCTGTTCAAATAACGCCGTAGTAACGAAATTAAGTAGCATCTAGTTGGCCCCGCTTTTTTCCCTAATTGAGATATAATTGATGTTTTTATGCCAACTGTTTGTGCTACGTTGGTGCTTGGTCATGACTCAATTTGTCCGTTAGTGGTGTTGAAATTACACGTCCGTGAACTTGGCACCTCCACTTAACGCATTAACGATAAAATTAGTGTCAATCATTATTGCATCCTTAGTTCTTCTTAGTGCACAAACCCCTAACGTTAATGTTTCATTAGTGTACATACTACAAGTAAAAAACCTTTAGGGTTTCAAATTGACACTGGCCTCCACTTTAAGGACTAACGAAATAATTAGTGCCATTCGTTAGTGCTTCTTAGTGCACTAACCGCTGTTAGTGTTTCATTAGTGTAGGTTCTAGAGCCAAAGCAATGGTCCACGCTGATCTTCCCACACTATGCACTAATGAAAAATGCGTGTCATTCGTTTGTGTATCGTTAGTGTTTTAGAAAATACTAATAGTTTCGTTAATGCTTTACTATTAGTGTAGATATACCCTATTATAAGTCACGAAACTCCCTTAAGAAATGCATGGGAAATTTTTCATTGCGTGAAATTCACGGAAAATTCAAAAGCACTAATGAAATCTTCTAGTGCATCGTTAGTGCTTCTTAGTGCACCAGCCCCTAACATTTGTTCTTCGTTAGTGTCGATGCAACGAGTGAAAAACCTTTGTGGTCAGCTTGATCTTGACCCTTATTTTAAGCACTAACGAAGAAATTAGTGGTTTTCGTTAGTGCATCGTTAGTGTTTGTAAAAACTGATTGTTTCATGAATGCTTCACTATTAGTGATTAGTGTAGATATAGCAAATTATAAATTCCAAAACTTCCATAAGAAATGCATGGGGAATTTTCTCATTACGTCAAATTCCCGTCAAATTCAAGAGCACTAATGAAATCTCTTCTATTGTACTCGTTAGTGCATCGTTAGTGCTTCTTAGTGAACCGACCAACAACGTTAGGGCCTTTTCAGTGTAGATGTTACAAGTAAAAAATCTTTGGAGAGCCAAGTTCACGCTGTCTCCACTTCAAGCTGTAACAAAAACTCAGTGCCTTTATTAGTGCATCGTTATTGCTTCTTAGTGCGCCAACCAATGACGTTAGTGCTTCATTAGTGTATTCTCTAGAGCCAAACCAATGATAGGGAGTAATTACCCTATGAGCCTCACTTTAAGCACTAACGACAAAAATAGTGTCATTTCTTAGTGCATCGTTAGTGCTTCTGAAAAAGCTAATAGTTTCGTTAGTGCTTCGTTATTGTTGTAGATATAGCCATTTATATATCACGAAACTCCCAAAAGAAAAACACGTTAATTTTTCTACTATTCAAATTCTCGCCAAGTTCAAAAGCAGTAATGATCTTTTCTAGTGCAATCGTTAATGCTTCGTTAGTGGTTGCTAGTGCAACAACACCGAACATTAGAGCTTCTCATCTTGAATGCTTTGGTAGAGAAGAGCTAGCGTGTAGTTAGCATCCCCTAAGTTTTACTTTATACCATCCATACTATTGAAGCACTAATGTTGGGAGTTCTGCAATAAGTCCTACTAACGAAGTAGTAACCATTACAATACACTTTGTCATTATTTCTTTTAAATTTATCCTTAATTTTACAAAATGAAAAATGCTACGTCTGTAAAGTTAGCCCCGCACGGTTCTCAAATGCTACTAAAACCTTTTACCTAATGTTTAGTGCTTCTTTAGTGCACATTAGTGCACTAAACACTAACCTCAGTAGAATGATACTTTAGAAGTTATTATGAATAATTCGGGCAGTTCTAAGTTTAGATTTTTCAACTTTCACACAATTTTACAGTAATTGTGCCACAAAAGTGGAACTAACACCAGTGGTTAGTGCATTGTTAGAGTTCTATGAAACAGTAAGCCCTAATGTTAGTACTAATATAATTTAGGAGTTATAAGTGAATAACTCACTCAGGACTAAATTTAAAATTATCGAATTTTACAATAATTATCTCGCAAAGGTAAAATAAGCGTCGAACTTTTGTGCATAGTTAGTACTCCAAAAAGTTCTAACGGTAGTGCTATTTAAGCTCTAAAGTTAGTGTTATCATAGTTTTCGAGTTACTGATTAATAACTTTAGATCTTTCAATTTTTGTAAAATTGTACACTAATTGTCAGACAGAAATAAGATAAACACCAGCCGTCAGTGTATTGTTGGACCTCCATTAAACAGCAAGCACAAACGTTAGCGGTATCATAATTTAGTAGTTATTACTGAATTACAAGGACGACACAGAATTTAAGCTTACTGAATTTTACACTAATTTTCCCTTAAAGATAGAACAAACGCTAAAGATTAGTGCATCGTTAGTGCTACATAAAACTCAAAGCATTAACGTTAGTGCTATCATAGTTTAGGAGTTAATAATGAATAACTGGGACGGGACCGAATTTAAAATTATCGAATTTTACTCTAATTGTTTCACAAAGATACGACAAACGCTGAAGATTAGTGCATCCTTAGCAGTCCCCCCCCCATAAAAACTAGGTACTAACGTTAGTACTATTTTATTTTAGGGGTTGTTAATGAATAACTCAAGCGGGGCTATCCATTTCACACTAATTTAGATTCACATTAGGTTTTTCACCTACAGAATTTTACGCTAATTGTCCCACAAAAGTGGGGCAAATGCCAGCGCTTACTGCATTGCTAGAGCTCTATAAAACACTAAACACTGTTGTTGTATTTTCATGAACACTTCAGACAATACTGAATTTAAATTTATCGAATTTTACTCGAATTGTCACACAAAGATGGGTAACCACCAAAGCTTAGTGCACTGTTGGTGCTTCATAAAACAATAATCACTAACATCAGTGCCATCACAGTTTACGAGTTATTAATAAATAACTTGTCGGGGATAAAATCAGTTTTTTTTTTTTTTTTAACTTTTACACAATTAGTGTAAAATTCAATAAATTTTAATTGAGTTTCGTCCGAGTTATTCACACTTTCTAAACTATGATATCATTATCGCCAGTGCTTACTATGTTCTAGAGCACTAACAAAACACTAATCTTTAGCGATTAACCTATCTTTTCATTGACAATTGTTTTAAAATTCGATAAATTTAAATTTAGTCTCACGCGAGTTATTCATTAATAACTAATAAATTGTGATAGCACCAACGTTAGTGCTTAGTTTATGGAGCATTAATATCTGGTTTTGTCTCATTTCTGTCTGACAATTAGTGTAAAATTATATAAAAATTGAAAGATTTAAAGTTAGCCCTGCCCGAGTTGTTCATTAATAACTCTTAAACTACGATAGCAGTAACGTTAATGTTTAGTGTCTTTTGGAGCACTAATGATGCACTAATCTTTGTCGTTTACTGCACCTGTATGGGACAATTATTGCAAAATTCGATAAAGCTAAATTAGCCCTGTGTGAGTTATTCACTTTTAACTCCTAAATTACGATAGCACTAATATTAGTCCTTTGTGTTTCGGCAAGCAATAACGATGCACTAACTTTTGATGTTTGTCCCACCTTTGTAGGACAATTATTGTAGAATTTAAAAAAATTGAATTTAATCTAACAAGAGCTATTCACTACTAACTCCTAAACTATCATAGCACTAATGTTAGTGTTTAATAAACGAAGCACTAACCATGAGAAATTTTTTGGTAGTAATTCAGATGCGTATGAGGCTAAATTTGGACAGGTGGCATTTTCTATTTTGTAAAATTCCCGCCAAATTTAAAAGCACTAATGAACATATATAGTGTAATGGTAACTACTATATTAGGGGGTCTTATTCCAGAACTCCTAATATTACTGTTCCAATTGTATGGACGCTAAAAGATGAAACTTAGGGGAAGCTAAGTACACGCTAGCTCCTCCTCACAAAAGCATTCACGACAAGAACCACTAGTGTTCGGAGTTGGTGCACTAACGATTGCACTAGAAGAGATCATTACTACTTTTGAATTTGATGGTAATTTGACTCAATGAAAAATTCCCGATGTATTTTTTATGGGAGTTTCATGTTATAATTTGCCATATCTACACTACTAGTGAAGCACTAACGAAGCTATTAGTGTTTTCTAGAAGCACGACCGATGCACTGGATTTCATCGTTAGTGCTTTCTCGGGAGATTAACATACATTTAGGCCTCCCAAAGTTTTCCTTCTGGCATTCAAACTATTGAACCATCAATGTTAAGAGTTAATGCTCCAAGAAGCACTAACGAAACACTAACGAGTTTACTAAAAGAGATTATTAGTGCTTTTGAACTTGGCGGAAGTTTGAGACAATGAAAAATTGCCCATGTATTTCTTATGGGAGCTTTGTGACATAAAATTGGCCATATCTACAGTAATGGCGAAGCACTAATGAAACTATTAGAGTTTTATAGAAATACTAACGATGCACTATCGATTTCACTAGGTTTCATCGTTAGTGCTTTCTTGAGGGCTAAGGTTTTTTGCTTCTAGCGTCCAACCTATTGAAGCACTAATGTTGGGAGTTGGTGCTCTAAGAAGCACTAACGAAGCAATAACAATTGCACTAAAAGAGATCATTAGTGCTTTTGAATTTGACCAAAATTTGAGCCAATGAAAAATTCCCAATATATTTCTGACGGGAGTTTCGTGACATGTAATTGGCCATATCTACACTAATAGTGAAGTACTAGCGGTTTCTAGAAGCACCAACGATGCAATAACGAATGGCGCTAATTTTCTCGTTCGTGTTTGAAGTGGCGACCAGAGTGTAATTATACACTATTATGTTTTGGCTTTAGAGCCTCCACTAATGAAGCACTAACGTTAGAAGTTTGTGCACTAGAAAACAGTAACAATCCACTAACGAATGGCACTAATTTTTGTTAGTGCTAGAAGTGGGGACAGAGCGTTTTGGCCCCACTAATTCCTACTATTGTTCTGGCTCTAGAGCATACACTAATAAGCACTTACGTTAGTGGTTGGTGCATTAATAAGCACTAACGATGCACTAAAAACGGCAGTATTTTTCGTAGTGTTTGAAGTAGGGACTGCGTCAATTTGATCCCCAAAGAGTTTTTACTTGTTGCACCTACACTAATGAGCACTAACGTTAGACGTTGCTGTACAATGAAGTACTAACGATGCACTAACGATTGCACAAACAGAAATCATTAGCGCTCTTGAATTTGGCGGGAATTTGTCAGAATCAGAAATTACCATAACTATACTAATAATGCAGTACTAACGAAACTATGAGAGATTTCAAGAAGCACTAACGATGCACTAACGAGTGACAATAATTTATTCGTTAGTATTTAAGATCCCTCTGGTCCTCCAAACATGTTTTACTTGTAGAACCTACGCTAATGAACCACTGACGTTGGATGTTCATGAAATAAAACGCACCAATGATGTACCAATGTTCGCACTAAGACAGAGCATTAGTGCTCTCGAATTTAGCGGGAGTTTGTCGCAGTCAGAAATTACCCATGTATTTCTTATGGAAGTTTCGTGACATGTAATTAGCCATAACCACACTAACACTGAACACTAACGAAACTATCAGTGTTTTCTAGAAGCACTAACGAATGCCACTAATTTTTTCGTTAGTGCTTAAAATGGGGGCCAAATTTACGCTAGCCCTCGAAAGGTACTTTACTTATAGCACCTACACTAATGAAGTACTAACGTTAGGAGTTGGTGCACTAAGAAGCACTAACAATTGCACTAGAAGAGATCATAAGTGCTTTTGAATTTACCAGGAATTTGACGCAATGAAAAAGTACCCATGTATTTCTTTAGAGATAACATTGAAACACTAAAGAAACGATTGGTATTTTCTACAAGCACTGACGAAGCACTAACGAATGACAAATTATTCCCTTAGTGCTTGAAGTGGGGGCCAACGTGAAGTTGGAGCCTTGAAGTTTTTTTTTTTTTTACCTTGCAGCATGTACACTAATAAAGTACTAACGTTAGGGGTTGGTGCACTAAGATGAACCAACGATTGACACTAAATTCATTGTTAAAGACTCAAGTGGGGGCCAAGTTCACGAACGTGAAATTTTAACATCACTATCGGACAAATTGAGGCACAACCAACCACTAACGTAGCACAAACGGTTGGCATTATAAAAATTCTACCTCAATTATTGAAAAAAGCGGGGCCAATTTGACGCTAATTAATTTCGTTATAACGGCGTTATTTAAAAAGCACTAACGCTCGAATTTGAACACTAACCAGCACTAACGTAGCACAAACGTTTGACATTGGAGAATCAATTTTATCTCAATTAGGGAAAAAAGCGGCCCCGAAATTTGAATTGTTCATAACTTTGTTATTTTGATAGCACAAAAGCTGAAATTTGGGCACAAACCAGCACTAACGTAGCACAAACGAATGGCATTATTCATTTTTCTTCGTCCAAAACTGGTGGGGTCAACTTGTTACTAATAGCGATACAATATATTGATATGTTTACTTCTAAAGCGACAGGCAAAATTATACTTTGAAAAATTTTATTCAAAATTCGCTCAGTAGTATCAAGAAATTGTAAACTATAAAACGTTAACATGTCTTTTGCTATTTTGAACTGGTTTGATCCATTAATCAATTCGTAATAATCATGGGCGGGGAGACGGGGGACGCGTACCCCCAATATTTTGAAATACGAAATATTCAATATTTTAATTTAATTTAATTTATTTAGATACTAGATCATTTCCTTTGATGTCCCCCCCCCCAAATTTTACATGCCAGAGACGCCAATGGTAATAATTAGTTTTTAGGTTGAAACTGAGAAACTAAATGACGTAGAACAGACGACTGGAGAAACCACAAGTTAGTATATTCAATTGATTGTCAAAACTCTTCATAATGTCACAGTCCAGTCGAGGGCACTACTGGCTTTGTCAAACAAATACTTTGCGTTGGGAAACTAAGAATTTATATCTTTCACCAATATGGCAAGTACAAGTGAGCACAAGAGCAACATCGGACGATGCATTAATTAGGAAATATAAAACAAAATTAATATACCAAAAACCGAACTGAGAAAGTCAATTTACAGTTTTTCTGTTATCTATCAAAGCTTGAATGATTTCGTTTAATTTATTCAGTTTTTACTCAAAACCGATAAGCATTTTAACAACAAAAGTTTAACCCCATCGAATGTATTTGGAATGTCCCATTGACCATTATTATTTGAAATGCTTTTTTGAGAAGTTTTATCTTCATCAAGTAAAAAATAAAGACGTTCTGTTTATTTTTTTATTTAATAGATGCACTTATCGATAAAAGAATGGATATTTCTTTTTAAAAAAAATGTTTTGAGTGAACGGGTAACCCCTAAGCTTAAGACAAACAAATTAAAGCACTCATGCTATCATTTTTGTAAGACTCTGTATTTAATTTTCAATCGTGCTTCTTATCGGTTTTTTTCATTAGTCTATAATTTTATTCTTAAATTACTAATTGAATATTTCTTTTAAAATATGTTTCTATCAGAAACGCAAGATGACTTTTTGATCGCATAAAGGATGTAGCCGGCTAAGGTGGTGAAAAGTACTCTTACACGGATTGTTGTGATATTTATACCAAAGATACCTCATATCCAAAGATAACTTTGGCCGGAAAATCAACTTCAAATTCCTTCGAATTTCAAAGTTATTGTTGAAATTTTGGAAATCAAAAATTGTTTATATCTCGCAAACCACTTAAGTTACGAGGGTGAAACCAAATATGAATATACTTTGCTTCAAGGGCCTTACCGGAAACTAGAAACAATGTATTTCGCCCTTCAAATTCCTAACGAAAAGCGCGTCAAAAATATTCGAATTCAAATATTTTTGCTTTATGTTTGCGTAACCACACCTTTAAATTTCCACCATAGAAGCAGCATCAGCCTACCTGTAACATATCTTGACCATTGTTCGATATTCGCGGTGCAAATTGGTGTAAAATGAAAAAAAAAAAAAAACAGTCAAGTACGCTTACAATGTATGCAACCTGCTTTACGCCATTAATGTTTTGACCAGTATGAATACTGTCAGAAGTCAAAGATGGTCGAGTTTGAATTTCTGACTTGTCATGAATGGCTCTACAAGACAGCATAACTCTCATAATCGTAGCTCTTCCAAAAGCAGAGTAGAACACTAGTGCCATTGATTTTCAGTCTACCTTAGTAGAATGCCAATATTTTAATTGTGATTTACAGAGAACTACGTTTTTGATTATCTCTACATATAATGTATAATGTTCAAAATATTATAATGCACAAGATAATGATAATACAAACATATTCAAAATGTTTTTGCAATGTCTTTCCTAAATTAGAAAGCATTCCAAGGGAAACGAACGACACAGTATGTGGAATCTTCAATCTAATCACTTTGTGCGTTTATTACTGGAGTAATAAGACCGGCAACACACAGTTTGCTTAAAGTCTCTGTAGGCCGCAAAGTATCGAGGACGTGAAAGGCAATAAATGTTTGTAACGACATATGAACATCAAACTGTTCATTTCCATGTGCTCATTCACAGTTATACGGCTTTAGACCCGAATATCCTATTGTATTTGGAATAAAATCAATACAACACATGTGTGTCTTCCTATTAATATGTCGCGATCGTACCTCGAATTTAACGGTGTTGGTATTTTTTTTTCTTTCAGGAAATGGAGATTGATGCTGTTATCTTCATTCATCATTGCATGATTTGAGTTGATTTTGAGTTTAACGTTCCTTTTAGCAGCGAGGCCATTTGAGACATGTACCTACTATTTAACGTGGAATCCGAGTCACATGAGTTCCGCCAGGAATCGAACCCAGGTCTCTCACGCCAAAGGCGCGTACGCTAATCGCTTAGCCACGAAGAGATCTCTCGTTCATAATTTCAGTCGAGTAGGAAACTGCCTGAGACAATTGATACGAACCTGTAAAAATAATTTTTATGTCTCATTCTGTCAACTCCGGGAATTCCAGGACGTCCGTGCGAAAGAGCGTGTACACCTGTCCCAACCGTGCCCTTCTACTTCTAATCCTAGTGTGTTCTCTGTGATGTGTTGTTGTTCCAATTGTTGAGCTTCCTTGTCGAGGCCATCCTCAGATTACCAAAAGTTTTATGTAAATAGGAAGCTATCCGGCATAACCATTCAACTTAAGGAAGCGACTTGTTGTCCAGTTGGTGACGTAGAAGACAATACTTGTCGAAGAATGCCATGAATGGCCTCAACAAACCAGCGCATTTTTGTAATATAGCGGGAAAAGTTCGCCTCAGCCGTAGTCAAATGCCTGTGCTTATCTTTCAATGTAGGCATTAAAACTGCAAATTGTGTTTCTTCCAAATATTCACTTGAATCCCGAAAGCTGCGATTCACGCAATAAATATCATCTTGTGCCATGAGAATCGTTGGCCAGTTTGAATCTTATATATTGGCCCCAGCGTATCTACAATATAACTAGTCTTAGTATAAATAGTAAACGACTTAATTTTGTTTTCGCTCAGGGTCTTTTCTGTATTCATACTCATTATTCGATATCTTGCCGTGTCAAATATATCTTCCTTCCATCAAAGATTAGTAACAAATGGACAACAGTATTGTGAGTTTCGTTGCCATAATAACTTTCTCAATTGTTATGAGCTCTTCTCGCGAACGGGCTGCGACTTCGAACTTATAGGGTAAAATTATTTTTTTCGAAGGACATCATCATATATGCACATGACATACCATTGCTGTTTCCTTTCCAGCTTTAGAATTGCAGCACTATAACTATTCGAATTGCCAGTGCGCAGTATAAACAAAAACGTAACACTAGTTAAATGACACTTCGATTATCAGCGGCACTAGCCTCCCACGCGGTTTCTCGAAGCGTACGACTATGAGAGTTATACTGTCTTGCATAATCATTCATGACGAGTCAGAAATTCAAACTCGACCATCTTTGACTTCTGACAATATTCATGCTGGTGAAAACATTCATGGCGTAACACGGGTTGCATATCTCCTAGACGTGCCCGACTTTGGTTTTCCTCATTTTACGCCAAGTTGCACGGCGAGTATCAAACCATGGTCAATATATATTATAAGTGAGCCTGCGCTGCTTCTATGCTAAAAATTATGTGGTGGTCACTGAAAAGTAAATAAAAAGTTTCGCTAGGAATTTGGAGGGCGAAGTACTGGGTTTCTAGTTTTTCGTAAGGCCTTTTAAGCAAACTATACGTATATTTTGTTCATCCTTCTAACTTAAATCGTTTCAAGGATAAGAAATTTTTTTTAAATTTTCGAATTCTCGACAATAACTTCGAAATTCGAAGGAATTTGATTTTTAGGGCAATGTTATGTTTGGTTATGAGGTACTTTTCGTATAAATATCACAGCAATTCGTGTAAGGGCACTTTTCACCGCCTTATCGGATTACACCCTTTCTACAAGAGCTGCCATCTTATTTACATTCAATATTAAGATGATTTTGAGTAAAATGATTATTTTGAGCATGCACTAGGTTGTAGAACGAGTTATGACGTTTAAAATATTATATTTCCCAAACTTACTGGGACCAAACTGATTCTACAGGAATACTTTATGAATAGGACATTCTTGTAAAAATAATACTCTTTATGACACAATAAACACATCCATTTAAACCTTGCTACATACCTTTTATTTTTGTCAGTGAAATTAGCGACAATTCAAATAACCCACAGCGAGCATTTCTATGAAGCTTTGCATTATCTTCTCATGCTAAACCAAACAATAAAAATTACATTTTGTCCGTTGTCCGTATTCTTCAAGCGAAGCACACTCACAAATTACGTTGAAAAATATAACCAAATACCAAGGCAGAGTACCACTCGGTATTATAATGTTTGTGTTCTATCGATTGTAGATACATTTTTCTCAGCTGTTAAGGGACGCGGTAGCTCAGTGGGGCTGTTAAACTGTGCTAGCGGTAGGACGTGTTGTCCGGTGCAGTGTTTGTTCGCAGTTTGACGTGCTTAGCTTTACCACTACGTGTGGTTTATTTGTGTAAGTGACTATATATTGTAAAATATTACGATGTCTCAGCTCGTTAGAAAAAATACCATCAAATGTGTATTTGACAAGGAAAAACGTAATAATCGCCCGTCACCCATCGCTATTCATAAATGGATCGAAAGTTTATTTAAAGAGGACTGCCATGACATTATTGCGCTCCAACTTCACTCTGATGAATATGCTGTGTTTGTGACTTTTAATATTGATGCCATTTTTGAAAAAGGGTTAAGTAAGCTCGAACCTTCGGTACCCTTTAAACATAGTGACGGTAGTACCTCTTTTGTCAAACTTGTCAACGCAATGGAAAATATTACCAGGGTAAGAGTCTTTAATTTACCTATTCAACTAGATAATAACGTTATTGTGCAAATTCTGACTGAATATGGAAGAATGAAAAATATAACCAATGAGACCTGGTCTCAAAATTATCCCCTTGCAGTGTCCAATGGAATACGAACTGTGAACATTGTCCTTAAAAAACCTATCCCTTCACGTTTACTCTTTAACGGCTTTCGTGGCTTCATATCATATGAAGGCCAGCCTGTAATGTGTTTTTTCTGTTGATCATTAACTCACCGATTAGTGACTGTGATAAGAAAAGAAGACAAGAACTAAATGGCCCTCATACGTCTCAAACGTCTGACATTCGATTTACCGAGTTTTTCCCCCCACTCCGCCCCGCATCTAGCGCACCGCCACTGCCTTTACAAATGTCATCCCTCGGCACTATTCCACAAAAACGTTGTGAACAACATGTGCAATTACAACCAAACAGTTCAGAATCAGTAACTGACACCTCTACTACGATTGCTGCTCATACGGATGTCAACTCTGATTCCACATCTGGCCTTATCAACAATGCAGCTGAAGAAACACATACATCTAGTGTTAATGTTAATGACCTTACAAGTGTTGATAATATAGATACTCCGTCTTGTCTCCCTGGTAAACAGCTTGTTGGTACTGAGGGCTCCCTCCAAGCTGTGAAACAAAAACCTGGAATTAATTGCACCTACTTCAAATACAGACGGTAGTGACCTTGACCTGGAAAGTGAAACAACAGACATTCCTGATACAAAAAGGGAATTACGTTCACGTAAGAAACGAGGCTCACGTGGTTCTTATTCACAACCTGTGAATGTCATAACAACTCGAAAGAAGAAACGGCGTGGTGCTTCAATAACTGAATGTTTACGTCACGACGATACTGCCTCAGATGTGCTCCCTGACCTTCAAGATTTGTAAACACTTTTTTCACTTTTTTGTTGTCAGTGTGACTATATTGACGTTCTCGTCTTCTGTTTATAGTAATACGTTGATATGTTCCAATCTTACATTTGCTTTTTTGTTTTCTTACTTATAACACTGTACATTACACGTATTGTTTCCCTCAATGTAAACCGTATGCAAAATAGTGTTAAAAAAGAATTGTTTAAAAAATTTGTTTCTGATTATGACGCAGATTTTATGTCTTCAGGAAATAATATCCAATGAACACTGTTCCATCTCTGGTTATAAGAGTCATGTTAATATTGGTGTACATGGTTTTGGAACTGCTATATTTGTGAAAAAAGGAATACAAATTGATTGCCTTAAAATGTTGGTGGATGGCAGAGGGATAGCATTGTATTGGAAAAATACTGTAATTGTCAATATATATGGGAATTCGGGGCATCAAGGGAAGACGGGTAGAGAGACCTTATATTCTGAAGATTTGTTGTATTTGCTTTCTGAACCCTTTAATACCATTATGCTCATGGGCGATTTTAATTGTGTACTTCGAGCTAATGATTGTGTCGGGACACCATCATATAGTCCTGCACTACAATTTTTTGTTTCTCAATATAGGCTGGTTGACACTGCTATCTATTGTAAAAAGGACCATATCTTTACTTACGTGCGCAGTAATGCGGCGTCCAGAATTGACCGTTGCTATTGTAATCCAGACTTGGTTAAATTGATTGTTAAATATGATGTCTGTTTAACCCCGTTTACTGATCATTTGGGTCTAGTTCTTGAATTTAATATTGGTTCGCCGTACTGTGTCTGGGGACGATCCTACTGGAAAATGTCCCCCCTTGGTCTAAATGATCCTTATTTTCTTAACCAGTTTCATCGGCACTGGTCAGTCTGGCTTCACCACCGCCACAGGTATACCACAAGCCTCAAATGGTGGGAGCAATATGTGAAACCCAAAATCAAATGGCTATATATCGATCACTTTCGAGATAGGAATGCCAATAGTAGCCATATGATGCAATTTTATATGAAATGTTTACAATCTGTTAGTGGTTTATCGGCTACTTCCCCAATATCGTACCGAGATATGCAGTATTATAAAGGTAAAATTTTACATTTGCAGAGAGAGTGTACTGAAAAATTTCGTTACTATTGTAAGGATAACACTGTGGTAGAAAACGAGTGTATGACGTTATACCATCTAATTCATACAAAGCAACGTAAAAATCGAGCTTTAATTTCAAGTTTAATCTCTAATACTCAGCAAGTATAACTAATCCGAGTAAAATTAGAGCTCACATTCATAATACATACCAAGAGTTGTATGATGTATCAGAGAACACGACTCCTGTTTGGCAATTTACGCCTCTGCCAGGTTATACAGTGACATCCGATTATAACGACATGTTAATGCAACCATATTCCAACAATGAGATCCATGATGTAATACTCAGTTTTCAGCGTTATAAAACTCCTGGAATTGATGGATTAGTAGCAGGATTTTATCAAAAGGTGTTTCCTATTATAGCAGATGAGTTTACTACTATTGTCAATGAAATATTGCATCATGGTGTAATTAGTGAATCCTTTGCTACCGGTGTCATTATATTAGTACCAAAGTTACCAAATCCTACTTGTCTTAAGCATTATAGAGCGTTAACTATGTTAAATGTTGACTATAAAATAGTAGCAAAATGTTTTTTCAATAGGTTAAAAACAGTGCTCTCAAGCATTCTACACCCAATGCAAGCAGGATTTCTAGAAGGTAATAAACTTCTGGATGTATTGATGTATCTTCGCGATGCAGTGGCATATTTTGATTACAACAAATGTAAAGCTGGCCTTCTAACTATAGATTTAAGGACAGCATTTGATTTGGTTAACCATGGGTATTTATATCAAGTAATGGAAAAATTTGGATTTCATCCTGCTGTAATTAATCAAGTGAAAATTTTGTATATGTTTGCGAGATCTAAAATTCAGGTGAATGGTTATTTAACACCATTTGTAACAATCAATAGATCTATTACACAGGGGTGTCCGCTTTCTATGTCTCTTTTTAATATTTACATTTCACCATTGATTTGTGAATTACATGCTATGCAAATAGGTATTTCCTTTGCTGATGTCCACCTTACAGTGCGTTGCTATGCTGATGATCTTTCTGTTTTAGTACGAGATGAAGCTCAACTTAATCAAGTTATTCATGTCATACAAAATATTGGACAATCTAGTGGAGCATGCATAAATTTTCAGAAAACACAATTGCTTGCATTTGGTACTTGTTATTTTCAGATGGTTACTTTTCCTATTCTCCATGTTGATAGGATAAAAATTTTAGGTGTCTATTTTTATTGCACGGTCCAACAAATGATTTTAGAAAATTGGGCTCTAGCCCTCCAGAAGGTGAAAGGTTTATGTCAATCGTGGAAATATCGTGGCTACTGTCTTGAACAAAGAATTTGGATTGTTAATACATATATTACATCTCACCTTTGGTATTTAAGTCCTGTTTTACAGTTGCCAAGTCGAATTGCCCGCTCTATGCAAGCTGCAATTTATTGGTTTGTTTGGAGAGGTAACATTTTTAAAACACCCATGTATGTTCTTACTCATTCTAAAAATGCTGGAGGTCTCAACATGGTGGATATATATTGCAAAAGCACTGTTTTATATTTGATTAATTGGATGTACAAGTTACAATTAAATACACCCAGTTTTGCTAAAATCTGGGGTCTCTATTGGGTGCAGGCCACGGCGGTCACCCCTCCTCTTAATATGTTGATTCTTTCAAACACTGTAAAATATTTGTATGATGTACTCTTAAATTCTAGTTACATGGTTCTAGACTTAGATACTCCCAAACGTCAGAATATTAAAATTTTGTACAGCTCATATCAGTGTAAACAAACTGTTACTATTAAACGACAAGACAACTTTCCTAACTATAATTGGGATATGATCTGGAAAAATATCAATAACACAGTCCTAAATGTCAATCAACGCTCTGTGTCGTACCGAATTGTACATGACGTCATACCAACTAATATAAAGTTACAGAAAATTAAGCTGATGTCTATCGGAACATGTTCGCATTGTAGTAGAGACGATACTTTACAACATCGGCTTTCAACTTGTGATTTGGTGCACGACATATGGTTGACGTTCGCACGTATCATGTGTATTCTAGTTCGTTGTGGGATCCAGGATATTTCCCCGCTAATGCTTTTATTTTCTGCTTTTTCATATTATCCTCATTACAAACAAAATAGTGTAATCTGGTTGTGTGGTGTAACTGTGGAATATTTGATTCAAAGTCAAACGCCAACCCTTGCAGACTACTATTTTCACCTGTTGAAAGAACGATGGAAGATAACTGGAAATATCAAACGAAAACAGTTCTCGAATTATTTAGCTGTTGTTGATGAAAAATTAACAATGATGTATTCATAATTTTTGCATTACTAATGTTTTTTTTAAAATTTTTTAATTATTTTTTATTTTTTATTTTTAATGTTTCTGCTGTTTGTGATTTGATTCCTTGTTATTTGTTCATAATACAGTATAAGTTATCCTTTTTGAAAAAAAAAGTGGTATAGCGTTCACCTCCAGTGCTTGGGGTCCCTGGTTCGATCCCTGCTCGCGCCGTGTGGACTTTTTGGTGGACAAACACCTTGCTCGTGGGTTTTCCCGGGATTCTCCCGTTTTCTCCCACTTTCTTCATCGCACCATTTCTTTCATCATCATCGTCTCCTTTAGACTAAATGGCATAAGCGTGGGACGTAAAACTTAATGTTTTCATTTCAGCTGTTAAGGTTACAGACAGGCGCCGAAGTAATAGTCGTTTAGGTTGATGGAGGAGACAAAATCATGTCAAAACTTCTTCAACCATCAAAAACATTGTCCAAATTTCAGTACAACGTTCCTTTTCAGAACTAACGGTGGATTTGTGGAACCAAGATGTTATCACAAGGTGAGAGCAATAAATATCAAAGGAAATCGGAGCAGAGTTTATACTACAAAAATAGAAAATATTAACATTCAGCTACGAATAAACTTTACGGAGTCTAATTTCGCTTTGGTTCAATAGAGTGTTCCTCTGTCAGAAATTGATTTGCGTATTTGGTCTCGTCTTGAAATGTTTAACAAACTTGTTACGTGAATTCTAAAACTACAATACAAAAGCAGTGGCTTTCTGCTGTTTACGAAAATGCTTTTATTTACTTGTTATTACTTTTTTGTATGTGAATATGGTTGAATCCCCAAGGCAAATATTAAATAATATTGCTTAATATTGTAATGTACCATTACAGTTGAAAGAATGGCAATTTTTTTTTACGCACCCTGTACCTAGTAATTTTTTTTTAATTCAATTTCGGTTTAGTTACACAATTTATTTACTCTCTTTACTTCGAATTAAATATAATGAACCCAAAGGTTTCATTAGTAACCATATTCCCACTGTATAATATATTTATTTATATTTTGATTAAGTGTAAATCCCATTTACGGATATATAACTTGAATAGTTACAAGGTTTACCATTCTGACGTCATACCGAAACATAGTTCCGTTATTGGATATAAATTTCCTTAATTTCAGACCAATGTAGATTTTGGCCAGGTACCTAATCTTTCCCTCACCCCCTCTCACTAGTCCATAGTCACTTTCAGATCCGGTTATATCTGGATTTGCCAAATTTCTATTTGCTTTGTAATTTCCGCGGCTAAAGTTTTCGTTCTGATTGGAGGAATTCTCCTACCTCTGGCTTTTTCGGCGCAATGTTATGAGAACAATAGAAGACACCTTGCAAGGAGCAGCTTGTAAATTTTGTGCTACATATTTTTCGGGAAGAATTCCAATTTCCAAGGACAACTAAGGTAACATATAATGTAATTCAATAGTTAAAGATTTACAACGAAATAGGAGCCCGAAAAATCCGCAAATTTTGGTAAAGAAGCTGCAATTCAGTGAAATAACAAATTCCAGTTCTGTTTACTAGGAAGCCATGTTGGCTGCCTATCGAGAATAGACAACAGTGAAAGAGTGACTTTATTTTTTTTTATTTCAAACTCAAGTAGGGATTAGGGAAATTACGACCTGTTTGGTGCATGTTGTTCGTGTATTAAGTAAATGTGACTTTCTATTATTTATTCAGTAATCGCATGTACGTAGGTTTGATGGTTGTAAAGTGAATAATAATAATGGCAGCTTAAGTTAGCTTAAAAGGGCTCCTATCCCCTTTTCCAAATTGAACCAGTTCTAGCAGGGGAATGGGTTAGTTATTGTTTCGTTTTAGGGCCTTTTCCCCTTTCAGGGGAAGGGTCCCTCCATAAACCTCGTTAAGGTGCCCCCAGGGCATCAATTTTTGGCAATCATTATGTAAACAATTGGTCAGGTCAATTAGACCTAGTGTTTACCTTTCTCATTTTACCCCCTTTAAATTAAATAGAGCCGACTATGTATATATCGACGAGGGAGTAATGTATTTTAAATTTAATGTGTTAGGTTATTTTCGTCAACATGCATGTAACTAAATGGTGCATGTTTAGTTTAGTTAGTTGTCTTTATGTGTAGTACTAACAGTGGTGTATGTAGTTAGTAGTTTTGTGTGAGTGTGTGAATTTTCGATTTGGACAGTGTATAAATATGCTTTAATTTAGTACCATTTTTCTAACATAAATAAACCAGAGTAAATATTAAATTTCTGATTAATGAGTACAAGTATACATTTCAGTACACGGTAAATTATGCCTCCACTACAGCGCCATAGCGTCAGTTTTCGGTAGTCAATTGTTTGTTGACAGTACGACATCGCATGACTTAGTGATTTAGATTGTTTGATTTTGGACAGTTATTCTCAAATTACTTCCCGTGGACATGGTTTTCGGTTCGGATGAGTATACCTTCGTATAAAATAGCATGAGATCTCACTGTACTGAAAATTTCAGCTTGCTAGGTCCAGTAGTTAATGAATAATCCGCTGAAATAAAGAACACCTATTTTCTTAATAGAAGTAAAGCCCATATGCTGTTACTGTTTGTTTAAAAATGTAGTATTAAATTCTTTTTTCCCGTGGCTGTCGAAAATTCCATTGTTGCTTCAGTTTTATCAACAAATCAGAAATAGATTAATCATTGACAATTTAACTTTCCGTAAATACATGTATGATTTTTTTTTTAAACCTGCAAGGTAAATACAATTTGGGTGCTTCGAAATAAAGAGTACGTGGTTCGATGAATGTGATCGTGTGGTGGTTTGAGCGTGATAGATTGTGATAGTTATATATATATATATATATATATTTATTACTACGTAATGTAGATATGTGTATGGCCTGCGTGTAAAATGTACGAAATAGGGTGTTTATAAAATATTACTTCGTGCGAAAATTAGTAGATAATGAATGAATGTAATGATATGTTAATAATATGATATATAATATGAACGAGATGACGACCCCTATATTTAAATGGATAGGCCTAGTGAATTTTATATAGTGAAAATATGAATATGTTTACGAAAAAAAAAATCTCTCGCGTTTTGACTTCCACACCAGTGCATTCATCCAACCGAGTTTGCTACTTGAATGTAAATTATAGTTGGGAATTGTGTGTTACTTTGCATTTATGTACCTCATAATAACAGCCCCAGATCTTAAGCCTTTCAATAGACAGGGTAGCATCATGTGGGAATTACTTCTAAAGGATGACAGAAATGATAATTAAGAAAACCAACTGCTATATCCTGTGATCATCGAAAAGTACAGGTTTCGGTCATTTGTACCTTTAGCATTCATAGCCTCTCCGAGATTTTTTTTTGTTGCTTACCTTATTTATTTATTGTGCAGTGTTCATATAACTCAGTTCGGACTATCCGATTAAATTAACTGCTACTAAATATAGCGTACCCGGATGTCGACCCCTAGTCCCCTTAAGTATTTTCGTTTCTTTTCTTAGTTTAATTAGATGAGGGAAATTAACGACATCCCAGACTGTGGCGTGTCTGCGCAGGGTAGCTATCGGTGATGTTTTGGTTATTGAAATCACCGATCCAAAATTCAGTTTATTTAATTTTTTTTAATTTTGGCAAATCACTAATTAGGGATATCTTAGCTATTACTCTAATTTCATTACTATTCTGGAATCTTCTAGTTTCCAAGTGGTCGGATGATTTTTTTTTCCCTTTGAAATCCTAAATTAACGCCTACTCCAACCTTCCGGACGATTTTCGGGACCCTGTTGGTTTGGGCCGGATACGGTTACTAGATAATAATTTTACAAGCAATAACTTGTGAAGTTATTATTTACAAGACACAGACTTGCTCCTTGGCAGCAGGGCGCTCCTTGAGTCTACGTATTTGAGTAGACCACCCTTTTGGCATTTTAATAATATTTTGGCTAAGGATTTGTTGAGAGTGAAATTCGACTTCTGTCTTTGTAGCGTTAGTTATTTCTCACTTAAGTCTTTGGCGCCCCTATTCTTCGTCTTCTTTCTTTTCTATCTCTCTCTCTGTCTTCATTACTTAGAGATTTTTTTTTCAAATTTTTCAACCTTGCCCCCCCCCCCGGTTTCTGAAACTCATAAAACATACAATATTCATTTCACTTATTTCGATCGTATGTACTAACTGAGACATCGAAGGATGCAATTCGTGGAGGTATTGCAGCACAACTCAGGACCATTTTCGCGATATTCAATCCACCACGGGAGAAATTGACGGGAAGGTACACTATGCTTTCAGATTCCTAGAAACCTTCGTTATTCATTGATCATACAACTTATATCAATTGATTACTGATTTCTGGTTTTTATTTCTATTGATTGGTCATATAGTGTGTATGTATTAATAGTTTGGGCCCACTAGTTTCGAATAACATTGATTTTTTTTTATATACATATATATATGTACTTACATAGTTTTAAGAGTTACGTGCCTGCTCTATTTGTTGCATTTTCCACCTCTTATATCAACTCATTAAATAACACCAGCTATTTTTTTTGTATATATACGCGGATCTTTAGTAAATTGAAAATGATTATTGATTATCGGGTTTATTCATATGAAATACAATGTTGCAACCTTATGAAGGAAAAAAGGTGAATTTTGATAGTCAGGGTTTTTGTTTTGTCTTTGAGCCAAATAAATATAAATATTTATAAAATATGAATACTTGTCGAATATGAACGGTTATGTAGAATTTAAACGTCGACGAAATATTAAAGTGAAATTTATTGTATTGATTAATATGAATACATATATATATATGCGAGTATGTATGTAATGGGCTCGATATTTACCCTGGTCTTGTTAGGTTGCCATAGATTTTTGACACCCGGTATTAACCAACTATTTGTGATATATAGTATTACCGCGTAAATTGTCATAAATTACTTTTTGTTGAGTTGTTATTAATTTTTGTAACTATTAAAGTGGAATATAATGTTAACTACTGCATGTGAATAAAACAAGTAGCGGGTCGTAAGATAAATAAGAATAACCCTAATCCTTACCCAAATTTACTTTGCGAGTGAAATTAACAACCTACGAAACAGTGCGCCCCTCCAACGAATCTTTCCATCAGTAAACCATGAAACAAATCCTTCCCCTGCGATCGGAAACCAAACTATTCAATATTTAGAATCTTTTGACTACAAGATCTATACTAGAAAAAAAAAAATTAGTGATCTTAAATTCAACGAACTGAAAGCTGTTTAATAAGTTAATGTGAATACCGGAACATGGAAATATGTTCCCAATATCTGTGACTGGATTTGATAATTTTTCTTTAATATTAACAAACTTTGAAATTTTAGATCAAGTGCGTCGAGTGACAAAGTGAAAAATATAAACATATATGTGATATGAAGCAGTTAGTTGTCTATAGTTAAAACAAAACCAATTGAATACTCTCATGGACACAAACCACAGTGCGTAAAGAGAGTTAAAAAAAAAAGGAGCTATTATCGACGTAAAAACAAAGACTCATAAAACTGTCGATATGTCTCCTATTGAGACAAAGACTCAATAAAATATTACTAAAGTGTTTTTTTTTTGAATGATTAACCAATTATTTTTTCTCTTTTGCCTGCAACGATATGTATTCATTGCATTGAATTTTAAATATATCTTGACCCTTGAAGTTTTTTTTTCTTCTTTTTTCTTGTTTCGTCTTTGGTTTAATTCTTTTTCATGTAATTCAACTTTTAATATATATATATAAAAGGGAAATGTGTTATTTGATCTTGTTGAAAGTAGCGAATTTCTGTGCATGTTTATGAAACATTCTTTTCATGTATTAAATTTTTTTCTGTTATGTCAAACTAAATCTTCTCCTATTGAAATGTAATAAATGTCTATAGCAATGTAGTTAGGTTAGTTTAATTTAACTAAATACAACCCGAAGTATACATTGTCCTGTATGAATGTGTGTGTGAGTGAAATGTAGGTTTAGTATTAAGTGCATCCATTATCTTGTCATACATGTGTAATTTATTATAATTATTGGTAGTTATCAATTGAACTCATTGAATGTTAATACTAACTTAAGTTGGCTCTATGAAGGAAGTAAAAAGGACTGAAGTAGCCTGAACGAATGATCATCATGAGAGAACTGTGAAAGTCAAAATCTTAGACACATATGTGATACTCTGATTTTTTTTTTTCTGTGGTCGTTTCTAACATGCCATCAACTTCGTCGTTCATTTTTCAAATATTGAATATTAGTCTAAACTTTCTGGAAATATTGAATAAACGGTAAAATTAAACTTTCTCATCTATCTCCGAGCTAGATTGGGATAATTCGGTAGTTGGGGTCAAATGGATCTAGATCGGGGATGTATGGGTTAACATGTGTCTATCTTTGATCACCCTAATACCAGACATTCACCCAATAGCTATTGGAAATGATCCCAATTAGATAATTATTCACTTTCCTTTACCATATTCCTCAAAATATCCAGTAACAGTTTCCTCTTTAGCACCTTCTTACTTTACCTCTTTCCTCTGCTATCTTCCTCTTCCTTTCTTCATCTTCTTCTTCTATTTTTTTTTAATAAAACTGAAAGGGGGGTCGTGACTGGGAATTCTATATGTAATAAACACGGTCATGTATTTATTTGATTTTATTTTCTTTAGAAGTCCGATAAAAAGTTTTCTCGTTTCGATCGAACCTAGTATGTCTCGAAATTAAGAAATGGAAATTATATTCCAATATAATTAGGCATAAGCTGATAGCTTCATGAACATCCCCACCAGGGGTGAAGGGTTCCCACTCACGACTTATTCTGTGCATCACTTTTGTTGCAGATTTTTTTTTTTCAATCAGTTTTAGATTGACGAGCGGTGACAGGATTCGTTGTTATGGCAACAGTGGTTTCTATGACAACAGCCCCTTTTTCCAGTTTTAGAATGGCGACACGTGACAAGATTGTTGCCATGGTAACGCATGTTTACTGTGGTAACGGATCTGAAAATGCTTATTGAATAATACCAGTTATCATGCCAATCAGCTTGAATTGGTGAACCGCGACAAGAATGTTTGTCATGGCAACGTTTGTTTCCATGGCAACGGATCTCCGTTTAAATGGCGACCGATAGATTTGAAATTTTTTTAAGAATGTCAAAGAGTGAGGTTGAAGGCATGTTGAATTGATTACAACATTGAAATTAATACGAGAAATTTTATAGTCAAGTGAAACAAGTAGAGTCGTTGGCTACTTTGTCATTTTTGTTTCCTTTTCTAAGGGGGAAAAAGAGAAGGAGTGTCAAAATTTTTCTAAAATAGAACTAAACGCTAGAAGGGTTTCAAGGAAGGAAAGAGAATGGGAGTCCTTTAATTTATGAATAATACTTGTCTGGATAGCGAATAAGTATTTTATAGTATATGTGTATTTCTGATATATATCTTGTCTTTTGTAAAGTGTAAAGTGTCTCAAAACTATGGCAACAAAAAAGGTTGTTGTGTCACAGGACGAGTGTGATGTCACGTGCACTCAATGCACATTAAACGAAAAAGAGAAAAGATCTCGCGCCCCGCGGAGACTTATAAGATGTACCGGTTGTGGACTAAAATGGATCCACTTTGTTTGCTCCAATTTGGACGATACTGCTGAAAATGCAGAAAAAGTTCAAACCGGCGAAATAATGAAATATTGTGAGGAGTGTGAAAAGAACCGAGGCCAAATATCTCCAGCGGAGATATCTGACCTCGACGATGAGGAAAAGAGTAAAAATCAAAGTGATTCTCGGGATCAGACGGCAAACCCGAAGGAAGGAATGTCATCTGGAGGGTCTGACACGTCTGCATTAATTCGCCAGATGATGGAAATGATGAATGAAAAATTTTCTAACATGGAACAAAATAATACAGAAATGAGGCGTGAGAATGCAGAAATGAGACGTGAAATAAATGAGAAGTTTGATACCTCGAAACGAGAGACCGACGCTCGATTCGAGGTATTAAACAATAAAATTGACCAGATCTGTTTAGACTTTGCTTCTTCGATGAGCAAATTGAAAGAGCAAACATCTACTGAACTGGAGCAGGTTAGATACCGGGCCCAACAGTCCACCGAGCAGCTCAGAGACGAAACAAATGAGAAATTCAACGAAATAGATATAAGGTTTGAGAGTACAAACAAAAGATTTGGTGACATCGAACAAAAAGTTGAACAGCAGCAGGCTGAAATAAGTAGATTTAATGTTGTAATATCCGACCTATCAATAGAAACTAAACTAGAGTCGGTTGACCAAAGAATTAGTCGAATTCAAACCGAAGTAGACAGTATTAAGGGGAATATTACTAAATTGCAAATCGCCAAGTCTGATATCTCCTATCCTTTTCCTGATGGCGATTCTCCAGGGAAAATTCTCCCAGAAACAAGTAACGTCCTCCCGGGTAAGAGTCAAGTGTTGCCTGATGCACGGGACACAGCAATGTATTGCCCCCCGCATCAGCCAACCTCGAAATCATGGTTGAGTAATTTTGATGTACCGATGCAGTCGAGTGTTGTGACTACAACAGTCACTAGCGTAAATGCTCACTCTACCTTTGGAATGGTACAATCGTACAGCGTGCTGCCAGGAGGGGAAAGGAGATGTGCCGGACCGTCGGTTACTACCGTGGTGGGTCCTAAGTTTGAACCTTACATGGTCAACACAAATTACAAAACCTCTCTTGGTCATATGGGAGCGTTCAGTTCAGTGACCACTCCGTCGGTGGCAAATCCGGTGACAACCCCAACTGCTCAGGATAACGCGTTGATTCCACTGGATTCTTTTCCTGCCCCGCATAGTATGAGCTCTAAAGTTTCCCTCCGGGATATTGAACGTTTTCCCACTTTCGATGGGAACATTACTAACGGGTTACCTCGAGTTTTCCTGCGGAGACTGCAGCAATATTTAGACATGTATAAACTTACTGATGGGGAACGCCTGCAGATAGTTGAAAAATGTTTGATCGCCGCTTCGGGCGCATGGTTTGCTTCGGTTAAATACCAAATCCGGACGTTTAGTGATTTTTTGATTCTTTTCAAAGAAGAATATTGTAATGAGCACATCGAACGGCTCCAAAAGAGAAACTTACAATCACTCCGGTATGATCGCTCCAAGTATGGGTCCCTCTTGGACTATGCTTGGAAAATTATCGAACTATATTATCAGATAGCTGAACATCCCTCTCAGGCTGAACTTGTAGATATTATAGTTAACGCTCTTCCACCCGATGAGTCCCGGGCCATAGCGTCCCACTTGTGCCAAACGGTGCGAGAAGTCACCTCACGTTTAGCTGCCTTGTGCGGCAAGGAAGTTGGTGGTCCACCAAAACGATACTTCGCCCGACAGGCAAAAATTCTAAAACCGACGAAGACGAAGGTAACGGCAAGTTGCCAGACAGATTTCCTGAGTTATACCCAAGCTGGATCTCGTTATCCTAGTGGGTATGGTTCAGAAAACAACAATAATGGCCGGCGACTATTTAGGAATCGGCCCATGTTCAACAATCGCCGGAGTTATCGTCCCTATGACCGTACCAACATGGAATCGAACCCGGGTAGGGCGATAACACCAGGACGAATTTTAACAGGACTTACGGAAGAAGGGAGAACGGTAATAGTCAGGGCAATAATAATAACAATAATAGTAACAATAATGTAAATCGACCCCAGAATTCAGTCCCTTCGCTAGTGCGTGGTAACGGTGAGCCTAGAACAATATTAAATAAAAGTGATAGTCGGGAAACTGCGGCCTAATGTCATCTGATATGCTAGTCGACGGCTGAAGCCTTACGAATTGTATCTGTCGATTTCTCAGTTATAACTTCTGTCCGTTCTATTGCTATATGAACACTACTGAAAAAAAAAAAAAACTGCGCTGTTTTGTATAATCTCAAAGGTGAAAGTATCGGAACTCACAATTTTCGAAATTTAAAGATTTTCAATTGTACAGAAGATAAACGTAGTGAATTACTCGCGCAATACCCCAAGTAGATATAATACACTGTCCTAGAGTGATTGGTAACGTTTGAATGGGATGAATGAGTGTGTTAACTTAACAAGCATCAGTAGTTAGTATTCCCAATTAGCAAAATTTTGTTATTCTAACAAAATTTTGTTAATGGGCTGGGGAAAACTGTAATGTACCATTACAGTTGAAAGAATGGCAATTTTTTTTTACGCACCCTGTACCTAGTAATTTTTTTTAATTCAATTTCGGTTTAGTTACACAATTTATTTACTCTCTTTACTTCGAATTAAATATAATGAACCCAAAGGTTTCATTAGTAACCATATTCCCACTGTATAATATATTTATTTATATTTTGATTAAGTGTAAATCCCATTTACGGATATATAACTTGAATAGTTACAAGGTTTACCATTCTGACGTCATACCGAAACATAGTTCCGTTATTGGATATAAATTTCCTTAATTTCAGACCAATGTAGATTTTGGCCAGGTACCTAATCTTTCCCTCACCCCCTCTCACTAGTCCATAGTCACTTTCAGATCCGGTTATATCTGGATTTGCCAAATTTCTATTTGCTTTGTAATTTCCGCGGCTAAAGTTTTCGTTCTGATTGGAGGAATTCTCCTACCTCTGGCTTTTTCGGCGCAATGTTATGAGAACAATAGAAGACACCTTGCAAGGAGCAGCTTGTAAATTTTGTGCTACATATTTTTCGGGAAGAATTCCAATTTCCAAGGACAACTAAGGTAACATATAATGTAATTCAATAGTTAAAGATTTACAACGAAATAGGAGCCCGAAAAATCCGCAAATTTTGGTAAAGAAGCTGCAATTCAGTGAAATAACAAATTCCAGTTCTGTTTACTAGGAAGCCATGTTGGCTGCCTATCGAGAATAGACAACAGTGAAAGAGTGACTTTATTTTTTTTTATTTCAAACTCAAGTAGGGATTAGGGAAATTACGACCTGTTTGGTGCATGTTGTTCGTGTATTAAGTAAATGTGACTTTCTATTATTTATTCAGTAATCGCATGTACGTAGGTTTGATGGTTGTAAAGTGAATAATAATAATGGCAGCTTAAGTTAGCTTAAAAGGGCTCCTATCCCCTTTTCCAAATTGAACCAGTTCTAGCAGGGGAATGGGTTAGTTATTGTTTCGTTTTAGGGCCTTTTCCCCTTTCAGGGGAAGGGTCCCTCCATAAACCTCGTTAAGGTGCCCCCAGGGCATCAATTTTTGGCAATCATTATGTAAACAATTGGTCAGGTCAATTAGACCTAGTGTTTACCTTTCTCATTTTACCCCCTTTAAATTAAATAGAGCCGACTATGTATATATCGACGAGGGAGTAATGTATTTTAAATTTAATGTGTTAGGTTATTTTCGTCAACATGCATGTAACTAAATGGTGCATGTTTAGTTTAGTTAGTTGTCTTTATGTGTAGTACTAACAGTGGTGTATGTAGTTAGTAGTTTTGTGTGAGTGTGTGAATTTTCGATTTGGACAGTGTATAAATATGCTTTAATTTAGTACCATTTTTCTAACATAAATAAACCAGAGTAAATATTAAATTTCTGATTAATGAGTACAAGTATACATTTCAGTACACGGTAAATTATGCCTCCACTACAGCGCCATAGCGTCAGTTTTCGGTAGTCAATTGTTTGTTGACAGTACGACATCGCATGACTTAGTGATTTAGATTGTTTGATTTTGGACAGTTATTCTCAAATTACTTCCCGTGGACATGGTTTTCGGTTCGGATGAGTATACCTTCGTATAAAATAGCATGAGATCTCACTGTACTGAAAATTTCAGCTTGCTAGGTCCAGTAGTTAATGAATAATCCGCTGAAATAAAGAACACCTATTTTCTTAATAGAAGTAAAGCCCATATGCTGTTACTGTTTGTTTAAAAATGTAGTATTAAATTCTTTTTTCCCGTGGCTGTCGAAAATTCCATTGTTGCTTCAGTTTTATCAACAAATCAGAAATAGATTAATCATTGACAATTTAACTTTCCGTAAATACATGTATGATTTTTTTTTTTAAAACCTGCAAGGTAAATACAATTTGGGTGCTTCGAAATAAAGAGTACGTGGTTCGATGAATGTGATCGTGTGGTGGTTTGAGCGTGATAGATTGTGATAGTTATATATATATATATATATTTATTACTACGTAATGTAGATATGTGTATGGCCTGCGTGTAAAATGTACGAAATAGGGTGTTTATAAAATATTACTTCGTGCGAAAATTAGTAGATAATGAATGAATGTAATGATATGTTAATAATATGATATATAATATGAACGAGATGACGACCCCTATATTTAAATGGATAGGCCTAGTGAATTTTATATAGTGAAAATATGAATATGTTTACGAAAAAAAAAAATCTCTCGCGTTTTGACTTCCACACCAGTGCATTCATCCAACCGAGTTTGCTACTTGAATGTAAATTATAGTTGGGAATTGTGTGTTACTTTGCATTTATGTACCTCATAATAACAGCCCCAGATCTTAAGCCTTTCAATAGACAGGGTAGCATCATGTGGGAATTACTTCTAAAGGATGACAGAAATGATAATTAAGAAAACCAACTGCTATATCCTGTGATCATCGAAAAGTACAGGTTTCGGTCATTTGTACCTTTAGCATTCATAGCCTCTCCGAGATTTTTTTTTTTTGTTGCTTACCTTATTTATTTATTGTGCAGTGTTCATATAACTCAGTTCGGACTATCCGATTAAATTAACTGCTACTAAATATAGCGTACCCGGATGTCGACCCCTAGTCCCCTTAAGTATTTTCGTTTCTTTTCTTAGTTTAATTAGATGAGGGAAATTAACGACATCCCAGACTGTGGCGTGTCTGCGCAGGGTAGCTATCGGTGATGTTTTGGTTATTGAAATCACCGATCCAAAATTCAGTTTATTTAATTTTTTTTAATTTTGGCAAATCACTAATTAGGGATATCTTAGCTATTACTCTAATTTCATTACTATTCTGGAATCTTCTAGTTTCCAAGTGGTCGGATGATTTTTTTTTCCCTTTGAAATCCTAAATTAACGCCTACTCCAACCTTCCGGACGATTTTCGGGACCCTGTTGGTTTGGGCCGGATACGGTTACTAGATAATAATTTTACAAGCAATAACTTGTGAAGTTATTATTTACAAGACACAGACTTGCTCCTTGGCAGCAGGGCGCTCCTTGAGTCTACGTATTTGAGTAGACCACCCTTTTGGCATTTTAATAATATTTTGGCTAAGGATTTGTTGAGAGTGAAATTCGACTTCTGTCTTTGTAGCGTTAGTTATTTCTCACTTAAGTCTTTGGCGCCCCTATTCTTCGTCTTCTTTCTTTTCTATCTCTCTCTCTGTCTTCATTACTTAGAGATTTTTTTTTCAAATTTTTCAACCTTGCGCTCCCCCCCCCCCGGTTTCTGAAACTCATAAAACATACAATATTCATTTCACTTATTTCGATCGTATGTACTAACTGAGACATCGAAGGATGCAATTCGTGGAGGTATTGCAGCACAACTCAGGACCATTTTCGCGATATTCAATCCACCACGGGAGAAATTGACGGGAAGGTACACTATGCTTTCAGATTCCTAGAAACCTTCGTTATTCATTGATCATACAACTTATATCAATTGATTACTGATTTCTGGTTTTTATTTCTATTGATTGGTCATATAGTGTGTATGTATTAATAGTTTGGGCCCACTAGTTTCGAATAACATTGATTTTTTTTTATATACATATATATATGTACTTACATAGTTTTAAGAGTTACGTGCCTGCTCTATTTGTTGCATTTTCCACCTCTTATATCAACTCATTAAATAACACCAGCTATTTTTTTTGTATATATACGCGGATCTTTAGTAAATTGAAAATGATTATTGATTATCGGGTTTATTCATATGAAATACAATGTTGCAACCTTATGAAGGAAAAAAGGTGAATTTTGATAGTCAGGGTTTTTGTTTTGACTTTGAGCCAAATAAATATAAATATTTATAAAATATGAATACTTGTCGAATATGAACGGTTATGTAGAATTTAAACGTCGACGAAATATTAAAGTGAAATTTATTGTATTGATTAATATGAATACATATATATATATGCGAGTATGTATGTAATGGGCTCGATATTTACCCTGGTCTTGTTAGGTTGCCATAGATTTTTGACACCCGGTATTAACCAACTATTTGTGATATATAGTATTACCGCGTAAATTGTCATAAATTACTTTTTGTTGAGTTGTTATTAATTTTTGTAACTATTAAAGTGGAATATAATGTTAACTACTGCATGTGAATAAAACAAGTAGCGGGTCGTAAGATAAATAAGAATAACCCTAATCCTTACCCAAATTTACTTTGCGAGTGAAATTAACAACCTACGAAACAGTGCGCCCCTCCAACGAATCTTTCCATCAGTAAACCATGAAACAAATCCTTCCCCTGCGATCGGAAACCAAACTATTCAATATTTAGAATCTTTTGACTACAAGATCTATACTAGAAAAAAAAATTAGTGATCTTAAATTCAACGAACTGAAAGCTGTTTAATAAGTTAATGTGAATACCGGAACATGGAAATATGTTCCCAATATCTGTGACTGGATTTGATAATTTTTCTTTAATATTAACAAACTTTGAAATTTTAGATCAAGTGCGTCGAGTGACAAAGTGAAAAATATAAACATATATGTGATATGAAGCAGTTAGTTGTCTATAGTTAAAACAAAACCAATTGAATACTCTCATGGACACAAACCACAGTGCGTAAAGAGAGTTAAAAAAAAAAAAAGGAGCTATTATCGACGTAAAAACAAAGACTCATAAAACTGTCGATATGTCTCCTATTGAGACAAAGACTCAATAAAATATTACTAAAGTGTTTTTTTTTTAATGATTAACCAATTATTTTTTCTCTTTTGCCTGCAACGATATGTATTCATTGCATTGAATTTTAAATATATCTTGACCCTTGAAGTTTTTTTTTTCTTCTTTTTTCTTGTTTCGTCTTTGGTTTAATTCTTTTTCATGTAATTCAACTTTTAATATATATATATAAAAGGGAAATGTGTTATTTGATCTTGTTGAAAGTAGCGAATTTCTGTGCATGTTTATGAAACATTCTTTTCATGTATTAAATTTTTTTCTGTTATGTCAAACTAAATCTTCTCCTATTGAAATGTAATAAATGTCTATAGCAATGTAGTTAGGTTAGTTTAATTTAACTAAATACAACCCGAAGTATACATTGTCCTGTATGAATGTGTGTGTGAGTGAAATGTAGGTTTAGTATTAAGTGCATCCATTATCTTGTCATACATGTGTAATTTATTATAATTATTGGTAGTTATCAATTGAACTCATTGAATGTTAATACTAACTTAAGTTGGCTCTATGAAGGAAGTAAAAAGGACTGAAGTAGCCTGAACGAATGATCATCATGAGAGAACTGTGAAAGTCAAAATCTTAGACACATATGTGATACTCTGATTTTTTTTCTGTGGTCGTTTCTAACATGCCATCAACTTCGTCGTTCATTTTTCAAATATTGAATATTAGTCTAAACTTTCTGGAAATATTGAATAAACGGTAAAATTAAACTTTCTCATCTATCTCCGAGCTAGATTGGGATAATTCGGTAGTTGGGGTCAAATGGATCTAGATCGGGGATGTATGGGTTAACATGTGTCTATCTTTGATCACCCTAATACCAGACATTCACCCAATAGCTATTGGAAATGATCCCAATTAGATAATTATTCACTTTCCTTTACCATATTCCTCAAAATATCCAGTAACAGTTTCCTCTTTAGCACCTTCTTACTTTACCTCTTTCCTCTGCTATCTTCCTCTTCCTTTCTTCATCTTCTTCTTCTATTTTTTTTTTTTTAATAAAACTGAAAGGGGGGTCGTGACTGGGAATTCTATATGTAATAAACACGGTCATGTATTTATTTGATTTTATTTTCTTTAGAAGTCCGATAAAAAGTTTTCTCGTTTCGATCGAACCTAGTATGTCTCGAAATTAAGAAATGGAAATTATATTCCAATATAATTAGGCATAAGCTGATAGCTTCATGAACATCCCCACCAGGGGTGAAGGGTTCCCACTCACGACTTATTCTGTGCATCACTTTTGTTGCAGATTTTTTTTTTTCAATCAGTTTTAGATTGACGAGCGGTGACAGGATTCGTTGTTATGGCAACAGTGGTTTCTATGACAACAGCCCCTTTTTCCAGTTTTAATATATTGTGTTAGTAGTAAGGTCACATAGCAACTTACGTTCTTCCAACGCATAAAGTTTGTAAATTATCAGTTTTTCGGCAAAAAACATTTTTTTAATAAGATACCGTAAAAAAAACGTTTAAAGTCCCATATGCACTGCAATAATGAGTGAGTTCAGAGTTAGATCCGTTAGATGGGATCATAATGCAGGCGTACACACATTGGAACTAGTTCTGTGGTAGGCTACGATTGAGCAGCATTGGTGAGAAAGGTCGTTGACGAAAAGAGTGTATTTATTGAGCGCCAAACTTTTATGTGTGGACACTATTTGCAAGGAAGTGGAACCAATGCTAAGTAAACACATAAGTAGTTACATATAGGTTAATGAAACTGACATGGTAAACTTTCTCATATACAATAAGATGTGTGCGTAATTGCATTATACAGTATATGAAGTGTGTACATATGACCTGGAAAACACGGATATTTTGTCCCACATCTTTTGTTATCTTTATCCCACCCCATCCTTTGTTATCTTTATCAATGAAAAATAAAGGTCTGTTGTCACGTGTCACACAAGTAAGGACTTTTCATTGTTTCCTTAAGGATACCGGTACAAAATGGTACATCAACATAAAAGATTGCCTGCAGGTCGAAAATATGCTGATTTTTCACAACAGCTTGAAGAATATTTACCAGCAATTCAGTCGGGGAAAATGTCGCGAAAAGAAACAGAAGCTCACTTCAAGATAAGTCATTCCGCCATAGAAAGAAGATTAAAGAATAGGTCAAGGCAGAATCCGGACCATCTGAAAGTGTTCACTGAAGAAGAAGAATTAGCCTTCGCTAGTTATCTTGATAAAGTTTGTGATTTCGGATTCCTCGTTAATTAACTTGATTTCAGATTTATTGTGAAGTCCTATTTAGCCATGCATGGGAGAACTGTCATTGCTTTCTAAGACAATCTTCCCAGTCAAGATTGGGTGAAGTTATTTTAGAAACTGCACCTCCAGTCAACGACTAGATTCGCTGCTAATATAGATAGGGCTCGTGCAGCTGTAGAAGAAAACGTAATCAGCTATTACAGTCATTATATTTGATAGTACCTCTTAATATGTTCTCTTTGTGGTTTGCAGTAAATAAAAAGTATTGTTCTTGGAACACCTACGTCCTACTTAGTCTCAGAGCAGATTTCAGTGGTTTTCTGTAGGAAAATATGGGGGTGGGTTCAAGTAGCCCGAACGCGAGTCTTACTTGGACCCGTTTTTTACAATAATCGCCTGTGCTTTGTTTTCAATATATGTAACTGAAACTGTCCTGGATATGTACAATAAAGCCTGTAGTTCCACTTAATATGGGTTATGACAATAACTTTGGAGTTTTCGTGGATGAAAACAGGCCGAAAGAACGAATTTATTGCAAAATTGGGTCCAAGTAGCCCGCGTTTACGGTACAGCTGTTCATATAAACCTCTAATTATTAGAAAAAATTCACACAAAACGTATATTTTACTCCAATCACAATGGGATGTTAGCAGTTCCTACTGGTCTATTGACAAGCGCGCGTTGTTGAAGCACTTAATTCTAGATTCGATTCGTAGTGAAAAATTCTTAAAATTTGATTCCCACCTTAAACTGTAGATTTGGTGCCAGATACTAAAAGGGACACTAAACTCCAATCACCCTACCAATGATAGGGTGTTCCAGAAGTTCTTATAATGGACTTCTTATTTTTGTCCTTCATTTTATCTAGAATTAGACCATGAGAAAGAATTGTGGGCATGAAAGAAAATTCGAAATATCAACTGATTTGCACGACCCCCTACACATATAAAAATAAGTTAACAGCCCCAGACGGCGGCTCCAAAATACAAACTTTACAGAGAAATGAACAGAAAGAAATGAAATGTCATCATGAGACTTAACAAAATAGCAATAACGGTAATCAGTGTAGGGTGATTAACTAGAGAGAAAAACAAATTCTGGACTATATGAGTTCACGAATTGATGCGATATTAGGCAAACAAGCAATAGAGCATAATATGGCAATGTTTCAAATCCAAAATCTTATTAACTAACCTAGGAAGTATATACTAGGGTGGATCGAAAAAAACTTTTTATTTTTTTAAGTTGCTATAGCGCGGGAAAGTTGCCTTTGGTACTGATTAGAAAAATAAAGAGAAAAATTGAAATTGGTTAACATCTTTCGTTTGCGCATCGCAGTTAAAGTTTACCAAAAATGACGAAAATCTTGTGATTTTTAATATATTTTGTCTTATAAATAAATAATATTTAATCGATTCCGTGATTTAGTTTCGTTAATATAAATTGTAGTAAAGTATAAAAATAATTACAGCGTGTTTTGTTTTGTTTTATGTTTTTCAATTGCACAACTTTACTGAAAACTTTTTTTTACAAAAAGAAAAAAAAAGACTTTTTCATACTTTATGTCTGGAGTAATTTTGCACATATGAGTTAAATGATTGGTTTAAAAAACAAGCAGATTGACAGGAAAATATTTCACCGCAGTCCGACAATTTACTGGATTTAATCCCACTTCCCTTCCCCTTCTGCAAGATAGCTTGACTTTGAGAGTGTTCGAGCATTGTTGCTGAATGCTGCAAGTTTTGACACGCATTCCGTGTCCGTCACGTCCTCGTCATTTCCTCACTTAGTGATTAAGTGTAGCGTTGTGCAGAAGTCCTCTTCAGTATTAGCTGTGTTATTACATTTGTATTAGTTGTTTTTTATAATCTTGAATTATAGTGCTTAGTATATTTGTTGCATTCCGTGCGGTGATCTTTCGTAGCTCTACAATGGCAGCTTCGAAGATGATTACGAGGCAAAACTTTAAGTGTCCTCTTTTTGGTCATCCCAGAAATTTGCCACTAACTAAACTGCCTACATATGAAGATGTACTTCGGTCTTGTTTTCACGAAAGACTACAATTGTACCCATAAACAAAAAAATGAAAAAGTGAGCTTTTCAAAAGTTGCTGGGGTAGTAGCAAGAAAAATAAAAAACATTTATGATAGAGCGTCCATTCCTACTGTTACTGAGTACAGGATCGTGTAGCTTGTTGTTGCGTATCAAGACAGTTACTGTAAACTGAGAAACTCGTACGGTCGTGATTTGAACAAGCCAACGTTTGCAAAGAAGATTGCAGACTTCAAGCAGAGATCATTGTCGTTATTTGATGTGGCAGCATGCAAATGTCCTATCATTTTGAACTGTATGTGTGATAAGACAGAAGATTTGTGTGAATGTTTAATTTCTATCAAGTGCAAGTGTGAAAAGTCTAAGAAGATACCTGCCCTTGAGTTACGATTCATCTATTTTCAAAGGAAGTGTGGTTTGGGAAAAATTGGATCAATAGATCTTCACGAAAATAAAAGGCTAACTTCAAGACTGAGAAGAAGGAACTACAAACATAAACGTGTTTTTAATGATACGCCTTCGAGTTCATCAACCATTTTTGAAAACGACCCTACAGATTGTTTCAGTTCAAGACTTCAACAAGACGGTTCAGGCTCTTCCGAGCTCTGTGAAAGTGAAAATGATGAGTTCGTCCCAGATATCCCCACCAAAACTCCGTCAGAATGGCAAATGAGAATAAAACTGAAGACAACGGCACTAAATAGTGATAGGTTTGGTGTATCTAAGCGTGCTACTGCTGCAGTTGTTTCCAGCGTTCTACAAGATATTGGAAGGGTGACAGACACGGACTATTCTCACGTGGTCGATAAAAGTAAAATACGGAGAGAGAAAAGTCATATCAGGAGATTTTTGCAGTGTAAACTTAATACTTTGCTTCTTGGTCTATACTTTGATGGGCGCAAAGATGATACCTTGGTAGTTGAAGAACCTGATTCTAAGCTATTTCGTAGACTTCAAAAAGCGCAGCACCACACTATCTCCTGGGTCGACATTCAAGAACCTGGGTCGACATATATTGGCCACGTTTCTCCATCATTGGGAGCTTCCAGCATAATTTCCTACTTGACTGAAGTTGACATTTCTTTGGACGAATTAGATGTTGTTGGCTTTGATGGTACTGTTACCAATACAGGATGAAGGAATGGAGTAATTCGGGAAATTGAACTTCATATAGGTAGACCGTTGCAGTGGGCTGTATGTCTTCTCCATTTTAATGAATTGCCTCTCCGCCACTTATTTCAACACGTTGATGAGGAAACAACAGGTCCTAAAACCTTTAGTGGGCTTATCGGTCAACTGCTTAATGGCTGTGAAAGATTACCTGTAGTTGAATTTGAAAGAGTTGACTGCATAATCCCTGAAGTAGACCGTCAAATTCTCAGCAAAGACCAGCAGCACATTTTGGATATTTCAAGATCAGTAAATGCAAGGGAATGTCCAAAAGATTTGTCCTATCGAGACCCTGGCCCTATGTAGCACTCAAGATGGCTGACAACCGCAATCAGAATTCTTAAGTTGTACATCAGTACTGAAAATCTCTCAGAATGTCTTAAAGAATTGGTATTTTTTATATTGCGTTCGTACGTGCCTTTGTGGTTTAAAATCAAAACAAGCCATTCTTTTTTAGATGGTTCGAAACATCTTTTAGAAGCAATTGCTACAACAAGATACCTCCCTAAAACTCTTCGGCAAGTGGTAGAGCTTGTAATTGAGAGAAACGCATTTTTTGCCCATATAGAAAACTTGCTCTTGGCTATGATAACGGACGAAAGAAAATATATTAGAGAACTTGCTCTTAGACGAATAATAAAGGCAAGACAGTCAAAAACTAAAGGAAAGACAATCAGGAACTTCATACCACCCAAACTCAATTTTGTTGCTAAATATTATACTGAAATGATTGACTGCTCGACCTGCAAAGTATCTTCTCCTCCATTGTTGCGTCGAATCAATTATGATGAAATCAGACTCCTTATACAGAGTGGCATGGTACCCGATTGGGAAGTTGTAAGAGGATTCCTTTGCAACACACAAGCTGTCGAGAGACATGTAAAACTGGTAACAGAAGCAGCTGGCAAACTATGTGGTGCTCAGTCAAGAGATGGATATATCAGGGCAACTCTACAATCAAGAGCTATTCTGCCACACTTCAGCCAAAAATCTCATTTCAAAGTGGATCCTCATTGCTAAAACAAGTGAAAAATCCACAAAAATCAAGGATTAACTAAAAATATGTAAAACACACCTGCATTGGATGGTTGGTTGGGAAGGGTGTGGGTGGAACTCGAACTGCAGCCACCTCCTCGCGGTGAGTTCTGGCTCATTCCTGTTTACGAATGGGCGAAGAACTGCAGATGGAATTATTTAAATTTTAAGTACAATTTAAAAAAAATAAAAAAAAAGTTGTATGAACGTTTTTACAATGTTCATTTTGCTTTTTAAACGTTATGTCATTTAACTGAAATAATCCAAACTATGTTATACAAATGAAAAATGTTATTTTTTGAAAATAATTTTCAGTTATGTTGTGAATTTAAAAAATACAATAACTATTTTTTTACAGTTTAATACAATTTATGTTACAGAAAATAAATCATGGAATCGATTAACTATTATTTATTTATAAGACAAACGAAATTAAAAATCACAAGATTTTCATCATTTTTGGTAAACTTTAACTGCGATGCGCGAACAGAAGATGCTAACCGATTTCAATTTTTTTTCTTAATTTTTTCTAATCAGTACCGAAGGCAACTTTTCCGCGCTATAGCGACTTAAAAAAATAAAAAGTTTTTTTCGACCCATTCTAATATACAGTATGGCGCTAAATTCGTTGTACAAAAGCAGAGAAGTGATTCCTGAGAGTAAAACAAACAAAAAAGTTCCAATAAACATAGGGCGAAAACCCCATCGTTTACGTGTTATAGGATGCCGAAATCATGAAAAAATGAATTTTAAAGGTTCATAGCTCCAAAACTATGGGACCTGCCTTGATCGGGTCAAGACTTCACTTAGAAAATAGCATGTGCTCTATCCAAAAATGCGTGTTTCAGAACCCTGAGGTGCTTCCACAGCGATTTTTTTAGAGCGAGTTTGACTACGGGCCTATGATATAAAGTACTCTCCATCTACCTTCATAAAAATTGTTGCGTGAGTACCTTAGGATTCTAAAACATGTATTTTTGGATAGAGCACATACTAGTTCCTAAGTGAAGGCTTGACCCGACTACAGTAGGTCCCATAGTTTTGGAGCTATGGACCTTTAGAATTCATTTCTTCATGTTTTCGGCAGCCTATAACACGTCGCCCTATATTTATTGGAACTTTTTTGTTTGTTTTACTCTCAGGAATCACTCCTCTGCTTTTGTACAACGAATTTAGCGCCATACTGTATACTGCTGTAATGGAGGGAAACAGAAAGTAATAAGAGCGTGGGTTCCATCCAGGGGTGTAACCAGCACGTTTAGGTAAAAGGAGCCCGTCGTTTTTGAAAGGGGGCCAGCTACAATGTGCAAAACAAAAACAAAAATGGTTTGCATTTAGTGTTTTTGAGGCCTGAAAAACCGGATAATTTTGATCTCCTTCCGGAAAGCTAAAAACATTGTTTTTTAAAGATTATTATTATTATTATTATTATTATTATTATTATTATTATTATTATTATGCTTTTTCTCCATAAACTAGTTATTATGTGTAACCAAGAACTACTGCCCCGGACCAAACATTATGCCTTTGTGCATAACTATTTCAATTTAAGCCCTTGTACACAGAAGCTATCTATAAAGGTAACTAAGAAAGTTCTCACCCACAACCTTCGAACATCGATATGTCACCTGGGGCTAAGACGTACATGGAAGATCAAAAATAGTTTCTATCAGCATCGACGACCTTTTCTCAACGTTCAGGGAGGCCATGGATTCAATCGCGGTAGAACTGCGTGTGCCGTGAAGCGAAGAAGGTATCAAGTGCAATTTGCACCTCTACTAAGGATTTGAACTGGCGTCCTATAAAGTGATTGTCCAAGGAATTGAACAGGTGATAATTGGACGGTGCAATGTCCGAGAAGTATGGCGGATGCAATAGTGTTTCGCATCCAAGGCATAGAATGATGTCGCAGGTCATCCTAGCCACGTAGGGCTTATCGTTGTCCTGTGACAGGAGGACCTCTTTGCGATTCAGAAGTTTTAAGGTTTTCTTGAACATTGCTCAACTGCTGACAGTACACATTTGCATTGTTGCTCTGACCAGCTGGTAGCAGTTCCTGATGCATGATGCCGCGAACAGTCCATCAAAAACACAGGAGGATCTTCTTCTGGTGCAGGTTGTTTTCTGCTGCTTTGAACCGGTTCATGGGATGGTAATCAATGATAACGGCGCCCTGGAGCTTCGTACAGAAGCCACTTCTCATCACATGTCAATACCCTGTCCAGAAATAGCCCCTTTCTCAGACGAAACAGCAAAGAAACACAGGTGTCTGATCGTGTTGCCTTCTGGCCTTAAGTCAAATTATGTGGGATCCATCGACCCAACTTGTAGTATTTCTCCAGTTGATGGAGGTGCTGCCGAATGGTTTCTCCACTCACACTGAATTGTAGTCCCAGTTCCTCACATATCTGGCCACTGTTCGTCTTAATTGCTGCCTGAAGATATTCATTTTCTACACGTGTTGGTCTTCACGGCACGTGGTGCGTCTTCGAATATTTCGTCACCGTCCTTAAACTTTTTTAGCCACCGCTACACTATTTACGTAGTCACGACATCCTCACCAAAGGCCTGGTTACGGTGTAACTTTACGGTACGCAAGTTTACTTTGTAACTGAACTGCAACAACCAGGTAGTATGTTGGATATGCCAACACCAACAACTGACCTTCGCCTATCTCCATTCGCATTCAACTCACGGTGGGAGGGCCAATGGATCACAGACTTCCACAAAAAGGGACACAACATTCTTGGTTACCTTTATTCATAAAACTGATTTTCTTTGAAATTGCATTTAATTTCTTTATGATTTCCTGACAAAAATATTTATTTATTATTTGTGAATAAAAACATTAATATTTTATTAACAGCAATATCTCACTTCCTGTTTTATACCAAGTAGCACTAAAAAGAGCGAATGAAATCCAACTGAAAAAACAATAAAAACATGATTTTTCTCCAAATTTTCCATCTGATAAAAATTTTTTTTAAACACTAGTTACAGCATTAATTAGTTTAGTACCATTGCTTAATGGTAGTATTTATACTACGTTGTTAAAACGTTTGTCTTCAAATTGTCAAATATAAATCGCAGTAAATTGTGTAATCTGCTGTCACAAAAACGTATACCATATTATTTTCCGATCGGTATAAGGAAGAGATACCATACTATTTTTCGACCGGTATGGTAAAATAGTACTTTTTCATACATTTTTCCGTAAATTATTTGGTAAGCTGATCATTTGAGGGGCCAGGATATCATTTGGTGGGGCCTGTCCCTGATGGACCCCCATCCCCATGCCGTAAACGTCGCCAACACCTAATGGCCCACTTGCCGGTAAATATCGATCGTCGCTATAGCGACGCGTCGAAGGACTGCCGCTAGTGTGCCACTGGCGGCAGGGTTTCCTCGAGTCGAAAGAGATATCTAGAGTCGGGGTATTGAAGTTACCACCTCGTAGCAGCGAGGACTTCATTTTGGTCCGCGCTTCTTCGATTTGTCGCGGAGAATCGCGAAGGGACCAAAACGAAGTATCGCCAGTCATGTGCATGCCGTTATTATTATATATTATTTTTTCCTGACGAATTGTTCCTAAAGTGAGCTCCAGGGTTCAATAGTAACCCCTGGCTATACATCATGAAGTGAAAAATCTTGAGATGAATGCGTATGAATTTAGATGACAACTGTAGCCGATCATTTGAAAATGAATATGGGAAAACCATGAAATAAAGTAAATAGACGCGCATCATTTTGTTATAAAATTACATGGCGAACGGACTTTATCTGATCTCAAACGGTTATCTTCGAACATACATGCTTACAGGAACACTCTGATTAGCCAAATTAAAAATACCTCAAGAATTTATGCCTCTACAAGCGACGTTTTCTTCATCGCCTCTGTGGCCAAGTCGGAAGAGCACGCGCCTACTAATCCAAAGGTTGGTTGTTCACGCCCACCCCGTGAAACTTCTTTTTTTTTTTAACTTTTTAAAAATGTTTTTCAGAGTTTCCTTAATGTAAACAAATTACGCATATAAGCGATTTAACATATTTTGGGGGAGTAATTTTGTTGGCGTTTCGTCTCGTCTCTGCCGCTGGTAGGCCGCTGGTGGTATAATTTTCAAAACGAAAGTGGGGCAACAGTGGATCGTCGCTGCGGGGCCGCCAATGTTTGGCGAGATATTTCTAGTTGCCCATCGGTGGTGCACTAACGCTCACGGCATGGGGATGGCTACACCCCTGGTTCCATCTGAACTGAATATACTGAAATGGGACAAAATTTTGGATGATGTACAATTTTATGTGTGTGGGATGAGAGGGTGAAGTGAAGTACTATGTCAGAGCAGTGTAAAAAGTGATCATACAAGTGTTGCAAAGATGTGCAACGCACAAGACATGTATTTTATGCCATATAAAATATTTTCCACTATCCTCGTTTATGCACATACCCACCGTCAGTGACGCACCAGTCCCGTACGGACGCACCTCCTCGCTACCGCTCGGATACTCGAATTGCACTTTTACCCTAACTCGGTTAGATAACATTTGTGCTTTTCAAAGGCCTCCTAGCACAAGTTGGCTAGTGCTTTATGCACTGTAGTTTTATGTCGTACGTCAACACTGTATTTATACTCATCCCTCCTGAAATCTATCTGCAACTAGTAATGCAACTTCTCATTTAATGCATTTTATGTTAAAATAAATACATTTTATGTTAAAATAAATAAATTTTTCATGAATAAGTATGCCCCTTAGAATGGAATAGCACGCAGGAAAGAAAATTTTTAATATGTTTTTTGTGATATTTAATATCCCAGGGAAGTGTTTTTGATGTGGCCAGCGCCTCGAAATCCCCTCTGAAAGTTTATTTACGTAATACTGTAAGGATTCATTGAGTAATTTCTGAGTAGTGTAAAGTTGGAACACTTAATAGTTGGAAGGTACTAATTTTACGCTGTAATACTATAAAGATGTATATGGATGTAGGAAAGAACAGAAGGAAACATGAAAATAAGAAATATTTATGATTAACAGTGAAAAGTGAATTCGGGAATGCAACAGGAATAATTGTATTATATTCTATTGTGGGTTAGTGGGTATTCTAAAATAACAGCAGGTAAATAGTAATGCAACATTGAAAACAGGTTTGTGTGTGTCTTATCCGAGGCCGCCATTTACGGAAGATTAGCCATACAAAGTTACTTTCGATCTCTCTCCGATGATTCATTCTGATATTCGTAGTTACTATAGTGTTCAAAATACCCGAATAAAATTCTAAATGTAATGTTTTAATGTTCCCTGGGTTATTTTTCTAAATAGTTCTTCTTGCTACCCAAAATTGTGGGTAAAAATCAATATTTCTGTTTTTCTTGTAACCAGATTTCATAATTTTCTTTGTTTCCTAAAGTAATGTTGCTTTAACCACAAGTTATTTCTCTACTCTCCAAAGTCAATTTATTTTTGTGAGTGTTTCTATTCATGACATTTTTCTTGCAAATGGATGGAGAAATTTCGTTCATACAATGCCTGTCTGAAATTATACGACCTTCTTTCATTTCAGGAAAACTGCAGCTCATGAAAGGCACGAGGTGGCCGCACTGTGCCTCTAGATGGGGAGACCGTGATGTATTTAACCAACTGGTGTCGTTACTCCATCCCGTGCGTGTCTTCTGTCGTAGAGAGGCAACTGTGTTGGATACTGTCGTGTGTTTCTTCATCGTCTTATGAGAATGGAGAAGAAGGTCGTATACCTGAAGTGACTGCTATTAGGATGACCGTTGTCATTTACGTGGCGCTGTCGCTAGAAATTTACCAGATTCTGGAACTCGATGGCCTGGTAACTGCGTCATACTTATCTCCCTTCCCCTTTCATGCGGTTCACGTAATTTAAATATTTTTATTATTATTACTTTTACAGAAAAAGAACCTTTTGGTGGTTCGTCAAGTTACCTACTCTACAAAATAACCCATGCTACTTTTATATGTTTCCGAAAATCAAAAGACTCTTGAGGGGAACTCACTTTTATATCAAGTACAGCGCAATGGCTGCTTAACAGTACTTCCCAAGAAAGAGTTTCGACCAGTAGATAAACGACGTAAATAGTGTGTGGAAGCAAGAGGAAACTACTTTGAAAGTCATTAGGACGATAAATACACCAGGTGAGCATATTTCTTTTAATTTGGGAAACAAAAGTAACAATTCGATACTATGTAGATAACATTGGAGAAAGCCTTATCGAAACACAGCGGCCATATTGATGTCATAACATCTCCTTAATATGTAGGTTGATTCTTAGGGACTTCTGCTTTTCTTCTTTCTTTAGGTTGATCGCCAGCCTTGCCTAATTTCACTGTGTATTTAGCATGACACACATCTTGACTTACCAAATCAGGTGTGATTGTGGCAACGGCTTTCGATGCTATGTCGTAAGTCTTAGAGCAGTGTTGTCACAGTCCTAGCTCTGGAGTGGGCTGAAAAATAGTACCAAATTGAAACAAAAAGGGCTGAATTCATTATTTTATACCAGTGTAATACATGGCTCTATAACACGAAACTAAAAGAGGTCAAGTTCTAGGACATTCCCCCACACTCTTCTAAGAGTCAAAATCAAGAAAGTGTCCTTTCAAAATTTACTCTTTTTGAAAAAACATCCAAGTAGCAGGACTCCGAGCAACTGTTGCAGTACAAGAAATTTTTCTCGTACGTAGGAAGTACAACAGATACCGCAAATTAAAAGGGAAAACAGTTATCATCTTCGGTATGTATTGTAAGGAAACCAAATGCGCCTCTATTTCGGTGAACAATAAACCAAAACGATATTACTACCATATATGAAAAAATATATAAAACGAGAAACAAATCAATCCTTTCCGGGCACAAGCTGGTCTTCTTCAGAATATTCAACTCTTGATTCAACGTGTGTGTGCTTGTTTTTTTCAAGCTGAAATTTCCACCACACTGCTTCTTTCTCGTCTCCTTCATACGCGGCGCGGATGCACCCATCTAGCGTCATTTGTTACCCGCTATAGTTCGAATCACAAATTTTCCACACAAAGTTGAGTTGAGCTGAGTTTGACTTTCACGTCCCTTTTCAGCAGCGAGTTCCCACACAAAGTTTGTAGCCTTACAGAATGAATGTTCAACAGCATTTTTAAAAATCCAACACACAGTATGAGTAACGTGAGATGTAGGAAAAGTCTTGCTGACACTTTTGAAAATGTGACAAGTATTTATTAAATGGCGCTGAATTGGATAGAATTGTACCAACTTTTTCACAAAAGTGGCTGAAAATGCTAGCGTGGCACCAACGGGCCGATGAATGACAAAAAGGACTGAATTTGATACAATTGTAGCAAGTGTGGTAACACTGTTTTAGAGGCTTGCAGTATTGGTAGTACGAAAGCTGTGCTCCTTACATAACCCAACAAGCAGTCAAAGCAGGAAGTCTGGAGACTTTGGTGAGCCTGGTAATAGGCTGCCATATAGCCAAGCCTATGATCCGGTAATTTCTCATGTAAGTATGCAATAACATTGTTACCACTGTCCGGTAGAATTTATAATTCTGTAAGCAAAACCCTTCATTGTACACACAAGCCCGAAACGAATCAAAACGACTGAAAAATGCATGTCTTCAAATTTGGACATACTACTTTAATGTGTACAAATGAATTGCCTTCTAATGGTGGACATAAGGAAATATGTCGATTTTTTGACATTACGGACATGTCCGTCATGAACATAAAATATGTGAGCAACTATAGCATACCAACATGATCTACTGCCTTGTTTTCATTAGTTCTGACGGATTAGTATGTTATGTTTGATCATTGGAGCAATGTTTGAGATGATATACTTGTACGTTAAAAATTTATACACATGAGCGGAAACGTGAGGCGGTTGTCGTTTGTCTCTTATTATCAGTGTTACCAATGTAGCACTTTGTCGCTTGATCTAGAAATTTTTAAGGATATTTTTATCCAAAAAAAATGGTTCATTTATCATCGTTAGAAAAGAAATTTAGCACCTTTTAAATGTTGTCTAGTGACTAAACTAGCATTATTACCACTAAAATCAATATTTCTAGCGTCTTCTTGCAGTGTGTTTAGCGACAGTACTATTCACGTTGTTGGCAGTGTGTTTAGTATCATTTTGAAATAATGTGTGTGCCCTATTACGGACAGGTTTGACATGTATTTTTATGCCATATCATGTACTTCGGGCTCTCTGTGTAAATATATATAATAATTGAAGAATATCTTTCTCTCTCTATGAAAATTCAGCAATTTGTAACGTTTCATGGACTTCCTCAACACGACATATTCTGTGAATGTGTTGCGAAATTTCGTACTGCGATATTCTGCATTTATTCGTTTGTTCGCTTACTTTTCAATCACATATTTTTTTGCATAACTTTCTTCTCGAAAACTTCTATTCTCTATAGTCTTCTGCGAGTCTGTTCTCAGCCATGTAAATTTAGACACCTCGTCTGTATTATTGTTAGTGATTACGATGTTTCAACAAATGCAACCGTGGCTTGTACCTGTAAGCTGTCTCCTTATATATTAATTTCTTAATAGTTTGTGCCCTTCAAAACTATACTCACAGGTTTATATTTTACTCACTGTGCACCCTATTCTTTATATTGTTGTTTATCTTGTGTGATGTCTATACTATCCATCTAAGTGAGAATTTTAAATTATTCAAGGTTAATCGTTTGCTACCACTTTGTTCTCCGAATACTAAATTCTAAAGTGAATGTAAAAGTTAAAGGACAATAAATTCCAGCTTCCCATGATTAAGAACTCCAGAAGAATCATACAGCTTTCTTCCTATTCACAGTTTACATATTCATCAACTGATATTAATACATTACAATATAACACTAACAATCAGAGACACTAATACATTTTCGAGAATGAATAATTTTAAAGAAATACAAGGGTACATTTTTTATTATGAATTCCAGCAATTGAACTAGTTCTTAGTTCTTCAGATTTCAATGAATGAATACTAGTTGAAATTGAATCTATTTTTGAGTCCCTGAGTCCCCATCAAAACACTGAATCGGGAAAATTATGAACACGACTAGAAATGATATTTTTGTTTAGATTAACGTCCCACGGTTATATCCTTAATTTTTAGATTAAAAGCAACGGATGATCAATGAAAGTAGATGTGAAATTATCAATTTTTTGTGCTCTATCACTGAAATTCAAATCGGAGAGCACCTGGAACAAAGTTACACGCTGTACCCTCAAGCTAAACGGGCAGAACATGGACATGGCATTGCCTACCACAACAAACTCATATAAACCAGCATTGAATCATCAATCTCTTGTACAGTTACGCACATTAATAAATGGAGGCTGAAGCCATTATTTTTTATGGCTCCAACCTGCACTTATTAATGTTCGTGACTGTACCAGAAATGAAGGGTGTACATTGAGATACCGTGATCGTTTAAAGATCATTATCACTCAAATTATCTGCAGTGGAATTTATGTTCCGGATTTTGAAACTTACTAAAGTCAAGAGTTGCTGCACCTGCACCTAGACATTTATTGTAACATTTAAATCAAGAAGAAAATAACGAAGATCGGTACAGTTAAATAAATTTATTGATTTCAGAATTGTAATACAGAATTAGAATATATATACAAAAAACAATGTCAAAAATATTCGTACATACACTTTTAAAAACATGGGTTAATTTTACAGTGAAACACACAGTAATTATGAGCATTAGTTTTCCATCTTATTCAATACCACTCAAAAATGTTCAACACTTCGGGTGTAAATGAGCACCTACTGTGGACCTATTATTTCGAGAAGAGAACTTTGTCACCTTGTGCCAAATATTCTCCTGTTTAAGCCATAAAATTTAACGATAATTAGATTGATATTCGAGAGATACTGTAGATGATAAATGTAATTATAATTCTTAAAATGGACCACAAAATGGCAATTTGCAGTAGATATTGCATAGCATAAACAAAAGTGTAGAAGGTGAGAAGACATATTAATTTTGTTTGAAATGCATAAACATACAAGATCAATGCACTAAAAGTGAAATTTGAAAGGAAAACAAGCTTCATATGTTTTGTAGTTCTTTATACCTTGTTGGTATATCAACCTTATTAACAATGGTTTCGGATACTCAATTGTTATTCGTTGGAAAACCAAGGGCGAGCACTATACATATCTTCCCACTAAGCGGTAATAGGCCACAAAATGCCATATGTGCAATCCATTGTGAACACTTATCAAAATATGGTATTTTTGACTTTTTAAACATTAATATGTCAACAAGGTATAAAGAAGTACAAAGAACGTATAGTTGTTTTTTTCGCTTCAATTTCAGTCCTTGTATGACTCCCTATGTCAAAATATTTCGAACAAAACTATGTTGCCTCAATTTTCACACTTTTGTTTATACGATGCAATATCTAAATCAAATTTCCTTTTTGGGGTTTCAATTTTAAGTACTACAATTAAACATATCATTTGCATATCTCCCAGATCTTAGTTCAATTTCCATCAAATTTTATGCTTAGACAAAAGTACCTCTGATATTCAGTAGCATACCATTCATTTTAGCTTTGGAACCTTCTTCTATACATAAAAGGCAAATTCGGACCAAAGTATGTATCTAATAAATAATAGCGTTATACACTATCTAATGAAAGCAAAGATAATTTGCCGAAACTGTAACGCTTTTATTTATTAGTTAATATATGCTTTGGTCAGAATTTGTCATTTATTGTATTCAGTAGCATAGTTTTTTGTGTCAAAATAATAGGTTTACAGTAGGTGTTTAGAAACTATGAGTGTCTACGAAGTATCGTTTTCTGAGTGTATCCTGGTCAAATTAAATACTATTCCAAGTTTACATCTAAACTTCAATAGTTAGTTACGGAGAATGGCTTATTTATTCATTTTCATTTTTGCTTAATGTTATAATAGACTTCTCATATCTTAAATATTTAGTTAAAAATAGTCAAATATATAGCCTTGATCCCACTTGAGATAAAATTCAAATCTTCAGAGATTCCGGTGGTAATACTGTAAAATTAGCTTGAATTTTTAAAATGTAACAGTTGAAATCTGAAAATTTTCACTGATTCAACTTATCTTAATAAAAATGCAATTCCTTTTGTTATCTCTGAAAACAACTAGAGAAGTATTAAGGGTATTTCTCGTGAAAAAAAAAAGGAACTAAAATGGTTGCACTTTATAGTCAAGTAATTGCCCTTGGTGGCTTTTAGATTGCACGTTACATTTTTCGCAGCAGATTGAATGGCTTTGCAACTAATATAGTGGCGGATATAACTGATAGATCAAACTTTGCAACCTCGTGTTTGCTTGTAAATCGAACGCAATGTATTTGCAAGGAACTCTTATTTCAATTAAATATGTGATGTCTGGAATAATGAATATAAGGTAATATATGAATATGTTACAGGTAGTAAGGACCAATTCAGCATCGGGTAAATTATTTTTTATTTACCCAAAATGATATGTGGTACTAACTTTACTTGCATGTAAGTAAATGTGTAAAGTTTGCTCTTATTTTTCATAATCAATTATAATAAGTGATCAGTAGGGGAATGAATTGTTGAGTTTGCCCTTACAACCTGGAACGCCTCATATGTATAAGCAAAGTGGAACATAGTTTTAATTCAATAAATTCTTGACTTATTTATTGGTATTATACTAACGTAAGACACTATACTGTACATTATCTACTGTTATAGGTAATATGAGATGAAAATAAATGATAGAAAGACAAAAGGCATGGTAACTGGAACCAAGCGATCGATGTCAAATACAGAAGTAGGAGGGGAGAAAATAGAACAGGTGACTAGTTTTCTATACGTGGGTAGTGTTATTAGTGAAGATATGAAGTGTGAAGGTGAAATAAAAGCAAGGATAGGAATGGCGAAAGAAGCCTTTAGGAGAAAGAAAATACTATTTTGTGGTCCCTTGAATAAAGAGTTGAGAAAACGACTCATAAAATGATTCGTGTGGAATATTGTACTATATGGGTTTCGCAAAAATGATGAAAAAAAGACTGGAACTTTGGAAATATGGGTATGGAGAAGAATGGAGAGAATTAGTTGGGTCGAGCGGAAAACAAATGAGGGGCTGTTAGAAGTGGTATGGGAGAAAAGAACAATGTTAGATATTATTAAGAAGAGGAAGAAAAAATGGTTGGGACATTGGCTAAGAAGGAACTATATCATGAGGGACGTGCTAGAGAGCATGGTGGCAGGAAAGAGAGGGAGAGAGCGAAGGAGACGACAATTAGTGTACCATATCAAAACAGAAAAATCATACGTGAAAACGAAGAGGTTTAGCTAAAGACCGTGGAGCACGGAAGCTTCTCAGTTGCAGCAAATGACCTGCTAATAACGGCGGAATACCTATAATGATGATGATGATGATAGGTAAATTCAGAGTGTCTTTGGAATTTTTCAATTTCTGTTTTACATGCCAAAACTTATTGGTCAAAGTACCCTACCTTAACTTTACTCGATCTAAGATATAATTAGGGAATTAAGATAATTTTCCACTTTGCATATATGACCTAATTTGCCGCTAAATTAACGACGAAAACAATAGTACTCCTAGAATTCTTGTAGTTATTTCCTTGCAAGCTGTAAGTTTCTTCAGGGACTTAACCTGTGTTAACTTTTATGACCTTTTATTGTGTCTATGGAAACACTCTAAACAGATCTTGGATTGAAATAAAGATTTCACTAATTCCGTAATATTAGAGGCACTTCATTTGACATGATTGGCATTTAAATTCTCATAAATAACTTAAGTTTTTTATTTTCCCTTACTCGAAGTTAAATCCTTAAAATAGGTAAGCTCCTATTTTCCCTTACTCAAAATTAACTTGAGGTAATAATATAGTTCTTCAACGGAAATATCCACGACGATGAGCTTTTAACACGAGTAGTGTAAACGCTATAACTATTGAGCTGTTATCCTTAATATGTGCCTCACATTATTTCATACTCAAATAGTAATGTACCTTAAGCTCGAAAATTTATACAACAAACTAATGAATTTACAACATATTTGGACGATCATGCCAAATTTCTAACTTAAATTGAATATTTCAATTGATCATCCTCAATATTTTGTCGTTGATACCAGACTTTCTTCATACCACGCTAAAGTTCACACATTTAACTAATGTCTATATATCACAAAGAGTCTTAGGCAAGTAACTTTCTTTCTCTACAATGACGTTGTGTTCTCTTTATCATCTTTCTGTATCAACCTTTCGTTCATTGACTTCTTTCCTGTACTTGTAACACCAGCCTCAGTCTTTGATTTGATATCTACAGTAGATTTCGTAGTTGGATCTTGTTCCTTTGGTAACTCTAGGTCCTTTTTCGTAAGCTCAGGAACTTTCTTCACAGTACTATCTGTATGAAACAAAAGGAAAAGAAATTTCGTGTTAAAATTTTGGACTAGAACACTTCGTGTCAAATTACAGAGTGTCTCTAAAGTATTTATAACGTTGTGATCAAAACGCTTTGTAGATAGTATTGAAGTAATGGGTTTGTAGCATTTCGTAATAAAACCCAGCAAATTTACATTATCAGCGTATGTTTGTTCTACGGACAATACAATTTTCCGTTACTAAGTATACAATTGAAAGTCATGAGAATAACCTGTGGAAGCAGTAGGGATGCGCACGGGACAAGATTTATGGCCGTCTCGTCTCGAAAATGTGCTGTAAAAGTGACCTCTCGACTCGAAAAATGTATATTTCTCTATTGGAAGAGCCCTGTCTCGACTCGAATTTTGTCAGGAAAATCCTGTCTCGACTCGTCTCGTCCGCATCCTAGGAAGCAGCTCCTTATGGATCCAAGTAGAACGAAGAGAGCTTGCTGAGGTCCATGAGTTCAAATATCTGGAAAGTCTTCTAACGAGAGATATTTCCTTCACCAAATAGATCAGGTCAAGAATTACTGTAGCTAAAGAGGTATTCAGGATCACTCTTAATTAGCAGGCTTAACATTATACTAAGGATGGAGTTGGTCTAGTGCCATGAATAATGTATTGCATTGTATAATGCGGAGACTTGGACATTACGGAAGTTAGAGAAGACATATTTAGAGCGCTTCAAAACGTAGCGTTAGAGAAAGATGGAGAAGATAAAATGAATGGAGAGATTAACAAACATATTTTAGAAGAGAAAACGACGCTTTAGGCGAAGCTCTTTCCTAGGAAGCCCAATTTGATTCGACCTATCTTTCCAAGGAATTGTCTTCTTCATAACACCATACAGGGCAAGATGGAAGGAAAGCGAGGAGTAGGAAAAAGAATACAACTGATCAATGATTTGAAACATAGAAAAAAGTGTTGGGAGTTAAAAGAGAAAGCTGAAGATCGAGAAATGTAGAGGAAACATTTCCAGATCCGAACCTAAGAAAGAAGAAAGAAAAACACCTCATTAGTCCCAGAATCTGCCGAGAGGTAGAATACTTAATGCTAAATATATAATAACAGTGAGTATACAATAAGCATACCTAGGTATTACAGTAAGTTTTGATACGAATTGTTTATAGAGACTGTAAAAGATTTTATAAATATTAGGATTTAAAATTATTCATCCTCCACGTTATGGCTTAAGATTATAGCTAAGAGTAAAGGATCTTTATGGTCGATATGTTTAAGAAAAATGTAATTCATCAAACAAGTGTGAAAAAAATATTTGATAACACGTTAGCCGCCAAGCCAAATTTTGGGGGTATTTTGCACCCCACTATTTGTGCATCAGAATTATGCACATGGCGGCCAGAGTAGATCACGGTAAGATCTTACAATAATTCTAATTATCCTATCTATTAACATTGTTCAACAGTTTGGCATAATATGGCAGTTGATCGAGTTACAATGATCACATTTGTTAATCAGAAAGACATAAGACTCAGTTTATCGATATTGGCCATCATAAAATTTAAACTTAATTTCGGCAAGACGTTCCATGCTGCACAATTATGTCCTTATGATAGTCGTAGATGGTTACACATTAGGTATGTTCAAGTTGGAACAGGCGGTGGGTCAATCACTGAGAACTTACTGATGTTGAGGCTCGTATGAGACAATGCATAACATTTTCATAACAATCGAATGGCAACATTTAATGGACAAACTCGTTTATCGTACTCTAACATCACAGAAACACAGAAACTGTTAAAACGGTAATCAAAATATTTATTTACTAAAGAAAGGTAGAAAAATTCTATTTACTTATCATTTTGGTAGGAAATTTGATTTTTCATGTTCTGAGCTATTCTCTCAATGTTCATGGTACACTGGATGTTCCAACGCGGATGATATTTTCCAAACTGGACAACAGCTATCCAGGAAACATTTTCAATTCAGTTTAAAATTATGTAAGAAGTATATTTTCAATTAAGGGTCAGGTGGGCCGGATTACAGGGTTAAGTGGGCGGGGACTGGCCCGGAGGCTGGCTGTATTAGGTGGTTGCTTATAGTAATATGGACAGTAAACGTTTAAAAAGTATGAAGTATATTCTTTTTAAGAGTGTATAGAGGTTTATGGATGCTAGGCGTTGGAATCATACGTACATCAGGTACATATGCTAGAACAATAGTAAGGAATAGATTACATTTTTGGACCGGATGTCCAAGAGAAAGCGTCAAAGAAGATTGCGTTTAACAGAAAAATGTTACTATTTGCTCTTGAGCGTCCGGTCCAAAAAGAAGCCAATTTTTATCCATAGTATTAATATACAACCTAGATTATGAATAATTCCTTTTATATTTGAAGTTCCAAATGTAGGTAGGTACTACAGTAATTTTACACTGAAAACGTTAAGACTAGAAATGGGAAGATGTTTTTAATGTTTTTAAAAGGAAATTGACGAAAGCCTATATATTTAAAGAAACTACTCTACTACGACCAGATAAATCCTCAAAATAACTTTGGAGAAGCTATAATCTAAATAAGACGGTGCCTCGAAAAATAGCCTCAAACACAAATGACTGGAAGAATAGACGGACTCATTCAAATATAATAAATCAGCTTTACAAAGTCTATTGTTATAAATATCGCTCACGCATCATGAATGTACAGTAATGAATAATGATACTCGAAATTGGTATAGCAATAAAGTGTTAAAACAGCATTAATTATTGTGATACGAAAACGGAATCATAAACTTAATTTCGTATCACATATTGCTTTATGGAAACTGCTGTAATATGTGATACGGAATTAAGGTATATGTCGATGGCCACACGGTTGTATTTCCACATGTCGAAAAGCATTAGACCATATTTGTAGATCCAAGTCTCGGATATTCAACAATGAAATGCATATAATAAATGAAAATATTTCACTAACAATCATTTTCTATTTATTCTGAAATGACGGCCGTTCTTAAGTGTCTTTTAATGTTTTAAAATTTACAGAGATATTTAAGAGCACCATCTATCTATTAAAATGCTACAGGACCAATTAAGAGCGACTTTTTTTTTTGTCGTCTACCCGGGTAAAGGGTTGCGCCCTTTCTTCGGGGAATTAAGAGCGACCGAGCTCTAACCTATAACCTTAGCTTTTATTCCTTTGATTTACGGTAATTCGTGATTTCACGTTTATAACAAAGACAAATATTTTTAAAAGAGTGTACTTTAAATAAAATACTTTAAAAAATATTTTTCACAAAGTTTATCCTTTTAAATTATTGTTCAAAGACCTTTGCCTTCAATAAGCCTTCTCCAAAATAAATGCAAATGAATTGTGCTGCCATCTTTGGAACTCTTTTAAACTACGTTTATATGTTTATGTCCAATCCTTTCGACAATGAGATCTCGGAAACTACAGGCTCTAGAAAGATGACGTTTTCACTGATCGATTGCAAATTTCATGTAGATTGTCCAGTTCTAATTGAATATTTAAAAAAAAACATGGCAACTATTGCTTTATTACATTTTTACGGGTACATTGGAAGTGTTGAAATTAAAAGAAAAAACTAAAGCATCACATCCTAAGCATTTTACATTCCAACACCATACTGTTGTATATAGGGGTTGTATATGTCTCAGGCGTTTGTTTCATGGCCAAATAATAATGGAAAAGGAAGGATAACCATTTCTCCAGTCTAAGATGAACCTTTTTTTTTGGGAGTGTTTTGCCCAATGAACACCATATATAACTGACATTATAATTAATTGTGTATGTAATGTATTTGCTTATTACGTACTGCATGCAAGAAGAAAGAATACACTGGTCATACATGAATTAGAAACTCACACCGGAAGCAGGCTCAAATATTGCAAACGGTGCGAGATATTGAGAAAAATAATCAAAAAAAGTCTCCCCTTCATGATACCCCTTGGCTTTTTTTTAAAATCAATACATCTTTCACTTGTGTCTGTAAAGGGACATGTACAGATATAAGGAATGATAAGGAGATTTATGCTCATATGCGAATGATGCGCTGTGTAGATCGCGCAGGTTCAGCTAGTAATATTAATAATTATTTGTCATCGCTACTTTGCAGACAATAGCAATTGAAGAGAATTATTATTATTATTATTTACTTTTCAGGGAACGATTTGTTCCTTGGCTCAAACAACATAAACAAAAGGCGTACAGAGTATTAAATTAGGTATTTGGATAGGACACATAGTAGTTTCTAAGTGAAGTCTTGACCAGACTATGGTAAGTCCCAGTAGACTTTCAGTACTAGAGCTATGGGCCTTTAAAGTTCATTTTTTTCATGTTTTCGACAGCCTGTAAATCCGAAAGGAAGCATTTGTACACCCAGGTTGGTCTATACTTTTCGTTTTATCTTGATGTCAGGAATCACCTCTCAAACGTTGTCGGTGTTGTTTTGAAACACTCTGTATATATATAGTACCAATATTTTAAATATTAAAATATTCTGTTACAATTAATTTTCTAATACAGTAGCTCTTAAATAACCTGTTGGATATACCAAAGTATACTCTCTTACCTTTGTGCAGAAGAGCTTTCTTTACCTCTTGGAAGGGAAGATCGAAAAGCAACGTCAACACCGTAGAAATACCGAATACGACCACCATCTCCCAAAGATTAAGCTGCAAAGAAAATATAATTATTTACCCAATTGACAACATTGTTTACTGACTATACATCTATTCGCAAAACTAAATCTAAGGGAGATTATAGTACAAGACACATCGTCATTCGTGACTATTCGTCTCCTCTGTACCACATGAATAGGGTTAAGTTCCAAAGTTGGTCGTCCGTTTGTAGCCAAATTTTGAAAAGTTATCGGGAAGAAATGGATATAATTTGCTAGTTCGTGCGTTTGGTAATATGTAAGGAGAGTGGATGTTGTGTTTTTATAAGCGGTTATAATCATGGAACTATTTGATAAGTGGAGGGAACTACTTCGCGCAAGGTTACCACATGGTTGGATTGTGGGAAAGTAACGAGCATTTGTATTATGTAGCAGGTTGTAAGATTATAAAAAAAAATCATTTAAAACTAGCGCCACTTGTAATGAGTGGCTAAAATAGGAACTACTATTTCTGGAGGTAGTTAACTGACCACCTTCTGGTCATTGGAAATTGAATGCAACGACGAGAGCACATGCTCCCATTATTAGTCGTAAATGGTGCAATATCATGGAAAGTTCCGAGACTCTGTCATATTACGTTTTGTATTTTAGTGAATTCTGATATTTTCGATACAGCCTGGGTAAGTATTTATGATATTTTCTTGAAAGTGACTAACATAATCAAATGGAGTTGAATAGGTGCCAAAATTGAATACTTATATGAGCTATTTTTGTGTTAAAAATTATCTAGGAATGAAGTTTGTAATTTCTATGGCTATGTTTGATAGACTAAGTAATTATATCAGTGATTGTAAAGCTTTTATTTAAAATTTCCAAAAGTATTACCAGAAATAACTTTTATTCTGTGGCAAAAGATATTACTACAAGTGATTCAAGGGAACATTTAACAGTATTTGGCGTAATTCATCGATGGATTATATAACGAGAATTCACTGTATGGGTTACTACATTTATTTATAGTCTAGTGTGATTTTGAATATAATCAATCTACGTATTTGTGTGCTAATGGATTTAGTGATATTTGTACAAAATACATTAAAAGTTTGAAATCACTATCGTCACCACGCTTTTTGTATTTCTAACGCACTCACCCAAATTCCATTATAATGACAGTTTTTTTTTAATAATTTGTGTGGGTTTAATACCCTGCACCAACGGCGTCTAAATTATTACAAGACGCCGGCACAATTATGAACATGGCTGTAGGTGAACAAAGATGCTCCAGTTGGTATCCTTAAGCAGAGACGAGAAATTACACCTATTAATTTTAACAAAATAGGTCCAAACTTCCCTGATCCTAAACTAACCCAACCTACCCTACTCTGCTTATCATTACCTTATTCTACGCTATTATACCATTTTAAAGCTGTCTTAAAAATTGATACTTTTAAATTTTCGTAGCTGTTATTACGGTTTTTTGTCGAAAATCAGGCGGACGACCAACTTTGGAATAAATGCCTATTAATAGCTAGGTAGCAATTCTTTGTTCATGGGAATTATGAATACAACGTAGCCTGAGTACACTAAGAATTTTGCTTACACTTTTGCTTATGGAATGTAAATCTCCCGCTAAACAAGCATACCAGATTCTTCCATAAATTGATAGTTGAAGCGCACTTTGTTTGCTACGAGTAAGATACTGTAAGTTCACAATTTTTTAATATACTTTCTACAAAGAAAAACAAGTTAAAAGACATTGTACAGGATATATCGCAATAGGTAATATTTGTGTATTTTGAATTTAAGAATATGATGATATATCCGTAATTAAAGGGCAAAGTGTTAAATAAAACATGGTCTTACTTCTGCTAAACCTGTACCTCGAACAATGACAAGTAGGATATCTAAAGATTAAGGGCCTTTTAGACTTGACTGTTACACGTAAAAAATCTTCACGGTTTCAAATTTAATGAGAGTATACTGTTCCTTTTATGCGTGTCGCTGTTGCAGTTTTGCAACCAAAATTTGAAAAGAAACTTGCCGCCCCGTTTTTGAGATCGTACGCGGTAAAAAAAAAATCCGTAATGCGTGTAATTCCATTATGCAGCCGACTGCACTAAACAACTTTCCTCCATTGAAAAATTAGAGGTAACGTCGACGTTCGCTGCATATGCAAACTGGGAATCACACAGTACTATCTATCAGCAAATATTTTCCTACTTCGATTAGATACACAGCCACTACAGTCACACTTAGGAAACCCTTACATTAATGATCAAAAAGTAACACCATACTAATGAAAAACCTGAAGCTTTACTTAGGGTATATCGGTGGAGAATATAGCCTTTCTAAGGAAAACTTAAGATGTTCTTCCCGCTTGCGGGTACTATTGTATACACTCTAAACAACCAAAATGCACCCTAAATTTTCTTTTAGTCAACAATAAAGTAGTGTTGTACAGAACAATACTGGTATGCTCCAGTGTTGCGAAATATAGGGACCAGGCCCGGCTTAAGTCGTGTGCGACGTGTGCAACCGCACATGCGAGCGTTTTGGGAAAGGGCAAATAATACCGGGAAAACTAAATCTATCTACCATATCTATCTATCTAGTGTATCTGCATAGTGAAACTAATTGTTTTATATAATTTTCAAGGAAAACACATAATATTTTCTAAAGAGTACGTCCAGGTTTAGCCCCAATTTCATCTCCGCATGAATTTGCCCGAACGTGATTGCAATCGATAGCTTTCGATGCGTAGAACACGACTGTGAAGGAACCAGATTGGTCAGATGCATCGTTCCTGAAATGTGGGATGCCACGAGATGCGCCAGCATCCAGGTTGAGATCGACGTGGCACTTTAGTTTATGAAACTCAACCAGAAACATCCTCATCGTCGGAAGCATTTTGAATGCGAAGAGAAACATTAGACTTTCGATGACCGGGCACAACAAACTCATAGTTGCTGCCGCAAGAGAAGTACCAAATAATGGTGGCCATGTGAGTGCAACATCGTACTGTACATGCTCCAGACTCGCAACAACGAGCTTGATCAACGAGTTTAATACAATACGGAGTTATATCTGTGACCACTATAACGTAATAGCTCCACACTTTATACAAATACCCTCGAGGCGGTAAAAGGCGATACCGCAGCTCCGTCTCGATACTGGCGCAATCTCGTGGCATCCCACACTTTGGAACGCGATAATGCAGGAACGGTGCATCTGACCACTCTGGTTCCTTCAGAGTCGTGTTCTATGCATTGACGCTATCGCTTGCACTCAAGTTCGAGCAAATTCATGGGGAGATGAAATTAGGGCTAACCGCACTCGTTACTATAATTTTATTTATATTCTCTACTTACAAGTCTGCTATTTACTGAAATAAATGTATACTACTCCTAATAGTATACACTCTATACTACTCTATACTACTCCTAAACTAAAATAAATAATAGATACGATTATATTTTCAACTATATTTAATATATTTTCTTCATAACTGTATATTTTCTTTTCATAGCACTGTTATTTTGAAACAAACAGCAAATGTTGAACTAGGAGATAATGGCAGTTGTTTTTTTCTATCATGGCAAACTAGTAAAGCATTGCAATTGTAAATTACTTATTTCTTTTGTTTTCAACATAATGCGTGTTACAGTCAGTTACGAGAATTTTAAAGCTTGATTATAGAAAAAGTATTTTAAATAAAGCCATTAACAAATTATTAATGATAAGTTAGATTTTACGATAGATACATTTAATTTGTTTTAACGTTCATTATAAAAGTAAAAACGAAATGAAATTTTTGAGTTTTATGTCTCTTGCTTATGCCGGCTAGCCTAAAGGAGACGGTGATGATGAGCAATGATTGAAATGGTGGAATGAAGAAAGTGGGAGGAAACGGGAGAACTTCGAGGAAACCAACACACACGGTGTTTATCCACCACAAAGTTCACTTGGTGGGAGCACGGTTTGAACATTATAAAAGTAGTTTAAATGAATAAGTAGTAGGCCTTTTATATTTATATAACGGAAAAAAGTATTATTCTATGAAAGATGTAATTTTAAGATATTATTTCACTTTAGTTTTAGGTTCAAATAGTTCTTAAATGCTAATTTCTATAGTTTCCCTAGAAATGCTAATTTCTAGGGTTCATTTTTAAAATATTCGAGAAACTTCCCTGCTTTTTCTTGGCTCCCCTTTCCATCTGAGGGGCGCCGTTATTCATTCTTGCACGCACACCATTTGGCTTTTAGGCCGGCGCTGATAGGGATGCAGGTGGTAGGAAACATAGTGTTTTTAAAAATGGAAAATTAATGAGTGAAAATAAAGTACAATTAACCGTCATACAGGTAATACAAATATTAATTGACAATTTCACCGTGCTTTCACAATATCCTGACAGATTGTAATTGCACCTAGTTACCAAACCTAGGTTTCGATCGATTCCAGAGGGTGGATTTAGAAGGTGAAAAACTGGAGGGGGGAACCATAATCCAGATTATGGTAGGTAATTCATGAGTTTACTATAAACTTCCAAGTATAAATAATAGTTTAAATTATTTTTGTCACTCAAAAAACTGGAGAACCTAGGCCCCCTGGACCCGTTCTAGATCCGCCACTGATCGATTCAAACTCTAACTTCCGAAAAGAAGGGAAAAAACAATTGAAGAATTTGAGTAAATTTATGAATTTCCTCTATGTTGAGTGACACTAAAGCAAAGATGAGAAAAGAAATTGAGAAAGGAGTTTCTAGATTCAGTTTTAGTTATAAATTCGTCCATGAAGGCTCAAAAATAGAACGTGAAATCTTTGACGTAACGGACCAGCACATATCTCTCCATAACCAAAGTACTATAAAGATTTACTTATATTTGAAGAGCTTTAAGAATAACTGAAAAAATAGCTGCAAAGTGTTATACAAACCTTCCTTTCATTTTTTTTTTAATACACACACAATGAAAACGAGCAACATCAGCATACATAAATGGTTTCTAGCAAGTAAAAATACATAATTTTATGTAAACAAGTCCTATTTAATGTCGTGTGTAATGCATGATTACATGTTTAATACTGATTTTCAAGCTAAAATTGCCCGTAGGAACATTTCCGCGAATAGTAGGGACATTTTAACTTAGTAGCAGGGACTTTTCTAAAATATTGTTCGCAACACTGGTATGCTATCAGAATAGCAGACATTTACAAATTGGATACACAAAGATGGTTTCTTAAGTCGTAATGTTGGTCATGCCAGGGGTGGATCCAGGACGGACTTCTGGGGGCGGTGGGTTGTAATACTGCTAGGGATGCGCACGACACGAATCGAGACAGGATTTTCCTGACAAAATTCGAGTTGAGACACGGCTCTTCCAATAGAGAAATATACATTTTTCGAGTCGAGACATCACTTGTACAGCACATTTTCGAGACGAGACAGCCACAAATCTTGTCTCGTGCGCATCCCTAAATACTGCTACTTAGAGCTACTTTTAAGAGCTCTAAACTCTAGGATGGGTTTTATTTATTTGGTCTAGGAATTAATTCGTGCGGGTGGACAAGAGATGGCGCAACGAACGGAGCGTCCCACAGTTCCGTGTATCCACACATGTGTTGCAAACCCCTGTCATCGCGTATCGTTCGTAGTATAGGGCAGTGGATTAAAGCGTCAAGAACACCAGTTTGTAGTTAAGTGAACATGGCGCAATTTGTGCCTGATAAAGTGTTTTTGCGGGGTGTCCTGCTGCATTACTTTAACATGCAGAAAAGTGCGACTGAAAGTCATCGTATTTTGGTGGAAGTGTATGGTGACCATGCTCTAGCTGAGCGAACGTGTCAGAAGTGGTTTGCACGGTTTAGAAGTGGTGATTTCGCCTTGGCAGACCAAGAGCGAGCTGGACAGCCAAAAAAATTTCAAGACGAAGAATTGACAGCATTGCTCGAGCAGGATTCGTGTCAAACACAGGAACAACTTGCAGCAGCATTAGGCGTTGATCAAACAACAGTCTCCAAACGCTTGAAAGCCATGGGAATGATTCAAAAGATGTCACATTGGGTTCCACATGAATTGAAAGACAGAGACGTTGAAAGACGAAAAACCATTTGCGAATTGCTGCTTCAACGACAGAGCAGAAAGGGGTTTCTGCATCGAATTATTACGGGTGATGAGAAGTGGATCCATTACGAGAACCCTAAACGAAAAAAGGCCTGGGTGAAACCAGGTGAACCAGGTCCATCACAACCAAAACGAGATATTCACTGTGCAAAGGTTATGCTGTGCATATGGTGGGATATGAAAGGTGTGGTGTACTATGAGCTGCTGCAACCGGGTGAAACTATGAATGGAGAACGTTATCGACGACAATTAATGCGTTTGAAGCAAGCTCTGGCCAGAACACGACCAGAATGGGAGAACAGACATGATAAACTTATTGTTCAACATGATAACGCTCGCCCAAATGTCACAAAACCGGTCAAAACCTATTTAGAAAATGTCGGATGGGAAGTTTTACCCCACCCGCCGTATTCACCAGACGTTGCTCCTTCGGACTACTACTTGTTCGATTGCATGAACAACGATTTGATTGGACAGCGGTTTACTTCTTCAGAAGATATCGAAACATGGGTCTCTGACTGGATCGCTTCCAAGGATGAGGACTTCTTTCGCCACGGAATCCGTGCATTGCCTGACAGATGGGCGAAAGTGGTGGCTAGCGATGGACAATATTTTTCTTAAGGTATTTATGTATTTTGTGTTTGTACTACAGCTTCAATGTGTGCGTACCAACCGCACGAATTAATTCCTAGACCAAATATTGTTATGCCCCACAATTATTCTTGTTTATACCTTTTGCTTTTCATGTTGTTTGTTTATTTGTATCTTTTGCTTTCCTTGTTTATATTCGTGTTTGTCCATTATGTAGATTTATTTGTTATATGTTTTGTTATATGTCAACCTATTTCTTGGTCGGTATCAGAAATTAATCCTTGGAAAACTAAATTTAATTTATTTAAAATATTAGAGGAAGAAGAAAGAGATATAAGACAAAAAGAAAGAATTGTAATTGTGATTGGAAATTGTGAATCCGTTAATTCTTAACTGCAAATTTAATGAAAATAACAGTTTCAGAAGTTATTAATGTGTTTGAATCTTTATCTGCTAAAAGTTATATAATTTAATTCGTAATTATTCAAGTTTTGAACGTGTTGTGGATATTTTAACGGTGCCAGTAAAGTAATAAATATGAAGAATTAAATACTTTCTTCTGGGGCTTAGGCCCTTATTCTTCCATACCGCCACATCACCTTAAATATGTTTTGATAGAAATTATTATATAATCTGCAAGTATACAATCAAAATTCTAGTAATCTTCTATACATTTACAATAATCATAACGTCTACTATGTTACTGAATCTTTAACGGTATAACTGAATGCAATATGAATCAGCGTAGCATTAAACATAATCTATGCCATTGTATAAAACAGAGTTAGTCAACGAAGTCTGAATATTGAACCATGAAGTTAGATATCATATACAGCAATGCCAAAACGATTACGATATATACAGAGGCTATATAAAAAGGGATAAAAGATATAATTATAAATGAATATTAAAAGATAAACGTATTTATGGAAGTTTTAAATAATGTGCTTAATATATGATAGTATTTATACTTAATATATGTTGCCTTTGTTGAATCAATGAGCTTTAGGTAATGCTGACTATATAAATAGTAACTTCAGTGTCATAAGAAGATAAACTCTGACAATGTATAATGCTTATGCGAAGATTCTTAATTAATTTCAGTGACCAAACCAGTATTATTAGTTTGTCTTCAAATCAGCTGCTATCTATTTAAACCATGTTATTGAAATCCGAAGTTTACTTGAATATTTTTCATACATTCATTCAGTTAGTCACGGTTTCTTTTCATATCGCACCGTGCAATGTGATCAAAAGGTCTTCATGATGTTACTTACTTCCGAAATCAAGAATCTGGATCTAAATACGATTTTCCACGTTTTGCATAAACGTGGTGGCGACTCAGTTTTAGGGCTATACATAACTCCTTGATTTATATAAAATAAAAGTCAGATATGTCAGAATATGAAGCGTTGTCGAGCAGGACAATATATATATAATAAGAAAGTCCCCTCTTCTGGAGGAGGCGATCACCCTCCCCCCTTGATCCGCTCCTGGGTCATCCCCTACTGTTACCAACTATTTCCTGCCAGTAATAGTTTGTTGGAATACAACAAACAGGTAGTCCAACTAACTGTTATAGCAAGCTCGACGCAAATGCTATAATATATATCATTTTAGGTATGCAAATAGTATTCTGCGTCATAACAAATTATGTGCTAGTACTTACCACCGTTGGGATTGGTGAAAAATACTGAGCATCTCTGGTAGATCCAACATTGAAGAAGTACACTGGAAACTGTGTTAAGTAGATGGCATAAGCAATCCTTGTAAAAACAATGAAGCCTTTCCACGAAAGTATAGAGTTGATGTATCCTGCAAAGACAAATTTTAATATTTATTAATTAATTAAGCTAATTTATATAGTTTTCTTGAAAATTAGGAGTAATCTAATACATAGAAAGCAAATTTACATATCACAGTACGTAAAGAGATTATAAAAATTTGTTTTTAAATAAAATCCATTAAACAATTCGATCGTAGTCATGGATGGAACGTTTAAAATTTGGAACTCCGATACAAAATTGTAGTAAATATCGTTTATTTTTTTTGACAAACACGGTATGGGAAACTCATACGACAGATCTAGAAAACATCGTCTTCATCAATGTTGCCAACGAGCTCTGAAGAAAATAGGCTTGGTGGCCTTCAGAAATAAGCTTTTTTTACATAAAAAAATTGCTAGATTTTGAACTGCTAACCTATAACCCACATTGTATATTTTAAACCCGTATTTTTGTGTGTAGGATTATAAGTAAGTTATAGTACAATTTGAAATATTGAATTTTATTCGCTGAAGACTAACAAGCAACATAAATCACTTTAAACTACAATAAAATTCATCAACAACTCATCTAATTTGTGAAAGTCAACAACCACATTAGTTGAATTGAAATAAGTCATCATCGATGACGTCGCAGATAGCCAAGGCGCTAGAACGGGATGCACCGTCGTTGATTGTGGATTGGTTATGTTTGTATTGACTGCCATTGTCCCCATTTTCAGTAGTACTTCTTTCGGCAGGTCATAGTCCTTGCAAACACTTCTTATTTCTCCGTACGCCCACTGGCGCAAATCCCGGGGAATTGAGGGAGACATGTCCTCTCCAATCTTCGAACTGGGGGACTGTCCCCCAAATAATTCGATTTGAATTTTTTGGGGGGAGAAATGTGATGATTTGTGTTCGAATGCCACAAGTGAAAGTGAGATGAAATTGATGTCCCCCCAGAATAAGCCTCAAATCTGCTCCCCTGATCCTCCATATCATAGATATATAGATACAGATAAATCAATAAATAAATAGATATATGGGAACGGTCTTATCTGCCCCCCCCATGTTCAAGACAGATTTACGCCGCTGCGCTCGCCCACATAGGGTAACTTCGGCAAATAACGCCACCAATTCAACATATTGTTCTGGTATTCAAGGGTTTTTACATCTAGAACCGTGCAAATACATGGAAGATGGAGTGAACCCTCCTCTATAATGCAATGAGGAAACAAAGATCGTACACATACAATGTCGACCACAATGCACTGAGAATCGCAGTGAGTATGAGATGGCGTTATTACCAGACGTGTAAGCAAATAACGCCACTTGTTTTACAACAACGGAAAGTTGTTGGAATCGCAACGAAATACATTTTGAACGTAACTAAATAATGTTCTTGGCAATGTGCTTACCTGCTTTGCTGGTACACAAAACTCATAGTCATCGTACATGTCGGTAACCGGTAACTCTTGATATGATTGCGAAACTCTTAACATAACAGCTGCAGTCATATGGAACACTACTCGTCGGAGCCAGAAAACAATTCACAACCAGCATCACAAAATGTTCAGAACACATTTAACAATGCTGTCAGAATCACATAAATCGTGAAATCAAATTTTGCATCCAATACATTGAATCCACGTTTTAAGACCCCTGAAATCATAGTAATAACCTCCATAGTCCTCGTAGAGCATATTTCCATCCTTCAGCTTTCCAGAGGATGCTTGTTTCTTCGTGCCGGAAGAAGGTAAAGTGCCAGCTCTTGCGAATAGGTCTAGTGTTACCAATACTCCTCTGGCAGTAAGACAAATCTCCCCTGGGATGAGATTTGCTCCTAGTATTTTAACTATAGGCAGAAGCTCGTGGATGGAGTGGGCACTCGGTGGTGTTGAAGGAGAGATGGAGGCTGGCCATGTGCTTGGAGGTGTTGGTGGAGGTTGCTGTTGCTCAAAGGTATCATTTGCGGAAAAAGCGACATCGGGTGTAGCATTTTTGTTAAAAGGATGCCCTGTAGCGCTGAAGCCTGAAATTGTGATCTGAGGTATTGCTGAACGAAACCATGCCTGTGAAAACAGTTTTGGAAACTGTGGCTTCCCAAGTGTTAATCCGGGATGCGTTCGTTGATAATTGTCAACCGCTTTAGAGCACTATAATTTTAACGATTTGAAGAAGCTCTTGTCGAGCGGTTGAAGTTCATGGGTGCAATGTGCAGGCAAGCACAGCAGTTTAATGTGCATGGTCTCAGCAGCATTTAAAATGGTAATATCAAGATGACTGTGATGGCAATATACAATAAGCAGTGTTCGGCCAAGGATCCGATGTCTGTTGAAATGTTCCAGAAATCTACGGAATTCTTCCTTTGTAACATAGCCTTTAGGTGTCATTGCATAGGTGTTACCTGGAGGAAGATCATCACCAAACTATTTTTAAAAAATACTTTTTCTTGTATAACACCATCGAAGGGATCTAATTTGAACCTGATACATTAGTGCACGCAATAACACTCACAGTTTTACCTTTTTCGCCATGTGTGGCATTAAGTACTCGCTTGCTCGCTTTCTTTGCCAAAATGTTTAGGCTACTGTTGTACGTTAGTTATAGTCCTGCATTTAATCTGTATTGTAAATAAGTTCAGGATTGTCACAAAAGGTTCATAGCATTAAGTGTATTTCCCAATAGCGTATACAATTCGTTCATATAGTTCTGTTGAAACGCATGAGTTTACCTTAGCTCAAATTCTCCGTCTTTCTGCACACGATATTCGAGTGTCTTGCCATGAAAACATAAAACTAGACTTTTCCGGCTCTACCACTACGACAAAGAAAAACAAACTTTCAACACCAGTATTAGTTTCGATTAGCGATTAGATGGAGTGGCGTTATTTCCCGACGCGATAGTGGCGTTATTTTCAGAAACAATAAATTTTGTTTTGGCCATTATTTCTATACCAAGAATAGCGGTCCTGCATATTTTATCTATATCATAATATTACGCAAGCACGGCCCTATCAACGCATACCTTTAGTAATAGTAAAATCTGACTTTTACCCAAACAATTCACCTACCTTATTTGACACACTAAAAATTTTCGAGCTGTTTCCTCTGCTCCGCGGCTGTCACGTCAACATTTGTTCACCGGTTTCTCTTTACTGATGCCTGGCTGACCTCTAGTCTTTGTGTCTACACTCATAAGCGGAAACCTTACGAACCACCACTGGCGTCTCTGACATGTAAAGTTTGGGGGAACATCAAAGAAGGAGATTTAAATGGTAGTACCTAGCCCAACCTGTTTATTATCTTCGATTCCGTTTGTTACCTTTCTGCTTACCCCTGAGATATCTCAAGAACTCTATTATTTCACAGCCTGAATATTATATTCCAAATAAATATAATTATTATTATTTATATGTTGTTCTGTCGTAGTAAATAAATTAAGTTTGAATTTTTGTACTTCAAAATATTGGGGAGACGCGACCCCTCGTCCCCCGCCAGAGACGCCCGTGCGAACCATGTGTTTATGCTAGCACTGTGGAAAGCTTTAAATGGCGTTATTACCCGACTGGCGTTATTTGCCGAAGTTACCCTATATCATCATGATTACATTGAGATTTTTCAAACTATTAGATATTCTATTTGTTTCCTTTAATAAACCAAAACAATTTCTGTGACTTGAAAAACCGAACAGTTTACTAAATTTGTATTAGAAATATTTCATTTTTGCAATGAAATGTGAAAATTAAAATAATTAGAAAGTAACAAACGGGGCCGTTACGGGAGCGACATTAAAATTCTTTCTGAGTCGTTAAGTATTGTTAAGTTGTTATAAATCTGTAAGAGGGAAGAGAGAAGAAGCATGAAAACAAGTGTTTGTAGCGAAATAAAACACTCTCTGTCTAGAGAAATCAATTAATAAGATAATATTATAGTGAGACATAGGCTAATTTTTAAAAATTATACTTCATTTTCAAAATAAAAAGTATTTTAGAATTAATTTAAGACTAATAAACAGCCAAAAATGGCGAAACAGTTTCGTAAAATAACCTATATTTAAGGCTATAAGCAATTCGTAGATTTGTATGGCTAAATGCCTTTCCAAATAGGCTAGATTTGGCCCAAAATAGGCCAAATTGGCATCACTGGTCTTAATCTGCAGCGTAGATTGAAAGGAACGACCTGGGGCTTAAATTCCGAACTGTTACGGCATAGTTATAAAGTTAGAAGGCCTGTATCACAGCCTGTTCGTCCAGTTGTGACACACGGTCATCTATCTTGGCTCGCAGCAAATCAACAGTTTCATGATCGCCTCCAAATCCTACAGCGTTCTGCGTTCTGCATTGCCTACTCACTACATGAACAAATACCAAAAGAGTCAATCCATTTGAAGTGATCCAGAGGTGGCTCGACCATTTTTGAAAATTATGAAACCTACACTGTTGTTTGCTTCATGTTTTAACTTTATAACTGTGTTTACAATATGTCTATTTGAAGTGGTTTGCCAGTGGCGGCCATATTTGTTTCGTGGCGTGCGTCCACTTTTGCGATTGTAAGGATTAACAAAAACGTTCATTACGAAAACAGTACTTGGTCTAGAAGTATAAAACAAAAATCATTTGATTGGTAATGGATTGAAGTAAAAACTAGGTCTATAGGTATTTACCTATGTTGCTCCTTTCTATGAGAAATTTACTAGTAAAAGTAAACATCAATATTGGTGAAATTTCACTTTTTGTAATGTTTTGCAAGTAGGAAGGAGCGATATACACAGTTTGATTTTGTTTGTGATATCAAGAAATATGTCAATAATTTTACCAGGAAAAATATTGATTGTGATATACTTACTCCTATGTTTTTTATGGTAGTGTTAAAATCATAGTTTTGTCGAAAAACCCGAAGTTTGGGTTCAAATAACTCTGATGGAGCTAGTGAAAAAAATCTCAAATTAGCACAGGATGTAGTGCTCTTGTATATGTTTATGGCAAATACAAAACATTCTTGTGTATTTTACTACTATAAAAGTTATAGCCTTTCAAAAATGAAACGTACTCCATTGTAGTGATACCGTTTTGGCACACTAAACAAGGGCTTTATAGGGGGTTACTTGTCTTCAGAGCACGTTGATAGCTTCGCGCGTATCAAAGTACAGTTGCAATAAATTATACTTGAACATTTTCACAGCTAGATTACGTTATGACAGGCTTGGAGACATTTATAGCAGCAAGTGTTGATGCAACACATACAGTGTAGCCAGTGGCGTATTTACGATTTTGTTTCGGGGAGGGCTTTGCCTGAAAATGTGAAAATTCTACAAGATATTTCATATACTTTACTATAGTAAGTAACATTTCGGGGGGGGGGGGCTTAAGCCCGGAAGCCCCCCCCCTAAATACGCCACTGAGTGTAGCTATGCTCTATGTGATCGATCAGTCTGACATAGTGAATTATCTGTTCACATCTGTAACAAATGGCACAAGTTTATGAAGGGTTTAATAATGTCATGCGAATCTATATTTTTAAAATCTGAATGTTTATTTTGTAGGTACCGTGTAAACAGGTAGCTAAACAGGCATTGTTGAACATGTTTAATATTTCCAACGAAACTGATGAGTTGCCCGATACAATAACGTATAGAAAGCGGATAACAGCTGATAGGGCAAAGATGAACACAGATCTCAAGAGCAAAGTGAAGTTTTTTGAATCGTTAGCGAAGAAATTGGAAAACCTGAAACCGCATAATCTTGTGTCAAAGTCTCTAGCTCAGTTTCTCAAGAAGAAAAGAAGCTGAACTTACTGCAGAAGAATGTTCGGTGTTAACAAATTTTGCAGAAAATTATTCATTCATAGTTCAGATTGAGATATAGAGTTTTCACTGGATCAATATCCAAGCTACGATTCACCCTTTCGTGTTCTATTTTAAGGACTATGATAAATTAGAAAACAAGACATTTTATTGCTTTCAAAAGATTTTCACAGCGTATATTAAAGAAGTGCATCCGAACATTAAAAAACTTGTTTATTTTACTGATGGAGCTTCAAGTCAATATAAAAACAAAAAGAACTTTTCTAATCTATGCTGTCAGGAACATGACTTCGATCTGGTCGCTGAATGGCACTTTCTTGGATCGAAGAAACGCCTGTGATGGTGTGAGTGGAACTACAAACAAGAAGTCTTAATAGCAACTTTGCAAAGGCCAACAAATAATCAGATATTCAACGTAGATGATGTTTTTATTTTGTAATGAAAAGTTACAAAACAAAATATTTTCCGGTGAAATCAGATGAAGTAGCTAAGATCTCCAAAACTCCACAGAAACGTATTGACTGCTATACTAGATTTGTTGGTACTAGAAGGTACCACAAATATGTTCCTATCTCAGAAGGCATTGTAAGATGTTACGTCACTTCAGAATCAGAGGACTACGACGACCATCCTGTGTTACGTATTCTACCATTTGCATCAAATTACTTTGTTAGAATCAAACATAATGGAATGGATATTTTGGTAACATGCAGTTATGTTTTGTGTCTTTACAACAATACGATTTTGTTTTCAAAATAGTTTCTTTTATTTTCTTCTTCTTCAATCTCAGTTGTTCTAAACGCTTTGGGTAAGGTACTCTCTCTCAAACAGTAATATGTTATTAGTATTGTTTAATCTCCGTATATTTAAGTGCTGGGAATAGAAAAATACACAAGAACATAATAATTGTTCCAAAATTGAAACAATATAAGACAAGTATACAGCATATCAACGTGCTTGAAGACAAGTAACCCCTATAAAGCCCTTGTTTAGTGTGCCAAAACGGTATTTCTACAACGGAGTATGTTTCATTTTTTAAAGGCTATAACTTTTGTAGTAGTAAAATACACAAGAATGTTTTGTATTTGCCATAAACATATATACCAGCACAACATCCTATGCTAATTTGAGATTTTTATCAGTAGCCCCATCAGAGTTATTTGAACCCAAACTTCGGGTTTTTCGACAAAACTATGATTTTATCACAACCACAAATAACATAAGAATAAGTATATCACAATCAATACTTTTTCTGGTAAAACTATTGACATATCTCTTCATATCACGAGCAAAATCAAACTGTGTATACCACTCCTTCCTACTTACAAAACATTACAAAAAGTGAAATTTCACCAATATTGATGTTTACTTTTATTAGTAAATTTCTCATAGAAAGGAGCAACATAGGTAAATACCTATAGACCTAGTTTTTACTTCAATTCATTACCAATCAAATGATTTTTGTTTTATCCTTCTAGATTAAGTACTGTTTTCGTAATAAACGTTTTTGTTAATCTTTACAATCGTGAAAGTGGACGCACGCCACGAAACAAATATGGCCGCCACTGGCAAACCGCTTCAGATAGACATATTTTAAACACAGTTATAAAGTCTTAAAAAATGAAGCAAACAACAGTGTAGGTTTCACAATTTTCAAAAATGGTCGAGTAAACCAATTTATTTTTTTCTGGATCATTTTAGATGGATTTGGCCCAAAAGCGGAACAAACCCCCAATGTATCTTCCATTGAATCGTTTGCATCGTCAACGAATCTGTTACATTATACACCACATAACTGCATGTCATCCTATCATCGCCAAACTCTTAGATCAGATTCCTGCTATCCCCCGTTATCGTTAGCCTCCTCTGGAACACCTGTTTGCATATATAAAAGAGAAAGTAATTCAGGTGACTACAATCCCGAATGTTAAATATATCATAGTCTTCCGTATATCTATATATTGCACATAGCATTATCTTTCTATAGCATTATTTTGTCTATTCTACCAGAGATTTTCTTATCTAACTAGTCCTGAGGTGTCCAAGGGCAGAAACTTCACACTTTTCGTTGTCGTAACTGTCAATCCTAGTTTTGTGTCACCCATCATGCTCAGTAGAAATCTTCACCACCTGCTCTCTCTCTCTCTCTCTCTCTCTCTCTCTCTATATATATATATATATATATATATATATATATATATATATATATATATATATATATATATATATATATATATATGCTGAAACCTGTTTACCATCCACATAAACATAACGCCAGTCTTTCAACCTTTTCTCTGGCCAAAGAGAAGGTCTTACCTTCTACGACTCCCTCATCTTCTGATGGGAATGAAAGACAATTAAAAAAAACGGTTCTCCTAAACACAATCATGAATAAGTAATATTATCTTTGCCTTTCGTTTGATTTATCATACAATACATCCTTGCACGTTAGGTAGATAAAGATCTGCATGTCATATATTATACAATAGTGTTCCTAAAAACTTTCAGTGTACGCATTTTTGTATTTATTTTTATATTTGGATCAAAAGATTCAATACATATATTTCAATCAACATTTTTCTTGTACGAGTATGCTTTATATCTGGAGAACTACATACGGTGTAGCCAAACCCAAACTATCACCTAACTCAGTATGATGTACGAATAATTATTCCGTAGAAAATTCGAAAACTCGATTTAGGGACCATTCAAAAATTTTGTGTCCTCTGATTCAAAAACTAATTTTCCCAATTTTCAATTTTCATGAAACTTCGTATATAGAGAGAGTACTTCCGGAAACTCGCAAAGCCAAAATTGCAGCTGCAGTGTCCAAAACGTTGGGACACTAGGTCTCGAGAAAGATCACAAGTGGAACACCAGTACATTAAGGACATTGTAAGAAAATGTGCGTTTTTCTTTCATCATTGTAACGACACGAAATGAGCATACATGGATGCGAGATGGTAGATATGATCTGTTAAAAGTTATAAAAAGCATATCCGCCACCTTGAAAGAGGCTATGTTGAAACTGGTGCAATTGGTGTAAATGAGAAGGTCATGCGATGCATCAATTTGAAAGTAAATAGACGCAAAAACCTGTTGGTGAAGTCTGTTGCGGGATTACATTATCCCAGTGCTTCTGGTAGAGTGGTTTTGGTACAAGATAAGCAAAGTGTATCTCATGACACTCGAGCAGATGGAGGGTATGGAGTGAACTGATATGACATTCTAATTTCTGTTCGAATTAATGGAAATATAATAAATAGTTACAAGTTAATGCCAACCATGGCACTGTTATGAAATTGAACCCGTCATATCAGCACATCCACACCAATTACAAGTTGACTCTGACACAAATTATGTAGTGCTAAAATTATATTTCGTTCTGTTCGCTCTGTGTTTTTCTAGTTACTCTGATTCCACTTATAGCGGTCCATAACCTGCATCTGCTCGAATGTCATGAGATATACTTTGATCATCTTGTACATAAACCACTCTACCAGAAGCACAGGAATAATGTAATCCCACAACAGACTTCACCAATAGGTTTTTGTGTCTACATTCAAATTGATGCATTGCATGACCCTCTTCTCATTTACATCAATCACATCAGTTTCAATATGGCCTCTTTCAAAATGGCGCATATTCTTTTTATAACTTTTAACAGATCATATCTGCCATCTCGCATCTATATATGCTCATTTCGTGTCGTTACAATGATTATTTTTAAAGAAAAAGTGCATTTTCTCACAATGTCCTTAATGTACTGACGTTCCACTTTTGATCTTTCTCGAGCCCTAGTGTCCCAATGTCTTGGACACTGCAGCTACAATTTTAGCTGTACAAGTTTCCCGAGGTACTCTAAGTTTAATGAAAATCAAGCTCTGATAGATACCTAGGGCTCCTTGTCAGAGAGGAAACGAAATGACGCAGTGCCTCCCAAGCGATCGGGAGTTAGCTGAACATTGACCTTCAGTAATATAGGTAGGTTGCGCACAGACAGCAGTCCTAGCTTGTCCAGTGTCAAAGAAAAATGGAGATATCGAAGCAGTTTGTTCATATCAGTTTTATGACTTTAAAGTAGGACTGTCAGCCCCGCATCAAGTTGTCGCATATATCAGGCATTTGGAAAGAATGCCGTGAACAAACGCGTCACTTGTAATGAGATAATTCCCGGGAAGATATTTTTCGGGAAGTTTCCCAAAAATAGGAATGTTCCGGAAATTTACGTACAAACACAAAGAAAATTGCATTCTATTACTAGGTTATATTATAATTTCAAACTTAAATTCATTTTTTTTTTATCACAGTATGCTAAGTACTGTTCTCTCCAGAGGGTTTTTTAAAATGTATATTCTGAACGGTATTACGTTATTTTGTTAATATTTTATTATATTTAGAGAGTACGCATAAATGTATATTAACTTTCAATATGTTTTATGCGAATAAATATCTTGCAAAAAAATACAAAGAAATATTTAGTATTGAAAGTCCACGTGCTTTTACACAACTAAACAGTTTAAATTTATATGTAGGACCTGAGTGGATTTTCTAAACTTCACCCGACTAATGATATTATAAACATATTAAATTTTTAAATATTTTAAAACAAAGAAACGCGATTTTCTGAAAGCTAAAATTAAGGAACTTGAAGATAATAGTAAAAATAAAAGCATCCGGGACATGTATAAGGGAATCAACGAATTTAAGAAAGGCTATCAACCTCGTGCTTATATGTTAAAGCAATCTGACTACAGTTCTCACTGATACGTATAGCATCTTAAATAGATGGAAAGATTTCTTTGACGATTTGCTTAACACGAAACCAAAAACTAGTGTGCGTGCAGAAAAGGAAATACACACCGCAGAACCGTATATTCCAGAACCCAACCGAATAGAAGTTGAAACCGCTATAAAAAAATTAAAGAAACACAAAATCTCCGGGTGTAGATGAAATTCCGGCTGAGTTAATTTTAGCTGGAGGCGAAAAATTGAGGAACAAGATACACAAACTCATTCTCCTTATCTAGAACAAGGAAGAATTGCCACAAGAGTGGAAAGAATCAATCATTGTTCCAATTCACAAGAAAGGTGACAAAACTGACTGTAATAATTATCGAGGCATTTCTCTTCTGTCAACATCCTATAAAATCCTTTCAAATATTCTGTTAGCAAAATTGACAACATACGCAGATGAAGTTATTGGAGATTATCAGTGCGGATTTAGACGAAATCGATCAACTATCGACCAAATATTTACCATTCTACAAATAGTCGAAAAGAGGTGAAAATACAATACCCCGGTACATCAATTATTTATTGATTTTAGAAAGGCGTACGACTCGGTTAGGAGAGAAACATTATACAACGTTCTTACAGAACTTGGAATACCGAGAAAGCTAATTAGATTAATTAAGATATGTTTAAATGAATCCCAAAGTAAAGTCCGGGTAGGAAAATTTTTGTCCACGAGCTTTCACGTCTAAAATGGCCTGAAACAAGGAGATGCGTTAACGCCATTATTATTTAACTTCGTTCTGGAATACGCTTTAAGGAAAATCAAAGATAGCAAACAGGGCCTAGAGTTGAACGGTACTCACCAGGTTATGGCATATGCTGATGATGTAAATTTAATTGGGGATGATAGGAGAACAATAGAAAGAAACGCAGAGATCTTATTAAACGCTTGCAGGGACATGGGTTTAGAAGTAACTGCAGAGAAAACTAAATACATGGAAGTGCGTCGGGACCGTAATACAGCAAATTATGGATGCGTTAAAATATTAAATAATACTTTTGATAAAGTGGATAGTTTCAAATATCTAGGATCAATATTAACAGACGAAAATCATATTCACGAAGAAATTAAATGTCGACTAAAAGCAGGAAATTCGTGTTATTATTCGGTTCAAAATCTCTTGTCGTCGCGAATTCTGTCGAGGAATTTGAAGCTTAAAATATACAAAACGATAATCATGCCTGTTGTTCTGTATGGTTGCGAAACATGGTCACTTACTCTGAGGGAAGAACATAGACTGAAAGTATTTGAGAACAAAATCCTGAAACGAATATTCGGAACCAAGAGGAACGGGAATGGGGAATGGCGGAAACTTCATGACGAGGAACTACATAAGTTATATGGTTTACCCAACCTTGTTAGGGTCGTCAAGTCTAGGAGGCTTAGGTGGGCGGGTCATGTAGCTAGGATGGAAGAAAGTAGAAAGTCTTGACTGGAAGACCAATCGGAAAACGAGCATTAGGAAGACCTAGGCGCAGATGGGAGGACAATATTAAGATGGATTTCTCAGAGTGGAATACAAAGTAGAAACCGGATGCAGTTAGCTAAGGATAGAAGTCAGTGGAGAGCTTTTGTGAACGCGGCATTGAACCTCCGGGTTCCATAGGCCATAGAGTTAGTTAGTTAGTTAGTTACATATTATGAGCAAATTAGGTTGGGTAACTGCCAGGACACATGTGTCGCCATTTTACCAACATTTGAGCATACATATTTATGTCCAAAATATTTGCAACGTACTGACTTATCTTTAAGATCTTGCTCGTAACATTGCCACACACGACCTTTCTTTCTACCAATATCTCCAAAATTCATGCGTTAATTCATATGTAAAGGAAGTCCGAGTACCTATTCAGAAATTCGAGTCAGAGACAGCAGATAGACCGACGTCTATTGCTAACGGTGGATCGGAGTGTATTGATAGTATTTCATCTCTATTCCTGCAGAATTTCTACATTAGTTTTCAAACTTATTTATTTTCATCATTTGTAAATCAGTACTTTGCTACTTTCTAGTACAAATGGAAATTGAACTTTAGAAATCATATTATTAATTAGTTATATAAAGTGTAGTCAACGAATTTAAATTTTTTAACCTACAAATTATTTACAAACTTAGGAGTAAATGATAATAATAAATTAAAATAAAGTAATTACTAATATGGTTGTTATAATTTCGAAAATAAAGAAATGGAAATAAATTCCCTCCCGGGAATTTATATGCCAAGGAAAAGAACGGAATATTCACATTTTTTTTTTTTTTTTTTTTTTTATTCTTCCAGCTGGGAATATTCCCACTGCCCATCAGTACGCACCACCAGGTATTGATAACAGAAATTCCGTTCAGGAGATGAGCAGTTTCGGGTGAACCTCGCAGTTGCCGACCACATGTGTTGAATGGCGAGGCCCTGAAAGAAGTCATTGAGGAGGACAGTGTATTAACATGTGATATACTTCCAGAAAGGTTCCATGGTATCATTTCCACAAGGTACTACAAGTGGCTGCTACGCATTGAGGCAACCTCACCAGTGATGATTAAATCAGTGAAGTTCGAAATCCAGATGTTATATTCTTTCTTCAGATAACTCTGGCCGCCATGTTTCAGCAGAACAATACCCAAACACATGTATTCAGGAACGTGCTGGCCTTTTTATAGGTGCGACGTTTTTCGATACTTTTCTTACCTACGCGATTGTCTATATTGCTGTGCGCAACATGATAGGTCTCCATACGTTCATGTAGTCATGTGCTAATTGAATTCCTAACAGTCTTCGTTAAGAGGTTAATATTTCTTCAAACGTACGTAGTTAGATAAAACAGAGTATTCAATTTTTTAACAAAAATATTACATTCCTTTTGCCAGTGTTTTCAGTTTTAAGATCCTGTGGGAAAAACGAAAACGTATCGTCGATAGTTAAAGTCTTAATGCTTTTGATTAAGTGACGAACACATTTTGGAATGAACGCATATTGACTGAGCTTTCGGGTTTCTTTCCGATTTCGTGTCTTGTAATATCAAGAGATTAATTCAACTAAGTGTGCATTAGATAATGTATTCAAATAAAGTCAGAGCTCGCTTGCTCCGAGATGCTGACTGGTGTATTTTAAAGGATGCAAGTATCATTATAAAGGAACAAAAGAAAACAAAAACGACCATACTTTAAAAGACTTTTCGTACATGAAATAAAATGATTTTATATGAAACATTTGTCATTTGACACTATGGGCGGTGTTCAGAAAGAATTCGTTAATCAAGCGTTAGTCAGGCAACTAATTAGTGTTCCATTAGCTCTGTACTAAGAAGGGCATACTTTTTGGTATTCAGAGTCTGCTTGGAGTTCATCTAATAAGTTGATTTGGATATGATTAACTAACATAACCCCAATACATCGGGTAAGAAGAATAAATGTGGCAACTACGGAAATCTAGACGTGCGCATGTAGTCCGTAAAAATGAAAATATATGAAATACGAATATCGAAATGTTTTCTTTGTGATTTGATATCACAACATCTTATAAATAGTTACGAAATCGAATCATAATTAACGTATCCATTTCTGAGGGATGTATTTACGGGGGGAATAAGTAGAAGTCAATTAAATATTAGCGACAATAGAAGAATTATGTTGTAAGTATAAGGGAAGATAATTTGTCAATCAGTTGTATGTATCCCTCAGAAAACTGGAAATTTTCTACTCATCTGTCACTGTTCACTTTAAGAAACAGTTCTGCTATCGTAGAGGACTCAGCTTAATAGCTGCTTCATAGTTAACTCAACCGATGAGGTGAAATGAAAGGAAAGGAAAGAAAGACACGTGGCTAAACCAGGGTACTCTCTGCTCTAAATGAATTAATGACACGTTATTAACTTAGTCAACTACTACGTGCTAATCAGAGATTCTGAATACACTTCTGATAGCCATGTGTTAGTCAAACTCTTAGTATGGCTCTAATCACACGTTAAAGCCATTTTGCATAAGGCCCTATATGTTAAATCAGCGTTTAGGATTAAAATCTGTTTGAGGTAATAAATTGGTGGAATTATTACAAGCAGTATTACAACTTCTATAGTTACAAGCAATAGAACTAATTTTTGCTTTATCACATGCGGTAGAATTCAGTGCAAGACTTGAAAAAAAGCAATTGACGAGCCAACAGATTAAACCTTAAATTAATATAAATACAAATATATAGTAATTAATAAAGTACCTCCATATCCTGTATGACAAACGATGACGACCCAACTGAGCATGGCACACCACATAACAGGTGAAAACGCTGAGTACAAAGCAGCATCAAATGCGCTATATTCGTAGCCTTGTACACACATGTACCATGGCCCGAACATCGTAGCAAATAAACAAAACACAGCAAGCGTATAGCCAAGGACAAGTTGACTCTGAAATAATAATGAAAAGAAATTTTGTTAGTTTAGTTATGTAATGTATTATAAAAAACAAAGAAACAAAAAAATGCAAGCACTATCTTCGTTACCGGGATTAAACTTAGATTCTGGTGCTCACTATAAGAATAAGAGGCGTAAAGTTTTCATTACGGTACTTCTTTCAATATTTTAATTTAAGCCTAAAAGTGTTATTTGAAAGGTTAGTATCCAAAATCGATTGTTTTAAGAGCATAAAAAAGTGTTTCTTGGTCACTAGTGCAAATAGATAAACTGTTCATTCATTTCTCAATATCTGAAACCAGGCCGGTAGCCAGCCCAAAAATTTAGGGGGGGGGCGGCTGAAGTTAGGGGGGGCCGATCCAACAATATTATAGTTCATCACCATATTATATTTCATTTGCAAGCCTACCGTGAAAATTTTAGAGGGGGCCAGCAAAAATTTAGGGGGACCCGGCCCCCCCTAGAACCCCCTGGATACGGGCCTGTTTGAAACCTAATTGTCAGCCCATTAAAGATTTGGTCAATGATTTTAATATGTATTACTTTAAGGAACATACAAGCGATAGTTGTGTATATATAATGTGTTAATTTCTCAACATCACTTGGTGATGCACATAATGAGCAGTGGATCTAGGCTACATATTCTAATGTACGCTATCGTCATTATGTTTGCCTGGTATTCCATGTTTCTCGTATTTGTCGTCATATTCATAACAGTCATATCATGACTCCTCCCCTTTTCGGTATCCCCTATAGGCCTATACAAAGTTTAGAAGCAATCAGAAATTTGCAAATTTCTAAATGAGGCGCCTAGTATCAAAAACTGCTAATTCCTTTTTTTTTTTTTTTTTTTTTTTTTACCAAAGTTGAGTTACATATCTCTTGCTGTATGTTTGATCTAAAGGAATTCCATGGACACAGAATTTTGTTTAAAAGCTTATTGAAAAAAAAAAAAAGCTAGTTCAAATATGGAACTTTGTACTCGTGTATATGGGGCTTCACTGCACGTTTGGCGAGATTACTCGAAGCTAAGCGAAATGGATGTGGCGGAGTTTGATACTAGCGCCTCAAATACAATAGTTAATAATTTTTAAGTTTAATGAAATTATAAGGTTCAATCAAGTCTCGAAAACGCACGAAAATCAGTTAGGATAATTTGTTTATTTTGACTATAGTAAAGACAAATTTTGCTAATTAACATACAAGCATTTAGAAGTTTAAGTAGCTAATATATTTAGAAGTTTAATTAGCTAAAAGTATTTATTGACTAAAAATTTAATTAACTGAAAATTATTTAAAAGATTAATTAGTTAAAAGATTATTTAGAAGTTCAATTAGGTATAAAGTTATTTAGAAGTTTAATTAGATAAAAGTATTTAGAAACGTAATTAGCTACAAAATACGTCTAAATACTTTTTAGCTAATCACACTGCTAAATAATTTTAGCTAATTAAACTAAAAGTGTTTAAAAATCTAATTAACTATAATATCTATAAGTTTAATTAGCTAAAAATTTAGAAAATTAGACCTAATTACTTAAAAGTATTGTCAAATTTAAGTAGCTAAAAGGTTTTTTAGAAGTTTAGTTAGCTAAAAATTATTGATAAAATTTAATAGCTAAACAATATTTAAAAGTTTAATGAGTTAAAATCATTTATAAATGTAATTAGCTAAAGGATATTTAGATATTTAATTAGATAAAAAATTAGAAGTCTAATTTGCTAAAACGTATTCATAATTTTAATTAGCTAAAAGTATTTAGAAGCTTATTTGCCTAAAATTATTTAGAAAGTTAATTAATTAAAAGTATTCAGAACTTTAATTGGCTAAAAATTATTTAGAAGTTTTACTAGCTAAACAATATTTAAAAGCTTAATTCGTTAAAAGTGTTTAGAAATTTAACTAGCTAAACTGTATAGAAGTTTAATTAGCTAAAAGACTATTTAAGAGTCTTGCTAAAAAGTATTTAAAAGTTTAATTAGCTAAAAAAAATATTAATAAATTTAAATAGATAAACAATATTTAAAAGTTTAATGAGTTAAAATCATTTATAAATGTAATTAGCTAAAGGATATTTAGATACTTAATTAGATAAAAATAGAAGTCTAATTTGCTAAACGTATCCATAATTTTAATTAGCTTATTTGCCTAAAAGTATTTAGAAATTTAATTAATTAAAAGTATTCAGAAGTTTAGTTGGCTAAAAATTATTTAGAAGTTTTACTAGCTAAACAATATTTAAAAGCTTAATTCGTTAAAAGTGTTTAGAAATGGAACTAGCTAAACTGTATAGAAGTTTAATTAGCTAAAAACTATTTAGGAGTCTTGCTGAAAAAGTGTTTTAAAAGTTTAATTAGCTAAAAGTATTTAAAAGTTTAATTAGGTAAAAAAAGTAATTAGAAGTCCTATTAGCTACAATTATTTAGAAGTTTAATTACTTAAAAAGTATTATTTGAACGCCTATTGAAATATTCTATGAATGTTGAAGAATCGACAGTTAGTATCAAGGGCGCCGATTTCTTTGTAAATTTGGGGGGGCATTCAGATGCAGAAGGTATATATATGAGGATTTTAAGACAAATTGCATTCAAATTATGCCAAATATTGTATATTCATAAATACAATGAGGGGGCCCACATAAGCTTAGAGGGGGCCCGGCCCCCCAGGATCGGCGCCCTTGGTTAGTATGAAAGAGAAAATATTGAAATATTCTTACATGATTGAAATTCTTACCTTCGTAAGAGTGAAATCCCTCTGCAATCGTCTAAGTACATAACCGAGCACAACACCAAACAAGTAAGTTGTTGCTCTGTGTGTCGGAATAATGTAAGAAAAGTTAGCCGTGTTGAAAAGCTGTGATACACTGAAAAATAAAAATAATAAAATAAAAATAGGATTTGTTAATTGTCTATTCTAACTACGCATTTTATCTGATCATAGAATATGTACTGATGCAAACGACTGCACATATTGTGATTTACTTCTTTTGAAATTTGATTTACTTACTAGTCAATGTTGCCAACAAATGAGTGTAGAAGGTATTTAAACAGGGCTGTCGCGTAGCTTGAAAGCGCTCGGGGCGAGAATTCCCAGGCACCCCCTAGTGTGTCATGAAAATAACCAGAGTTTATTCTGAACTCCTAGATTTAAATATGGAATGTAAAATCATAATGTAAAATAAAAGAAGTTAGTATATGTCAATTTTTTAAAGTGAATGGTTTTTGTATTTAAAACATAAAAGTTAATGAAAACATGGTTTTGAATTATTGAAATCGAGTGCTATTCTTTTTTATTTTGAACTTTACATATCAACATAGTAATACCATAGAATATACAAATAGCGATACAAATATTTCAAGATAAAAAAAAAATATTCTTACAGAGGGCTGGAGAGAGTTCCAGTTGAACGATGTTTTACATTGCTGTAATTTTCAAGTTCAATACTCTATCAGGAGTCCCTCAAGGATCTAATCTAGGTCCCCTTTTCTTTCTTCTTGTTATTAATGATATTCCTCTGTGTATTAAAACTTCTGAAGTTCTTCTTTCTTGCCGGTGATCTCAAATTATACTTCCAAGTAAGTTCAATTGATGACTGCGTGAAACTTCAATAGGATACACAGAGAGTTCAAATATGGTGTGATAAGAATAAATTACCGTATTTATCCTTGTATGCCGCGCACCTTTTCTGTACAAAAACGAAGTTAAAAAACAGGGTGCGCGGCATACACGAGGAAATGTAGAATTAACTGAGCCACCAAGCATTTAAAATCACGGGGAGTTTTTATTAACCTAATACTGGAATATTGTGGATAATTTTACAAGAGTAGAAAAGTTTTAATATAAAATGACAAGTTACAGCTCATCTTTCCTCTTTGCATCAACCGGCCTTTCAAGAACCACTTGCGGCGACTGCAGTACACGAAACTACGCCAACTGGCCGAAACCTGCACTTCGCCTTTTGTTCAATTCCAGAGGATCTTGTCGTCCGCAGCTTTAAAAAATGCTACATTTCCAATGCCAGCGATGGGAGCGAAGACTTTATTCAGTCCGATGGTGATACGTGCTCCAGCTCCTCGGGAGACGACGACAACGAAGAAAGCTAGGCACGGGAGTGATTTCTGTTAATAATCACAGTATTGTTCGATTGTCTCTGTGTATAACGATTTTAATAATTAAAAGTAGACTGAAAGATACATTGTACCATTTTTTTTTAGAAAATTGATGTGTGCTGCTTACACGAGGTTTCTTTTTTTATTATTATTATTTTAACGTTCCAGAAATTGGGGGTGCGCGGCTTACACGGGAGCGCGGCATACACGCGTAAATACGGTAGTTCTGAATGTGTCCAGATGTATATCTGTATCTTTCACGAAGAAAGAAAATCGAATTAACTTTACCTATACAAACAGTGGCACTTCCTTGTCTACGCCAAATACTATCAAAGATCTAGGAATTATATTTGATAGCAAATTAATCTTTGCTTTACATGTTGACACAATAACGAGTAGTGATTATAGAAACCTAGGTTTAATTTATAGAATAGGACAGGATTTCTATATTTTTCGTATGTGACGTCAAAATTAGAATACTGGTGTACTGTTTGGACACTAAATGTTACTAAATATTCAGACGCCATGGAAAAAATACAGTTCAATTTTTTTTAAATGCCCGCATACAAGAAAACTGATTTCTGCATAAAGTATGTCCGCTATGAAGACTTGGTAACGCATTTTAATTTTCAAACATGAGAAAAAAGAAAATGGATGTTTGATCTGTTTACATAAATTATTAAACGGTAAAATTGACTGTCCAGAATTAGTTTTCCTAGATCAGGAAACACTAGAACATTCTATTGTAGAAAAGCAAGAACTAACATATTACATAAGTCTCCTCTGTGGAGAATGTGTGCTGTATATAACGAACTGATTAGATTTCATGTAGTAGTTGTATTTAGTATGTTCGAAAACAAGTTCAAAACAATTGTCAGGCAATAACGTCTGTATAATTAAACGATGAATATTTGTGTATGTATAATAATGTATGTTAGTGTATGTTAGATAATTATGTAGACGACACTATAACTGGGCATTAGGCTGTTGGTTATCCTTACAAAATAAATAAATAAGTTTTGCTTGGCTGTGGCCTGATCATTATTAAGATATCTGAATTAACATTATTTAAAAAAAAAAAATACCAACATAATCTGAATTTTTAAAATTTTGTTTATTTGTCGTCCCGGCGCCCCCTTTGGTCGCGGCGCCCGGGGCAATCAACCCGGTCGCCCCACCCACGCGACGGCCCTGTATTTAAATAACGTTGCAAACTTAACTATAATGTCTAAACTCTTCTAAAATAACGGCTAAATTTATAACTAACTGGTTTATATTAGTTTTGCTATTCTAAATATCTTAAAACTAGAAACACAAATCACTCAACAAAGCAAGGTTTATTTTTAAAAATAATAACTGTGTAACAGTTTTGCCAACTAACTGAACATATTGACTTCATCAGACAATATCAAGTTCAATTAGTTGATATTGATAATCCGACATTCAGTCAGTAATTATCAGCTGCTGTCTTTTCGAAACGAACGCTGCCAGAAAAGAAGAATCCGAGGTCTTCATGTTGAGATTCGCAACTTTCACTCACTCTTTCTTGAAGAAAGTTAGAGGAAATTGAAGAACTAAAGGAAATTAAGTGGGACATATATTATTAAACCATTCCAATAAACATCTTTATAGAAGCATCCTTGTTATATATATATATATATATATATATATATATATATATATATATATATATATATATATATAACAAAAACTAAGGCTGAGAATAGAAACGAAAGATTGGTTTTGTTGTAAAGACCTGTCAATGTGGCAGAACACTGCTTATGATCAGTGGCGTATATAGGATTTTGTTTCGTGGGGGGGCTATGCATATTCTCCTGAGTTGGTGTATATATGCTGAGTCTATAAAGGTATATAGTTATTATATAAACTATATGTACCGTGTCCTGCGAAAACGATCTAAGCGCCAGTTTCATAATTTTAAGAAAATTACGTATAAAGGTTGATGTCCAGCATAAATGTTGCCGTAATCAAAAGTGAAATTATGTTTCTGTTTTTGGAAAGGTGTTAGTTTTCCTCTCTTTTCGATTGTACAAAACGTTCTAATGCTTATTAGGAACCAATCGTTGCATTTATGTGGATTTTCAGAGTTTGGCGCATAGTTCATTTTTGCATAACACGGTACATATATAAATTTATCTATTTCGGGGGGGGGGCTTGAGTCCGATAGCCACTTCCCTAAATACGCCACTGATTACGATAGTAAAATTATAGTCATGCTCATAACAAGATACGTAGGATTTGTTGTCTTCATTACGCTACATAGTAAAGCACTTTCTTTGGGTAAAAGAATTAGGATTATTTGTTATATTGATATTTTAACCAAAAAAAAAATGAATATAATAAAGAATTGTTCCGATTTAGAAAGTTCTGTTGAACGGATACAGACCTAATATGGAACGTATTGGAAACGATGAACGAAAATATTATTGTTATATGCAATTTCCTTTGTACAGATCTGTGGGAATTGTGATGGATCTAGGCTCATCTTTTTGGACTTAGTAGTCTCTGAACGAGTTTCCAGGTTTTTGTGAACAGGAGTGTACATGGGAGCATAATTATCAACCATATTAAGTTCTTCAATATTATCAGCGTTTAACAGGGGGGATGTAATGATGAGACATATATCCCATCGACAGATGTTGTTGAGCTGAACTAGATAGTATGGATAAATCTAAAACTCCATGCGTAGTTTTCGAAAAAGAATCTAAAGCATTATGACGCTACAAAGGTATGTCACTCCTTGCCAATAATCGTAGATATTAGATTTTATTCTGCTAGAACAGATTATACTATATGTATATAAAATACAGAGTCAAGTAACATATTTATTGTCTTCTTCTGTTAGTGATACATACGCATCCCTAACAATGAATACGCTGTTTGTAAATATAAGGTCTACATTTATAATTTCTTTAAAAAGAAAACTAAAGTTTTCGTTCCGCAGCATCCCCCAGAATAAAGTTATATTATCCCCAAACTATCTCCATATTACCGCTGTTGTATCTATAGTAACACACTGGTTAATCTGTGGCCTCTGATATTACGATGAACACTGATTAAAATATTACTAGCAGATCCTTCGTGGCTAAGCGGTTAGCGTACGCGCCTTTGGCGTGGAAGACCCAGGTTCGATTCCCAGGAGCTCATGAGATTCGGATTCCACGTTAATAAGTAGGTACTGTCTCATATAGCCTCGCTGCTGAACTTAAAGGGACGTTAAATTCAATCCAAGCTAAAATATTACTGAACAAATATTTTACTGATACACAGGCTTGTTACATTAATGCAGGTCCAAACTTCAGCAGCAATTCTTCTTAGGATAAGCAACAAAACAACATTGGAAAATTCTATATCAAAATTTGGTGATCTCGCTGGAAAATATATACAGGCTGAACCAAAAGAGACATCGCAGGGTATGAAAATAGAAATGAAACTGCCATCAGTGAGATTAAGAGACATGTTGATACGCTGAAAAAAAAAAAGTCGAAACAGTTATCAGCGTATCGTAGGTGTAGTCAAAGGGACAGGGCAGAGTATGAAAATGAGTGCAAAGAGCAACATTTAATAAATGCAATTTTGAGAATTACGCATGCCTCACGGGAGGAGGCAGAAACATAGTCCCACACTGAACACAGTGATGTTAGAGGAGTTTGTCAAATTGACTATGATCTGCGCAGAGACAAGCACGAACACGATGCATTGTGGATGTATGCAAATGTTCAGAAACATCTGACATTGTTTGATTGATATTACTGGCTCGAACGTTTGTGAACATCCCCGAGAGGCGACGAGTAGACAAGAGCTTTGTGATGGTACCAAGCATAAAATTCCGTCATATTTCCTCCACGATTGGCGTCCTTCTATCTAGTAACCATATTATATAGACTTTTTAGTTATTAGTCCTTAGAGGAATGACCTGCTGCAATTTAGACATATCTTGTAGTTTCACCTAGTGTAGACTGAATACTTACGTTACACCATAATATATTACCACAGATAGTTCTCTGGTGTAAGTGACAACAAAGCGAAGGATCAATGACATGAAGCTAACGGCTACAGCCAATCCAAATCCTATCTTCGGCCATTTCCAAAGAGCATAGATAAAAATTGGTGATGCAAGGAACAGCTGCATGTCTATACCCAACTGATGAGTATGAGTCAAACACTGCAAAAATGAAAAATCTTGATTTTACTTGAAGTGTTAGTAAAAATATAGCTTTTAAAGTAGCTAGAATTAGTAGAAGGCTACAAAATATCACTCTCATTACATGTAAATTTCTCTCAGGATCCATCTATAGGATTGGATATCGGGAATCAAAACTGCACTCCATTTTCAAGTTTACACTAAACAAAATGATATTTCAAACCAAATAAGTATTTTTCATTGTTTCAAATCCCTTATCCATTTTAATGAACGATAGAAAATAAACACAGAAAAAGTGACGATGTGAGAGACTGTGCAAATACCACTTACTTTCACCTCACCATCATATCTGTAAGAGTTCCATTGACATTAAGAATATCACGTGACTAATATTTATTGTTGGATGAAAATTGCTCTAAGAACGCCATGATTTTTTTTTTTTTGTTAAATACAGTCTCATTGTTTATATAACTTTCTTTGTCAAAGAAAGAAATATGCTTTGTTAAATTAAATGTTTGTAGTACATGTAAATTTTTTTGTACTTAGGAAGGAGGATCAGAAACTAAGATTACAAAGCCTATATTTGTGGAGTTTCGTCTGTTATAGAGGAATGGAGAATACGTGGTAATTTTAATACATGAATTTGGCAACTATGCAGAGTTTCAGTCACCCGCCACCTACGGTGCTACACAAACACAAATGGCGATTCTTTTGGAAAACTGGTCTCGTAAAGGGATCTCTCAGTTATTCGATTTCTTTGGGGCGAAACATGTAACCATGGCTGAAATTCACTGGCAGCTGGTAGAGGTTTAAGAAGAGATTGTAATATCTCGTCAGCATGTCGTATAATGGTGTCAAAAGTTTGCGGCTGGTAGTGAAAACATCACCGACGAGGAGCCCAGAAGACCACCACGCTATTGAAGCAGTTTCGCTCTGACATCATCGACCACCCTCCCTACATCCCGGATCTCGCTCCAAGCAACTTTTATCTGTTCCCGCATTTGAAAGAGCATTTACGAGGCCGTCTCTCCGCTTCAGACGAGAAGGTGAAACACTTCGTGACAACTTAGCTGAACATGCAAGGACAGGATTTTTACCAGGAGGTAATTTTCAAAATCATCCCACAATGCGACAAATGTCTTAACCGATATGAAGACTATGTCGAAAAATTACCTAATGTACAGTATATGCTATCTGTTAGCTGTATTGGTTGTAGGAAATACTATACACATGCTTCACTGTAGGCTTTGTAACCTTATTTTCTGATGACTCCTCATATATATATATATATATATATATATATATATATATATATATATATATATATATATATATATTTGTGGGTACAAGTTTTCTTTGTTACTGTATTTTCAAAGGTCAAATAATGGAAACCACAACAGTTGGTTAATCAAAATCAGCCACGCCTTTATCATCACTCAGCCAATGATAGGATTCCATGACGGAAGAAATCTGAAGTCTGCGATGCGATGGAGCCAGAAATGTCTTCTCTCTCAAGGGGTGCTCGAGATGCCGGAAGAGATGGTAGTCGGTGGGAGAGACACCAGGAGAATAAGGTGGATGATGAAGGTTCCATACAACAACTCATGGAGAATCTGCTACGTTCATTGAGCGACATTTGCGCGTGTGTTCCTATGCAACATGAGCACACTGTGTCTTCTGTACAGTTCTAGTTGCCTGCGTGTAAAGTTGTGGTACATTTCGCGGAGTTCAGCACTGTAACTATCCGCAGTAATAGTTTCGCCTTCTCATGATAGATCATGATAGATCATGGTTGAGGTCAAAATAGATCAACAAATCAGCCACAACATCTTCTAAGGGCTTAGGAAACTGTCCAACCACTGTCTTGACCACTTACAATTATCATAGCAAATATGTTTTTCATAAAAAATGACAATCCAATGCAGGGAACTTTTCCGGTCACTCTTTACACTCAGAGAACTGCACATCTCCAGATGGTGATTCTTGTTGGTTGGTGTCAACTTAATATGTGGCATCCGTGAGTTAAACTTTCTCACCTTATCCATTGTACGAGCTGTTGAACGACAGTAGTATGTTGTATGCCTAACTCGATTCCAACGGCATGAATATTTTTCCGCTGATCCACTTCCAGTTTGTTCCTGAGGAAATCGTCTCAACATAATGTTGGTCGGTGTCCTCAGGATTCATTTTGCTATTCTGTCACTTGATTGAAATTTTAAAAAAAAAAAAGTGACGGCGAATGGTAAGTTCATTCGCCATTTGTGGCCCAAATGCACTACAGTGAAACCTCCCTTAACGTACACCTCTCAAGAACGGACACCTCTATAATACGGACACATTTTCGTGTCCCGGCAAAAATATATGTTCTCTTACGGAACAAAGCCCTCCCTTTTACGGACACTCTCAGATACGGACGCGAACAGTCATTCCTTCCCCCAAAAGTTTCAGTAACCTCTTCATAACGGGCAGGAATTATTCTCGTTTATTCGATATATTGCAGTAGACAGAAAAGTCTTTTCCCCACAAGCGTATCTATCATGAGTCTAAACCTGGTGAACCATCAAACAGAACAGCTTCAAGCTGAACTTGAAATTCTTCTTTTTTTCTGACCACAATAAACTGCTTTCTTGTGGAAATTCTAAAAAATCTTCAATAAGCAATAACACTCATGCAGGATCAGTCGAATGGCCAAACATTCTATGCGATAGATCTTCCCTTCCCTAACAAATTTAATCCTTTTTCCTCTGGACCTTGCATCTTTCCCGACAATTTCATAGTTAACGAAACAAACATTATTTGTTTTACAATAACATACTCAACGAGCAATGTTGTTTCCTCTCTTATTTGGGGGGGAAAGCATCATTTTTGTTTTACTTAAGATACTGGAACAAATCTCGGTTGTCCGGCTCCCTTTTTCACTTTCTCACTCACTTTAAGAAAATATTCTTTGTGATTGCGGCTGGGTCAATAAACATATGCAGTTCCAATAAGTTGCCTTTTCGTCAACGAAGATACCATTATACTAGCACACACGCCTACACATACACATGTTTCTTGCGCAACCGTACTGAGGATTCTCAGAGGACTTTTGCTAATGAGTCCCACGCGCGTTTGCTGTTTCGAACCTCTGAGTTACTCCTCTCTCGTCGCTCACTTGAACTTTTAACACTACCAGGATTAGGATTAGGAATTAGATTTCTGGGCTTTCGGCATTTATGGTCATGTTAATGCGTCACGTATGAGGAATGACGTCTTTTGGGGATCACATTATCCAAGGAAAGGGAAGGAAAGAAGCGGCGTGGGATACTGCTGAGATACCGTGCGATACCATCGAGACATTTGCCTGGTGTGAATAAGGAAATTCAGGAAAACCTCTCAGAATGGCTAGCCTGAAAAAGCTTTTACACTTTTTCGACTGAGCGTCCCCAACAGGAATCGAACCCGAGACTGCTCGCACCAAAGACGAGAGCATTAGCGACTACGCTACGCGGGACCACTTTAACACTACCAGTAGATCACGAAAAGAGCTAATGCTTCAACCACATCTAGGAACAGTACAAGACAATAGCAAACGAACTTTATAATATCAAAAATTGTGGTTGATTTGATTCCTCTTCAATATATACTTTTAAAACTCTTCTGTTGAATCATGAAACTAATTTCCTAAATTTCCTTAACACGGTTTCTCAACATGGAAGTCGCGACCCCTAATTGGGTCGCGAGAGGGTTTTATAGGGGTCGCGAAGATAAGTGAAAGAGATAAATATAATTAGGGTGTTAATACAGGATATTACTCAAAGTCGTGGCCTCTCCAAAATTAAAATACTCATTAACTTTTTTAAACAACTGTCCATTTTTTTTTTTTTTTTTAGAAATTACTTTATTCTTTTGTCATATGACCAAACATTAAGGGAGTTATGAAGTTATAAAATTTTCAAACAGCCTCCATTTTGAAATAGTATGACGGATCGGATTCGATATTTCTAATATCAATGAACTGACCAAATTTGATTTTAACCCATTCGCTTTTAGGAAAATTATTGTATCCACTATATATTAGAAATGGATTCTACTGTATTATAGAAATGGATGAATATCATGAGATCTCCGCAATAGGTATATTAAAAATCCGACACGAGCTTATTACAAATCAGAAATGAGAGAAGAGAATATAGTCTAATAAAATGGATGGTCGTGATTGGAATTAAGTTAAGAACCAATGCCTTAGAAGGAAAATCTGATGAATTGAGTAAATAACTGGGTAGATGAATACGAACTTAAATATTCTTGTCTAGATCAGTACTACAGCGCAGTATCGTCATTTCAAATTTTGTTAGGGGTTGGAGGAACAAGATTATACACCGACATAAGGTTTTATGTTTTTTTTTATTAGTATAGTAAAATGACATTTATTAAAAAGCATGTCTTTCTGAAACTCAAGGGAGGACAATTGCCTCTTGCTACCCTACCCAGATGACGCCTTTGTTATAGCATAAATGTAAATAAGCAGCAGATAATGTTACCTCTTCAGGGGTCGTCTGTTATGTCATTTAAGATTGGAAAAATTTCATATCTTTGTAAGGTTTCCTACGTTTTTATAATTTTGGACATAAATGATCAAACACCATCGGGTAAGTATTTGAAACTCCTCCCTCGAATCAGGTCTTATCTTGTGACAAAAATTGACTATAAAATGAAAAGAAACACGAGAATATGAAACTAAATTTGTTCGAAAAAAAAAATTGTCGCTCCTCAAAACCTTCTCGCGGGACACTGGCTCATGTTGGCCCATGTATAAATATGATCTTATCTATACCTGTATGTTACCATAATGTGATGCCGACCTACGTCGATGTGTATAATGGAGTGTGTGTGAAATATAAATATGCTAACGAAATATTATATTGGGTTGATGCATAAGTTCGTGCGGATCTTATATTCTATATTTTATTTTTATTCTGCTGTTCTGTTAATTCAAATACAAATACAACATAGATATAACATTAACATATTCTATGAGTGTAACAATACATTGCATACATTTTACTATCACTCACACTCCTTGTTCTCCTGCAGAATTCTGAAATCATCACATCACTGCTTGAAACGAGAATTCTCCGGTCTGGTTCTCGAAACAAGTAGTCCCCTATTTATTCAGACCCACTTCGCACACTATATGAGCGATTAAGGAAAGTAAGGAAATTGAACAGGAAGAAGAAGAAATGTATTTGTATTCAGGGCCGTCGCGTAGGTTGTAAGCGCTTGGGCGAGAATTTCCAGCCACCACCCTTCCCCAGTGTGTTACGAAAAACAACCAGAATTTATTCTGTACTCCTAGATTTAAATATGGAATGTAAGATCATAATGTAAGATAAAAGAAGTTGGTATTATGTCAATTTTTTTTTTTTAAAGTGAATGGCTTTTGTTGTTAAAACATAAAAGTTAATGAAAACATGGTTCTGAATTACAAAAGTTAATGAAAACATAGTTTTGAATTATTGAAATCGAGTGCTATTCTTTTTTATTTTGAACTTGATACACATCAACATAATAAAAGCAGTGAACATATAAATAATTTATTTAATTTATTTATTTAAAGAAAGAAGAAAATGTAATATATTGGGCGTATCAAATATATTAAAGAATATGCATAAAAATACATAAACATATTAAATTATAAACTAACAATATACAAATGGACTAAATTAAAAGGATAAGGAAAAATTAACTGCTACAGAAATTAACAAGTAAATTTCCTACTAGTAACTGCTATTACTTCTCCAAAGGAAATCGGACTTCCTAGATTCCCTTTATTAATAGAGTTTAACGTACCCTGCACTCAGAAATGACAGGACTTCGGACTTCCAGAAGTCATGTCTATCTTCCGGTGTCGGGTAAATTAATTCAATGCACTTATTTCTATATTGCGATTTTTTTTTATTTCTTATGCAAAGAATAAAGAAAAGATAGAAAATGGCTCACATAAGCAAATGTTTGTGTGTGAGTCTGATTCTCGTGTTTTATTTATTTATTTTTTTATCGTAACAAATGAGGTTGTAAATTAACGATACAAATGTTAAATTTCAAGGTAAAAACTCTTCTCAGAGAGGGGTGGAGAGAATTCCAGTTGAATAATCTTGGTGGTTTACGTTATTGGTCATTTTCAAGTTCAATGCTCTATCAGGAGTCCCTCTAGGATCTAATCTAGGTCCCCTGTTGTTTCTTCTTGTTATTAATGATATTTCTCTGTGTATTAAAACTTATCAAGTTCTTATTGGCGACGATCTCAAATTATACTCCAAAGTAAGATCAACTGATGACTGCATAAAACTTCAACAGGATCTACAGAGAGTTCAAATATGGTGTGGTGAGAATAAATTATCCTGAATGTGTTCAAATGTAAATCTGTATCTTTCACGAAGAAAGAAAATCCAATTAACTTTACCTATACAATATATAGGTTTAAGTGGCACTTTCTTGTCTACCCCAAATACTATCAAAGATCTATAAGTTATATTTGATAGCAAATTAATATTTGCTCAACACGTTGACGCAATAAGGAGTAGTGCATATAGAAACCTAGCTTTAATTTATAGGATAGGGCAGGATTTCTACAAAAAATCAACATTTATAAGGTTATATTTTTCGTATGTGAGGTCAAAATTAGTAATGAAAATGAAATCTTTGAGTTTTACGTCCCACGATTATGCCGGTTAGGCTAAAGGAGACGGTGATGATGAGTAATGAATGAAATGGTAGAATGAAGAAAGTGGGAGGAAACGGGAGAACCCCGAGAAAACCCACGCACAAGGTGTTTGTCCACCACAAAGTTCACTTGGTATGGGCTGGGATCGAACCCGGGACCCCAAGCACCAGAGGTGAATGCTCTACCACTGAGCCACCGCGGCCCCAGATCAAAATTAGAGTACTGCTGTACTGTTTTGACACCAAATGTCACTAATACATTGATGCAATAGAAAATATACAGTTTAAATTCTTAAAAATGCTTGCATAAAGAAAACAGGTTTCTACTCACAGTATGTCCCCTGTGAAGACTGAGTAACCAATTTTAGTTTTCAAACATTGGAAAAAGGAAGATGAGTGTTTGGGAGGTAAAATTGACTGTCCAGAATTAGTTTCAGAAGTATTATTACGTGTTCCAATATGTAAGAATAGAACAGCAAACACTGGGACATTCTATTGTAAAAAAGCAAGAACTAACATATTACGTAAGTCTCCTGTATGGAGAATATGTGCTTCATATAACGAAATGATTAGATTTCATGTAGTAGATGTATTTAGTATGTCCGAAAACAAGTTCAAAACAATTGTCAGGCCATAACTTCTACATAATTAAAATACTTATTTGGTATGTATAGTAATTTATGTATAATAGTGTATGTCAGATAACTATGTACACGACACTATAAGTGGGCATTAAGCCTGTTTTGTTGTCCATATGAAACAAATAAATTTTACTTAGCCGTAGCCCGGATCATTATTAAAATATCTCAATCATCATTATTTAAAAAAAAAATCATTTACCAACATAATCTGAATTCCATGAATTTTCTTGATTTGTTGTTCCGGCGCCCCCCTGGTCGCGGGGCCCGGGGCGATTGCCCCGGTCGCCCCGCCCACTCCACAGTCCAGTTTGTATTACCAAAATTGCCTTACGTTTGAATTAAATAAAGGTTCAGTGAAATTTTAGAAACGTACTAAGCTACTAAACGTTAGTACCATTCTCGATGGTGAGATGTCACTACAGTTCCTACCAGTGTATGCTGACATCTCGTGAGAGCATTTTTAACTAGATGAGGCCAGCACTATTGGCACAGATTCAAGATGAAAACTGAAAAGAATAGTTTTGAAAATAGCAAATCGTTAAATTTATTATTATTATTATTATTATTATTATTATTATTATTATTATTATTATTATTATTATTATTATTATTTATGTTCTTATACGATATCTGGATTACGATTACCATTAATGTGGGCTCCAAACCACGTCCGAGGCCTTAAATCAGGTGCTGTTAGTGGCAGAGATGCTTTCAGATTATTTCGGATCCAAGAAGTAGTTCACATCTCACCTTAAGTTTAACCAAATAGGTCGTGCTTGGTATAGTTTTCTGATATAAAAGGATAGTAAGCTCCAACCAAAATACATAGATAATTAGAGTTAATGTATCACAAATATTGTGTGAAATTTATAGTTTTACGTTCCACGGCTATACCCTTCAGGATAATTAGAGCACTTAATGGGTAGACCCTCTAGTGGACGGTGACGAGCTTCACCATCCAGTTTGCACATTTAGCTGCGGAGAATATATTTTTGAGATATACATACTTTATTGCAAATGTCATTTACACCCCTTTGCTTCTCGCTGCCTCATTTCGAGAGCCGCAACCTGCCACCGAAAGCCACATGAAGGGCCTGCAGAACAAGAAAAAGACGTGATTTACATGTGGAAATCACGTGAAAAAGACGTGATTTACACGTCATTTTATGACGTGTAAAAGACGTCATAAAAATCACGTCATATTGCCGGATAGTTTCACATGGAAAAGACGTGTAAATCACGTCCTGTTCGGTATATTTTACGGTGTTTTACACCACAAAACACACTTGTTTTCGACGTTAGTTTGCTGCTTGGAAAACGGAACGGAGGAAATGGGAAGATCCTGAGAAAACTCGCGGACACGATGTTGTTCACCACAAACTCATATGACCTGGAATCGAACCAGAAACCCTTACATCAGAATTGAGAACTCTACCACTGAGCCACCCTGTTCTCTGTCCCAATTATTGTATAATCCTTTTTCTTCTTTCAAAACACATTTAACTTTTATAAGCTAGTCAATTTCCAATGGAAACTAAAGGTGGCCAATTATAACATGTTCTACTTTTTTCTTTTTCTTTTCTTTTTCTTTCTTTTTTTTAAAATGCTACTGGAGAGTTACTCGTATTTGGTACAAGGCTGCATTCCTTTGTCACATACTCGTGCTGCTAAGGTTTGGATATAACGTAACAATTGTAACTGAGATGTCACGAATATTGTTGGCCGCTAAATATTTCGTCCTCATCTTTGAAACGGAAAGAGACACTAGGCAAAGGTGTGAAAATGTTGTGTTAGTTAGTAATTATTCGTGAAAAACTAGGTTTGTGGTAAGCTGATAATTGAGCCAGTTCATTGTTGGCGCATGCTAATGTTGATGTATATACTTATTTTGTTGTAGTCATACATTTAAAAAAGTTACTTTTGTTTCACCTTGTGAAACTGTGGTAAACTTTAAACTATGCATTTTCTGTACTGAAACCATATACATATATATATATATATATATATATATATATATATATATATATATATAGATAGATAGATAGATAGATAGATAGATAGATAGATAGATATAGATAGATAGATAGATAGATAGATAGATAGATAGATAGATAGATAGATAGATAGATAGATAGATAGATAGATAGATAGATAGATAGATAGATAGATAGATAGATAGATAGATAGAACCTATTCTTCAGACACTGATTCCATATCAAAACTAGTTTCTCGCTAATTTCCGCGTCCAAATAGACTGATAAGATTAGAGATAGAACCTGTTCTTTGGACACTGAATTTATATCAAACCCAGTTTCTTGCCAACTTCTGCTTGAAAATAGACTGATAAGATTAGAGATAGAACCTGTTCTTCAGACAGTGAATCCATATCGAAACTAGTTTCTCACTATTTCTTACAAATATTACTCATGTAATAATCAATATTGGTAATTGTAGGTACTACTTCTGGTTTCAGTAGAAGAATTAGGACTGAGATGAATCTTATTCATGGTACATACACTGAATCCATATTGATAATTTTGGAGAAAGTTCTAGACCGTCCGCTAAATATATAGGGTAACTTCGGCAAATAACGCCAGTCGGGTAATAACGCCATTTAAAGCTTTCCACAGTGCTAGCATAAACACGTGGTTCGTAAGGTGACCGCTTATGAGTGTGTGATAAACAACGATGTCTGTTGTCTTTGTAGACACAAAGACTAGAGGTCAGCCAAGCGTCAGTAAAGAGAAACCGGTGAACAAATGTTGACGTGACAGCCGAGGAGCAGAGGAAACAGCTCGCAAATTTTTAGTGTGTCAAACTAGGTAAGTGAATTGTTTGGGTAAAAGTGAGATTTTACTCTTACTAAAGGTATGCGTTGATAGGGCCGTACTTGCATAATATTATGACATAGATAAAATATGCAGGACCGCTATTCTTGGTATAGAAATAATGGCCAAAACAAAGCCTATTGTTTCTGAAAATAACGCCACTATCGCGTCGGGAAATAACGCCACTCTATCTAATCGCTAATCGAAACTAATACTGGTGTTAAGTTTCTTTTTCTTTGTCGTAGTGGTAGAGCCGGAAAAGTCTAGTTTTATGCTTTCATGGCAAGACACTCAAATATCGTGTGCAGAAAGGAGGAGAATTTGAGCTATGGTAAACTCATGCGTTTTAACAGAACTATGTGAACGAATTGTATACGCTATTGGGAAATACACTTGATGCTATGAACCTTTTGTGACAATCCTGAACTTATTTACAATGTAGATTAAATGCAGGGCTATAACTAACGTACAACAGTAGCCTAAAAATGTTGGCACAGAAAGGGAGCAAGCGAGTACTTAATGCTACACCGACTTATGCCGACCTATTCGCAAGAGCTGGCCCTTTCACTTCTTCCGGCACGAAGTAACAAGCATCCTCTGGAAAGACGAAGGATGGAAATATGCTCCGTGGGGACTGTGGAGGATATTACTATGATCTCAGGGGGGTCTTAAATGTGGATTCAATGTATTAAATGCAAGATTTGGATTTACGAATTATGTGATTCTGACAGCATTATTAAATGTCGCTTCTGAACATTTTGTGACGCTGGTTGTGCATTGTTGTCTGGCTCCGATGAGTAGTGCTCCATATAACTGCAGCTGTTATGTTAAGAGGTTCGCAATCATCACAAGAGTTACCGGTTAATGACATGTACGATGACTATAAGTTTTGTGTACCAGCAAAGCAGGTAGCACATAGCACATTGCCAAGAATATTGTTTAGTTGTGTTCAGAATGTATTTCGTTACGATTCCAACACCTTTCCGTTGTTGTAAAGCAAGTGGCGTTATTTGCCGACACGTCTGGTAATAACGCCATCTCATACTCACTCCGATTCTCAGTGCATTGTGGTCGACATTGTATATGTAGGATCTTTGTTTTCTCATTGCATTATAGCGGAGGGTTCACTGCATCTTCCATATAATTTGCACGGTTTTAGATATAAAAACACTTGAACACCAGAACAATATGTTGAATTGGTGGCGTTGTTTGCCGAAGTTATCCTATATACATTCTACCTGCAACTGAAAACATTTTTCAGAAAGTACGAAAATACTAACAATTAGAATATGAGAAAATATGTGTATAAATTATTGGGAGAATCTAAGAAGCAAGTAAATCTATGGATAATACAAATTTACTCGAAAATGACTAAAATACAACAGAATGAATACTTTCTTCACTTACCATGTTCTCAAATCCAAAGTAATTATGAATATACAATAAGTTCTTCCACATAGACTCCTGGCAAACGTCTGAGTAATGTCTCACAACTAAATTCCATTGTGGTCCAGAACCAAAGAAATTGACTAGATACGTTGAAAATAAAATTACGGCTAGAAGATTGGGAGTCAATCTGTAAAATGTCAGAACCAAATCTTATTAATACGTTTTTTTTAAAAACATGTTTATTATTTAAAAAAGAATGCGTTAATATTCTCCACATACGTTCTGAGTAAGTATTATAATTCTCTATCTCTACTTAAACTCTACTGAATAGCTCTCTCGTAGCTATAGCCCCATACGTAGTGTACGTGCTTTTGGTGAGGGAGACCCAGGTTCAACTCTCGCTGAAAGGTCATGTGCTTCGGATCCCACCTTAAGTTGTCGGTTCACTTTCTAGAAAAAAGTAATCTTGATATTCGTATTAATATCTTGATCTTTATACTATCTGAAAGAATTATACATATTCTTTGAAGTTATGAAAAACAACAAAAGTTCCTTTGCAAAGATAATTTAGAAGACATTAAAATGACTGACGTCCCTCGCCAATAATTCTTTTGTAAAAATGTTAATAATAATATTAATATTAATAATAATAATATTAATAATAATAATAATAATAATAATAATAATAATAATAATTATTATTATTATTATTATTATTATTATTATTATTATTATTATTATTATTATTATTATTATTATTATTATTATTATTATTATTATTTCCCTATTATGAAAATTCTTCGCAACACATCTATCATTTTCACAGCAAAATTTCTTGATTATGAGCATTTTGGGGGGCACGGTGGCTCAGGGGTAAAGCGGTTATCACTATCGCGTGGGGGTTGGGCTCGATCATGGGGCAAGAACGTTTGTAGTGGACAATATCGTGAATTTTCTCGGGGTACTCCCTTTTCATCCCACAATTTTATTTCAGGAAATCTTCCATCATCATTTACTTGCCTTAATCATCTGTCAACCTTAGCCACGGTCATAACGTGGGATGTTAAACTGAAATATTTCATTTCATTTTACGTATAAGCATGCTTCATTTTCACCACTCCAGAGTTATTAAGAGTCTGCCTTACTAAAAATAATACAAAATTTACCATTTTTCTTTTGCTTGTTTATTCATAAGTGAAAGGAGATAACAAAATGCAACTTACCACAACTATAGATAATGGTATTCTATAACAGAAAATATGAATCTGAAGAATGTTCAGTGTTGCTATCTATAGAAATTACAGTGTTGCCGGAATAACAAGTCCCCTAAAATCTAAGTTAAGGCAGCGACTAGAAGAACGATCTCAACTGCATTTGATTACGTATCATGTTGTTTTGGTTTGCTGTGAACTACTTTTTAAATAACGTTATTATTTAATTTTAATAACTGTAAGTTAAAACTATTTTGTTTATTACAAACTAAATACAACTATTATTTAAAAAGTAGTAAATTCACCGAAGCTCTTCACTGACTTCTATCCTTAGCCAATTGGATCCAGTTTCTACTTTGAAATCCTATTTCTGCAAAATCCGTCTAAATATTGTCCTCCCATTGGCGCCTAGGTCTTCCTAAAGGTCGTTTTCCGATTGGATTTTCAGTTAAAGCTTTAAAAGCGTTCTACGTTTTTCCATTCTGGCTACATGACCTATTCAATTGGAACTTGATGAGCCTAACAAATGTTTGGTAAACGGTATAAATTATGCAGTTCCTCGTTATGAAGATTTTGCTACTCCCCGCTGCCGTTCCTCTTAGAACCGAATATTCGTCTCAGGATCTTGTTTTCAACACTTTCATTCTGCCTTCTTCCCTCAGAGTAACGAGAATTTCGCAACCATACAGCAAAAGAAGCATGATTATCGTTTTATGTAACGAAAAGTGAAACTCTAAACAAATCAATAAACAAAATTTCTAGGTGTGTCCGGTGTAAAAATAAAAAAACGTTAGATTGATTACCTGATGAAACGACATGTAAGTTTATTTAAGAAGTTAATACTTTTCTTCTTATCCAATTCGCTAGTAAAATTGTAGGCCGTAAGGAGACCACTCAACATAATGAAAGATTCTGTATACAGTATTGCAGTCCTAAATAGTGAAGTCCATCCTCCTGACGATATCTGAAACATAAAATACAATACCATTACAATAATATCGTGTTCATAAGCTGCATAATTTTAAACGTAAAATCAAAATTGCGGGATGTGGCCCATTGAATCGAATAAAAACACAGTGTGCTATTGTTAGAAAACAGTACTTATATTTGAAGTAAGAAGCACTATTAAATTTTTAAAAATACTTTGAGAGTCATCTAGGAAAAGAGACATGAACTACGTGCTAATTTGGCAATTGTGCACTTGTCGTAAGTTATGAACAACGTGTTGATGTATACGTTGCAGGATATTTAAGAAGTATTCTTTTCATGCGTGTTTGCGGCAAATCTTAGGTTATGATAAAAATTTGACTTATATAAATTTCGATTTGTTCAAAGAACCCTGGAATGATTTATTTATTGACATAAATGCAGGACTGTCAGTGCTTTACATGTTCAAAAAAAGTCAAGCTCGATTTCTTCAGATGGTTTGCAAAATATAGCTAAAACAATTGAATGTTTATGCAAAGAGATTCAAATAAACTTACACGTTATAACCGATTACCGATATAACCCCCTTGACAGAGATGGGTCAATGTCCCATTCATAAAGATAGGCATTGTGTAATAAGTTTATCACAGTTGTTTTTCCTTGACAGAGAAATTGATGGTTATTTTGTTTTTTCATAAATAATTCTTGAATTTGAAACAAGTGAAATAGTAATTTTCATTGAGTATGTGGCTACGTATAGGTATTTCGTTAACAATTCGGCTCTCAATTATTATTAATATAAGACAAGTACAAGTTCTGTACGTTGAAGGACGTCCCTATTCGGGCGCCATTATGATGCAGATTTACTCCACTGGATTCTTCTAAAAACAGTACAGGATTCGAGTCGCTATTTTGACCCCATTCATAATAGGAATAGCACTAGTTCCCGAACAGTCTTAATTTTTGCAAATGTAAAATTTTAAAAACCTTATATTAATCCCTGGTTTTGTGGATTCTCTGTTGTATACAAGATTTTTTATTGACTTCTAAAATTCAAAGACATTATATTTTAGTAAGGAATACTCAGAATTAACATACCTCTGCCATTTCAGTTCTGTTGACGAAAGGATGAAAGAAAACGGCCATTAACTTGTGACACAATAAAAGTGCAATGGCGCTTAAACCTCGTATTCCATGAAGACATTTTATTTCATCTTTGGATGTTCTTGTATTAAGCAAAGTTTCCACGTTCCGTTGAAGCGAAAATGCATTCGAGAGACATCTGCCTTTAGCTTCTGCTACTAAAAATAATAAATCCGAGTAAGGTAGATTATTTTACGTAGTTTTCACATACATGTTTATATTGTAGTATATCAAATTTTATTGTAATTGTTGTTATTGTAAATTATTGAAAATACTTAAACTTCCGTAAAAATCTATGTAAACAATTCAAAGATGGCTTAAATATAAAATATTAACTGTCTAAATTGAATAAATTAAATCAGGGTTGTTTCCAGGATCTAATCCGCTTCTTCAAAATAAGGTCACAACTTATTTTATTCTGTCAAACATACACACGGAACTTCCAAACAAAAAAAATGAAAGGCATGCGGATTGCATTCAGCAGTTTTATATATAAAAAGTACACACATACGTTCCCTCAACAAACATTTCAAATCTATACTTGAATTCTAAACTTGTCATTCCCCTAAAAGTTACGTAAGCTACAAAGGAGACGGAGCCTACGACGTTTTACTTCAGCTACGACAAAAATCACAATGTAAGTGCCGTTTCATATTAACCTCTTCTAATAGTTTCAAATTCCTTGCTTCGTATCTCAAGCACAACCTTTATACATGTTATAAAAGCAAATAATAAAATTAAAATATCTTGATCAGTCAATTATAATTATAACATTACAATTATAACATATCTTTATCATCAGTGTCTGACGAGTCATGTACTTCAGAGTTATTCGGTTTCTCGGGGAGGGAGCGGAACAGGATACAGGAGGCTGTATAAAAGTGGAGCCATCGACAATAGCATGTCGGGACTCGTTTCGATGGGTCCGCTATGCAGAAATATCAGATGGGACTGTGGTCAGTTGGTTCCTTCCAAATTCATGGTATTGCAGCATAAGACAGACATAGCCGTTCAGTGTTTTCAGATGGGAAGTAATTGAAAACGAACTTCAAATACCTCAGAAATTACATAGTTCATACAGGTAAGTTTAAGCACATTTTTTCGTCTATACGTCACAAAAATCAAAGTTTATTTAAAATATAGAATTTCAGTTTTCTTTGACCACAGGCTGTTAGAAAATAACAATTAGACTTCAAGGACCAAATGTATGTTACATAGTGTTATCAGTTTCATATTCTCTTCTATTCATATTTGTCTCTGACTCTCACAATATTCTGTAAAAAATTAACATAAAATTTAAATATACTGAGAACCTACAATCAAAAGTTCGATTCTCAGTTTACGCTCCAGCATTAAATATTCTTCACAGATTGACAATATAAAATGTCTTATTGGTTTACTACACATTGATGAGTTGCCTTTAAAATTTCCGATACTTATAAGTATCGGAACTTGCCAAAAATTAAATTTGAGGATGACCCAATATATCATCTTAACACGTTGAAACTTATGGACAAGTCATAGTCCAAGGTTATTGGTGTAAAATTTTAGGACTTCGAATCTACCAATTGATATAACATAATAACAACTCCACACTTTGAATTTTGGTCACAACTCATAGTGTATGATCATTGGTGGAAAGTTATCTTTGTTGAAATCCGATTGGTTGATTCCTACCTCTAGGTTCAAACTTTGGGATTAAAACACGATACGTAATGATTGTGGCTCGTTGATATATGTTAACAATTTCACACTTTGAATCTTAGAACTGCAGTAACGACTCATAGGCTAAGGTTGTTGGTTAAAAAAAAAAAATCTTGGTGGAATATCTACTTTTTTCTAAAATGTTTTGAAAATGTCTTGTTTAAATTTTTCGATCACTGTTTCGAAACTTTTTGTTTTAGTTTGAAAAGTTTTGAACCTAAGTATTGTAGTTCTGACACACAGCCTAAAGTGTTTGATTGAAAAGTTTAGGAGTTGAAACCTGATGGATAATTATTAAAACTTACTGATATACAGCAACAATTTCACACTTTGAATTTAAGGATTTATATTCGCGACTCATACTCTTAGATCATAGATGTACTTGAATAATTGAAAGCCAATTATTTGTTAATCGAATAATTGAAAACGGAATAAAGTTTGACGATTCACAGTGAAACGTTTTTTATCACAATATTTTTGCTTCTTACTATTTGTTTTACTACAGAATAAAGTAGAGCTTTTTTAAAGTGAAAGGTTCTGTGGCACCTGGTAGGTAATTATTAAAACCGACTGATATGAAACAACAATTTCTCACTTTTGAAGTTTGATAGAATAACTTTCCATCTACTCATAGTCTAAGGTCATTGGTGAAAAGTTATTCTTCATGCAACCTGATTGGCTGATCACTTTCACTGATCAAAATTTCATTTCAAAGTTTTTTTTTTTTTTTTTTTTTTGCTCAAAAGTTTCGATGGTTTCAATTTTTTTAATTTTTACTTTGAGAATTATTAGTTTAATTTTTTTGGTTTGAAGATGTTTAATTTGAAAATTTAATTTGAAATTTCCAGTTTGAAAGTTTTTAGTATGAAAATTTTGTTTTATTTTTGTGTTTGATCATCTTTGTTACATTTGTTTTACTAAATGTTTTATTTTGAAAATTGTTTGCTATAATTGAAAAGCTTTAAAGTTTTAAAAAATAGTTCTAAAATGTTGTTTAAAATTTCACAATCTAAACATTTATATATCACTGAGCAAAAATTACTAAACCACAATAACACACTGAGCAAGGCTATGAGATAATATGTGGAAAAAAAACAATCACGTAACAGTTTTAACACAATAACTGTGTCCTCATCAGACTTCCACTTCTTCTCAAGAGTAAATAAAATAAGCCAATAGCCAATCACGTGGCAATACTAATATTTTGTAATTGTTTAACCGTAGAAATGGGTAAGCAGGATAACCCAAATTTACAAAGTTATATATTTGAGTCGTAGAGAACGTTTACTAATTTTGTTTATTGACAATTCCCAAATTTAAGAGGTATGTACACCTCCAAAATTTTGAAAGGGAGCATCAATGCATCCATGTCTTATGAAAAGAAAATGGACTAACTGTACTTAAATATACAATCATATAACCTTATAATGCGTTCAAGGCTCACCAAAGAGCATAAATTAGGACAATAACCAACCACATCGTGAACACGTGGAAATACTAATATTTGGCAATTATTTACCCACAGAAGGGAATAAACAGGACCATCCAAATTTACAGTGATATATTTGAGTCCTAGAAAATATTTATCAAATTTTGATTTTAAATATCCCCAAATTTAAGGAGTGGTCCTAGGTATCCTACCCAAAATTTAAGAGGGGTGCGTCAATATATCAATGTATTATAAAAGATAATGAACCCCTGTACACATACTTATAGTGTAACCATATAAGATAATTAACTCTCACCAAAGAGTATAAAATAGGTCAAAAAACCTCCACATTTGTGAACTTTTGTCAACTTTGTACCCATGAAAGTGAACGAGATGGATTATCCAAGACTACAGTGGTGCATATTTGATTCCTAGAAAACATTTACCAAATTTTGATGTTTGACAATTCCAAATTTAAGGGGTGATCCTAGGTACCCATCCTAAAATTTAAGAGGGTTGAAGAGAATCCAATGTAATCTTGTCTTATGAAAGAGAATGAACCCCTATATTCACTCATGCATCCAGATAAAGTAACAAGGCCTCATCACATTGGATAAAATAGGTCAAAACCTCCAAAATTTACATTGTTGGCATTTTTTTAAACCATGAAAGGGATTTTTTAAACCAAACTTATAGAAGTACACACCCGGTCTTATACTACTGTATCAAATTTTTAAATTTGGTAATTTTCAAAATGTAGGAGATCGGCCAAGGGACCGTTACCAAAATTAAGAGGGCATTAACCCATATGATGTGATATCATGTGATCAGGTAACGTGACATCTCTCAGCCAATCAGAGAAACGTTAAGCCAAGTGACATCAGTAGGCCTACTATTCTGGTTCGATCCCTGTGCACTTTGTGGTGGACAAAGTGTGCATTGATTTTCTCAGAATTCTCTCGTTCCCTCCAATTCACTTCATTCTAGTATTTCAATCATTCTCATCATTACGGTCTTCTTTTAACCTACACAGTATAACGGTGGAATGTAAACCTGTAAGATTTAATTTTTATTTTAAAGTGATAGAAATTCTTACATCTTTCAAAGATTATAACAAAGGAAAAAAAGATATAAAGAGATTGTCGGTTTACAAAAGTTTTTTTTTATCAATTCTTTTACAGAAAGATAAATACATTAACGAAAAAAACAATCTACGCCAGGCTCTTTCAACTTACTTCATTTCACGACTCCACTTTTATAACATCTTCTTACCAACGATCTCAATAAGTAATTTCAGTTTATAATATCCTCTTTGATATTTACTGCTTATAGCTTACAGTAGGATATTTGTGTAATCCTTACGCATATCCACAATTCTGCTAAGAATAACGAAGGATTCGAAACGAGATCAATCTTTTTCTACCATTTTTCACCAGATTTATTCCTCTTTTATTCTATTTTTTTAAAAAATAATTCTTTATTTGTTTACTATTCTTTTCTATCTTTGACAATAAGTATAGGATTAAAAATATTTATGAAAATAATCTTTACAGATTTATTTCATGGCCACTAGATCCTAATTACATTTGCTTTTCTCCTCCCTTCGTGACTTCCAGGTTAAGAAACCCCAATTTACACTATTCATATAGTTTCTACATACATAAAAATCCGTAACCAGGTAAATTGGGTGCTGTTGGTCACACAAGAGTGGACGATCCACCTGGTTTAAATATAAAAACTATTATAAAAAATCTATTTTTTGACGATAGTGCTCAAGCTCATTTTTATTTACTGGTCGTAAAGATAATATAGAACCTACTTTCTAATTTACCGAAATTTTTAAAAATCCTTTTGGGTGAGTCGGCCTGAAAACCCATCGACAAAGCAATAGATAGTCTTGTTTTCCTGTAACCACTGCCTTTTATCAGCGTCTGGTTACCTGCAACGTCTGGTTTCTTCCTTTCCCCATGTGGTTTACTAAGAATATCAGCAAAAACTGTGACGTCAAAGAGCATTTAGCTGGAATGATCATTTTAAAACTTCTAAACTTCTTTAGCGAATAATTATTATTCATTAGTAAATGTAATACTTTCAGTATGACTTAGACACACGGAAAAATAATTTTAATCTATTACTATATAGTACTATTACTATGTTGTAACTCAACTTGAAAAGCAAACCTTACCAGCAGTGTCGGACTTCGCAAAATAATCTCTAATTGATGAATATGCTGTTATTGCAAGTATTGATCCAAAGAAAATTCTGAAATGAAATAAATCAGAAACATCAATTAAATAAAAACAATTAAATCCGTGTTATTGTACGAAATACATAATTTTGTGAGATACAACTTTTAGATAATGTTTAAATTGTAACATTTACTACAGTAACAGTACAAAGACTCAATGAAACTAAAAATCTCTACAGATTTGGAACAGTCATTGTCTAAAGACCGCCATGTTTACACGGTTTTGTGGCATGTTTACATAGACATATTTTCTTTATTTGTAAGCAACATCTGAAATTGCTCTATTATATTAACATATAGATTACCAGATATGTTAGTATATATTTCCCGACATTCTTAAAGCAGTAGATGAAAGTGGAGGAATGGCATAATTCTAAGAATGACACAAAACTGTGAAGCTATTTTGTGGCCAATGAAGCTCAAACTTTCGAAGTTCCTTCTGTTTGTACGAAGAGTGAAAAAAATATAATTGTGTTGGGATAAAAATAATAATCTGGTGCGAGCAGTCCCGGGTTCGATTCCAGGTAGGGCACACGGTCGAAAAGGTGTAAAAAGCTTTTCAGGCCATTCACCCTGAATGAGGTTTTCCTGGGTTTTTCTCACTCACATCAGGCAAGTGCCGGGGGAGGTGGTACCTAACATATAGGTCCCAGGCCGCTTCCTTCCTTCCCCAATCCTTTCTTCCTTCCCCTTCCCCGGATTGTGTACTCGCCGAAGGATGTCATCCCTCATACGTAACGGGATAACATAGATATAGATGTAGTGATGAGCGCAAGAATCTTGGTCTTGCAGTTTCTGCAAGAGTCTTGCATGCAAGACCAAGACCAAGACCAAGGGGTGCAAGACCAAGACCAAGACCATACCTACAAGACTAAGACTCTTGAGCAAGAGTCTTGCACAAGTATCGGTACTACTTGATTTTTTTTATATAGAATATAAAAAGGAAGGAGAAAAAAATCATTACATCTTTCACTTGAATTTCTTGGCTTCAGTAAAAATGCCGCTGGAGTGAATGTGTTCCCAGTAGCTATGCAATTCACGTGAGTTGATCTGCTCCTGTACCATATAGCTACAGTATGTCGCTTTCTGAATCGGTTGTTTACATTTTCTGTAGTTATTACTCGTTTTCAAGCCACACAGCTGTCATTCTAATCAAAAGGTTGTTGCACACAAAGAAATGTGTCATTGGTGCTGAATTTCGATGCATGCCTGCATTTAGAAGACTACCGAGACCAGGTATAAGAACTTCAGTGTCTGATTTACTTTGGTCATAATTTGATTCATTTACCACCCCCCATGATTAGATTTTGAGAAATCATACGAAGAATAGTTGTGTCCATAAGAAGCAGATAAGCGAAAAGTAAACTAAAACATGTTATGGCCGCGGTGCTCAGTGGCAGAGCGTTTACGTTTGGTGCATGGGGTCCTTGATTTGATCTCAGCTTGCGCCATGTAAGCTTTTTGGTGGACAAACACCATGCACGTGGGTTTTCTCGGTGTTTTCCTGTTTCCTCCTACTTACTTCATTCCACCATTTCATTCATTTCTCATCATCACCGTCTCTCTTAGCCTCGGTGCATAATCGTGGGACGATAAACTAGATATTCATTTCAAAACATATTAGTGGTGTTCTTCTTCCAAAACTAAAGAGAAATGTAGTATTGAATATCGGTAATTCCATACACCATAGGTGCCGACTACATGGGTATGGCCTCGGCTCTGAGGCTCAAGCATCCGTTGAAAATTTTGAATGTGTGCCCATAAAATTAATATCGAAATAACATTTTCATGACATTCACAAAAACTTAGTGCATATAATCACAAGTTTGATTTCATGGGCAGATACTTATACGTTGAATAATTGTTTATCAATATAACTTTTAGCCTCCTTAGGTAAACGGGATAACGAGGATTGAGCGATATAACATTACACAACAATAAATTATCCATATTCACAAGTGAGAGTTATATTGTACAGTTATTTCAAATAGCTTGAAGTTTGGTGCCCTTATTTTGTTTTTCTGATATAGGGCATTATTTTCTGTATTTATATAAATTGAGTTTACTCCAAAGACACGGACAGTTGAGTCGTTTTCAGTTTTCACTCAAATAATTCTAAAATATTAACAGGTTTGATTATAATTATTATTATTTTAATTTTTTTCTCTTTTTTTGGCCAATATTGCTAAACATAGCTATTCTGCCATTATTGGCAGATCAATTGCTGCAACTGAGACATTTCGATATACGGTGGTCCTCAGCTAGTCTCTTCGTCTTGACATAGCAATTTTCTGTTTAAATATCTTCCTTCAACTACAGTCTCCCTGGTCCCTCTCCCTATTTCATTCCATCATACACTCTATCACGTCCCTCATAATACAGTTGCTCCTTAGCCAATATCCCAACCAGTTCCTCTTCCTCCTCTTAATTACATCTAAAATTATTCATTTCTCCCCTACTGTTTCTATTTGTAACACCTTCTCATTCGTTTTCCGTTCAACCCAGCTAATTCTCTGCTTTTTCCTCCATGCACACGTTTGGAAAGCCTCCAATTTTTTCATTGCTTTCGCGTAATATCCATGTTTCTGCCCCATAGAGCACATATTGGAATTAGTAAAACAAAATCTCAATATTTAATTGGAAGTTTGATCAATACAAAGAATAGCTAATCGTGGTTGAAAAAAAAAAAATCTGACGCCTTTAGAGTGTAAATTCATGATATTTCAGTAATATCTGCCATCTTCATTTTCTTCCATTCGTCTCAGGGAGGCTACCTCAGTTTGGAAACCAGTGGGGTGTTGAATCTGTTTAAAAAAATATATAAAAAGATTACGAAAAGTTGTGATTTATCATATAAGTAGTGAAGCGTGGGCAGCCATTGATAAAAAAAAAAAAAAAAAAAAAGGTCATCGCATACGTATTACAATATCATCATACTTAACGGTACTTATCATCACACGGAGGTAAACTATATTATATTTAGAAATATACATTGTATTTCCGTTACTATTGGTGCATTGTAAAATTTATCCCTTATATCCAGAGTAAAATTTTCCTATGAAAAGCATAAGATTTCTTAAAAGCAAGACTCTTGCAAGGAAGACCAAGACCAAGGTTTCCATTGCAAGACCAAGACAAAGACTGGATGTGCAAGACCAAGACCAAGACCACCCGGGTCTTGGCCTTGGTCTTGCATTTACTCATCCCTACATAAATGCCGAAAGTCCAGAAACATAAATCCTAAAACCCCCAAAATAATAAACTAAACAAACGTATCGCATTGTACAGAATTACCGTGAACACCAATGAGTAACACCACGAAACCAACAAGAATTTTGAAATGGAAGAACAAACGTATTGTTACAGCTAAAGGTTACATAAAATTAAAATAAGGAAATGAGTATACACTCTGAGAATTCACTACATTAAGAAAAATATTTCCACTTCAACAGTTAAAATAAGGTTCTTAAATGAAAGCATCGTCTTCTTCAATGTAATATATATATGAGAAATGTGATAATCATACAATTCACCTTAATTCATAACTTCACTATCACATAACAGTTCTTCATCTGTGTCCTGAAGAATCAGGATCTTAGATTCTTTTCGTCTGTTCATTTTCTTAAAATCTCGTTGTCATTTTCTGATTATCCGTAATTGTTTCATCCTTCTGACTTTATAGGACGTATTTTCAAATGATGTTTTGCAGTAGTATAGAATTTATTCGATTGTTGGTATTGGAGTTTGTGATGGTTGACAAACTCAGACATATGTTCTGAATTTGTTTCCTCATTAAAAACGAAATGTTCATTAAAATGGCACTTAAAGCCTTTTTAACGTCAAGTCTTAGATTTCTTCTTATATATTTAAAATTTGTTTGTTAAAAATCTCCTAGTGTTCAAGGTAAATGGTTGTCTTCGTGGAGGAATACCTCCACAAAGAATTTGCGGTATTCCCCTCTCGCACCATTCGTTAAATATAACATTAATTATAAAACATCTTGAAGATTTTACAGGAAACAAAAATATGTGAGATAAATCTTCGATGTGTAAGTTCTAATTATAGATCCTATAAGAAGATTTTATAGTAAAAGTTTCCAAATTTTGCACCCAGGTCTGAAGTTCCTTCGGTGAAATATTGTATATCAAAAATAAATTTTGCTGAGATTGTCTTCTCACGCGACGAAAAGATATTTTCTTGATACTTTTGGCGGTTCTTATCAGTCCTACTATAAAGGTGAAAAAGATGTTTTCAGTGTTGTCATATTTTCCAGTTTTGCGCTAATACTCTGTACGGTATTCCCTATTGCGTGGCATTTCCCCCAAGTTCCTATATTGTTATCGTAATATGGGGCTAACAATGTCCAAGCAATTCCCCATCCAGAATAAAATTTCGGGTATTTATTATTTAAAAAAATATACCAAAATATATTCCAAAAGTACGGAAAAATCTTATTTTGTTGCTTTAAAAAAATATTATAAGTATATATTGTATTCGCTAAGCATTTAACGGTTTAAGGCTTAACCTCCAATTAATGCTTAACCTCCAATTACATTTCCTCCATGTATTTTCCCGTACTTTCTGTTCTCAACAGCAACTAATGATTTTTTTTTTTTTTGGGCGAAAATTTTATTAAATTGAAACCTCAGCTTCGATGGCCAATAACTAGGGGAAGAAAGTTCTGTACTAAGCAAGTCAAGGTCTATTTTTATGCCAAGTTTGATCGTGATCGAATGGAATCTGTAGATCAAGTATGATATATATATATATATATATATATATATATATATATATATATATATATATATAAGCTCCTTGTGATTGATTTTTAAAGAGTTTGAGTTACCAAAACTCCTTTACATATTTTCCCAGTCTGTTAGTCTGTTCGCCCGGGAAATAAAACAAAAAAACAAACTCAAAAACTACTTGATAGATCGCCATCAATTTTGACCAGGGTGTACACGGTCAAAAGCTACAAATTGAGTTTGTTAAAGATTTGATCCGTCCAGTTGATCCCAAAATATGGACAATAAAAAAATCAGTGTACGTATTTCCATGAGGGTAATTGTGGATATCCTCCTGGCTAATGGACTGCACGTAGTGTTGTTGAGATTAGCGGGTTAGTATAATGCTCAGGATGCAAAATTACTAAATTTGTCCGTGGAATAAATTACTAAAAAAGAAACTAAATGATTTTCTACTAGATAAATCTAAAGACTTAATTTTTCCTATTTTCAAATATTCATTCATCTTAGTAAAATTTTTGAGGAAGGAATGGAAAGTTAGCGGATATACAAAAACCTAAACTTCTATTCTCAAATTGTACACACTGTGACAAACCAAACTCCTTCAGGTGGTGTACACTGATGACACTGCTACTTGTTTATATTTGGATAGAAAAATCAAATTAAGAACGACAAAGAAATGTAAACTAATTTTTGTAAAAGATTCCGGTACTTTTTGCATTATTATTTTGTTGGAAAAATAGATGATGTTTGGTCGACAAACAACAGAAACCTTGTTGAACTCAATCTCATGACTGATACAAAAAATAATCAAAGAAAATATATATATATAAAATAATTAAGTTCATAATATATGTACGGTTTCTGTTTCATTTTTATCTATAGTTCTATGTGCTTCAATGTTAGTAGTGCACCGAGTTGAATACTTTCTTGAGTTACTGTAATATCACCAGCGTCCTTAATCAATGTTTATACCCAAACAAACATAAAGGCCGCTCAGAGCACAGAACTGTTAGTTAATAGTTTTAACAAGGTAATTTTTTGGGGTATCCTAATCCTAACTATATCTAAAACTGCATGAACTGACATAAAATAACGGGTACTTCCGGTTGACATGGAAAGTTGAAATTTGACATGATTATAGCTTTTTAGGTCTAATCCACAGGAAAATTGCCGATTTTTTATTTTTAGGTGGTCTAAACGAGGGGATGAATAAATTCCGAATGTTATTTAAATGAAGATCCGAAAAATGAGAGTGAAAAGTGCACGTTGGAGGTTAAAACATTGTTATGCTTCCACAACTGTCTTTCTGGATTCACATTATGTCGTGTATACGTGTGAGCCATATGTATGACTAATGTCCACTCTCATGAGTGGGGATGGTACCGATACCGAGACTAGTCTCGGTCTCGTCTCTAATTCGAGACCGAGATGTGCTTTTCCAAATCTAGACGAGATCGAGACGGAGCCCAGGCTCGTCTCGATACACGTATATCCATTCTGTACTTTCGCAATTTTGTCCGCCATATTGGATCCGTCATATTGCATTTTGCACTTTTGACATTGGATTCCAACTCCGTAACCAAGAACACCTTTACCTACCTGCTTTCAGTTCCTTAGCAGTGTTTTGCATTTTGTCTCGCTATCTTGAATCCGCTATTTTGAATTTTACACTTTTGGTATCCGATTCATACATAGCGACGTCGAATATCTCTATATATCTAATTTCAGATCCATAGCCTGTTTTTTGTAATTCGTGTCTGCCATGTTGTATCGGCCATTTTGATTTGTAAACATTTGATGTCAGATTCGTATTCAGCTAGCTTTTAAACCTATATATACCGCGTCTCTAAACAATTGCATCATAGATTCCTATTTTGTTCATGTTTTCTGGTGTTTCGTAGCATGCCTTGTTCTGATTTTCAAATGGTCGCCACGCCCCCTACGGACCCCATTCAAGCAAAATATTTCACATGTGAGGTGCACTCGGTGCAACCTTTCCTAACACATGCAGGTCCCTGCGTACCACTTCAAGTACTTCTCTGGTCAGAAACACGATAATGCAACGATTTTATATCGAAAACGGCCAGCCACGACTTTTCAACAGCATTGTCCAAGTACATTGGAGAAATCAAGGTAAGAAAGCATTATTCTCTGTTATTTTGATTTCTCCTAATGTGTTTGGATAACCCTGCGGAAAGGTCGTAGCCGATCTTTTCCGGTATAAACCGTCGTTTACCTAACTAACGTATTTGTAAATACTTAAGTTAGCATCACGTGTTAGTCGAACTCTAAATACAATGCTGAAAATGACTCTATATAAGGGCCTAGACTTCAACAGGTACCAAAATTATTATCCACGAGACTCATAATATTCTTCGTCTCGTCTCGAAATTACAAATATTCTTCTCGTTTCGTGGATAATAAAATGTTTGTAGTGCGCCATTGTGATCCAAATGGATTCTGTGTGTGCCTTCTCTGCCTAATTCTTGGTTCAATCGCCAGTGTGTAACTTAAACTTGGATATAAACTCGAATAGTGGTGGAATCCCACTTTAAACAGAATGCCTTGTCTCATATAATCTCAGTGTTAAAAAGAAATGTTAAACCCCAATTAATCAATCAATCCTTGTAAAAGAGTTATTGTTTAAAAAATAATTAACTTTACCTACTTGATTTATTAGCTTTTTGTAATCTACTTACATAGCTAACCAAGTATTTCTGCTCATTTGTCGAAATTTGTTCTCCTTTACTTGGCACATTTTAGGGTCTACCATGACGTCCAACTTTATCCCTGTAGTTTCATTGTATTCTCTCAAGGTGGCTCTCAGTGTTTCTTCAAGGTCAGAAGCAGAACATGACGATGGAATACAGAAAGCCCAGTTGATATTGGAAAACCGTGGCAATCTGTGTCCAGGCTGTAAAATACATGAAATAATAAATGTATTTCTACTACTATTGCATGTCAATGACAAATAATTCAGGATCCAAAAGCTTGCAAAACATAATGCAGTTGGACCACGATAACTCGAATTACTTCATAACTCGACTTTTTTACATTCCCTTGAACTCTTCAAACACTCAACGTAAAAATAACCTCTGTAAGTCGAATGATTGAAAATTACAACCTTGATAAGTCGAATTTCAACGGTTTCATAATGATATTTATAAAACCTTGGTAACTCGAAATTTCGTATCTGCAAACCTCTACGAATCGAAATATACCCTTATAAATCGAATTTCTCTTGATGTGACCTCGATAACTCGAAACTATAACTCTATGCTTTTATCTAGTTGTATTTGTTGTTAATATGTACTATAAGTGTGTTCTACTCATGTCTAGTATTGTATTTTCACTATTCATCTTATTTAATTTAAGAAAACTTTCATAATTTCGAGTTACCGAAAATGAATGAATAAATCTTCGAGTTATAGAGGTTATATAATCAATTTTGATGAGGAACAAGAAACCTCGGTATCTCGAATTTTTGTTATGGCCACCTTGATTATTCGAAAAACTTCATAACTCGATTTTTTTCATCTATTTCCTACAGCTTCGAGTTATCGAGGTCCAATTGTATTGCAAATGCTTGTATAGAAGATCAACGTCTACTACCACGCCAAGATTAATCCAGATTATGATGTAGATTTCGGTTGTATCTGTACGCTTATTTACAGGGTTGTTAATGAACTCTGTAACATATATTTAAGAGTAGATTCCTTATATCAAACGAAAGAAGAAAAATCGAAGAAGCATAGATCGGAAAACGCCTCTTTCCAGAGTTATAAACCCGCTGGATTTGCGGGAGATTACGTTTTGAAAAGTATTGCCTAAAAAATTGTGGGACCTCTTGCAAGTGGAAGGAATTACACACGAATTAATGTGCACTCTATCTAAATTTTAACTATATATATATCTATCTATATATATTGTCGTTATCATTTATTTTACCTAAAAATTCAATGAAGATTTTATTATATTTGCTGAGAGAGGTAGAATGAGTGAAACAAAGCAAAAAATACTTACATCTTCAAACTTACTCCTCATCATATAATGAGAATGAAGAAGATCAGACATTTGCCGAAATTCTTCCATTTGATTGCTCTCCGTTACTTCAGCAGTAAGAAATGCGAGACAATATTTTCCAGCAACATGGTGGTCTTCCAAGTAACCGTACTCAGCATCATCTAGCTGCACATCTATGTTAATACACTCGTCGAAATCTCCCAGCTGGTTCACGTTGCCTCGTAAGATTCCAGACGATGGTTTTCCAGAAGAATCATACACTATGAAAAATTCAAATCGGACAATTACTTTTCGCTTATTATTTTGAGAAAATGTAGTAAAAAGGCTTTTATAAATTTGTTATGATAACAAAAATTAATGATGTTAACTATCAGTACCATCTTTATTTTTTAAAATAGCAAAACTTAATTGTGTTAAAAATCAATAACATTTTTATTTTTTAAAAAAATAGTAAAAATAATGGTGTTAAACATCAGTATCCTCTTTATTCTTTTAAATGGCAAAAATTACTGGTGTTAAAACACCAGTACCATACTTATTTTCTTTAAAATTGCAAAAATTAATGGTGTTAAACATCAGTACCATCTTTACATTTTTTAAATAGCAAAAATTAATGTGTTAAACACCAGTACCAAATTTATTTAAAAAAAAAAAAAGCATTTATTTAAAATGGGAATGTATTTTTCGAACTAGAATTTTAATGGTTCGATATTATTGATATCTTTCTTTATATCCAGGCCTATTTAAACTATTTAGCTGCCCCTAATTTTGTCTTAAATTTTGTGATAATAAAATGTATGATATTTAATAATAAAGTTTAGGTCAAGTAATATTAAATTTATCTTTCTATATATATATATATAAAAAAAAGTTCTGAATGACTGACTTACTGATCAGTGCCAAGGCCCAACCGCATAAGCTAGAAACTTGAAATTCGGACAGTGCATAGTATTTCTGACCACTGGCGCAAATCCCGGGGGGGACGAGGGGGACATGTCCCCCCCAATGTTGGACCTGGGGGGGACTGTCCCCCCCAATAATCTGATTTAAAAAGCGCTTTTTCGGATTTGTGTCCGACTGCCCCAAAGGAATGTAAGATGAAATTGATTTCTCTGGGCTTTTCCATTTTTTTAAAAAAAGAATCGTATTCTGTAGTATTTCAAACTGAACTTCGTGCTGTAGTGAGTTTAGTAGACTCATCAATATGTATTAATTCCACTTCCGCTATTTGGGCACAAATTGCAATAAATGCCAGAGGAGGATATGCCCCTCTCCTCATGCTGGAAAGTTGTCTCAGCTGTAGGTACGGGCACAAATTCCGGGGAAATGGGGAGACATGTCCCCCCCAACATTGGAACTAGAGGCTCTCCCAATAATCCGATTTGAAAAGTGCCGATTTGAAAAGTGCATTTTGCAGATAACTGTGATGAGTTGTGTCCGACTGCCACAAAGGAAAGTTAGATGAAATTTGTTTCTCTTGGCTTTTCCATTTATAATGAAAATGAAGGCGTGCGACTGTGCGTGACGTAACCTCATATGAAATCTTATCTCCTCCTCTCCCCTAGGCCCTAGCACACGAAGAGTATATAGACTATCCAATCTCAGTAGAACCCATCTTTTCAGTAAATGCGCATTTAATCTATTTGTAGTATCAGCCTAGGCATCTACTCATGCTTCGTAAGCTAACAAACTCTATAGCCTATGGAACTCGGAGGTTCAATGCCGCGTTCACAAAAGCTCTCCACTGACTTCTATTCTTAGCCAACTGGATCCAGTTTCTACTTTGTATTCCTATCTCTGCGAGATTCATCTTAATATTGTCTTCCCATCTGCGCCTAGGTCTTCTTAATAGTCGTTTTCCGATTGGTCTTACCGCTAACACTTTGAAAGCGTTCCTACTTTCTTCCATCCTGGCTACATGTCCTGCCCACCTAAGCCTCCTAGACTTGATGACCTTAACAATGTTTGGTAAGCCATATAATTTACGTAGTTCGTCGTTATGAAGTTTCCACCATTCCCCATTCCCGTTCCTCTTGGTCCGAATATTTCTCTCGGGATCTTGTTCTCAAATACTTTCAGTCTATGCTCTGTACTCAGTAAGCGTATGATTATCGTTTTATACATTTTAAGCTTCAAATCCCTCGACAGAATTCGCGACGACAAGAGGTTTTGAACTGAATAATAACACGAATTCCCTGTTTTTAGTCGACATTTAATTTCTTCGTGAATATGATTTTCGTCTGTTAATATTGATCCTAGATGTTTGAAAGTATCCACTTTATCAAAAGTATTATTTAATATTTTAACACATACATAATTTGCCGTATTACGGTCCCGACGCACTTCCATGTATTTAGTTTTCTCTGCATTAAATTCTAAACTCATGTCCATGCAAGCGTGTCTAATAAGACCTCTGCATTTCTTTCTATTTTTCTCATATCAACCCCTACTAAACTTACATAATCAGCGTACGCATAACCTGGTGAACACCGTTCAGCTCTAGGCCCTGGTTGCTATCCTTCATCTTCCTTATAGCGTATTCCAGGACAAAGTTGAATAATAATGACGACAACGCATCTTCTTGTTTCAGGCCATTCTTAACGTGAAAGCTCGTGGCCAAAACTTTTCCTACCCGGACTTTACTTTTTGATTCATTTAAACATGCCTTAATTAATCTAATTAGCTTTTTCGGTATTCCAAATTCTGTAAGAACGTTGTACAATGTTTCTCTCCTAACCGAGTTATAAGCCTTTCTAAAATCAATAAATAGTTGATGTACCGGACTACTGTATTCCCGCTTATTTTCGAGTATTTGGCGAATGGTAAATATTTGGTCGATAGTTGATCGATTTCGTCTAAATCCACACTGATAATCTCCAAACATTTCATCTGCGTATGGGCTCATTCTTGCTAATAGAATGTTTGAAAGGATTTTATAGGATGTTAACAGAAGAGAGATGCCTCGATAATTATTACAGTCAGTTTTGTCGCCTTTCTTGTGAATTGGAACAATGATTGATTCTTCCCACTCTTGTGGCAATTCTTCCTTGTTGTAGATAAGGAGAATGAGTTTGTGTATCTTGTTCCACAATTTTTTGCCTCCAGCTAAAATTAACTCAGCCGGAATTTCGTTTGCACCCGAGATTTGTGTTTCTTTAATTTCTTTATAGCGAGTTTTACTTCTATTCGATTGGGTTCTGGAATATATGATTCTGCCGTGTGTATCTTTCTTTCTCCACGCACATTAGTTTTTGGCTGCGTGTTAAGCAAATCGTCAAAGAAATCTTTCCATCTATTTAAAATGCTATCTGTATCAGTGAGAACTGTTCCATCAGCTTTCTTTCATATATAAGAACGAGGTTGATAGCCTTTCTTAAATTCGTTGACCCCTTTATACATGTCCCGAATGTTTTTATTTTTACTATCTTCAAGTTCCTAAATTTTAGCTTTCAAAATATCGCGTTTTTTTGTTCTAAAAGTTTTGGAAGTTCCTCGCCTGATGTCTACGAAATTTTGTGTAGTTACTTCATTCGGATTTTGTAGCCAACGTAATTTTGCCTGTTTTCTCTTCTCTGCTAGTTCGAACCATGGTTTGTTCCTACGTATTATTTCCGCGTGTCCCAATTTTTCTTTTGAGAGAGGATGTTTCGTAAGCAAAGAAAAGAATTCAATTGCTGGAATATTTTTCTCTCTAATCTTAAGGTTACATCTGTTAAGTAAAGAGTATGACATGCGTCAGATTTCTGAAACGATTCCTGTAATGTTATTGAGATTATAATCATTTTGCTCAAAGAGTATTGTTGCGTCACACATAATTGATATTCTTTCTTCATAGTTTTGGGGAAGTCGTCATTTATATTATTATATTACTATAAAACAATTTTAACGTGGATCTTTGTGGATGCCTAATTAGAAACATACCAATTATAAATATGCATGTATTCAGATTTCAGAATGTTTTCACGGCAGTGATTTGTAATACTGATATGTACTACTACTTCATCTACATCACCTAATATATAATATACTCTACAACAGTTGATCAGATTCATCTACCGTAATATGAGTTTCATCTCCCTTATCTAGAATAAGCCTCAAATCTGCCCACCTTCCAATGTTGAAGACAACCAATGGCGTATTTAGGATTTTCTTTTGAGATCTATGCCCAATACAAGGAAGGAAGTGGGCAATTGCCCACCTGAGTTTGAGAATTAAATATATTTTAATTTATGCATAAATTGAAGTTATAATGACAAGAATTACAGATCGATAAATCCTATATGATATGACACAAAAATTTAAAAGTGAATCTAACGCTTTATTCTATTCATACAAGAAAAAGAAAGCATCCTCTTGGCCGTCCTAATTTCCCGGGCTAATTATTCCCCCGTTTTGATTTTCTTTAATTCAAACATTTCCTTCTTTTAAAAATAACTAAACGATATAATTGTTCCTTTGTTATAATAACTAAAGTCCTGTCATGTTGATATCCGCGCATGTTGGTGTGGAACACTAGTTTCGCTTATCAACTCCTCTTAGTTTTGGTGTTACTGATGACGGCCAACTTGAATCACAACTGACAACGGTCGATAAAGTATGATAGGCGAAATGAAAGTAGTAACGTCAAGAAAAAGAAACAGAAAAATAGAAAGGATGACAGAAAGAACAATTAAGGACGCGGTTCTTACATGGAATGAAATTTGACAAATACAATATTATTTCTAAACAAAAAGCATAAGAAAATGGAAAGTCAATGACATTCTTAGAAATGGTAAGAAGGATTATTGTTGTACGTGGAATGCGTAAAACTAACAAATTATTTCGAGGGGAGAATGAGCCCGATAGCCTCCTAAATTCGTCACTGAAGACAATTCTGCTCCCCTGATCCTTCTCAGCATTGTTTTTCAACTTCATAAATATTTTGAACATCGCTTATATATATATATATATATATATATATATATATATATATATATATATATATATATATATACGGGACCATCTTACCCGTCCCCCCCAATGTTGAAGACAGATTTGCGCCTTTGTTTCTGACGTATTTTATCGCTCAAGAAGTTTTCTTGGAAATTTGGCGAAGAAGAGGGAAGAGATGGCCAAGTATTATATTACCGTAAAATGTCCATATCTCGGAGTCTCAAGGTTATATATAAAATATATAATATGGATTTTTATTTAAAAATAATTAGACACATGTTTCAGTGATGTTTGATATTTGACCCAGAAGGGAAGAAAAAGAGAATAAAAAGTGATGGGAGGTTAGTCTGTAATTATTATAATATGTTCTCCATATCTCGGAATCCCTTATAGTTAAAGACACGAAGTTCGGTATCTGTATTTCTCATTTAAAATAATTAGATAAGCATTTAAGCATTGTTCTCACTTGATCTAGAAAAGAAGAAGAGAGGAAGTGTAGAAAAAGGGGCGGAGATTACAATTATTATAATAAGAATCCATAACTCAAAATCTCTTGAGATTAGAGACATAATATTTTGTATTTGGACTTTCTCATTTAAAATAATAAAACTAGATTTCTGCGTTTTTTATGTTTGACGTAGGAGGGAAGAAAATGTAGTGTACGGAGGCAAAGGGGCGAGATTATAATGATTAAAATAAGATATTCATATCTAGAATACCTTGCTGTTAAAGACATGAAATTTGGTATTTTTCACTTTTTATTTAAAATAATTTAATACGTGTGTCAGAGGGTTTTGAAATTTGTCCTAGGAGGTAAAAAAAAAATAGATATGGATAGAAAAACAGGGGTGGAGATCGCATTAATTATTATAATAAGATTGTCATATCTCGGAATTCCTTAAGGCTACAAACGTGATCTTTGGTTTTTGAACTCTTCAACTAAAATAATTAAACAATGTTACAGCATTTTTAGATGTCTAACTTAGAATGGAAGAAAAAAGGATGCTTTCCTAAGATTACTATACGAAATGTTCGAATTTTATGGGAGAGTTTGACTTCAAATGATTTCTATATGAAAAGTGTAGAATGAAGAACGGAAAACATTGGCTACAGTAATACGTAGGTATATTCATTAGTATACTGTCCTATAATGCAAATTCATTTTGTAAAAATAAATGATTTAACTAAATTTAAAGAATAAATCTGTAAAAGCACATAATTAAAATTTCAATTTTCAAGGAAAACAATAAAAAATATTATTCTGTATATAAATCAATGGATTAATAGATAAAAATGGCATTGGTAATCATCATCATCATTTAGGAAAACAAAGGCACTTGACGAAAGGTAAATAATAATAATAATAATAATAATAATAATAATAATAATAATAATAATAATAATAATAATAATAATAATAATAATAATAATAATAATAATAATAATAATAATAAAATATTTACTATAGAAACACACACTTGCTTTTGAAAGATGGAACTCCTTTGCAGAACTTTACAGAAAACATAAACGCTGAAGGAAGAACGCAGACTGAAAACATTTGAAAATAAAATCTTAAGATAAATATTCGGACCTAAGATTAACGGGAATGGAAAATAGTGGAAACACCAAACATTCTCAGGGTCATCAAGTCTAAGAGTCTAAGTTGGGCAGGTCATGTAGCCAGAATGGAAGAAAGTAGGAATGCTTTCAAAATCTTAACTGGAAGACCAACTGAAAAACGACCATTAGGAAGACCTAGGCGCAGATGGGAGGACAATATTAAGATGAATCTCGCACAAATAGGAATCCAAAGTAGAAACTGGATCCAGTTGACTAAGGATAGAAGTCAATGGAGAGCTTCTATGAACGCGGCATTGAACCTCCGGGTTCCATAGGCCATAGAGTTAGTTAGTTAGTTTTACTAACTAACGATACGAATAACATCTATCTATACCAGACATAACCAGATTTGAGCTGTTTCGTCTGTTTGAGTTCTTAAACGTTGCTTCACTGGTGCTTCCAGTAAGGTCAATGAAACACGTGCAAGGTGTGATAGTTCGATCACGTGTCAAGAACTTGATAAATAACGAATGTGAAACACGCTAAATCACAATTAGTATCTGGACAGCATACGGAAAGACGTGTTTATTAATGATCTTGCTTAATAATGTTAAGCTTTACAATTATGTTTGCTTATGATGTTACTTTCAAAAAATAGGTGCATTTAATAACAATAATAATAATAATAGTTACATTTGTTAACATCCATTTTTTTCTCATTTGTGCAGCAACCTAGGCCCTCTTCTCTTCTTCAAGGTTATCATATGGCATGTTGAGTTAAATAATGTTGCTTGACATTAAATTTCTTTGAGCAACTCCTTGATGTTTTTCGTCTATTAAATAAACATCTAATAGGCTACTATTTCTGTCTTCAAACAAAAAAAAAAAAAAAAAAGAAAAGAAAGAAAGAAAGAAAGAAAAGAAAAAAAACCTAAGGAGGAGTTCATTGAACTTAGGATTAGTGGCTTGCGTTTTACTTAAACGTGCTTCAGTCGAACTACTTGATGTAGTGTAACAAATATCGTAGTGGAAACACTGCCGTTCCTTTGCTGGTTTTCTCATGCCGTTACTTTGCAAGCAACAACCTCTAACTCAGCGTTTCCCAAACTTTTTCAACTTGCGGCACACTACGGGTGTAACTTGAATTCTCGCGGCACACTCAGATACTATTATTATTATTTGCAAATATAAAATACCATGGTATTTTTTTTTCTGTGATTACTGATTTTCTCAGAGAGACGAAAGCTCGATCACTGGTTTTCCCCTATGCTAATTCATTATGCTTATTTTTTATTCTAATTTTAAAATAGAAAACAATTGCAATGAAATATAGGACTCATATTTTTTAAAAATACGCTTTCTTTTTCGAAAACTGTATCCTACCTTTCACTAAGAACGAAGATCACTAAATAACGAACGAACAAACAAATGTCTTGTACTTTTAACTTTGCTGTTTTACCCAAAACCGGTGCATATTATTGCAATCACACAGCTTGGGATGCGTCAAAGTTAAAACACACCTGTTGAACAAAGTGTTGTTCTGTCATTCACGTGCGAATGAGTGTTTTACGAACGTTCACTTGACGCGTACCGTAAAAGTGCTTCCATTTTTCGGTGTTAGTATGACTCTCAATTGAAGCGTAACATAGCAGCTAACCGTGGAAATGTGTACGAGCCGAAATACTGTCTGCTACACAGTAATAGATGTAGAATAATATATTAGAATTACAGTAATCTTTTCCGTGGTAGAAATTCATAGTAATGTGAAATATAAAAATATAAGCTTTTTCCTATGTCTTACAATTTGGTTGGTATAGAATTAATAATTTTGTTTCGATTTCTTCGCGGCACACCAGCGGTCCATTCGCGGCACACCAGCGGTCCATTCGCGGCACACCAATGTGCCGCGGCACACCGGTTGGGAAACGCTGCTCTAACTGCTTGCCTGAGCAAATCGACTAACCAAATATTCGCGGAAGAATAGAATTCTGAAGAAGCATGATCTAGTCAAATGTAAGTATTAAAATTGATATAATCTAGTCGACAAAGGAATGTTTTATAGTGGCATACGCTGTTAGCAAGCTGAAATCATATTAAGAATGAGTGTCCAGAAACACAAATTGTGTTGCTCGATCAGTTCGTCAGCGGGTAGTGTCTGTTAGAGTCAGTCATTATATTTCTGGTTTCAGCTACTTCGTAAAGCAAAATCCAGAAAGTCAGTTTTACATTCCCTTTGTCTCCAGTCCATAGCTTACACACAACTCACTGTGGTTGAGTGAAGTTTGCATATGGTATAACTTCAGTCCAACTTACATTTTTGACTGCTTAGTTTTTGAACATATATCTTCTAAACAAATAAATTTCAGGGAGGCTGAAGGTAAACTGAGAGGGCCCCCTAGCGAATCCCTTGTTATCGGTCTGCTTTGTCTATCTATAAAAATGTAAAAAATGAAATGGAATGTCACAAGCGTATGCCCTTTAGGCCAAAACAGATGGATGATTAACTAAAGTGAATTGCTGTGGAAAAATTTGGTGATATGACAATATGCGGGAAAACGAGAAAAACACACAATGTTCTCCAACAGAAAATTACATGACCTGAGATCGAACAACGGACCCATCACACCAGAAGTGAGCGCTATACTCAGGGGTGTAGCCAAGGGGGGCATTGGGGCCAGGCCCCCCCAAATGGTTTCCTGGTCCCTCCAAATGACCAGCTTTTATAACATCATAGAAAAATTATCTCGCTTCATTCATTTAAAAGTAACAAAGTTGATTGACAATTAATAATTTAGGGTAAAATAGTATGGAGAAATATTTTTTTCCATGCCGATCGAAAATTAGTATAGTATCACTTCTTTACACCGATCGAAAAATAGGATACTTTTTTGTGACAGCAGATTACACAATTTACTTCGATTTATATTTGACAGTTTGAAGACAAACGTTTTAACAAGGTACTACAAATACAGCCATAAAACAAAGGTACTAAACTGATTCGTAAGTACAGTATATTTTTATATTCTTTAGCAAGTGTTTTAAAAGACATAGAGGATGGAAAATTTGGTGAGAAACAATGCTTTTATTCAATTTGGATTTCATTCGCTCTCTCTTTTATTTCTACTCAGTGTAATAAAATAATGTTTTTTTTTTCTTTTTCAGTCACGAATAAGAAATAAATATTTTTGTCAGGAAACTGTAAAGAAATTAAATGAATTTTTAAAGGAAATCAATCTTGTGTAGATAGGTTCTGTATACAAGGTCTTAAATTTAAATATAATGGTAACCAAAAAAAGTTTTGTTGCTTTTTCACCCACCACCTTCGAACATCGATATGTCACCTAACCTGAAGATCAAAAATAGTCCCCATCAACATCGACGACCTTCTGAAAACGTTCTGGAAGGCCATGGAATCCATCGCGGTAGAACTTGGTGGGCCGTGAAACGAAGAAAGTATCAGGTGCATTTTGGACTTTTACTAGGGATTTGAACTGGCGTCCTCTAAAGTGATTGTCCAAAGAATGGAACAGGTGATAATCGGACGGTGCAATACTCGGGGAATATAGTGGTTGCAATATTGTTTCTCATCCAAGGCGGAAAATGGTGTCCTGAGTCATCTTGACGTGAGACTTAGCGTTGTCACGTAGTCTAGCTACGTGGGACTTAGCGTTGTCCCGTAAACGAGGACCCATTTGCAATTCAGAAATGATGGGTCCAGAGTTTTGAGTTTTTGTTGAGCACAGCTCAACTGCTGACACTACACAGTTGCATTGATAGTCTGACCAGCTAGTAGCAGTTCCCAATGCACGATGCACCAAACACACAGAAGGACTTTCTGGTATAGTGCTGGTTTCGGCTGTTTTGAAATCGGTTCATGGAATGCTAACCAACGATGACGGCGCCGTGGAGCTTCGTATAGAACACACTTTTTATCACATGTCATCGTCCTGTCCAGAAGTGGCTCCGAAAAAATAAATAAACACAGGCGACTGCCGCGTTGCCTTCTGACCCGGAGTCAAAATATGTGAGACCCATCGGCCCAACTTGTAGTGCTTCACAAGTTGATGGATGTGCTGCCGAATGGTTTCTCCACACACTGAACTGTAGTAACAGTTCCTCTTTGTACATGTGTTATATTCTGGCACGTGGTGTTTTCGGGTGTTTCGTCATCGTTCTTAAACTTGTTAAACCATCGCTGCAATGTCCGCGTCGTCACGACACCCTCACCAAAGGCCTGGCATATCTTCTGTCACGCTACAGCGACGTTTGACCTCCATTTGAACTCGTTCAGCATACATGCTCTTATGACGCTCCGTGGATGTCCCATGTTCCCTCTGTCTTTACGCAAGTTCACGGTGTGTCTGAATTGCTACAACCAGGTAGTATGTTGGATATACCCACACCAACAGCTGACGTTCGCCTTATCTCCACTCGCATTCAACTCACGGTGTGAGGTCCAATTGAACACAGACCTGCCGAAAAGGGACAGAACTTTCTTGGTTACCTTTATAGTTATGCACAAAAGTATAGCGTTTGGTCCCGGGCAGTAGTTCTTGATTAAGCATAATAAAAACTATCTTGAATATAATTTATGAATAATAATAATAATAATAATAATAATAATAATAATAATAATAATAATAATAAGAAGAAGAAGAAGAAGAAGAAGAAGAAGAAGAAGAAGAAGCTAAAATAGTGTTTTTAGTTTTCCAGAAGAAAATCAAAATTTCCCTTTCTTTCAGGCCTCAAAAACACTAGCAGCAACACATTTCTTTTGGCTTTGTACATTGTAGCTGGCCCCCACTCAAAAACGACGGGCCCCCCTACACAAACCTGCTGGCTACACCCCTGGCTATACTAGTATTTGTTTTTAACTTATTCAACTCTTTCTTACACTATTAAATTTCTACCTAATTATACCGCTCGATTACACTACATCAGTGGTAAAGCGTTCACCTATGGTACATGAGGTCCCTGGTTCGATTCCAGGTCGCACCAAGAAATCTTTGTGGTGGACAAACACCGTGAACGTGGGTTTTCTCGGGGTTCTCCCGTTTCCTCACACTTGATTCATTCCACCATTCAATTCATTTCTCATCATCACCGTGTCTTTTAGCCTAGCCTGCATAACCGTGGAACATAAAACTTTAAAAGATTTTATTTCATTGTGAGTGGTCCCGGTTTGATTCTAGATGGGAACATTTGCAACAAATACAAACGCGAGTAGTGGTTCAGATCCAACTTTCAGCAGTTCCGTCTTATATAGACACAGACCTGAGAATGAATGTTAAATTTCAATCAAGCTGTAATCCACCATACAAAATGGCTATAGTTTCATTTTTTTTATTTTTTTTATTTATTATTATTATTATTATTATTATTATTATTATTATTATTATTATTATTATTTGTATCAAAAGATCCAAAATATTTCAGGCAAAAATTTTCTTGTAGGCCTTATATCTCGAGAACTACATATAGTGTAGCCAAACCAAAACTAACAATTTACTCACGTCAATATGATATGCTTATTCCCTTAAAAAAAAAAAAAAAAAAAATGAAAACTTGATTTAATGGCCGCTCCAAAATGTTATGGCACCTGATCCACAGAATTCTATATATTTCATACAATCAAACAGTTTCTTGTACGTCTCATATTTTGAGAACTACGGTACATATAGTGTAACCAAACCAAAACTAATAATTTACTCAGTATTATGTGTTTATTCCGTAAAAAAGAAAATTAAGTTAGTAACCGTTTAAAAATTTTGTAGCCCCTGGTCCTCAAAATTCAATATATTTCATACTATCAAATACTTTCTTGTACGCCCCATATTATGATAAATATATATAGTGTAACCAAACCAAAACTAACAATTTACTCAGTACGATGTGCTTATTCCGTAAAAAATACGAAAACTTGATTTAGAGGCGGTGCACAATTTTTGTTGCCCCTGATCCAAAAAATCCATTTTTCATTTAATCAAACATTTTCCTATATGCCTCATATCACGAGAACTACATAGATAGTGTAGCCAAACTCAAACTATCATTCAACTCAGTATGATATCTTCATTTCGTTGAAAAAAAAAAAAAAAAAACACGAAAACTCGATTTAGGGGCAGTTCAAAAATTTTGTGGTCCCTGACCCAAAATCTAATTATTGGCTAAGATTGCAATCTTTTGATCCATTTTTGGATCATTCCTAAAATTCTTTTTATTTATTTTTTTTAAGAAAAAGCAAGCTTATAATTGTTTATGTATATATACATATATAAAAAAGTGACTTTGCATGCTTGCATAATCTAAATTACTCAAATACAAACATTTCAAACATGCCAGTTAACATAAGATTACAATTTAATATTAGGCCTAATTTCAAAGGCAGCTATAAACATTTTATTAAAATATCTTCCACACTCATGAACGCTTCTAAATATGAACAAACTTTAAATAATATCCAAACTTCAAACAAATCTTAAAAAAAAAAAAAAAAAAAAAAAAACAATATATGATAATCTACATAGCATTTGGCTCTACTGAACAATCTACATGACAGTCACATCATATAAATATTTTATATAATATAAAAATTACCTTGTTTTCTATTAAACAACATCTCTAGGATATTTTACACTGTTTAAAATTACTTTTTATCCATTTTTGCATTCTCTCAACACTCTATAAGCATGCTTGGTCATCTCATTTATTATGTCTATAGTTTGAAACAAAGAATTGCTATCTCGAGAGAAAAAGAAAGGAACTGGGCTTTCTCGGACATAACTACTACTTCCGTACTTTACATCTATCTTCTGTGTCAGAAAAATAAGTATTTGGCCTTCTCGCACATAAGCAAAGCTTCCAAGCTTTAGAGACACCTTCAGTGCTAAAAAAGGAACTGACCTTTCCAGGAAATAAGAACTACTTAAGAAAGAAAGAGATGATCTTTTCTCACATAGTATCTTACACCCACCGTCGGTGCTAAGAAAGACGCTGAGCCTTTTAGCATATAAGAACTACTTCTGTTCTCTATTTCAACCTTCAATGCTGACAAAGTAATTGGACCTTGTCGCACATAAGCACTACTTAGGCTACCTTCTGTCCTAAGAAAGGAATTGGACATTTTAGCACGTAAGCACTACTTCTGTGCTTTATACCCATCTTCAGTGTTAAGTCGCGGTGGCTCAGTGGTAGAGCGTTCACCTCTGCTACTTGGTGTCTCGGGTTCGATCCCAGCAACCGCCAAGTGAACTTTGTGCTGGACAAACACGTGTGCGTGGGTTTCCGCGGGGTTCTCCAGTTTCCTCCGCTTTCTTCATTCCACCATTTCATTCATTACTCACCGTCTCCTTTAGCCTCCGTAACATAACCGTGGGACGTAGAACTCAAAGATTTCATTTCATTTTCCAAATTCATCAGAAGGAAATCTCGAAATTTAATCCTTCGAGTACTTACAGTTAAACTGTGGTAATTTCAGTTATTTGATTTAATAATCAGTTTTGCACCGAAACTATTATATGAGGCGTGGAGCTTCGGAACGGATCGGAACGTGGGATCGGAACTACATGCGCTCCCGCCGGGAAACGAACTCGGGTCTCCCGTTCTACAAGCGCATACACTAACCGCTTAGCCACGAGGGAGCTAGTTGTTATTTCGGAAACGGTGTTCCACACGTACTATTTGTTTGGGGGGGAAGGATATTTGTTTCTTTCGACATGTTTTCAATGATGTCTCGATGTGTCAAATGATATACAAGGGTCATTCGGAAAGTAAAGAACGTTTTTGTATAAACACTTTAATAACTGATATATAAAGGCGAAATTTGTGTTACATACTATGTGATACTTAAGTTACTTTTCGACATAGTCGCCGTGTAAATTTAAACACTTGTCATACCGTGGTACAAGTTTTTCTATGCCTTTGGCATACACAGTTGCCGGCAAACTGTTGAACCAATCACTAACAGCTTCCTTAAGTTCTTGAAATTTCAGGAAAGAATTCGTGCAGCCCATCAATAGTGAATCGCCTATCCTCTTGAATTTTCCGCTCAATTCTTCCTTTGAGTTCGTCAGTCACAACAGAAGGCCGGCCCGAGCGTTCCTCATCGTGCACATTCGTCCATCCGTCATTAAACATAATGCACCACTTACGAACTGATGCTTCATTCATTACATTTCCATACACCTCAGTGATCTGTCTATAAATTTCTATCGGACGCACTTTTCTTGCATTCAAAAATCTTATCACACTACTTGGCGGGATCAGTAATTGTATCGCACATTTTACAATCGCACAGCGAAGCAATAACGGACCGTAGCGGATCGCAGCTGGTGCCAGACTGAGGCTAAAGCATGCCCAGGTCAATAACCCAGCGGCAGCGGTTGTGGGGAACACGCGCACGCGCTAACGCAAAACGTTCTTTACTTTCCGAATGACCCTCGTATATTTTACTGTTTAAAATTTTCGGATGGCGTTCCAGGATCTCACAATAAAGGGCTTTGAGGAGGAAGCAGAACTCTTGGTTCAATATGGGGAGTATGGTGGCTCAGTGTAGAGCACTTATCTTTGGCGCGTGGGGACCTTGATTTGATCCCCGGCCAAGTGAGTTTGTGGTGCACAACATCGTGTCCGTGGGTGTTCTTGGGATACTCCCGTTTCCTCCCACTTTCTCATTCCACCAATTCTTCCATCATTATTCATTTGTTCTCCCTTAGCCTAAAAAGCATAAGCGTAAGACGTTAAAATAATTATTTCATTTTTTTCTCGGATCGATGCGTTATCTAATACTTTCCTAGATCCCTTTTGTTTCATCCGTGTACCCTCGGTTCCTTCCTGCTCTGCCTAATTCCTGTTCTGCCTAATGACCCTCTAGCACTTTGTAACACAATTTTTATCTAATCTTATCTTTAGGCAGAAAGGAAGTCCTGCCTGTTTCTCGCAAAAGGGATATTTAAATGCCATTCCAGAACACTTTAAATTAAATTTTTCTGAAATGGGAATATACATACTGTAATTCATTACGAAGAAACATTCATGCAGTCAGTTTCAAAAACTTTACTTCCAATAAGCTCTATCTTTAACATAAACCTTCGGTGCAAGAACACCCTCAAAACTGTTCTTTGTAACATAAGTTTTGCTGTAAAAACAATCTTAATGAGTCGTATAGTATGGTGCAGTACCTATAGTGTGCTATGAGTGTAAGATCAAAAATCTAGACTTTGCTTTATTTCAAATGCTGCTATATTATCGTATACCAACTTATATTCAGTAAGATTTTTCTCATGGCTTATGTCTCTCATTTTATTCATGTTATGACCATTAAGTAGAAAACTATAGCATAACAAAGCTTTTTCTTATATACGAGGGTCATTCGGAAAGTAAAGAACGTTTTGCGTTAGCGCGTGCGCGTGTTCCCCCACCCCCGCTGCCGCTGGGTTATTGACCTGGGCATGCTTTAGCCTCAGTCTGGCACCAGCTGCGATCCGCTACGGACCGTTATTGCTTCGCTGTGTGACTGTACCACTGAGCATACACTGACGTATTTTTCCGCCGTAGCCATAAAATTTCATGCGTTAGTCTTGTTAGCAGCTGTCAATACGTTAGAGTATGGGACCTGGCGTACGTTTACGTACCGAATTTTTATACGCTTGAAAAGTCTGGCTGCTTTTAACTTCGAGCGTAAATACGGCGCGTAAAAACGGCTCAGATGAAAGGGTTTTCGAGCAGCAGGTGGTCTCTTGCCCTTTCCACGGCCTTCTCCCTGGTCTGGTCTTATTGTTTTCAGAAGAGAAAATCTGTTCTTGAGTTGTCCTCGCGAATCGTTGCTGAGGTTTGCTGGTAGACTCACCAGAAATCTTCATTCCAATCTAGTTTCAGTCTTTCTATACAATACATGATTTCGGCTAAATTAATATTTTCTATTGCACAAAACGAGACATTATTTCCTAATTAAAATTCATAATTAATTTTCAGTTCATAGAGGAAAAGGTATTGAAATCCAATACTTTCTAATTAGAATTCGCATATGATGAGAGCTTCTCCGTGGCTATATAGTCAGCGTAAGCTTCTCCGGCGCAGGACATTCTGTTCGATTCTCGGCAGAAGCTCATGCAGTTTGGATCTCACTTCTCATATAGCCTCGCTGTCTGAGAGGTCGCTAAATTCAAACCCAATCCAATCGAACATGATGTCTTTCGACTACGAATTTAACATTAAATTTAATATTTGACAATTAGTCCCCCCCACACACAGAGAGGTCAAGATGGTTATAAAAATGAAGTCACACCTTTAGAGTTGCTCATATTCTGATATTAAAAAAACAAATATAGCATGACTTTTAATAGCATGTGATCAATTCCCGCCAAACTAAAAATGTCATGCTATTTAGAAAAGAGAGAGAAAGCAAGAGAAGGGAAAGGTTAGGGCAACCAACAGTAGAGTACGCAGGAATTTATTTCGGGAGCGTTCCAAACTCAATATGAGGGTATTTTATATTAAAATTCCTAAAATTGTCCCTAAAATTAGGCTAAATTTACACAAAAGTCGAAATTTCGGGGGGGGGTCCGGACCCCCAGGACCCACCCCCTGCGTACGTCCCTGCCAACCAACATAAAATGTTACTTCCAGACATACTTTCTCG